>NC_136059.1:1074345483-1075034494 GCF_964261635.1 Lissotriton helveticus
ACAAGGATTTTATAGTTAGAAAAAACCATATAAAAATAGAAATTCACTGATAAACCAAAGGTTACAAGGACGTTATAATTAGGCTCAGATTTTACATGAACAAAACCTCAGAAATTCTACTGTTATAGTTACCTGAGATAACTATAACTTATGCCCCAGCAATTTACTGCTTACAATCTCACATATTACATCACTCATGACATGGTCAGTGACATCACCGATTACATAATTGATGACATCTGAGGTGTGAGGGTATGTGAGTGACTGTATGGGTCTGTGAGTCAGTGTGTGAGTCATTTTGTGGGTGTGTAAGTTATGTGTGAATGTCTGTGTGGATCTCTGAGTGTGTGACTGGGTCTTTGAGTGGGTGTGAGTATCTGTGTGGGTCTGTGAGTGGGTGTGTGAGCATGTGTGTGGATCTATGAGTGGGTGATGCATCTGTGAGTGAGTTTGCTTCCCTTGCACCAAGGTACTTCTTCTAAATAGGCATTTGCACAGCTGTTAGGATTTTCTGGAAACAAAACATGCTTCAGCTAAGGAATGCATGTGATACGTGTAGGTTACATAGGTATCACCATGGTGTCTAGGTATGACTACGATAACTGGGTTAGTTTTATTATCCCTAGTCTGAAAATATTAAGTCTCAAGCATGTCTGCTTGTAGAGCATGCAAAATATCATTGTGAGCGCTCATCCTTTGTTTAGATGAACAAGTGTGAGAAATCAGGTCTTGCAAGGGCTTTACTCGTTCAGCATAGTGAGGCGAGTAAGTACATCCAAAGTTGAGAAACCCCAGCAGGGACTACAACTTTTTCAGTGTATCAGGAGGCTGCAATGTGGTATAATTCTACACCACTTTGGTCAGGAAACCCATGCTATGTGCAATTTGTAACACATATTTTCACATATGCAAATTCAGATTTCTATAGTCTAAAACTCTTCTATAGGAGTCATCTGGTTTGGAGACAGGAAAAAGGGGTACATCCATTGGTGAAAGACAAGGTGCTATTATGCCCTGATATTGTAATTGAGCTGATATTGTTTTTACACCACGTTTGCTTCTGTCTTTATCGGGTATTGTGGTTCTGGTTGAGACTCGGTGCATAAGGGAATGACATGTGGACTTGAGTATATGTCCCATCCTGCTTGATTTCTGTATAAGGCTGGAGCTTGTCTTACAACCCATCCACTGATGTAAATTTCCCTGATATCTTCCGGAAGTATGGGAGAAGAAACTACCGTCATGACTCGGGAGCATCTGATGCACTATTGTGACTTCTTCTGCCCTGCCTAGAAGTGCTCTTACCCAAGTCCTGTTTCACAGGAAGACCCTGAGCTGTATTGACATGTTTCTTAGAAAGTCCTGCTACTTTTTTCTTGTTTACTGATGTTTTAGAGTTCATTCCTTTCTCCTCCCTCATAACACTGACATCAGTCTCTCATCCTGCTTAACAACTGTACTCCTCTATTCTTCGATACTCGCACCGATTCCCCCTCTCTGTTCTTTTACCGTCAGTATCCTGAATAGAATGTGAAGAACGACTGTCAGACTACTCATACAATTAAGGTTTTCTACATTTTTTTTAACTCTTAAATTGTAACTACCCCTACAAGATTACAGAGATGCGGCCAATCCATACCGCCTTTTCTTTGCCCTGGTGTAGTGTACGGGTACACTGTCTCTAAGTGGTTGGTCTTGTGAGCTACCCAGCAGCTCCACGGTCATGTGACTTTTGTATACCTATAAAAATGCATGCACTATCGCACTTTGCTTTGAGCTTCCTTTTCTGTGAACAAGGCAGACGCCGAAACTAGTTAGAATTTTGGGAGCATTTCAAGCCGCAGTTTCCTGGATTAAAGCTCTTTGTCTCCAGAGATGGGCCTCTGTTCTTCTGTTCATGTGCCATGATTTACCGGGCTTCTCCGTGCCCGCCAGAGGCCGCCCTGAAGGGTCGGGGACTCCTTCATCTGAGGTGCTTTTGTGGATTAATTCAAGGAGTATGACCCACTCGCTGCATTTCTTAAACCTACTGAGGTAATGCCACTGTGCTACAAAGATTGCAATGTTGGAAGGGATTTGGTTCGGAGGATGTCCAATACCATTCGCTCTGGGGACTGGAGCTTTTGACCGGGACATTGTTTAAACAGCATCAGTTGACATACGAACTGCCGTGACTGTGGTTTATTACTATCTGCAATGCACAGGGCTGCTGTCAAGAGCAATTGAGAACTTGTGCCTTGCCTTAAAAATGTGAACTGTTCATAATATCAGCGAGTATTATAAGTCCCTGATGCATTCTGGTAATTTTATGCTCCACGGTCATGTGACTTTTGTACACCTATAAAAATGCATGCACCATCGCACTTTGCTTTGAGCTTTGAGCTTCCTTTTCTGGGAACAAGGCAGACGCCGAAACTAGTTAGAATTTTGGGAGCATTTCAAGCTGCATTTTCCTGGATTAAAGCTCTTTGTCTCCAGAGATGGGCCTCTGTTCTTCTGTTCATGTGCCATGATTTACCGGGCTTCTCCGTGCCCGCCAGAGGCCGCCCTGAAGGGTCGGGGACTCCTTCTTCGAAGGTGCAATTGTATTTTCAAATGGAAAGTTGATGAATTTACATAAGGTTGTGACGCAACAGCTTTATCTTGCAAAAACTGAATAACAGATGAATAAAATCAACGTAACAATTGGATCACTTTGGTATACTTCGTGATTACCTTTTGGATAAAATTTGATTGGAATTTCAAGGAAGTGATTCCTCCAGAAGAGTGCGACAGGTCAATCTGCCAAATCAGGCAGCATCTATTTTGTACTTCACAAACTCCCCAACGGGCAGAGGGAGCAGACCGGTCAGCACCTAAAAATTGAACGCACTTTACTTTTGATTAACCTAACAGAGTGCCACGCCACCCTCCACTAATCACGTTTATTCTGACCCAACCAGCGTGAGCACCTACCGCTACCACAGTAACTAAAGATGGAATATGAGGACATCGCAAACATTACCGAAAATAGAGCCAATACATTCGCGTTTTCCACTGAGGAGACTAATAGGATTTATGCTTTGATACAGGAAGCAGACCCCACAGCTGCGGGCATGTGGATGAACCTGTAGTTATTTGTATTTTCAAATGGAAAGTTGATGAATTTACATAAGGTTGTGACGCAACAGCTTTATCTTGCAAAAACTGAATAACAGATGAATAAAATCAACGTAACAATTGGATCACTTTGGTATACTTCGTGATTACCTTTTGGATAAAATTTGATTGGAATTTCAAGGAAGTGATTCCTCCAGAAGAGTGCGACAAGTCAATCTGCCAAATCAGGCAGCATCTATTTTGTACTTCACAAACTCCCCAACGGGCAGAGGGAGCAGACCGGTCAGCACCTAAAAATTGAACGCACTTTACTTTTGATTAACCTAACAGAGTGCCACGCCACCCTCCACTAATCACGTTTATTCTGACCCAACCAGCGTGAGCACCTACCGCTATCACAGTAACTAAAGATGGAATATGAGGACATCGCAAACATTACCGAAAATAGAGCCAATACATTCGCGTTTTCCACTGAGGAGACTAATAGGATTTATGCTTTGATACAGGAAGCAGACCCCACAGCTGCGGGCATGTGGATGAACCTGTAGTTATTTGTATTTTCAAATGGAAAGTTGATGAATTTACATAAGGTTGTGACGCAACAGCTTTATCTTGCAAAAACTGAATAACAGATGAATAAAATCAACGTAACAATTGGATCACTTTGGTATACTTCGTGATTACCTTTTGGATAAAATTTGATTGGAATTTCAAGGAAGTGATTCCTCCAGAAGAGTGCGACAGGTCAATCTGCCAAATCAGGCAGCATCTATTTTGTTTTTATTTTGAACATCAGAATATACTTTTTAGCACTTAACAATGAACAACTTTTATGTCCTCAATATATATATATATCTTTTCCAGTTGAATATGATATATGGCTAACACTATTCATCATTTGTTCTCTATAATAACAATGGGGCATATTTACAAGGGGATATCCCCTTCTCCTTATTTACATAGCTGCTTTAAACCACTTAACGTAGCTTAACGCCGCCTTGTAAATAAGGCCCCTTTTCACGCTTCACTTAGTATGAAAGTGCATGCAATGGGTGTTGCAGTGGGTGTTCTGCCGCAATACCCATTGCTTTTTGGTGCTGCTCCATATTTGCAACAACACAAGACCTGTTCCTTATGGTGCTATAATTGTGCCTAGTCGAAACCCTCCTATTTTCCTTTCAGGATAGGGCAACAGCCTGGATTTCAGGCTAATTAATTTTTCTGGACCAGGTTCACCGCTTTCAGAGTGTTCATTAAAAATTCAAGAAAGAGAGTGCTCTGTTTGTCCTTATACCTCTATAGATCTCGACCCACCCTGCTAACAGACTAGAGTGAGGAGAAAAGAAGAGGAAAAGGCTAGGAACACAAAAAATAGTGCGGAAAAGAGTGGTGTCGCCTCACGGGAGTAAAACCATGGAGGCTCTGCATGAAGGTACTCGCCTGCCGTCTAGGTTCTCATCATTAGCGTACACCACTCTAACAGAAATTGTGAAGTGAGAGAGAAAAAGTAAAGATAGTGATAGTGAGGGTGCTCAGGCAACAGTACCTGCATGTGCATCAAGTTTGGTACACAGCAAGACTGGACCCAACAAAGTAAAGGGGAGTGACACAGGTAATGTCACCCCGCTTACGTGAAAATTAAAAGTGAGTTATAACTCGCTGGCCCTCTCAACTTTATTCTTGGCTGCGAGTTTACTCGTGATTAAAACGCCGACATGTTTCGTTGCCAATTGAAATAACTTACGGCAACTTCTTCAGGGCTTTGGTCTGTAGTTTCGCCCTACACCCATTCACTGGTGATCCTTGAAAGTTAAAAACACAAACAGGCACTCTCTTATTTAGTGTTGCTTAGACGGCTGGCTGCCTACCTCTGTAGCAAAGACTTGTGCTCAAAGTAGAGCACGCATATGTGTATCATTTACCTTTTCACCTACTGTAGAAGGCATACCTACATCTCCTTTCAGGCATTGCCAGTATCCCTTATTATGGATGGATACTTGTGCTGAGAGCTGCTCCTGTCAGTCTATGTAATGGTTGCAAACACAATTATTAACATCGTATAATTGTCTCCCCTACCGACACACTCTGATCATATATTAAAATCTGTTGTTATCTGTGCTCTCTATGTACATACATGGCCACCTATTTCAAGTTCCTTGGCGGTGACTTTGGAGTGTTTTGTCACATTAAGATAAGTGTAAATCGCACTTTATCACCGCTATATTGAAGATAACGTGTATGCCTAAGACGGTCTGCCACTAGCTTCTGCTCTGCACCGGCACGCTCGTGTCAGTTCATGCCTAAGATCGGCTGCTGCTAACCGCTACCCTACACCAACATGCTCGTGTAAGTCCGTGTCAGTCTATTAGCACATGCGTGTTGTCTGGCATAGATTGCTTAACTTTCCGTTTGTCTACCCGCTTAAACAGGCACATAATTCTCACATCAGTCATCCCCTTACCGCATATAGAGCTGGAACCGGGCGTTGTCTCGGCAGCACCCGGCTCCTGTCACGGCTCGATTTTATACGTCAATTTCGCATGCGCGGCGTAAAAGTAAAGAGAGACTCCTCCCTTACGATATCAAAGTCCAGCGACTGCTAGGAGATCGCAAAAATTACAAACCCCTAGCTAGGGACCCAACAAAAGAACTACAGGACACCATCATAAAACTAGTAGCGGATGCTAAGGAGAAAAAATGGGTGACCTACAAAGAAGCAGAGTTCCTAGTTAATCAAAAACCCAGAATGCCGGCATTCTATATAGTGCCGAAAATTCACAAGGCACAACGGCCCACACCCGGGCGGCCCATTGTCTCCGGGATACAGTCATTATTGGAACCCCTCTCGCAATTCTCAGATTTTTTTCTTAGAGAATGTGTCGTAACACAACCATCATTTGTCAAAGATACTACGGACGTGTTAAAAATCCTGGAGGATGTTGTCTATGACAAAAATGAGAACTGGTTGGTCACCATAGACATAGAATCCTTGTACACCAGCATCCCCCAGGAGGCGACGCTGGTGGCAGCAGCGCGCTCCCTGAGGGAATGCGAATGGTTCTACAACACGCCACAAACGTTCATCTTGCAATGCATAGAGATAGCCCTCACTAACAACTACTTTGCGTTCAAAGACCAGATCTACCTAAAAGTCTCTGGGACGTCAATGGGGGCCACATTTGCCCCCAGTCTGGCGTGTATTTATGTCGGCCAATTTGAGGCACATTACATCAACCACGAGACCAATCTCTTCCAGGGGAATATTATCCTCTGGAAGAGATATATCGACGATGTCTTATGTATCTGGCGTGGGACGGAGGATCGACTGATGGAATTTCTCACCTGGATAAATACCTTAGATACAAGTTTGAGATTCACCTGGACTAACAGTAGAACATCGGCCACTTACCTTGACTTAGACATCCGTGTCCAAGACAATAAGCTGGTTACAGGGGTCCACCAAAAACCAACAGACAAAAACTCGTTACTACATTACAAATCTTATCACCCACGTGCCCTGCGGGATAATCTGCCTGTAGGGCAGTTTTTACGATATCGAAGAAACTGCTCCTCAACTGATGACTTCAGAGAACAAGCACAACAGTTGGCCACCAAACTGAGGGAACGAGAGTATCCCAAAAATATTATTCGGCATGCGCAGAAACGAGCGCTAAACACTCCACGACCAGCACTACTAGAACGAACAGTGAAAGAAAGTGAAGAAAGTGAAGAATGGATACCAGTAGTAACTACGTTTGGACCGCTATCAACCCAAATACGCCAAATCATTAGACGACACTGGCACCTGTTGAGCACTAGAAGTATGACTATGCCGCAACCCAGGTTTGCATTTAAGCGTTCCACCAACTTCCGTGACCGGCTAGTGCACACAAGCCCAAAAAAAACAGCTAGAGAATCCAACCTCCCCCAAGGACACCATCCCTGTGGGAGGTGTTCGGTATGTGAATTTACAACCACTACCAAAACAGTTGTTCTGAGGAACAAACAGACGTGGCACCTGAATAAATTCAGCAATTGCAATTCAACAAACGTGATATACAGACTAACGTGTCCATGTGAATTGCACTACATCGGTCTTACATCACGTAAGGTGAAAGTTCGGATACAGGAACAATTAAGCACCATACGAGCTGGAAAACTAACCACCAAACTGGTCCAACATTACAGAACAATGCAACACAGTCCTAAACAACTCCGGTGGGTGGTACTGGAAAAAGTGCAAGGTGACCAATTCAGCATCGAACGTAAACTATGCACAAGAGAAGCTCGATGAATATAGGTGACATAGGTAGCAGAATGTAATATGGCACAGTTTTGAGACACTCTAAGATGGCGGCCGCGATATCTCTCTCCCGTAAGGGAGGAGTCTCTCTTTACTTTGACGCCGCGCATGCAAAATTGACGTATAAAATCGAGCCGCGAAAGGAGCCGGGTGCTGCGGACAGAACGCCCGGTTCCAGCTCTATATGCGGAAAGGGAATGACTGATGTGAGAATTATGTGCCCTTTTTAAGCGGGTAGACAAACGGAAAGTTAAGCAATCTATGCCAGACAACACGCATATGCTAATAGACTGACACAGACTTACACAAGCATGTTGGTGTAGGGTAGCGGTTAGCAGCAGCCGGTCTTAGGCATGAACTGACACGAGCGTGCCGGTGCAGAGCAGAAGCTAGTGGCAGACCGTCTTAGGCATACACGTTATCTTCAATATAGCGGTGATAAAGTACGATTTACACTTATCTTAATGTGAAAAAACACTCCAAAGTCACCGCCAAGGAACTTGAAATAGGTGGCCATGTATGTACATAGAGAGCACAGATAACAACAGATTTTAATATATAATCAGAGTGTGTCGGTCGGGGAGACAATTATACGATGTTAATAATTGTGTTTGCAACCATTACAGAGACTGACAGGAGCAGCTCTCAGCACAAGTATCCATCCATAATAAGGGATACTGGCAATGCCTGAAAGGAGATGTAGGTATGCCTTCTACAGTAGGTGAAAAGGTAAATGATACACATATGAGTGCTCTACTTTGAGCACAAGTCTTTGCTACAGAGGTAGGCAGCCAGCCGTCTAACCAACACTAAATAAAAGAGTGCCTGTTTGTGTTTTTAACTTTCAGGAACACCAGTGAATGGGTGTAGGGCGAAACGACAGACCAAAGCCCTGAAGAAGTTGCCGTAAGTTATTTCAATTGGCAACGAAACATGTCGGCGTTTTAATCACGAGTAAACTCGCAGCCAAGAATAAAGTTGAGAGGGCCAGCGAGTTATAACTCACTTTTAATTTTCACGTAAGCGGGGTGACATTACCTGTGTCACTCGCCTTTACTTTGTTGGGTCCAGTCTTGCTGTGTACCAAACTTGATGCACATGCAGGTACTGTTGCCTGAGCACCCTCACCATCACTATCTTTACTTTTTCTCTCACACTTCACAATTTCTGTTAGAGTGGTGTACGCTAATGATGAGAACCTAGGCGGCAGGCGAGTACCTTCCTGCAGAGCCTCCATGGTGTTACTCCCGTAAGGCGACACCACTCTTTTCCGCACTATTTTTTGTGTTCCTAGCCTTCTCCTCTTCTTTTCTCCTCACTCTAGTCTGTTAGCAGGGCGGGTCGAGATCTATAGAGGTATAAGGACAAACAGAGCACTCTCTTTCTTGAATTTTTAATGAACACTTTGAAAGCGGTGGACCGGGTCCAGAAAAATTTATAAGCCTGAAATCCAGGCTGTTGCCCTATCCTGAAAGGAAAATAGGAGGGTTTCGACTGGGCACAATTATAGCACCATAAGGAACAGGTCTTGTGTTGTTGCGAGTATTCAGAGAGGGGGACGACCTGTTCCTGTAATCCCCTATAGCTCCTTGGTGTAGTAGGTATTGAGAACGGCAGCTTAGCCGTGAGAGCTTTTCAATAAGTTTTGACAATATATTTTAATTTCATATAGTACAACACGTACGTCCACTTGTGGATTGGTGATGTACTGGTTGACTACTCTGTAGCAAGGACAAAACCTGACAAATAGTGTTATGGCCGCACACTGCTTAGCCTTCACGGATGACCACATAGCCTCTATTCTAGCGGGCCCCTCACTATTACCAGACGCCCCCCTGAATGCCAAATCCTCCACACGAGACGAATGGGAAAAACTTTCGAACACTAGGAAACGACAGATTAGAATAGCACTCCACGGAGCGCTTATGACTGAGTGCCTCAGGGCAGGAGCAGCTCCAGCCAGCCTATTGGTACGCATCGAACCTAAGATCTTTCTAGAGGACAAAAAGTTCAGAGTGGACTGGAGCTACATCGCAAACAAATGCACCAGGGATTGGCTTGTATTAATTATCGAAACAGCCAAAAGACTTAGTGAAGAACTCCTAAAAGAAATACTTGATATAGAGGCAACATTAAAGGTTGACCAAACCATCACAGATACAAAAGAACAGCTTAACAAAATTCAGAGTGATTTAAGCGACTACCAAACATATATGGTCAACCGAAAAATCAAAGGCCTGAATCGGAATTTAGACAGGTTTAGTCACGAGTGGGCGTATCCATACACTGAGGATCGACACTACCAACAAGATCAGGGACAGAACAGTGCACCTCAGGGACCAAGAGGAGGAAAACGGCAGGGGAGAAGGGCCCCTAACAACTGGTCCTTCGACAACACCAGTAGTGAGGAAGACGACTCGAACGCACAATCAAACCCAACTGACCAAAGGGTCAGGTTTGACGCAAATGATAGAACCAACGAGGATCTAGGAGCCTTGTTCAGGTTTTTTTTAAGTCAGCAAAATCAACACCCATCCCACACAAGAGGGGCAAACAACAGGGGAAAAGGGCGAGGCCGAGGTCGATAGAACCCCAATACAACATGGCAGACATTCTCACCCCGACAGACACGCAGTCGAGGCAGGGGCCAGCTACAACTATAAGACCAGATACCATAGTGGTTAACTTATCAGAACACCAACTAAGTCCAGATGAACTAAGTGTCCTGAACAAGGGATTAGGATATGTACCTACCCCAAAACATGACAGTTTCCAACTTAGAGGAGAAATCCAAGGCATGATGAGGAGGATTAAGCTTAAAAAGTACTTCCATGGCAAAGAACAAGAAGAAGAAAATAAACAGTCCCTGTTCTCTACGAACTTACGTCGTCCGTCTAACTACTGTCCATCAAGCAACATGGTAGGTCCGGAGGTAACGTTGTTCGAACAAAAGGTGTTACAAGACATCACTAAACTGGAACAAAATACGAAAAAGATCCCCCATACCAACATGAGCAAGAAGGAGTGGACAGCACTTAGAGATCTGGAAAAGAACATGGCCATCACCATAAAGACGGCCGATAAGGGCGGAGCGGTGGTGGTCATGGATACAAAAAACTACGATATCGAAGTCCAGCGACTGCTAGGAGATCGCAAAAATTACAAACCCCTAGCTAGGGACCCAACAAAAGAAATACAGGACACCATCATAAAACTAGTAGCGGATGCTAAGGAGAAAAAATGGGTGACCTACAAAGAAGCAGAGTTCCTAGTTAATCAAAAACCCAGAATGCCGGCATTCTATATAGTGCCGAAAATTCACAAGGCACAACGGCCCCCACCCGGGCGGCCCATTGTCTCCGGGATACAGTCATTATTGAAACCCCTCTCGCAATTCTCAGATTTGTTTCTTAGAGAATGTGTCGTAACACAACCATCATTTGTCAAAGATACTACGGACGTGTTTAAAATCCTGGAGGATGTTGTCTATGACGAACATGAGAACTGGTTGGTCACCATAGACATAGAATCCTTGTACACCAGCATCCCCCAGGAGGCGACGCTGGTGGCAGCAGCGCGCTCCCTGAGGGAATGCGAATGGTTCTACGACACGCCACAAACGTTCATCTTGCAATGCATAGAGATAGCCCTCACTAACAACTACTTTGCGTTCAAAGACCAGATCTACCTACAAGTCTCTGGGACGTCAATAGGGGCCACATTTGCCCCCAGTCTGGCGTGTATTTATGTCGGCCAATTTGAGGCACATTACATCAACCACGAGACCAATCTCTTCCAGGGGAATATTATCCTCTGGAAGAGATATATCGACGATGTCTTATGTATCTGGCGTGGGACGGAGGATCGACTGATGGAATTTCTCACCTGGATAAATACCTTAGATACAAGTTTGAGATTCACCTGGACTAAGAGTAGAACATCGGCCACTTACCTTGACTTAGACATCCGTGTCCAAGACAATAAGCTGGTTACAGGGGTCCACCAAAAACCAACAGACAAAAACTCGTTACTACATTACAAATCTTATCACCCACGTGCCCTGTGGGATAATCTACCTGTAGGGCAGTTTTTACGATATCGAAGAAATTGCTCCTCAACTGATGACTTCAGAGAACAAGCACAACAGTTGGCCACCAAACTGAGGGAACGAGAGTATCCCAAAAAGATTATTCGGCATGCGCAGAAACGAGCACTAAACACTCCACGACCAGCACTACTAGAACGAACAGTGAAAGAAAGTGAAGAATGTATACCAGTGGTAACTACGTTTGGACCGCTATCAACCCAAACACGCCAAATCATTAGACGACACTGGCACCTGTTGAGCACAAGCAGTATGACTATGCCGCAACCCAGGTTTGCACTTAAGCATTCCACCAACTTCCGTGACCGGTTAGTGCACACACGCCCAAAAACAACAGCTAGAGAATCCAACCTCCCCCAAGGACACCATCCCTGTGGGAGGTGTTCGGTATGTGAATTTACAACCACTACCAAAACAGTTGTTCTGAGGAACAAACAGACGTGGCACCTGAATAAATTCAGCAATTGCAATTCAACAAACGTGATATACAGACTAACGTGTCCATGTGAATTGCACTACATCGGTCTTACATCACGTAAGGTGAAAGTTCGGATACAGAAACATTTAAGCACCATACGAGCTGGAAAACTAACCACCAAACTGGTCCAACATTACAGAACAATGCAACACAGTCCTAAACAACTCCGGTGGGTGGTACTGGAAAAAGTGCAAGGTGACCAATTCAGCATCGAACGTAAACTATGCACAAGAGATGCTCGATGGATATATCAAGAGAGTGCGGACGAAATGGGCCTGAATGATTTTATCGAATGGGGCAAAGTGGACATCTAATCCCATGTAAATAGATGTATTTGACCGCGATACACTTGGATTAATAGCTGAGACTGTTCAAAGTTGCCAAACATTCAGTAAGTCTGCACACACAGTTATATGATAGCCACTATGCGTATGTAACAAGAGGCCATTCAGAAATGGACCTTGCACTAGCTCGATTATGCACATAGGGCATGCCACACTGAGTAGGAACACCCCAGTGTCTTAGCTATTATATTACATGAAGAGAGGGGCATCCACCCAGAAGATATGTAGCACCAGTGTAGTGGGGCTGAACCAAAAATACTATTAAAGCTAGGAGGTGTAATGTATACAGGTGCAAACATTCAGTAAGTTAACACACACAGTTATATGACAGCCGCTATGTGTATGTAACAATAGGCTAGTCATAAATGGACCTATTACTAGCCCGACTAAGTACACAGGGTAAGCCACACTGAGTAGGAACACCCAAGTGTCTTAGTTACTATGTTACATGACCAGAGGGGCATCCACCCAGAAACTATGTAGCACCAGTGTAGTGGAGCTGAACCTAAAATACTACTAAAAGCTATGAGGTGTAATGTATACAGGTGCACGATAGAGATTCAATAGACTGGTATCCATGACGAACAGTAAATAAGGAAAAAGTCTGTGTAAACACTATGATAATTTTTACACTTAATAAAGGTGACACAGGTAGCAGAATGTAATATGGCACAGTTTTGAGACACTCTAAGATGGCGGCCGCCATATCTCTCTCCCGTAAGGGAGGAGTCTCTCTTTACTTTGACGCCGCGCATGCGAAATTGACGTATAAAATCGAGCCGCGACAGGAGCCGGGTGCTGCCAAGACAACGCCCGGTTCCAGCTCTATATGCGGTAAGGGGATGACTGATGTGAGAATTATGTGCCTGTTTAAGCGGGTAGACAAACGGAAAGTTAAGCAATCTATGCCAGACAACACGCATGTGCTAATAGACTGACACAGACTTACACGAGCATGTTGGTGTAGGGTAGCGGTTAGCAGCAGCCGGTCTTACGCATGAACTGACACGAGCGTGCCGGTGCAGAGCAGAAGCTAGTGGCAGACCGTCTTAGGCATACACGTTATCTTCAATATAGCGGTGATAAAGTGCGATTTACACTTATCTTAATGTGACAATACACTCCAAAGTCACCGCCAAGGAACTTGAAATAGGTGGCCATGTATGTACATAGAGAGCACAGATAACACCAGATTTTAATATATGATCAGAGTGTGTCGGCCGGGGAGACAATTATACGATGTTAATATTTGTGTTTGCAACCATTACAGAGACTGACAGGAGCAGCTCTCAGCACAAGTATCCATCCATAATAAGGGATACTGGCAATGCCTGAAAGGAGATGTAGGTATGCCTTCTACAGTAGGTGAAAAGGTAAATGATACACATATGAGTGCTCTACTTTGAGCACAAGTCTTTGCTACAGAGGTAGGCAGCCAGCCGTCTAACCAACACTAAATAAGAGAGTGCCTGTTTGTGTTTTTTACTTTCTAGGAACACCAGTGAATGGGTGTAGGGCGAAATGACAGACCAAAGCCCTGAAGAAGTTGCCGTAAGTTATTTCAATTGGCAACGAAACATGTCGGCGTTTTAATCACGAGTAAACTCGCAGCCAAGAATAAAGTTGAGAGGGCCAGCGAGTTATAACTCACTTTTAATTTTCACGTAAGCGGGGTGACATTACCTGTGTCACTCGCCTTTACTTTGTTGGGTCCAGTCTTGCTGTGTACCAAACTTGATGCACATGCAGGTACTGTTGCCTGAGCACCCTCACTATCACTATCTTTACTTTTTCTCTCACACTTCACAATTTCTGTTAGAGTGGTGTATGCTAATGATGAGAACCTAGGCGGCAGGCGAGTACCTTCCTGCAGAGCCTCCATGGTGTTACTCCCGTGAGGCGACACCACTCTTTTCCGCACTATTTTTTTTGTTCCTAGCCTTCTCCTCTTCTTTTCTCCTCACTCTAGTCTGTTAGCAGGGCGGGTCGAGATCTATAGAGGTATAAGGACAAACAGAGCACTCTCTTTCTTGAATTCATAATGAACACTTTTTAAGCGGTGAACCTGGTCCAGAAAAATTAATTAGCCGGAAATCCAGGCTGTTGCCCTTTTCTGAAAGGAAAATAGGAGGGTTTCGACTAGGCACAATTATAGCACCATAAGGAACAGGTCTTGTGTTGTTGCGAGTATTCAGAGAATGGGACGACCTGTTCCTGTAATCCCCTAAAGCTCCTTGGTGTAGTAGGTAGCTGCTCCATATTTACAAGCTGGGGCAGCGCCAAAAACTAAGACCGGGGATTACGTGGTCATAGACTGGCGATACGAAAATAAATGATTAATTTCTCCTTTTTTTTGTTGCTATTTCCATAGAAAGAGCAAACCGCCTTTCAAGATTGTTTTTGTGCAGGAAGGTGTCCCTTCCTTCACATAAACAATCACCCCTGCAGCGTAGGCACCCTTGTAACATGGGACAAGGGTGCCTGTGCTGGTGCTAGACGGCTTTATTAGCACCAGCGCTAGCGGGAACACAGGGGTGCACTGTTTTTTGTAAATATGGGTTATCCCTGTGTTTTAGAAATGTTTGAGTGTTTAGTTACCAATTTTGGCATAACACCACTCTCCAACATATTGTTATAAATAACCCCCAATTTTTTTTTCATATCACACATTTAACAATTAGAACTAACCTTACATATGCTTACGTCCACTAGTTGGGATCACCTGGGGCCTGATTCACAAAGGTAAACTTACATGTTTCTGTAAGTTTACTATTTATTGGGCTATTCACAAACTACGATTCAATAGTACCTTTCTGACAGTGTAGACTTCGCAGTCTGACCGGAGAACTCCACACATAAAAAGATAACACAGGACTACTTGTGTATAGCAAAGAAAAGAATAGTAAACTTAATCAGGCCCAGAGTTTTCAACCCAAAGATTCCACCTGCTTGCAGCAATCTATCTTTGGGTATATTATCAAGGAAAACATGAAGAAATCATCATGATAAGTGCAGTGCTCTCATGTTAATCCCCCCAAAACTCAAAACCCCCTTATTTGTCCACTCTGAACTTACCGAGAATCACTGTAACAGTACATCCGAGGATGGGGAGGAGGGGCCACCCTTAATGAAGGCCACAATAACTTTCAAGATCATTTATAATAATAAAGCAGAGGTCGTTGCATGTACATCCCGTGATTAATACCTATGTGGTTTATTTAAAATTGCATACAAAGCACATTCATGTTAAAATCAATAGTTGTTTATTCAACAATGAAGTTATGCGATGTGCAATATACAGTAATGTACGAATGTTACACAAAAGTCAATCAATACCATCGATTTATTGGTTCATGTATCAAGAAAAATCTATATAATTATGTAATAATTAACGAGTATTTGGTTTATGCATTTAACATGGCTCAAAAAACAATATTTTACCACGAATGACAGTAGTACTGTGTACTTTCTATCCACGTTCACTCGCATTAACTTCTTTCCTTCTCCTCGTTGGGTACCCATTACTCGGTATAAATGTGATTGTGCAATTTAAATGAAAAGAAAAATTACATCTCTTGGGTTTGTATTATGTAAAGTGCCCATAAAAATCTTTGCTACAGAAGAGCCATATAAAATGGTAAATAAATTACTTTATGAATATTTTTGAAGTCAGCGCAAATGGGTTTGTAACTGCAACATACTAATTTGCACTAAACAAATGTGCATTAAAATTCTCTTTGTAAATCACAAACAACACATTGCAAAACCTTGACAGCCCCCCTCTCCTTGCTGTTTACAAGGAAATGTGTCAATGCTAGCAACAGCTTCTGAAACCACAAACAGATAATGGTTACCAGTGCAAAAAGCTGGTGGGAAGCTTTAGAAAACTGAGAGAGACCCATTTGGGAAGAGGTGTGGCGGCGCAGCTACGGAGGGAAGAGGTGTGGCGCCATGGCTAGGGCGACTGACTCTGGAATCTGGGGATCAGGGTTCGATCCCCGGCACCGGTGGCAGATTAGTCAGCACCATGTGACTCTGGGCAATAGCTTCTTAATCTTCCCGACGGCCCCCAGCACCTAGAGACCCTTGCGGGTGATTGTGCGCTTTACAAATGTGGATTATTATTATTATTTGGAACAAGCTGTCTCGGGGTGCAAGCTGCCAGCATTGAGTGGAAGAAGAGGACACTTGGACAGTTGCATGGTTCCCTCAATAGCCCTTCAAGACTGTGGGCCAAATTCATCAAAGAGCTGTGTCACCCTTGTACCACGCATTGTGGTGCAAGGGTGACACAAAACCTAGGCGAGGTTTATCAAGCCACACAAGGTCACCTTGCATGGCCCTGAGTGGCTTGAAAAATCTAGAGTAGCGCAACACAGAACAAATCACTGCATTGCCTTACTCTGCCCCAGGAAGGCATTCCATGGGTGGAGCGCAGGTGTTTCCACTCATCCATCTCATTGACTTGGGTGCATTGCCAGGTTTACCAACGCTGGTAGACCTGGGAATTCGTAAAAATGCTATGCGTCCAATATCTTTGTTTCTCCTTGTTTTTTACTCTTTCTATGTGTGATGCATTCCGCAGCACACCTAGAAAGAGGAAAATGCCTCAGGGGTTTGTTTTTGTGCCGGAAGCTGTTCATTCTTGCTTACAACACTGGCACCCTTGCGTGGTGGTGTAAGGTTGCCTCCATTGGTGCTAGGCTGCACATTGTGCTCCATTGAAGGGAAAACACAGAAATGCGGCCAAAACATTTTTAAATACGGCACAATCCTGCCCTTCACTTATCATGCAGCACAGTGAGGTGACGTCCTGCTCTGCATGATGTTTTCATAAATGTGACCCTGTGTATTTTTGTGGCATTTAAACCACCACCCCTTTAAGGACATGGATTGCAAAACTAGAATTTTGTAAAAGGGAGGGCTAAGATGGTTGCTGTTTCTTGCAGGCATAGACCAGAGTGTTTGCTAATATGTGCACTGAGGCACACAGCCTATTTCTTTCTCATTTACATTATTGATGTGGGCAGTGTGCACCTCGCTGAACACAGTCCTTTTACATAGCAGAGCTTTAGTGAAATCTTCATAGCATGAAGGGTGAGAGTGGGCGAGGCCTGTGAACACAAATCAGTCTAAGGAGCCTTGTTAAAACCAGCCCCACGTTGCACTACAGTAAACCCAAACACCTCGAATGAGAGTTCTCTACAAATAAAATGTAAATAGGTTAACAAAATACTTCAAATATATTGGCTAAACTTGGCAGTATCTAGAGTAAGTTCTCAAAGGGCCCTAATAATACATTCACAATTTTCAGGATAAGAGAGAGCAAGCAGGAGGAATATTTCTGCAAAAGATAAAGTGAAAATAGTAACTGTTCCAGAAGAACAGCATGCCCCAAGGTAACAAAACACTGCAAACAGAGCACGGAGGTAAATATTTGTCGCACAGGAGATGGACTGCCTATCTAATGCAGCGTGCCCACTGAATAAATGCTGATAAAAATCCTCTGCTAAAAAAGATAACACTACGTTTCAATTCTGTGCCAGGACATAAAACCCATCGCTCTTCTGGGGCCACTCAAAAGTCGAGCAGTGCTTAATGTGCTGGTAATAATATGATGTTGAACTAGCCTGTTAGGGTTGACACAAAAGTATGACAAAGTCCATCTCAAAAATCAAGTTAGTAAGGGTCATTGCCATCACAGTTTCACATTTTCCGACTATGTAAACACTGTCACATGCCCAAGAATATAAAATATCATTGTCATGCCTGAATTAACATTCTTATGGTGTGCATTGCCGCACCATTTCTATTGAAAAAGCACAGAAAGCCATGATCGGTGAAGCACCAATTGCAATGCAGGCATCCACATTTCCATGGTATGTAAATTACCATTTTTGTTAGTGATGCCTGTTTCTGTGCAAGTACCATTTTCAAAACTACCCACATAAACTCCTAATTATCTCAGCTCCCCTTCCCTTATCAACCTTCTGCTCCAATAGCTGCCCGGCCTGTAATAATTACCAAGCACTGCCTGTATATGCTACCATGCTCTTAGAACTGCTGAGACTCTCCACCTACTATTCGCCCATGTGTGAGTAGTGTAGTATGCAGCTGCACACTCCCTTTGCTTTTCTTTCTCTGTAGAACTTCTGGTTTTGCTCTTGCATGGAGGTTGATCTTCTGATCAGCCTCCTGCTTCACTCTAGTCACATGTGGATACATCTTTCTGACACATGTGCATGGGATAAGACAAGTTTTACAGGTATCATGTTTTTCCACGTTACCTGTAAATGCATGGTGTTTTGAGTCAGGTGACAACTGGGCTTTCAACTGACTACTTATATTGGCAGGAGATTGAATCAAACATGACTCAAGATTACCAATCAAATCTAGGTCATGTCAGCTCTTGCAGTCATGAAGGTAGTCCCCAGTACAGCAGCCTACCATGGAAAAGTCAGGTTGCCTGGAAGGGCAGTCCAGCCCTTGGTGATGCTGCTTCACACATAAATGTGGCATGAACAGCCTGTACATGAATTCAGCCTCCTCAGCACCAAAAAATGGGATATTTCAAAATAATACCAATTGTAGAATTTAGAGGAGGGTGGCAATGGGACTTCCTCCAAAAAGTTCAATAGTACAACCTACAACCTCAATTGTTCCCGGCGTTTTTGGGGGGAAATAGTGGAGATTTGACAAAGCCTCATCTCCTCTAACTTCTCCATCAGGAAGCGGTGGCCCCTCTGCTAAGGCGGAGGAGCGTCGCCCCACTACTCTGCGAGCAGTTAAAAAAAAGGAAAATAACTAACGTTTCCATTCTGCTTAGGGGCAGGCAGGTGCGGCAGGGCAGGTTATAGCAGGGGCCAAGAGGAGTGGTGTTAGGCATACTCTAAATTGCGCAGGACTGTTTGGCCGGCCCTCTTGGGCTGGCCAAACAGTCCTGCACACTTTACATGTTCCCCACCAGGCTGTATTACACAGCCTGGTGAGGAACAAACACATGGCTCCCTGTCCCCATCTGAGCACCAAACCACGGCACTCAGACTAATCACAACGCAGCATTGCAGCATTGTGATTGACCAGGGGATTCTGGGAGGATGTGTGCCTCCATTTGCGCTGCGCAGCAGACGTCAGAGACAGCCGCCAGAACCGAGGTAAGTCATTTTATTGTATGTTTTATTCCCCCCTCTGCTACCCCATACCCTCACCCTACCACTCCCATTCAGTAGCAGCTGCCACTGCCATCAGGCCCACAAGGCATCATCATTTATTTTACCAGAAATGGTGGCAGGTTCAACACCCAGTCGAGGATGATCAGTACACCATCATTTCTGATGGTTCAAACACAGTGCAAACCATGGCAGTCTTCGAGTTAGACTGTGTATATCAGGCTACTAACAAAGTGAGAGGTACATTCTTGTCACTACATATGTTTACAGAAGTTACTTCAACCCCTATAACCTCTGAGATCAAGTAGTACAACTTACTTTTCACTACCAGTGAGATACAAGTGGTACCTCTAAAAGATAAAACAGTCACCATGAAAATCCTAAATGGTGTACAACGCGTTTGCAGGATTCCTCTAGCAAATTATTTAAAACATTTCATCCAAAAGCATCTTGTAATTCTGTAAAAGATGCCAGAACAAAAATGTTGAAACATCAATTATTATTCTTACTAGCAAACAAAGACACCCCTCCTTAAATTTGGATCATTAGGGTAAATTATCCGTCTACCTATTTCAGAAATAAGATATGGTCATTACCTTGTTAATTGTGTGATTAATGTTGGAGAATTCATTTTAAAGATTTTTATTCAGAGCATCTTTTTCCCATTAATTGATAGCACATTTACATCCATAATTACATATTTTTTAAAATAACCTTTGTACTTGAATAAGAGCCCTGGCGATTAAAGGTGTGTAGGGTTGATTAGGGTTTGGTAGTAATAGGACATCTTTTGGAAATCATCTAATGTCCCACTCTTCCAAACTCTATTTTGAGATGGAAAGCTTGGTTTTCAATAGGAAAGATTCAGCGGGTACACTGTTGGAGTCATCCATCATAAGGCTGCTGACTATGGTGTATTACTAGAATATTATTGTCAGAATATCGTCAGACATAAATATTGTGTCATAAATAACATCATGATGCACCACTGGATAGTTATAGAAAATGAACACCCATTGGGACAAAATGCATGTAAAAAATATCTAGGATAGGATATTTATATGAGGAAATATTACTGCGTATGACATTCTGACATACAAACCAACAACACCACATTTAGAAAGTGCATTCTTTGTAGGTAGGAATTTCGAATACATTAAGAAATATATATTTTTATTAACATTCCATAAAAGACGTACATGAGCTTCCAAACAAGGATGTAATAAATCATAGAGCATGCAACCGGTGGAAGATCGCACAACAAGAGAAGAGCAATATCAGCAAATATAAATCGCCTTGTTTCCCACCATAACATTTTCGGCAAATAAATGGACAATAATAGTAAAGCAAGATCAAATAAAAAACAACTTCAGACTCATGTGAAGCATCCGTCACACCAAAACATTGGGCCTGATTTAGATTCCGGCGGACGGGTTATTCCACCGAAATATATATCCCATAGGATATAAAGGGATTTATATTTCGGCGGAAGGGATATCCTTCGCCGTTGTGACGGAGTAACCCTCCTGCCCAAGATCTAATTCAGGCTCATTGTCTTTACATACTATTTATATGGCCAGAGCGGGTAAGCTTATAGTGGATTGTCACTGGCATATAGCTATCATGTTCGTCGGGAGAAGGAGGGCACATGTGGTTCTCCAATATATTCACTTGTGCAACAAGAAAAGCACCAGGGTTTCCACATCAACCAATTAGCGGCCTAGAAATAAACACTCACTTCTTGCAGCGCAGACAGCCACAGGTTCCATTACTACAAACTCATAAACTTGTCACAATGTCAGCACCCACTCTGTCCCAGTGCAGCCTACAAGGGTTTCTCATTCGTTTTATTTGCACTGCTAATAGTATAGTGTCCTACTGTGTGGTATTGGTGCCACCCTGCCAGCCATGAAGCATATCCCAGACGAACATTATTTCTACCCTTGTCCACTTTTGGACCTCTGCTACCCACTGCATCTTCTCTAGAAGTTGCCTAGCCTTCCAAGCAAGAGCAACAATCCTTATAGCCAGGATCAACTCCAATCGATGAATCTGAAGGAAATTAAGATATTTCTTCTCATTATGCCTTACCTGGAACGGTGGAGGTTTTTGGCACATTCCTAGGTGTACTAGCAATGGCAAATCTGGGAATGCATAAAAATCCATGAGAGTTGCACAAGAACACCCATGCAACGTTCATGTGATGCCTCCCTACGGGCAGAGTAACGCAATGCAGGGATTTGCGCTGTGTTGCGTTAATCCTGATTGATCAAGCCAAGTGGCCTTGCATGGCTTGATAAATCAAATTTTAGGGTTTACATCATGCATGCACCACATTGCATGGTGCAAATGTGACGCAAGCCCTTGATAAATATCCGCTTAGTGTAAAACATAACTTTATTCCACTCAGTATACTTTTGATTTCTCTTCACAAAGTGCCCTCTCAGTGTGTCTTTATGTCAGTCAATTAAACCTGCAAAGCAGTGGAAACAGCATCATAAAGGTGAGATAAGGCCCATCTAGATGTCCCATGTTTCAGCATCATGTTCAGTAGCTTGCTTAATCTCCACTATGGCCCCTCGCGGTGGGATGCCTGGCTTTCACCTTGTGGACACCCTGCCAGGGTTTCTCACAGGGGAATACCAGGACGGGTTCCCTAAGCAAGCGCCGGGACGCTTACGGGCAGCTGTGCGCTTTACAAGTCCAACACATTTACATTTACATTTACATTTACCTGTAGAACTGGAGACACAAGTGGCTCCACCTCCCCGAGTCCCCAAGTATTCTGAACTGCTTTCATAGAAACATTGATCAGTCTCACCCATTTAATAAATTGTTACAGATGAATTTTTTATTAAATGTTAGATAAACATTTCTATTTGTAAATCGGCTTTTTCAAATGGGTCACTCGGATTAGTGACTAGTAGACATTTTATTTGGAAGATTTCCAATCTCTGTTACTTATGTATTTGTGAACATTGGTTTGTACCCTTTGATTCAAATTATTTGATTACAAATTTCTACCAAAAAAGTATACACCCGTTGCCGATTGAATTTTTGATTTATTCACTTTTGGATTATATAAATTGATTAAAAAAATCATTCATTTGAGGCCATTAGTCTGGGCACTCATAACTGATATTGATACATTTTGTTTCACTATGTTGAAATAAAATCCCTTCCAGGTACTTTTACCAGATAACTAGTGAGCCTGCAGTACTGATTGTACCATCCACCTAAGTAGCCCTTTAAGCATGTATGAGGCCTGCCATTGCAGCCTGTGTATGCATTTTTTAAACTGCCATGCTGTCCTGGTAAAATAAATCTTTTGCCAGGCCAAAATCTTTCTTTTTAATACATATAAGCCACACCTAGGGTAAGTCCAGAGCATTCCAGTGGGCAAGTTGAAGTGTATTAAAAAAACCTGACATGCAATTTTAAGTTTTGCATGTCCTGGCAGTGAAAAACTCTTACACTCATTTTTCACTGATGCAAGGCCTACATCTAAAATAGGATAGCATGGTATATTACATTAAATAAGTGATAGCTTCCAATTTGGAGTTGGTAGACATGTCAAGTTTGGTATCTATAGAATTGTAATTATGAGCCTCTTTTAATGGTAAAGTCAGATACGTATCACAATTATAAAAATACCACTTTTAGAAAGTTAGCATTTTCCTGTCCCTATCATCAGGTGCCTGCTACCTGCATCATGCACCATGTGACTAGGTGTTGGTGGCAGTTGCTCCCAGTCAGTGACACAAAGGGAAGCTATAAGTTGGCAGGATCGGCCACTGTAAGTTAACTAGGGGGAGAAGCTTTCATCTTGCACATCACAAAGGCTCTGCCTGAACACACTCACAAAGGGGTTTGACACTAGTGTATTGTGACCCCAAACAGTCTGGGTCGGGGCAGGGAGTCAGAAAATTCCAGGCACCTCTGGCAGGTGGAAACCTCTTGAAGTTTCTCCTACTTCAAAGTGGGCAACAGGTATAAATATCAGAGCCCAACTCTTCAATTACTTCTAGACCTGGACTTTAGGTAGAATGACTGCACAGCTGTGAAGTCTGCCCTCCTGACTGGCATGACACATCTCCATGTTGACAACCGTCCCAGCACCCGCAGCTCCAACACAGGAACCCTCATTGCTTCCACGGCTTTGTCCGCTCACCCAATGCGACACATCTATTCTCGACACCAAAAACTGGCACAGCTTGATGCAACATGGTGCATCTCAACACAATTCCTTGCAACCCCCATTGGATTCACCAGCACCTGCCCAGTGTGAAGCACCTTGCTTGACCTCAGCAATGAGGCATTGCTTTGTAAGTCTTCCCAAGCCCAACTCATCGCAGCCAGGATTTAAGGTACTCTTGTTCAGCTGCTCAAACTGGGGCCCTGTAGCTGGCCCGCACTCCATCATGGTTGGCCTACATTGTGACTTTCCTCTGGTCCGACATGACCAGATAACCAAAGATGGCACTTTGTGCTTTTTAGTGCTATATTCACTGACATCCTTCATAATGTATATCTCTGGCTCTACTGATTAGATTTTTGTCATGTTGGTGTCAGATTATTTATTTACTTTGAATCTATTTCTAAAAATTTGTGTGGAATTTTTCTTTTGTAGTGTTTTACTTTATTCCCATGTGAGATGCTGCCAAAATACTTTAACATTGCCTCTAAGTTGAAGTGCTGCTTAAATACTTTACACATTTCTTCTAAGTTAAGCCTGACTGCTTTGTGCCAAGCTACCAGAGGGTGGAGCGCAGATTGATTTGGCGGTTTGCATGTGACTTAAACATACAAAAGAATTGTAGTTATATCCTGAATAGGGTTTAACTACCTTCAACCAGTCACCCAATTTACAACAGTTGCCAAATAATCAGCTTCATAATTCGGCATGCCCATACCTGCCCTTTCCAATGGTTCCATCATCTTAGGGCTTTCTGATACAATTTTCATGTTCATAGCTGTCATGTAGAACAAAACCGTCACAACCATAAGAAATGCAGAAATTCGGTTGACATTCAGGAACAAAAATACCTCCATTTTAAACATTTCTTATCACAGGTCCTGTAAGCCACTACAGCATTACACTTTTTATGAAATTTCTCGAACCAAATGGTGAGGAACTCCTGATTTGGAGGGCAAGCTGTTAACAGGCTCGTGGTGGCAATGCCTCTACTGCTCAAAGTAGTGCCGCAACCTGTCCATCAAATTGAAAATTAGATCCGTAATCACCAAATACAGGTAAGATGGAGTAACTTTACTGAATACAGTAATTCCAGAAAATAATCTGCCGATCTACAAACAGGTCTGGAAATGTGAGTATCAACATTTTAACCAAAAGTTACAGGACATTAAGTCCTGGAATAATCAACACATTTTCGTGGCCACAACATATCAAAGAAAGTAATCTGTCCAATCCAGTATTTTTTTTTTCAAAAGACATTAATAGCTGAATCGCAAAATGACACATCAACAGACATCTGACAAATCTAGATTTTCCAAAAGGAACAGTATCACAACTGAAGGAAGACACTCATAATTAAATCATAATGAAGAAAGAAAACGCACAGAGAAATAAGTCATGATGTAGTTGTAATTCAAAGCAAAACAAACACTGAAAGCAGAAGCATAGATCAAAGCAATGATACAGTAAAAGAAGAGCACAAATAAAAGGGGCACGTGGCTCCAAAATGAAGACAGCAACACCATCATAATAAATAAAACACTATGGTCCACTACATGATGTGCGTCTGGGAGCGTACATCAGCACAATCATCATAAAGGCACAGACAATTGCATCCATGGCCCCCATTTCAATAAACAATGTAAGAAACTGGATTATTATTTGAGGGGGATGAGAATCCACTACAAATAATAATCACAATTCTTGTCGCGGTGAACCACATGTCAATAAATAAACCTGTGCTTAACCTTCTGGTATCTCTGCACAAAGGAGTCAGGCTGAACTTAGAGGCAATGTCTAAAGAATACTTAGAGTCAATGTGTAAACTAGTTTTGTAGTATCCAAAATTTAGTTTTGAAAATTACAACTCAAGAAACGAGGGTGACAGCAAAAAAAATGTAAGCAGTTGAAAGCCAAAGTCTGTGCCAAGGAAGGCCTCAACAGGTTGCTGCTCGGCGCTAGTATTGATGAAGCCCTCTACTTTCGGACTTAGAAACTTTTCTGGAAGTCAGATCTCCTTCAGCTCGGCAAACCAGCAAGTTGAATCCAACTGGCAATGGTTTCAGCTTGACAGTGGCCTATGTCTCCAGCCAATACTATGGCGGAAAAGATGCCAAAAAGTTTCTAATTTCCAGCTTTTGCAATGTGGGATACAGTAGGAGTACATTCTAACACCAACCAAGGGTCCACAATCTAGAGGGCTTCACTTGAGGGTTAGGACTCACTCCAACAGAGGCCAGCAGCCGGATCCAGATCAAACACAGTTGGAACCAGTGAGCTGGACAATTGCATGGAGAGAAGGCTCTGCAAGTTTGCTGTGTGCCTGTAGCTAAAACGGGAGGTCAGCCAACTGACCCTTGGAACCACTTCTTAGCTCCTGGATTCAAAGCAAGCAGGTTCAGTCTTCCTTCACTTTCCAAGCAGCAGAGCAGCTCTTCTTCCGATCTTTGCAGGTTCAGGACTGTGGTGGGGGAAAGCCTTTGTCCACTCTCTATACCAGTTCTTGTCAGTTCCTTCAACCCCACTGAGCTTGATGCCAGCCTGCTTAGAAGGACAGAGAGGAGGCAGGTCTAGTTGTGAGCTTCATCTGCCAGTGACAAGGTATATATCCTCAGAAGCCCACAAAAGAGGTTGGCACAGCCCCAGAGGCCATCCTTTAAAGAGAGGAGTCCACCATCCCACTGCCTGGGCCCTTTGCCCACTTTCTGGGAGCAGCATACATATCACTCCAAGGGAGCCATTAGAGGTCTGATGATACGGGACACTGGCAGTAAACCCTTTTTGGTTTAGGCTGAAAAATGACAAGTTTCTAAAAGTGTGATTTCCAAAATAGCAAAATGAAATGTGTCTTTACCATTTAGTTGGATTTTAAGTTACTATTAGAATGTTGGATTTTAAGTTACTATTAAAATGATTCCTTGAATCATCTTTCTGGCAGCTCCCACATTGACATTAAGCACTATACATTGTTTTAATGTAACCCACTGTTTCTCTTTGGGAAGGCCAATGTTGCCACAGTGAAAACATGATTTTCTAGGTTTATAACTGGCAGGAAATGTAAAACATTAAATATACATCTCCTACTGTTTAAATACCTTAGACTTTCACTATGATCATTTCGGGCCTACCATTGTCGTGATGTGTAAGTGCTAAAAAGAAAGGTTTTGCTATGGCAAAATGTTTATTTTGCTACCAGGTTGAAATGGGAGCTTACAACTGAACACACAGACTTCAAGTGTAGACCTAGAGACATGTTTTACAATGCTACTTCAGTTGTATGGCACAATCCGTGCTGCAGACACTTACAGGTCATAGGTACATGTAGTACCATATACTAAGGACTTATAAGTAAATTAAGTACGTAAATTAGGGGTATACCAATTTTACCATGTTTAAAAGGGGGAAGCACAAGCCCTTTACCACTGGTTAGCAGGAGTAATAGGTGCAGAGTGAAATGTCTAACCAAAATGGGTTCAATTGAAGAAGGCAAACATCTGAGGGAATATCACACAAAAGATGGTCATTTCCAACAAATAAATAAATCTGCTCTGCTGTACTACTACATACAGGCAATCTTTGAGAAGATCTTCATCTTTTATGCATAAAGCCTCATCAAGCATGTGCACTCATGCAAAACCTCGTGATAAAAAATATAGCATAAAAAAGAAGGTTTAATGAATGTGGGCTAGATACACCAACCAGGTTCATCCTGTGCAAAAGATTTTACCTTCTGATTTAGTCCTTTGAGTCCCAAAACACTACTGGAGGGAATATATGATGTTACAACGCATACCATTACAACACCTACTTTTACATCACAGATTTTACAACGTGACTACCATTACAATGCATATTTTTACAATGCAAGCCATTACAATGCATGTTGATAGAGATACATAAAAAGTGCCATTACACTGCCAACCATTACAACGCATAACAATACAATGAATACCATTACAATGCATAATAATTATACAATGTTAAACGTGCACATATAATACGTGCAAAACAGTAAATAATATTATTGAAACAATAATACCTTACAAATATATATATATATTTTTATTAAAATATTTCGCCATATACATACACTTTTAAGAATAATAAATGAGTGTGGATTCATTACCAAAACCAGCATATACAAATAAAGCATAAAAACTTGATGTCTTTCCACTATTTCTACTAAAACATCCTAGTCATTTTCTTCTGTACTTCCACCATTTCCACCACATCTGCCTAACCATCATCTACCTAAAATGGCTGCCATTCTGAATGAAAATGTTAAAAACAACATTTTACACACAACATAAAGAAAACAATATGTCAGGTTCTGCATCAAGCGGAAAAATAGATTACAAAACATATTTTTGTGTAACTTTTTATTTACCCATAACAACTATACAAATTCAGTTGGCCACCATTTTGTGCTCAGTGGTGCACTGACTTCCCTGGTAACCAAACGCATCTACAGCAGCTGTCGAAAACTGCCAGCTTCGACTGCAGACACTGCCATCTAGTGACAGAAGTAAGTGTAAGTGTAAAAAGCAGCACATTTAGATATAAAACGATGAATCAAAGAGCCTATTCCTTTTTAAAATTTTGAATATAGTCACAGAACTTGAAAAAGACATCCAACAATACAATACCTATATTCTGTCAAAAGTAAGTGTATGATTAAAACAATTATGAATTAACCTTAAGTTAACAATAATCCAAACTTTCAAAGTATTTAAAAGAAAAAGCATTTACAGACCATACTCAAACAACAATCAAAATTGAAAGACATTTCAAAGTAAAATCTTTTGTAAGTACACTGCAGAGTGTTTGTATTTTTAAAAAAAAGAGTTTTTCAAGTGTTAAACAAGGCAAAATTACTGTACTAATTCCGCGGGCTGCTTACATCAATAATATGCTGGTAGCTGGTTGGGGAGCAAAATTAATGTTCTAACTCCGCAGGGTGCATGCCTCAAGGAAGGTGCTGGTCAATGCAGAAGAATAAATTTACCATTCTAACTCCCGTGTCCTTTCCTCAGGGAAGTTGCTGGTCAGTGGTCGGGGGCAAAATTACTATACTAACTCTGCAGGGTGCTTGCCTCAAGGAATGTGTTGGTCAGTGCAGGGGAGGATATTTACTATTCTACCTCCCCCATGTCCTTGCCTCAGGGAAGGTGCTGGTCAGTCGGGTTTGCTAAATTTGCTATTCTAATTCCAACAGGTGCTTGCCTCAGGGAAGGTGTTCCTCATTTTTTTGTGTAATGCATCTAAACAATGAAAAATGTAACTTGCAGTCAATTGTCTTTTTTTGTACAGCTGAAATAAACTGAAAACCATAATCTGAACTTAAAAAAATACCCACAAAACCTAATCTTGCAACAAAAATAACCAAATCATTGTTTTTTAAAAGCCAAAATGTATGCAAACATCACTAATTAAAAATCCAGTATTCTTTTAGACCTTCCCAACATCAACCACAAGGGAAACACTTTCATTCCACAAAAACAGCAGAGGAAACAAGTCTAGACCAGCAAAAAGAAGAGCAAGCTAACAAGAGGACAAGGTGAGGCAAACAACTGAAACTAAATGAAACAGCTCTTTTTCTTTAACAGGAATCAACTACAAACCATATCAGAAAATCTCAAGTTGCAAAATCCAAAACAAACAATATAACAAAATACATGTTCTTCAAAAACTCAGTTGAGAACTAAGGGCCTGATTACGATGACGTTGGGACCTCCACCGACAGCCCGTCGGTGGCGGTCCCATCAACATCAAAATGCTGTTTTCTGCCCGCCACAACAGGATCCCGGGCAGATGGCTTGTGGTCGGAAAGACCAATTGCCATGGATCCGATGGGCTCAAGGAGCCTGTCGGTCCATTGGAGGTGAAGTAATACCTACAATTGTAGCTGTAGGTATTACAATGTTCTTTTCTGCCGGCCTTTTCATGGCGGTGAACCCGCTATGAATAGGCAGGCGGAAAGGGGAATTGGGGGCCTGTAGTGGGCCCCCATACCCCCTGGGCCTCCAACATGGGTCATGGGGGGCACATGTTAGCAGCAATACATTGTAAGAAATTGTTTCTGAAATGTCACTAATCAAACATGTTTAACAAAAAAACGTTTCCTTCCAGATTAAACATAAAAAAACTTAAACTCAAAAACTAGTATTTTCCTTTCTTTTATAGACATTTAAAAATGGTATCATCAGCAAAACAAGCTACGTATGTGAAATCCCAAAGAGAAACCTAACTCTTGGAACATGATGGCTACCTTTATTGTAAGGAGAGATTAACTGAGCCCAGGAGTCATTGGAGGTGTGTGCAATATTACTCATCCCACCTTACCAACCTGGGCAAATATCCAACAGGTCATCAAAATTATCAAGAGCATGAGGAATGACGGGGCTCCGGGGCCCAACGGGATTCCAGCGCCGGTCTTCAAACAGGCACCGGAGTTCTGGGCGGCAGCACTCCTAACTCCGCTATTTAATCACACCTTTTCGACCACCATAACCTCCGAGTCTTGGAGGGGTTTCATACTGGTCCCAATTTTCAAAAAAGGAGATCGCCTAAAGCCGTCGAACTACAGGCTCATTGCCTTGCTTGAATTGGAAACCAAGGCATATGCCCGCCTATTACTGAAAGATTTAGAAAAATGGGTCGAAGAGAGAAACATAATACCCATGCACCAGACTGGCATCAACAATGGACAACGTCCTGGCGCTAGCGTACCTTTCATCCTAGGCAACCTTGGAGAATCATCCTCCACTCTGTTGCTGCTTTGTGGATTATAGTACAGCCTTTGACAAAGTAGTCAGAAAATGATTATGGCAGAAATTAGAAAATTGGGGCATTCCACTGAATCTTCTGAAGGCAATAGGGTCATTATACGAGGACACCTGGGTGCGGGTCAAAACAAGTGCCCGTACAGTTTCCCCCAAAATAACCACAGAGAATGGGTTGAAGCAAGGGTGCGTGCTGGCCCCCATCCTTTTCAACCTATATATGGCGGACCTGGGAGAGGCCCTAAAAGGAGCCAGTTTAGTAGCCCCAAGATTAGGAAGCGTGAGGCTCCCAGTCTTACAGTATGCTGACGATACAGCCATATTGGACCACACGAAGGTGGGCCTACAAAGAGCATTAAATGCACTAAACAGTTTCAACGTCACCAACAACCTGATAGTTAATCAAGGAAAAACCAAGGTCATCATTTTTGGGGCCTACCATCAGAAAAAGAATATACAGTGGCAACTGGGAAACGCTCAAATCAACTCGGTGGCTTCATACAACTACTTAGGGGTCTGGTTCACGGAACGGGCTAAGGCGAACGTACATCTAAATCAGCAGAGCGCTAAAGCCAACAAGGTCATACATTCATTAAGACAACTAAGCCAGCATTTGATTAGCCTATCCGCCAGCCCAATTTTGACAGCTCTAAGGGCAAAGCTCCTTCCAGCAATTAGCTATGGCCATCTTTCCTTCCCCGGGAAATTGGACGCTCTCCTCAATTCAGCCCAAGCAAAGACATACAAGTCGGTGCTATATATACCAAGGACAGCAAGAAAAACTAGGCTAAGGTTGGAGCTTGGCATAGCGAGGCCAGACCTGATCTGCCAGGGGGAGATTATAAAGCTATATCTAAGGACATTAAGGGCCCCGGCTAATTCCCTAAAAAATCACTTGAGATCTATCTTTGAGGGGCCAGGCTCGACATGGCACACTAGGCTGGGCAATGCAATCAAAGTATTGAAGATCGAGAAAGAAAGCATGCCGCGGCAGGACATACCCCTGAATGCCTGGAAGAGAGCTGTCAACAAACAAGTGCACGAAATCTCCTTTGACCTTGACCAAAAATCTCTCCGCCGAAGCTCCCATCTGGATTCATTAAATAATTCATACATGGCAGGAAAATCACAACCCTACCTAAGCGAGGCCCTCACAACACAGGTCCGAAGCAAAATTTTACTCATAAGACTGACCATGCTTGGGATTGCAGACTTTAATCCTGCATGGTCCCAAAGAGGGGAACCCATAACTTTCAGACTGTGCCCCTACAAGAGGGAATCCTGGTTGCACCTTCTTTGCTGCTGTCCCAACCTTAGCAATGAGCGCTGGCATCTGCTGCGCCTGATTTGCCTCAATAAGAATATAAAGACATGCAGCAAAGCATCAGCCTGTCAACCACCAACACAATGACCTTAACGAGATTGGCGAAATTTGTCCATCAAATCAGGTTAGCCTTAAAAGTCGCTAACGAAAGTAGCATAACCCAGGGGAAGCCCACGGCAAACTCTGCGGATTAAAGTTGATGGGATCTCTTTACAAAGCACCACTGACAGTGCCCCACAAAGAAAGAAACGTCCCTTGCAAGACACTGGGTGCGCCACAGAGGCCAGCTCAAGCGCTCACTAATACGGACTAACCTTAGGGCACAAAAGTTGGGGAAAGGCCAACTATGCGGGACTCAGATAGGGGTGCTGAACTTTTATTTAGTACAGAAGTACCATATTTTATTAAGCAAAGACGTCTGTAATTACTGTTTTTTATTGCTTTTTAGTGTGTATATGTGAATTGTTGTTTCTCTCTTCTTTTCTTTCCTTTTTAATGTAATGATTTTAATTAATTGTACAGTTAATAAAGTACAACCCTTTACTCATCCCATTTCACAGGCAGAGCAATTATTTTTGAGGACACTGTTGAAAGGACCACAGAGTGTAACCACTCTGCAATGGAGATTGGGGATAGAGAAAACATAAATCAAATGAAAGAACTTGCATCCACCTCTAATTAACATTGTGGCGCAGTTTTGAGGGGGTATCCCAAGACATTCCTATGCATGTAGCAAGTTGTATTCCCACAATCGTAAACTTATGCAGAATTATATAGCAAAATAAACAGGAGAGTAACCCCCAACGTATAACACCCCAAACATATTCTAATATTAACATTCCTCCTGAACTAATTTACACTAATTAAACATTTCTTTTGCATGACAACAAAAACGCTCAAAGAAGAATACTAATCTTTACCACACCCTGTAACCTGGTAAAATTGGAGACTAGGGATATTTGGATGATGGATGGAACGTTTAAATCCACACCCCATCCATTCAACTAAATATACACTATTCACGCCTACACTGTAGTTCCCTTAGTGTACAGTTTATTCCCTGATAAGCAAACCCTTAACTTACACTGAATTTGTTTATAAAAAAATCCTTATTTAAAGATTACATATCAGACAGTAAGCTGCAATTTGAATTTAATAAACGAACTGCCTTGTGCTTTATTCCTCCTGACTGTGTGGATGAATACTACACCTCAATTACTGAATCTGACTATTTTACTACAAATGAAGGCAAATTGGGCGCCCTACTAAATTACTTTGAGGACACATAGATTGGCCTTCTAAGCAAGTCGGGTAGCAGGAGGAATCCAAGGTTACCTGTAAAGTGGAGGAACTGTTACACAACCTGCCTAGAGGGAGGAGCAAAGAACAAAAAAGACATAGAGGGATGGCATAGCTCTTTCAAAAAATCAATAGGAAAACCTCAGCCAAACTTTTATCATTTCTTGGAAATGTTGAAGAAGGAGCAAGGTTTCCAAGAAATGAGAATAGCGTAATCATTGACTGGTAGCCTGAACCCATAGATTTCCAAAAGAACAAATGAAACTTCCAAGAGACTATTGGGACAAATTCAGAAATTTTTGTTGTTAGTGGCTTCCGACTACTTAGATAATATTGCACACATGCTACATTTTCTAACTCTCAGCAACACCTATTCTATCTTACTTGCCTGTTTTGTGTTTTTTTATTAAAAAAAATTGCCATTTTTCAACAACTTTTTCCAAAAACATAATAAATTGGGCTTCCTAACTTTAGCGGTCTTCCTTCTTCGACTCTTGTTCTTCTGTAAAATTCCAAAGTTCAGCAAGAGTCTGCAGCTCACCAAATATCCAAAGTCTCAAACCACAATGCACTATCCGATCCAAAGCATGTGCATACCTATCAAAAGAGACACAGATTGCCATAGCTATATTTTACAGCAAACCAACTGCTGCAAAATAAACTGTGTGAACTAAAAAAACACATCACAAAAATAAATACTGTAAAATGAAAATAGTTTGTCAAAAAACGCAACATGAAATCCATTGTTACAATCCTCTTCCCATCGATTTCCTGTTCAAGGAATGGAAAAAGTAAAAAATCGAGCTTAAAAATGCAGAAAAAATCATGCATTAACTTAAAATTCATTAAGAAAAAAATTCCAAACTGTCCAAAACATCCATTCGGCCATCCATACAATCTGTGTTCTTCCAAATTCCATGTGCAGGAACATCCATGAATACGCTAATCTTTTTTTTTTAAAGTCAATGATGCACAAAAAGTTGAACAAGATATTGCTTCCTTCACACATTGGTTAAAAAGAAATATTAATAATTCTATCCACGTACTTTCTTTTTTCAAACCAAGAGTGTAAAAAAAGCAATCACCCAGATGTGGACCTTTCAACTGCTACCCGTAAAGGAATGAAATTGTGGTTAAAAATGTAAATACATACTTCCAAATACTAACATTTATCTAACTACCTCCCTCCTCTCTCCTTACAATAAAGTATACCACCCACAGTCTCTATTAAATAAAGTTTGCCTTACCGGACTGCAGCACTTCCTTGCTTCCAATCTTGACCACAATGCTCACCCGACTGTAGAAACAAACTTTTACGTCATCTGTAAAAGTCAAATGAAAAAAAGGACAATTTCACTAATACACTCCAATAGAAAAACGTGGGAAATATTAAAGAAATATGTTTAAAAAATGTTAATGTACTCCTTTAATGAACTTTTTATTTTCTAAAATGTAATATATATTTTTACATATTTATATTCATGTGAAAAAAAAATAATTAGAGTTATATATTTTGTATATAATTGTTTTAATAAATACTTTAGGTGTCCTATTTATTTATCTTATTTAAAAATGATAGAGAAATGCATTTTTATTATTATATTGTTTACATTTTTTTTAAATACTTGGTGTGCGCATACCCTCACATGTTATATTTTTATTATTATTAAATTACTAAAAAGTAAAATTAAATGATATATAAATATGAATACCCAGGTATTAAAATTAATACCCGAGCATTATTACACTCCCCCAGCCAAACCCCCTATTTCCCTTGCATCCTATGCCAGACAAAGGGTGTCAAATCCTCACAGGTATTATTTTCAATTATTAGTAAATTGCTTAAAAATAATACTAAAGACATTTTTTTACAATACCCAGGTATTCAAATTAATACACAAGTATTAAGGCACTCCCCTATTTCCCTTGCATCCCGTGCCATAGAAAGGGTGTCACACCCTTACAAGCATTATTTTAAAATAATCTTAAATTACTTAAAAATTAGATTTAAAAAGTACTAATACCCAGTTATTAAAATATAAATATGAAATATATATTTAAAATGTTTATTTGTACTTATCTAAACAATTACCTGAATTTTCAATGTAATAGCATGCAATGTAATAGCATGTGTTGTAATGGCAGATTTGTTGTAATGGCTGCGTTGTAAAAGCATAACAATATAATGCATGCATTGTATTGGAGTACACATATAAAGACCCTCCACTCCCTGAGGGGAGGCACTTAGAGCCTCACAGGGTATCAGGTAGAGGCCAAACAGAAGGTTTCAGTCCAGATCCAGTTGCCAATGATCAGCTGCGCAGTTGCAGGAAAAGGTATCTTGTAGATAATTGTGGCCATGTAGCTTTAAGAAGAGGTCAACCGTAGTATCCTTGGAGTTCGCTTTTTTTCCTGAGTACAAGAGGGAGAGAAGGACTGTCTTGTAGACCTTTTCAGGTTTCAGACAGCAGATTCAGACCTCTTCTGATCTTTCACAGATTTAGGAGGGTTCTGAAGTGGGTGCATGCAGATGCCATATTTACGCTGGGCATGAGCTAGTAGGTGGAAATGACCCAGGGGATTCCCTAACCATTGAGGTAAAAGTACCCAAGGCAAACCCTACTCAATATGGGCATTTTAAACACGGCGAAAGCCTTCAGCCACACTAAACTTGGGCTTTGAGGGCTGGGGTGTGTGTGCTGCATCTACTATGGCTACAGTATTCCACTACTTCTAAAAGTGAAATCTAATTTGAACAAGCCACAAACCTCAATAAAGCCATAGACAGAAGTGACCTCAATAGTGAATACTCAAGAAATATTCTAGTATCCTGTTTACCTCATTTGATGTGTGTCACAAGTGTTATGTGTCAATCAAGCAGACCTGTCAAGTAGGCTTCGGCACTGTAACATTGGATTGGATGGCATAATGGGTGCTGCAGTATATTTGTGACATTTAAATTACTAACCCTGGGTACACTTTTTACCATATATTGTACCATATAATGGGATCTTATAGGTAGGGCAAATATGCCAATTAGGAGTTTCACGATGAGACTTCCCATTCACATTTATAATTCACTAGCTTACCCGTCGTGCGTTACTGCGATCTCCGAAGAAAGGAAATTCAAGGAAACTTGTTATGATAACATTCAATTTACATTGTGTCATTTTTATCGAAACTCATTCATTTGAATATGGAAAACATTTCAAAGTGTTGTTTTAATTCTATTTATTTATTCATTTGCTTGTGGATACACGATTTTTTGTTTTTCCGTCTGGTGCAATCATCAGTATTCAAAAGATTATGAGGGCCCTGGGGGGCGGATATTTAAAAAACATTTTGCCCGAAAACTTCGCGGGAGTGTACTCAACAACTTCCCAAATTTCATGGCGATCGGATGAATGGTGTTTTAATGCTATTTATTTATTCGAGTGCTTGTGGATACCCGATTTGTTGTTTTTCCGTCTGGTGCGTACATCAGTATTTGAAAGATTATGAAGGCCCTGGGGGGCCGATATTTAAAACAAATGTATGCCAGAAACCTTCGCGGGAGTGTACTCAACAACTTCACAAAGTTTCATGGCGATCGGATGAATGGTGTAGTAATGCATAAAGGACAAACAGACAGACAGACAGACAGACATACATTCGTTTTTATATATATAGATGTGGCCTGCTGCAAGTATTTTACCAAGCATCACACATTCCCTCCAACACTTTCACACTTATTCTTGGAACTTTAAGCTATCATATGTGGTGTGGGTTTGTGTACGTGTGAGTCCATTACCTTGCAATCTCCTATTGATAATTGTGACAGGATGCCTGGTTCAATTTTCCTGTGTTCACATACAAAGGGTAATGCAGGAAAGAGACAGCATAGCCAGCTGATTCTGGGAGCAGATAAAACAGGAATCAGGAAAGGGAAGAATTTTAAGAGGAGGAAGTGTGCAAGTGGTAAGGAGCCAGAGCATTCAACCAGAAAATGAGGGGTGCTGAGGGAGCAGGACAGTAAAAAGTAGACACCATGAGTAGCCAGGAACAGAAAGAAAATGGTACTCCTTTGAGAGTGGGAGGGGGCTGCAGAGTCCAGAGGGGAAGCAAACAGGATACTGGAAAGGTAGAAAGATGACAAGAATCCAAACAATGACACTGGGAGGGTAGTGGAGCGGCGATTGCTCTTGGCTGGTTGGGAACAGGAGGACGCCATATCCAAATCTTGAAGTCCAAGGGTGAGCTACAGCCACCAAGGTGTACTAGATTCTAAAGGGATCACTTTTTAAATAAGCGTGCAAGGGGAAGAGAGAGGAAAGCTGGTTGTATAGAATTTACTACCAGAAAAGTGATGAAGGTGAAGCAAGGAATTATACTACATACATTCCAACAGACCCGATTCAGGCAGGAGACTTTTAAGTCAAAAATTGTATTAGTTCCTTGGCTGAAATTGCGTCTGATTCTATTAAATTCTTTAGGGAAAGTACAGTCCCCTGATTTTTTTCAAAGTCTCCCACTTTCTACATTCAAAATGCTGCCATGTATGATACTGTTTAGGTTAGATTTATTTTTTCCAAGTGTTTATAGCATGCACTTGTTACAAGAGCAATCACTGTTGAATGTACCAGAGTGTAAAAGAGTAACAACACAGTTGGGAATAATATAACAAAATTGAGGCATTCTTTTAGAAATTGGATTCCTGGTTGGCTGAGGAATGCACCCAGGCCAGGCAGGAACCACCACTCTAGTCAAGGTAAGCTAGATACACACTAAAAGATAACCTGTGCTCATCCTCTGGTAGCTTGGCACAGAGCAGGCGGGCTTATCTAAAGATGCAATGTGTAATGTAATGTATAATAAGTTGGTATTTATAAAGCGCTAACTGCCACTCCGCAAGGAGCATCCTGGCGCTGGTTGATTGGAGTTGAGAGAGGACCCTAAAGATACTAGATAAGAGAGAGGCATAATTCGTCTGTGGCGATAAATACCCAAGTCTTCAAAGTCTTCCTGAATTGAATTTCCGTTATCAGTAGCATTAGATATGGTGGTAGTAGGTTCCAGGCTTTGGTCCCAAGAACGGACACTGTCTTTCCTCCTTTTGTTTTATATCTGAAAGTGGGCGGTTTGAGGATGTTAGCAGATGATGACCTGAGAGACCTAGTTGTGATGTAGGGAGTGAACCGTGCCGCGAGGCACTTAGGTCTCAAATTGAGCCTGGCTCTATAGGTGATTAAGAGGATTTTGAAGAGAATTCTCTTGTGCAGTGGAAGCCAGTGAAGAACTTTTAATACTGCAGATGCTGAAGATCTTCGTGGGAGTTTTAGAACTAAACATGCACAGCGTGTTGGACCGCTTGTAGCTTCTTTAGTGTTGATTTATTGGCTCCAGCCAGAAGGCTGTTGCAGTAATCTAAACGCAAGAGAATCAGGGCCATTGTCACTGATTTCCTTGCAGTAAGTGGAATAAGATCAAAGAATTGTTGTAGGGATTTGATAAGGCTAAAGCAGGTCCCTGCTACAGCCGTAGCGTGTGGGAGTAAGGAGAGCGTAGTATCAAATTGCACTCCCAAATTATTGGCTACCTTGACCAGGTCTGGTAGAGGAATAGTTTCCTCAGGCCACCAATTACAAGGCTGGAACAAAACTTTTTTCCCTATGGGGAGGATTTCAGTTTTGTAGGTGTTGCATCTACGGTGGTGTAAAGTATTTGTATGACACAGACACAGTAACACAATGAATACACTGAAAAAAGACTCCAAACAGGTTTACAAAAATAGATTTTTATATTCTGAACAAACTAAGACCAAAACAACAAAAGTCCAATTCACAGAAGTTGAGATTTTGAATTTTAAAAGAATGAATCCAATAAAGCACTTAGAAGCAAATAGAGCTAAAAATGCTAATGTAGGGCACGCTGGACTGAGACAAAGTCAAAGTTTGGGGCAACCTCATAGAAGCACATGCTGGCTACAGGACCCACGCAGGTCTTGGTGAACAAAGTACCATTCCTGAGCGCAAGCAATGAGATCTCCACACATTGAAGGCAATGCGTCAGTTCCGAAGATGGGTGCCGGAGTTGAGTGGCAGTGAGTGCTACACCGGATTCAGCCATGCGGTCGAGGAGATACATGGATCTCACTAAGCTGCAATTGCAGTGATTGCTGTTCAATGCATCAATGCATCAATCTCTGGAGGCAAGCTCAGGTTAAGATGTGCTTGTTCTGCTAAATGTAGACAGGAGATGCATAGAAATCCATGTTGCAAGTATCTGGGCCTCTTCTAGTGAGCCAGGCACAGGAGCAGGGGTAGAGATGTTTATTTCCATGAGTCTCAAGCAACAGAAAAAGCGACCTTGTAACCTGCAACATTCCGAGCCAGGTATGGGAGGCTCATTTTTCCAAACTTTATTCCTGCCGTAATGATATGAATGGAAGAGGGTCAGTCCAATCCTCTCCTTACATTGATTATATTCTTCTCCCTAGTGATCCTGACTTTACACTGAAGGAAGTAGAATATGCTATTAACTCCATCATTCCACAAAAAGCTGCAGGACCAGATGGCATCCCCGGGGACCTGCTAAAATCCGATGGTGTTAATTGGGGTAAATTAATCCACTCCCTCCTTCTTGCCATCTGTAGGGGTGCCCCCATTCCCGTGTCATGGAAGGGGGCAGAGGTGGTTCCCATCCACAAGAAAGGCCCTAGGGATGATCCGTCCAATTATAGGCCGATTAGCTTACTAGACGTAAGTCAAAAAGTTGTCGGTAAAGTCATTCTACTCAGGATACTTAACTGGGTAGATGAAAACAAAATACTTACCGATTTCCAGGCCGGTTTTAGAGTAGGCACAGGAACGATAGAGCAGGCCTTTAGGCTTATGATGATCTACTGGAAGACGGTAGTGATAGGCAAGGGCAGTCTTTATCTCGCATTCATCGATTTAAAGACTGCCTTTGACCTTGTCCCCAGGGATTTGCTATGGAAGGTTCTGGCCAACATGGGGCTCCCACAGTATCTACTATCCCTACTAGTCAGGCTCCATCAGGACAGCTTTGCCCAAATCAGGTGGGGCCTTGGAGGGGAGAAAACGGGCTGTATTCCGGTCGAGAGAGGGGTCCGCCAGGGATGTGTTCTGGCTCCCACCCTTTTTTCCTTGTACATAAATGGGGTGGTTGAGCACTTACTTAAATCTCCATCCGACGAACCATCCCTGGGGGGGGTACGCATACCGACCCTCCTCTTCGCGGACGACACACTCCTAATCTCCAAAACCCCAATGGGACTACAGAAACTCTTGGACAATTTCCAATCCTTTTGTACTGACCGAGGCTTGGTTATAAACACCAATAAAACAAAATACCTCGTCCTTAATCCCCCTAAACAGCAAGTGCGTCCCCCTATTTTAAACACTGAGTCCCTGGAAAGGGTAAAAGAATTTGATTATTTAGGGATACGCATTTCAGACAAAATGGATTGGACTCCCCATCTAGATAAGATGCTGCTGAACCATAAAAGGATCACAGGTGCCCTATTAAGGGAGCAACGTTCCAGTTCGTTCAAACCAATAGGAACAGTCCTAGAGATCTACGCTGCCAAGGGTGTCAGCTCTGCACTTTATGGAGCTGAACTTTGGGGCTTTGCATCTTCTCAAGCTTTACAAAAATCTGAGAACAATTTCTGTAGACAAATAATGTCCCTCCCTCAAAGCACCCCACTTTTGCCCTTATTTATGGACCTTGGCTGTACCCAGATTGGCGAAATTGCGAAATTTCGTCCTCTCCTATTATGGGCCCGTATTTGGCGGGTAGAGGAACTCAGTGCCTACGCCAGAGGTCTGGAAGAAATAATGGCGTCACCACACTGGGCCAGAGTCAAATGGCTAACAGACATGAAAACCTTATTGTTGAATTTGGGCTTATTGGATTCCTGGTCAAGCAGAACCTCTCCTCCAAAACAAGTACTTAAAAATCTTTATCGGGATTGGATTTGCTCCCAAAGGCATTCTAGCATATCCATTGGCAGGCTTACAGAGGACTTTTTGATGTTTAAAGACTGTCCCAGGCGAGAACCCTACCTAGATATAATCGGGAAACCGTTTGCCCGGTCCTTGTATTTTAAATTTAGAACGGGTACTTTGCCATTGAACACTTTTACCAAAACATGGAAATCCTGTACAGACAAAACTGACTTGTGTCCATCATGTTTAGCCCACCCAGAGACATTAGCCCATTTCTTATTTGTCTGCAAGGAATATGCCAATCCACGAAGGGCGTGGCTGAAGAACTTGTGCCGGCAACTGGGAACTAGGAGCCATGATGTGGCAATTAGGATACTTGTTTCGGATAGCTATGTACCCTATGCCTGTGCCCCAGCAAAATTTTTATCCTGGGCTTGGGCTATTCGAGCCAGAAAGCTTAAATACTCTGTTTAATTTCTTTTTAAACAATATTAATTTTAGTAAATGTTATACTCTTTGTTATTAACTGGATATGTGCTGCTAATTTTATTATTAACTACTAATTCTTTTTTAACTTGCTTTTATGATAATGAGATTTTATCGAAATAAAGCTTTTTGACTTGACTTGGATTTCAGTTTTGTAGGTGTTGCATCTACGGTGGTGTAAAGTATTTGTATGACACAGACACAGTAACACAATGAATACACTGAAAAAAGACTCCAAACAGGTTTACAAAAATAGATTTTTATATTCTGAACAAACTAAGACCAAAACAACAAAAGTCCAATTCACAGAAGTTGAGATTTTGAATTTTAAAAGAATGAATCCAATAAAGCACTTAGAAGCAAATAGAGCTAAAAATGCTAATGTAGGGCACGCTGGACTGAGACAAAGTCAAAGTTTGGGGCAACCTCATAGAAGCACATGCTGGCTACAGGACCCACGCAGGTCTTGGTGAACAAAGTACCATTCCTGAGCGCAAGCAATGAGATCTCCACACATTGAAGGCAATGCGTCAGTTCCGAAGATGGGTGCCGGAGTTGAGTGGCAGTGAGTGCTACACCGGATTCAGCCATGCGGTCGAGGAGATACATGGATCTCACTAAGCTGCAATTGCAGTGATTGCTGTTCAATGCATCAATGCATCAATCTCTGGAGGCAAGCTCAGGTTAAGATGTGCTTGTTCTGCTAAATGTAGACAGGAGATGCATAGAAATCCATGTTGCAAGTATCTGGGCCTCTTCTAGTGAGCCAGGCACAGGAGCAGGGGTAGAGATGTTTATTTCCATGAGTCTCAAGCAACAGAAGGCAAGCCACCAAGCCCTTGGAGATCACTTGGAAGGAAGGTAGAGCCTAGCTCACCCTTAGCAGAGTCAGAGAGCATCAGGCAGGCCCACACAAGAGAAAAGCAGGCCTTTCAAGTCTGCATTAAAAAAAATAGCCCTTTAAGCAGCACAACAGTTCTTCTGACAGAGGTTCAGTTCAAGATTCAGAAGTGTCTTATTTTAGAGGGTTCAGAAACTCAGCGCTTATACCCAAAAGTGCCTTTGATGTGGGGGGCAGGTGTGGCTTCAAAGAAGCTTTCTGAATTGCACAAGTATCCCTTTTAACCCGGTCCTGTCTGCCAGGTTGTCTGTCGGGGATAATCTGTCCTTTCTGAAGGGACATGACACAGCCTATTCAAGGCCTGCATCCTGCGCAGGCAAGGCCATCAAAATACAAATGTATGTAGATTGGTACTCAGGCACACTTATCCTTCCTGTGTTCTGGCTGTCTAGAGGGAATGCTCAAAGAGTAGCTGTCACCCACCCTAGTCGTGTTTTGAAGACAGGCTGTCAGGCAACAGAGCAGTAAATGTAGAGAAATATCTACTTTCTAAAAGTGGTATTTCTAAAACAGTAATGTTAAATCTACAGTGAGGAGGATTTAACATTACCATTCCAAAGATATGAAACATGAAAAAGCTACTCCTCCCTGATCTGGAATTACAGCTTAATTCCCAATGCTAGACTATGGAAGGAGTAGGCCTCATGGTGGTTGAAAACAAATAGGCTGTTTGTCACTATCAGGACATGTAAAACATAACCACATATGTTCTAGCTTTTACTTGCATGACACCCTTCCCTTGGGATTACTTAGGGGTGACTGTTTGCAATAAAAGGGGAGTTTAAAGTATGGTATGTAGTTTTAAATGGCAAGTCAAAGAAGCAGTAAACTGCACACAAAGGCACTGCAGTGACAGGCCTCAGATGTGTTTTCTGCAGTGCTGCATTTGAAGTACAGACCCTGGGTATATAGTATACCACTTCCCAAGGGACTTACCAGTACATCAGTACAGACCCTGGGTATATAGTATACCACTTTCCAAGGGTCTTACCAGTACATCAAATATACCGATCAGGTATGCCCCTATGCCAATAGGTTAGCGGGGAAGCACATGAACTTTAGCACAGGTTAGCAGTGGTAAAGTGCTCAGTGTCCTGAGGCCAACAAAAAGAATCAGCAAAAACAGGAGGTAAAAGACAAAAGCTTGAGGACAACCACCCTAAGGAAGCCAGGTCTTACACATTTCCTTACTTATTTCCATTTAAAAGGGCCCGAATATGGGATTGTGGGAATGGACTGCAAAGCAGCCCAGACGTGCGTTCCTGCCACCACTGACCCTTAAACATGCACTTCCCCACCATCTACACCACCCTCTCTCTTCCTTGGACGGCCCAAAGGCAAATCTACCAGTTGCAGATGATTCAAAGTGTGGCAGCTGCCTTCTGCTTGGAATTAAAAATGTGAATTAATATCTGGCCTTCTGAGACATTTACATTAGCTTCCTCTTCAAAAACAACTTTTTTTGAGACTCAAGCCCCTTGCACTGTGACTTAGGGCCTTATTTAGGTGTTGGCAGTCCTGGTACTGCCATTGATTTTTTGCAGTCTGACCGCCTGCATACCAGGCAATCTGACTGCCTCCAGACTGCGTACTCCACCAAGAGTTGAGCTCATTACGACCTGCCTTCCTTCCAACCTTTTCATGGCGAGTACCCCTCAATGAAAAGTTGTGTGGAAACCAACGTTTTTGGGGTAAAAGCAAGTCTCTAGGGCGAGTGTGCCCTGGAGACATGTAAATGGTGACACCTATGTGTGCCCCCATGCCATCTGCACAGTTGCATGCACTGTTGCTCCTGCAGACAGTGCTGCACGGACACAGTGCATCTGACCTCCCAGATGCATTTCAGGATGGCCGGCATTGGCTGTGGCTCTTAACTAGACTCCAACATTCCTCTGCCATGAATGCGCCACAGGCATGCTGCCAACCCCGCAATTATACCTCAATACAGTGGTCGGGATTCTGCCCGCTTGTCTGCATTTTCCTGACCACTGCGGGTGGCGGTGTGCCCGCCAATTACTAAATCTGGCCCTTAATAGATAGAACCATCATGTGTTTATGCATGTTATGTTGATCAACATGGTTATGCTAGCAGCAAACAAAAAAATTGGGCATTACAAATGGGTTTATTAAAAGACAAAATGTCACATCGACTCTGGCCCTAAAAACAAAAACTCAAAAATATTTGTGCAGAATTGGTGTGAGAACATTTTACAATTAAATATGGCTGTCTACAAAATATAAAAACTAAATCCACATATCTGTACGAACTACCTGTGACATCACTACTACTTACACATGACAGAACTGCTTCACTGAAAACGTTGGCTGAGTGCTGATACCTTAAGAGGCATCTTTGTTCTTGGATGAAAGAGATGACAGCCCCACAAGATATGTACCAAAGTTCAGATAGCACACATGTGCATGTTATACAAAGAGAAAGATGGGAAAACAATTTGCCCTGCTGAAAGCGACCTATGGGCAACTGAAAATACTCCTCAAACCAAGTAGAGACCTATGGGGAGTGTACTCATATCAACCACTCTGCCTCCTCAACACAGACTGTAGAATCCTGGGAAAAATAATTATGAATTGGCGTATGCTGTGTATCGGCACACTGGTACATCACAACCAGAATGGTTTCATTTGAGGGAGGAACACATTTCTTAACTTGAGGCATTTCTTCTGACTTGTGGAGGAACACTCACCAGTGACCCCACTATATGGGGCACTCTCTGTAGACATTGAAAAAGCTTTTGATATGCTGGGCTGTCCTTACCTTTCGCAAGTGCTATCAAGGGTAGGCTTGAGACCGGATATATTGAAATTGGATAGATCTACTAAACGCAGAACTGTTTGCCAGGGTGCATAGGGGCAGAGATATCTCTGCGATCTTTTGGTTAGGCAGAGGTATTAGATTGGGATGCCTGCTCCCCCGATTATATTTAGCCTAACACTGAAACCAGTGGTGGGACTCTTTCGACGGCAGGGCCCACAATGGGGAATATGGAGCGATGGCATATGGGAGGCCATCTCGCTGTACGCTGATGATGCCCTATACCTCTGAAACATGTGTAAAGAATTGCTCTAAGTGATGGAGGTGTTGGACAAATTTGGTATGGCCTCAGGACTAATTCTTGCCTCTTTCCCCTACATGGGAAACCTGAGACAGAGTTGAAGGGACCACTCCATTTGAGACTGATGAGGCAATATGACACCGTCCTCTATCTTGGGGTGCGCATCTACCACTTTGACAATGATATAGTGGAGGGTAATCTGGGAGCAGCATTAACTAGCGCAGGTCATTCCCCGTCATTCTGGACCTCTCTACTGCTCCCCCATTGGGTGGAGTTGCAATCGTGAATAAATTCTGATACTACCTTCTGCTGCTTTACCACTTCTCAGCACTCCCAGTCTCCCTTACCCCCACGCTTCTTCTGGGAACTGAACGGCATCCTCTCTGACCTGATATGGGGCAAGCCCTTCAAAAGCAGTGTGCCCTGATGGAGAGGGAAGGGGTGGGACCTCTAACTACAAGCTGTATTACATGGCTGCGCAGCTACAGTGGTCCATGAAATGACTGTCAAGTGCATCTAACCCTGAGCGATCATTTATTATCTGAGCCAGAGATGGTCGAGAATCATTTGACTGGCTTATGGATCTCAGGAGAGATGACCCAAACATAGGATGTAATACCAGTGCATTTAAACATTGTTGGAACAGGTATGTGCTACTGAGGCAAGGCCCCATGCCCTATCACCTACTCTACAGCTGTGGGTACTTTCAGCATTTGTCAAGGTATTGGACTGCCATAAAACAAGACCTTGAAGGAAGGCAAACATCCTCAATGTCGGGAACTTATGCCAAAATAAATCCTTGCTGACCTTCCAGGACCTCAGAAAGCGATATGATAATAATGAGGACCAGCTTCTGACGCACAATGCACTGAGAGTCTCTGTGGGGTCCTGAGCACATAGAACCCATTGTGTCTCCAAAGTTACAATTATTGCTAAAGTGCAGTATGAGCAAACGTGCAATTACACTACTATACAAGGGGTTGTTGGAGCCTCCCAGCTCGAACCATTCATGATCTAAGGGAAAATGGGCCCACTCAACTGGACAGAAACTAACAGACAGCCAGTGGTATCAGGTTTTGGAACCGATCTGGGGGATCTCCAGGAATTCATGATTAAAATACACACAGTGCAGTTATGTGCACCAAACATATCTAACACCCATATGATTACAAAGCATTTTTTCACACTGGCCCCTGACATGCCCACGAGGCACCTGCTCAGAAACAGTTTTCTACCTTGTTATGTAGACTTGCCCTGAAATTGAGCAATGTTGAATACCCTGATGGACATAATGGGGTGACCCCTAAAGGGAGACCCACTACAATGCCTCTCTGGGTTGACTACCAGAACATGTTAAAATAAGCATGTCACTAAGGGGCTGATTATGTCCGCCACAATAGAGTAGGAGGGACCGTCTGCAGGGGCAGCGTCTGTCCCTCCATGCAGATTAAGATGTGACCGCCAGGGTGGCGGTCACATCCTCTATCTCTAACATTGCGGCGGGTGCAGCTTCAAGCTGCACCCGCCGCAATGTTAAAAATGCATGCACGGCATTTGCGTGCACAAAGCGGCAGGCACCGCGCGGTGCCTGCGCTTTGTTCACACAAATTTGTTTATTGGCACGAGTATAACAGCAGTAACAGGCAACACGGTAGTGACAGTAACCCAGTGGGTTATGGGAGTTGTAGTATGCACTTGGGATAGTTCTAGGAAAAGCAGGTAGTGTCAGGTGATCAATTAGATTGCACTGAGGAGGGAGTGGTTTGGGTTCGGGTTGGGTGGTTTAAAACAGAGTGGTCACATGGGGGTTGTCATGGTTCCATGGAGTCTGATGTTGAGTTGAGAGAAGGAAGCAGGTTTTGCAGGTAGTGTGAATGCTTGAGGTAGGGGTAGTTGGAGTGTGATGCGAGTATGTTTGACTTTAAGTGGGGGAGAGTTGAGAGGTTTTAGCAGGAAGAGGATTGAATTTGGGAGCCCGAGGTGGGAGCCCGATGAGCAGGGAACGAGTGCGGTGGATTTGAAATGAATGGGGTGCGAGTACAGGAGGAGATTGCAGAGTAGTGAGGAGGGAGAGGTTTGATTTGTGAATCTTGAGATGCGCGAGGGTGGAGTGTGATGAGGTGGAGTTATGTGAGGGATCATTAATTATGGGATAGTGAAAGGGTGCACACTGGGTTGAAGGCTTCAAGGGTTAGTTAGGCACTGAGGGGATTGATTTTGAGTTTTCGGAAAGAGGGTGGGTGGTTTAGAATCACAGGACAAAGACAGAGAAGGGGTTTGTTTTCAGCATGTTAATTAGGTTGAATTAATGAAATGAGGAAATATAGACTTTTGTTTCACATTTCGATGAAGGACAAAGTAGTAATGGTGATTTTTATATTAAATTTTCCATTTACCCGTGACAAAGGGCTGGTTAAAGTCCGAAATACATTGGGTTGGAATGCGAAATACTATTTATGATGTATGATGCATTTTCGTCGTGCTTTTGAAAGAAGCCTGGATGGGCACATCAAGAGCATTTGAAACTTTGAAACAGCTTGTAACCTTATATTTGAAAAGTATTTAAAAATGGAATAAAGCGTAATTGAACGGAGAAAAATTGACAAATATGTATTGAATTGGAGAACCATTAAATATTCACGATGTTGCTGTGCGACTGGGATTGGGGCGTAATTACGCCCCACCTTCATGAATTTAAAAAGAAGACTCCGCCACACATGATGACTGCCCATGCAATATTTGAAAAGTGCAAAAGTAGAGTGTTAGTCACCTCAATGAATAGGGTTTGTGTATCAACAAGTTATAATGAGAAAATACAGGGCAGGAACTTGTTAGCAGCTCTCGCTGTAAAATGTTGTGAATACAACCCTCCACCACTTCTTAGTAACTTTACCAGGAAAGGAATTACAATTGCTACTCTTGATATCTTTGATTTTGAAGCCAGCTCTTCTTTGTATGGAACATCCAGCACACATCATACTGCTATTGCGCTTTTTCAAGACATTACCAATGAAGTTGCTGCTGGAAAACAAGCGTGGCAGCTATATGCATAAACAAACGAAGCTGGGGTGCGTGGCTTCGGCACGAGGCAGAAGGCTGCTTCTTGACGGAGTTCCGCAAGTCAGATTCCACTATCCTGTGCTGTTTAAAAACTACATGAGACTGTGACTAATACCTGTGAGCAGGATCGGGGAAACTTTCAAGCCCTGGCTGCTCCGGAACCGCCTGATTCGATGACCGAGTTCTGCCTCAGCTGAATAGAAAATAGAGCCCGCCCACGGCCCAGCCGTCGAGGAGCGCTGCTGAGTGGAAACGATGGCGGAGAGCGAGTCCTTGATGAGCTGATTCCTGAGGGGAGGATTGCCTAACTGTAAAGGACAGTGTGCTGCCGATGGTGACCGATCGCTGTAATAAAGCGGCACCCAACGCGACAGAAGCTGCGACCGGAACAGAGGGAGCCCCGGAGATCCCTGGTTGCCGCCTCACAGTGGGCCACCCGCCCCTGTAGGTGTGCATGGGGGTGTCTAGTGGGGCCGGGTCTGCCTGACTCTCCGTGGCATAGAGGTGGAATAATCTCACTGCTGGTGGGGGGCAGCTGTACGGGCCTGACACTCTGCGGTGCAGGGTCTCCGGTTGATATGCCTTAGTGCAGAAGCTGGCCTGCTTTTGCGGGTTGGCAGGCGTGGGGCACTGCTGGAGCTTTTGGGCTGCGGGGGAAGGTCGAGTCCACGACCTGAGAGCACGAGGGGGTCCTGGTGTGACCGGTAAGCCTCCTAGCGGCAGACCAGCAGTCAGTGGTGGATATATTGCAGGGCGGGGTTGTCCTTACCCTTACTGGTCAGCAGCGGAGTACTGCAGCAGTGATCGCCAGAATGTTAAATGGTATGGCTGAGTGTGACTTGGTATCAGCATAGCCTCACCTTGAGTGGTGGTGATCCTGAAGGCCTGTCTGGTCGTGCGTTGAGCGGCTGTGACTGCAGATAATAAATACAATCTGTGTACTTGAACACGTCGACCCCTCTGTATAGCGGCTAGTGCGCCCTTGTGAGTTCCCAGAGTCATCTGCCTGCTGAGGGGGCGGGGTGCTGCGGATTTTGATGAGCTGATTTGGAGTTGGCCACGGTCACAGCGGACTGTAACACTAGGACTCTGCTCACCTGGAGTGATGAGGCTGGATGCCGCACAGCACCCTGCTCCTATCGCTACCATTATGGGAAAGTCTGACCCCAAACAGTTGAAGCTCCAGTTCAAAAATAAAGCAACACACGTGCAAGTGAAGCCATGAGGGATCAGTCCGGGACGCCGGGTGCTTCGGGGATAGCGGAAGACATGAAGGATGACATTAGGCCATATGCCGTCCTTAAACCCCCACTTGACCCCTATCACCCCCAACCTCTCTCACCAAACCACTCCGAACGTTCCACGGCCCAGCTGGTCCTCACTCCCCCTCTCGAACCGAACTACAAGACCCAATAGAACTATGGAAGTCATGTCGCCTGTCGAAGCGACCGAACGGGCCTCCTCGTACACCACCCCATCTTCACACATCCCCCAGTCCTCGATCCAAGTAATCACTGGACTCAGAAGTGATCACCCCATCCAGAAACCCCCTAGACCCCCACCCTCCCTCATCAACATCCCTACTATCCCCCTCACAAAGGAACCTAAAGAAGAGTCACCCCTGACCAACTGCATGCTCATTAACTGCAGGTCAGCTACTAAACATGCCACGGAGCTAGCGGAATCCATTCTCAACCATGACATTGATATAGCCTTCATCACAGAGACTTGGCTGAACGACATCTCTCCTCCAATCATGGATATGCTTGTACCCCCGGGCTTCTCTATCATCAACAAAGATAGGACAGACCGGAAAGGTGGGGGACTAGCAATCATTCACAACAACAACCTATCTGTGAAGGAAATTGACACGTTCAATTACAACTCCTTCGAATGTCTAGCCACCAACATTATCACCAGAAACAATAATTCACTACTCTGTCATCTCCTATACCACCCTCCTGGCAACGCCCCCTCATTCATGGAACACTTCTCAGACCTGGTCGCCCACTGCTCTCTCCGAGACACCAACAACATAATTCTTGGAGACCTCAACATGCACTGGAATGATTTAAACAGCGCACCAATACAAAACCTGAACAAACTATTACAGAGCAATGACCTCACCCACTACTGCTCAGAAGAAACCCACAACAAAGGTGCAATTCTGGATGCCATCATCGCCCAACATAAAGTAATCACATTAGACCGCATCCTACCTGTCGACTGGTCAGACCACCACTTAATCTTATTCCGCATCTCCCAACCGATCATGCGCCAACCTCCCATCCAAGACCCCCCCACATGGACAAGAAACCTAACACAGATCAACATGGATGACCTGGAAGAAAGAATAACCACTCTCCTCCCCATCCCCCAGGTTGGTCTCTCCAAAACAGACCTCACATCCCACTACAACACAACCATGTCCTCTATCCTAGACCAACTTGCCCCCCTGAAACTGAAAAAATCCAGGAACATCCCCTCCAGATCCTGGTTCAACAAGGACATTAACGACGAAAGGAGGCAGCTTAGAGCCACAGAACGTCTATGGAGAAAGGATCCCTCTGCTAACCTCTGCGAAAACCTAAAAACTGCAAGAAGAGTGTACAAAAAACATATCATTAAAGAAAAAAACAGTTTCTTTTGCACCGCCCTCGACAATGCGAAAAACAGGCCAAAAGAACTCTTCAACATCATCAAGCAGCAAACCTCCAAACCCTTTTCAACCCCAGTCCAGGCCTCCAAAGTTCTATGCGACAACTTCGCAACCTTCTTCAATGAAAAAATCCACAAGATCGAGCAATCACTCGGCACCATCCTCAATCACGCCTCTAAAAACTCAGCCCCAGCAATCGAAACCACCTCTAGCTTGCGTCCCACTAAAACCTGGAGAACCTTCGACCTCGTACCTGTAGCCGAGATTCTCAATCTAATCTCCTCCTCCAAACCCTCTTCACACATCCTCGACCCTGTACCCTCTCAACTGACCAAAAAGCTGAAACTCTCCCTCGCACCACGATGGTGCAAAATCATAAACAGTTCCTTAAAAACTGGCATCATACCAGATTGTCTCAAAGTCGGCCAAGTCACACCTTTACTCAAAAAGCCTGGCCTAGACCCCAACGACCTGAAGAACTTCAGACCGGTCTCCAATCTCCCCTTCCTAGCCAAACTTCTCGAAAAATGCGTTCTCCAGCAACTGAATCAGCACTTGGACAATATCAACCTGCTAGACCAACACCAATCAGGCTTCAGAAAAGGCTGTAGCACTGAAACTGCGATCCTTAACATCGTTGATGACATCCTCAAATTCCTTGACACTGACCAATGTTGCCTACTCATTCTCCAAGACCTCTTGACAGCCTTTGACACTGTGGATCACAATCTTCTCATCAAGGCTCTCAAAGACCGAGTAGGTGCAGATGAGGTGGTCCTTCAATGGTTCTCTTCCTTCTTTCACGGTCGCTCCCAAAGGATAAAAATCAAATCCTTTACGTCAGACCCACTCCCCGTCAACAGAGGTGTCCCCCAAGGCTCAGTACTCTCTCCTCAGCTGTTCAACATATACATGGAACCCCTCACAACCATCCTAAAAAAAGCCAACATACCCTTCCACCTATATGCTGACAACACCCAGATCTACCTGGAAACCTCCTCCATTAATGACATTCGAAGACTCAACAACACTCTCAAAGAAATTCAACAATGGCTTGCCACAAACCACCTTAAAATCAATCAAGAAAAAAACGAAATCTTCCTTCTCTCCAACAAAATGAAAACCCGCAAATCATAGAGTGGCTGAAAGCTATCGATGCTCTCAACGGCAATCTCACCCTGGCTAACACAGTAAAATCGCTAGGAATCACCCTCGACCAAAAACTAACCATGACAAATCACATTAAGACCTCTGCCAAGAGTGCCTTCCTTAATTTGAAGCTCCTCAACAAAATCAAACCTTTCATCCCGCCCACGGACTTCAAACAAGCCACCCAATCACTGGTGTTATCTAGACTGGACTATGGGAATGCAGTTCTCTCCGGTACAGCTCTCTCCCGCCTAGCCACACTCAAAACAACTCTCAACGCGGCTGCCAGAATGGTCACCGGAGTCAAAAAGTACGACCACCTATCTCCCGCACTCAGAGAACTAAAATGGCTCCCAGTGGAATTGCGTGCCAGCTTCAGAACTGCCTGCCTTACTCACAAAGCCTTACACACAGGGAAACCAGAATACCTGGCCTCCAAGCTCAAGAAAGCCGGCCAGTCAAGAAACCTTAGGAGTTCCAACACCTTCCTACTAATCACTCTGAAAGCACGCAAGCAAAAAACTGCAGCTCGTTCTTTCGCAGGAAACGCACCCAAAATATGGAACTCCATCCCGGTTGACATCAGGACTACTCCCTCCTTCATAAAATTCAAAAGGCTCCTAAAAGACTTATACCTCAACCGTACCTTCCCAAACTGAAATCCGAAGTGCACAAGCTGACATCTTACTGCCAACAGACAATTGCTCCAACATTCCCATCCTCATCCACACCCCTTAACCCGCTACTCTCCTCCACTCCCAGAGGGAGACGGAGCTCAGGACTTTACTCGCGGATCGAAACTACCTCGGAACCACTCTACCTCAATGTGCTCCTCGGACGTACAGCATACTGGAACTTTTGATCACTTACGCTTTCTTGTTCCTCTTTTATGTGTTTTTCTCCCCTACTCGCTGTAAAACGATCCGATACCTTCGGGTCTGGCTAGCACTATATAAAACCTCTTAAATAAATAAATAAATACTAGGACTATCCTATTAGAGCTGCGAGCTGGGATGAAGCCAATTGATAGTAAAATAGATGCGCTGGCGACTAGACTGGATGTAGTGAATAAGAAGGTGGCTAAGCATGAGCACAGACTAAGCGTCCTGGAAAAAAGGCTATCAGACACGCAGGACTCACAGGCGGATTCCCGGACTCAAATTCTACAAATGGAGAAGGTGCTGGAGAACAAAAAGGCAAATAATGATAATTTAGGAGTGCGCTCTAGGTGCAACAACCTTCGCATTCTTGGCTGCTGAATCCACCACCATATCCAAAATGGAGACATTCATTGAAGGGCTACTGCATGAACTGTTTGGCTTGGTATTGTCCACAGTAATGATAGTTGAGAGGGCACACCATTATCTGGGCTCCAGGCCTCAACCGGGTGCGTCACCGCGTCTGATAATTGCGCGCCTACTAAACTATGCCGACAGGGATGCCATCCTGAGGGAGGCCAGGGCTAGGGCCCCCATTACATATAGGGGGGACACTTTATCCTTTTTTCCCGACTACACCCCAGGGGTGCAGGCGGCGAGGAAGGAGTTTGTGCCGGTGAAGAAATTACTGCAAACCGCCTCAGTGCCATACGCAATGTTGTACCCTGCCAAACTGAAAATGACTCATGAGGGTCAGGCGCACTTCTTCACAGACTCGAAGGCAGCCCTAAAATTTTGAAGCATATTTGTAAATCCAGCCCCGGCAGGGTGGGACACAGAGCCCAACAGCTTTATCCAACTTAGAGGAAACAGATTAATATAGGTGGCATTGTTCTCACTTTGATGGGCACGGGTGGATTTTTGGTAGAGTCACGTTCGATTGCTGATCTGATCTTTCATGTCATACCAGGATGCTTCCCCTATACATGCGTTATCTGTTTTCATGTAGTTATCTTAAATTGTACCTAGTCAGCATATTAGATGCTGACCACATTCATGGTTGTAAGCATCCAGGTGTGCCACACAGTTATAATCTGGCAACCTCACCATGGAGCGAGAGTTCGCTGCCGTTCCTCTCCCCCTAGCGGGTGTTCCCGATCTGTTGAGCTGTATGGAAGATGGGTTGATGTGTGGGTGTGGGGGTTTGTTTTGGTCTCGACCTAATTGGGAGGTTGGAGTTGGTGGGGGGTGGGGGGTGGGGAGTGGGGAGAGTGGGGTATATGTTGTATTTTATTTTTGTGATTGTTGCATTAAAGTTGGTTGGAGTGAGAGCTGAACAGTATGATGGAATAACTGACATGGCCCTTCTGCAGCCGTGTGAGTTAAATATAGAGTGGACAAGGATTACTCAGGGTCGCTATGGGTGAGAGATATCGAATGTTGTCCTGGAATGTGAGGGAACTCAACTCTCCCAAAAAAGTATGACAGGTACTGGCATATTTGAATCGTCATGCCATACATATAGCTTTGTTGCAGAAAACACACTTGACTAAGAACACAGAATGAGGCATTGCAGGGAGATGGGCGGGTTTTAAGCTGGCGGCTTCGTTTTCATCATATGCTAGAGGCACGATGATATTGGTCAAAAGGGGAGTAGCATTTACATCCATTTGAACATATGTTGATGAAGAGGGGCGCTGTGCAATGGCACAAGGGAAGCTGGGAGGTTCGTTGGTAACTATAATTAGCATGTATGGGCCCATAACAGATGACCCACAGTGTTGTTTGTGGATGCATGCTAAAATGATAGATTGGCTAGAGGCTGATATCTTGTGGGGAGGGGACTTGAACACCTATTTAAATCCTGACTTGGATAAGTCTAATCCGCTGTCACACTGCACTCCCAAAGTAGCCCAATGTGTTAAGTGTGCTATGGAAGAATTTGGGTTGAGTGATGTGTGGAGAGTGAGAAACCCCTGGTGACGCATGCGACGCCATCGCACAACTGTTGGTCATGACTGGATTACTGGCTGCTGGGAGGGGATACCATAGATTGGGTGGGGGAAGTGGCGAAGTTACCGCGTACATTGTCAGATCACAATCCTGTGCAGAGATAGAGGTCCCGATGGCTTTGCGTCGCCCATGCACATGGCGGCTGCGCTCCGAAGGATTGCTTGACACGGTGTACGAGGCCACAGTATGGGGAGCTATTGAACATTATTTTGCATTTAATAAGGGCTCGGTAGAAGAGGCTTCAATGCTAGGGGAGGGTTTTGAGGCAACAATCAGGGGAGTGTGCATTGGCACTGCAGCAGGTATTTTGAAAGATATTAGAACGCAACTTCACAGAGCCGAGAAGGTACTTCGGGTGTTGGAACGTAGCTACACAATGGCTCCGTCAGCGGACACCTTGGCCCTTATAAATGAGCTGATTATAGAATATGACGCATTAGCTGAAACTGAAATAAAATATCTTTCACGCAGACACACAGGGCGATGATACGGAGAGGGAGGGAGACCAGGCGCATACTAGCAAATAAGATTAGAGATCGCATGGAGCAACCTCACATAGATAGGATCACGAACCCGCATGGGGGAACATTACCACCCACTTGCCATTACAGAACAATTCAGAGAATTTTATGCCGACTTATACACATCTAAAGGGGGAGCAACAATGGCCGAGTTTGAGGAGTACCTAGAGGATGTGGCATGCACCTGGATGTCAGATGCCCATAGGGAGTATTTATGATTGCCTATAGATGTGGAGGACTGTAAGGCAGCTATACTAGCACTTCCCAATGGAAAAGCACCTGAGCCAGATGGCCTCACAATGGAATTTTATAAAACCTATGCAGACTTGCTTGCTCCATATTTATTAGAAGTGTATGCTGAGGCACATGAGTCCGGGAAACTGCCACCATCTTTGCGGCAGGCATTGATAACAACTCTGCTCAAAAAAGACAAGCCCCCAGACAGATGTGATTCTTACCAACCTCTGTCACTGATTAACATAGATGCCAAGATACTGGCCAAGATCTTAGCAGTCAAGTTGCAAACCCTGATGCCATGCCTGGTGCTGCCTGATCAGTTCTGCCCACAATCTTCGGACTATATTTTCAATTTTACATACACTTGAGCAAAGCCTTTTGGCCACGGACGTACTGCTGGACGCAGCGAAGGCGTTTGATTTGGTTGAGGAGAATTATATGTTTTTGATTTTACAGCGTATGGGATTCCCTCCTTAATTTATACAGTGGATAAAGATGCTTTATGCGGATCCATCAGCCAGGGTTCGCGTTGGCGGTTTGACGTCCGACCCGTTTGATATAAAGAGGGGCACTTGCCAGGATGCCTGCTATCTCTACTGCTTTTTGCAATCATACTGGAACCACTAGCATGTGTCATTAGGCAGAGACATAGGGAAACAGTACTAAATTTTAATTATCGTCCAGTTGCCATCTCGCTATATGCGGATGATGTGTTGCTTTTTGTTTGTGAACACTCCCGGTATCTGGCACAACTGCTACTGGAGTATGTTAGGTTTGGCCGTTTGTCAGGCCTCTTAGTTAATTGTGATAAATCCATTGTCATTCCGCTGACGGAGTCTACTGACCAACCGGATATGGATTTCCCGCTGGTATGGTCTGCGGACCCGGTGAAATATCTCGGAGTCTGGATTCACAGAGACCCCAGCACAGTGATATGGAAGAACTATGGGAGAGCATACACCAAGCTGGAGCAGCAGGTGGGTGTGTGGGTCTCTTTGCCGCTCTCTTTGGCGGATCGTATTGCACTAATTAAGATGGTAGTCTTACCGCGGTTTTTGTACTTGTTTATTAACATCCCGATGGTGCTGACAAAAGGGTATTTTAACACTCTCCGAGGGGTCCTGCTGCGGTTGGTTTGGGGAGGCAAAGCTTCTCGAGTAAACTGGTTGATTCTCACCAGTGCTTATGACAAGGGAGGGTTTAGAGCACCAGATTTTTATGTCTACTATTTGAGCGCACAAGCACAATATGTGTTCTATTGGATGAGGCCACAGGCGTTTACTCCACATGTCACGGTGGAGGAGGGGGATGTCTATCCGGTGCCCTTGCACAGCATTATCACAAACCGGGGACGTGGAACTCCAAGATGGGGATAAATGGAGTGAACCCAACCATAGCCGCCTGGCATGCGATAGGGCATCTGGCGTACAAATTGCCGCTATACGCACCAGCCATGTACATAGAGCACCACACTGCATTATCATTGACTCATGAAGCGCCATCGATGCGATGGCTTAATGAGGCACGCTTTCAACTGGTGCAGGATATATACCCAGAAGGGTTGTTTATTACACCGGACACCCTACAATACATTAGTAATCCACCATTGCTGTTCAGATTTGCGATGCACAGACTGCGACATGCAATTAGGGTTCACTACACTACATACCCTCTGGAACCTCCCACATTGTTATCCCTACAGTTTGTACTTACCACTCCTACTATTAAGAAACTGATCTCCAGGTTATACAGGATGATCAAGGAAGAATGTATAAGCAAACCGGACAGAAGTTGGGAGAGATGGAACGCCTGTCTCTCTGAGCCGATACCGGAGAAAGATTGGAAGTATGTATGTGAGTTAACAGGTACACGTAAATGAATAGAAACTTGGGGATCATACATTCTAAATATATACATCAGGTGTATTATACTCCTGCATGGTTGCATAGCTTGGGACTGCGTGAATCTGCCTGTTGTGCGTGATGCGGACAGAGGGACACTGATTTTCTGCATCTAGCTTGGGGATGTAGAAGGGTGAATGAGTTCTGGAAATCGGTGGTGAGTTCAAAATCAGAAAACCTGAAAAACAAGTTTGTAGAGTTTGTCAAAGAATGCCAGGAAAAATCTGAATTTGGCAAGTACTGTAAATAATGTTTTGCACATGATAGCTCTAGTGAAAAACTTGGTACATGCTGACCAGGAAGGTGATTGGGAGCTGCATGTGAAGACGTTGGAGTCACTGATTATTGTGTTTTGTGAATTCAATTGCAGAAACTACCTGAGGTATGGGCCCTGGTATTTGGAAAGAGTGAAGAAGCAAGAGGTGGAAAGCCAATACCTCTACAGAAACTTCATCCAAAGACATTGTGTGGTGAAAGACAGAGAAGGAAGGTTCAATGCTGTGGCTTCACATATGAAACTGGAATAGATGATCCAGAGATCACAGAAAAGCTCCAAGAGAATTGTTGGTCAGACATGTAAAAGTGAATATGTTGCTCAATGGCAGCTAGTTTATTATGAGGTCCTTTCTATTTGCAATGTTGTCATAGAGATGACAAATTCAAAATTAATAGACCATTGTGAAACTGTTCCTCACCACTTACTTGTGGAAAAGAGAGAGGGACATTTTATTAAAAATGTTGATAGCCTTCTTCATTTCATGCAGCAGCAAGGAAACCCCTTTGAAATGACTGAGTTTGTGCAACTACACTTCTTTGTGTCCAAACAATATGTGGATAATTCTATAAAGATAAGTTATGTTATGTTATGTTATGTTAAATGAATTTCTAGGTTTCTTGGCGCTGTGCTGGGGGAGCGGTGAAAAGAATGTGAAACGGAGTCTAAAGGTATGAGGCAGTGAAAAGGAAAGTTTTAAGAAGTGATCTAAAACCAGGATATGAGGGTGCAGACCTGAGAGAAAGTGGGAAGGAATTCCAAAGGGATGGGGCCAGAAAAGAGAACCTAAGGCCCCCGTGTTTCTTCCTCTTGAATCTAGGAATAGATAGCAAGGCCATTTGGGATGAGCGTAAATTGCGGGATGGGGCATACGGATGGAGGAGGGAAGAAATGAAAGATGGACCTTGCCCGGAGAGGGACTTTGAGATGATACAGCCTAGCTTGAATTTACAGCGGGCGGATACCGGGAGCCAGTGGAGACTCTTTAGAAGTGGACGAACGTGCTGATCTCTCGGCTGGTGGTAAATCAAGCGAGCGGCTTGATTTTGGATCAGCTGGAGTCTTTTCAGTTGGTAATCAGGAATGCCTGCATACAATGCGTTAGCGTAATCAAGTCTACTGATCACTAACGCAAGTAGCGCTAAAGTGAGTGCTTCGGAGGTAAGTAGGCGGGAGATTTTTCGGATTTTCCTGAGTTGGAAATGGCTGGCGGACACCACTGCGCTGATCTGGGGAGTCATAGAAAGATCATTACTAATGACGACACCCAGACTTTTGGCAGAGTTAACTGGAGAGGGAGAGCTTCCAAGGCTAGCAGGCCAGAAGGAAGGCTGCCAAGGATTGGAAGCTCCCCCGACAAGAATCAGTTCAGTCTTGTCGGGGTTAAGCTTCAGGTGGTTTGAGCTCATCCAGTTGCTGATGAAACAAAGTGTATTTTGGAAGGTAGAAATAGAGTCATCAGAGGAGTCGATGGTAAAAATCAACTGGATGTCATCCGCGTAGTCGAACGCGGTGACACTCATCCCACGAAGGGCACGGAGTAAAGGGGCTAAATACAAATTAAAAAGGAGAGGGGACAATGAGGAGCCCTGGGGAACACCACAGGTTAGCCCTACCTGGGTGGCAGAAAACTGGGACAGCCTGACGGCTTGTTGACGTTCCGTCAGAAAAGACTGAACCCAGTCCAGGGCGGTCCCATGGATACCGGCCTCTCTGACACGGCCGACCAGGATACCATGGTCGACCGTGTCAAAAGCGGCCGATAGATCCAAGAGGACTAGAGCTTGTCGAATGTTAACATCAGCCCCTCTGCGCAGTTCGTCCACCACGGAGAGAATAACTGCCTCCGTGGAGTGCGCAGGTCTGAACCCTGCCTGCTTGGAATCAAGGACACCTGAGTCCTCAATAAAGGTGCTAAGTGTTCGAGTTACGTGCGATTCCAAGACTTTACTGAGGAAGGGGAGAAGAGATATAGGGCGATAGTTGCTCAAGATAGAGGGGTCTGCCGAGGGTTTTTTCCAAATGGCAACCACCTCGGCCTGTTTAAAAGAACAAGGAACTTCACCTGTGGCCAGGGAGTTGTTTATAAGGGCCAGGGGAGGTTCAGGGCAGGAGGTGAAAGCTGCTCTAAAGGCCGAGGGGGGGCAGCAATTGCGAGGGGAGCTGGAGGAAATTTTAAGCAGAAGTGAGAAAAAATTTGTTATCGAGACGGGGGAATCAAGGTTAAAGTATGAGGGTTGAGATAATTAATGGGCTCAGTGGGCAAGGAAGGGACAGGCGGGGCTTGGGCAGCAATACTAGATTTGATTTTGACAATTGTTTCTATAAAGAATTCGTTCAAGGAGTCACACAGATGTTGGGAGGGGAGGGGCCCTATTGTGAGTCTCGCTGGGTTAGATAGTTCCTCTACAATTGAGAATATGTCCTTTGATTTGTTTGCGGAATCCATGATTTTATTCGAAAAATAGGAGGATTTGGCCGAGGCTATAGCTGTTTTGTATTTTTTAAGCAGGGAGGAGAATACCTCCTTAGTCTCGGGGGAATACCCTCGGCGCCACCGCCGTTCTGCCTGACGGAGGCCTAATTTTAGAGCACTCAGATCCTCGGTGAACCACCTTTGAGCGTCATGACAGCGTCTTGCTCTAACTAATTTTAAAGGAGCTACTACGTCGGCAGCAGAGGTAAGCCAGCGGGTGAGGTTCGATGTCTGAACATTGATAGAGACGGATGGGTCAGGGGTGGGGGGAACTGAGGAACTAAGAAGAGAACTGAATTCATTTAGGTCTGACCTATTCCAGTTACGAGCCAGGAAGTTGGTTTCACGAGGCTTAGTAACAGGCCGAGGCATCCCTAGAGTGAAAGTAATTAAGAAGTGATCTGACCAGAGGCATGGCAGGACCAGAGGGGCAGAAATATCCAGGCAAGATGTCCAAACCTGGTCTAAGGTGTGCCCTTTTATATGGGTGGGCGAGTGGATATGCTGAATACAGTTCAAACCTAACATGAGGTCTGAGAAGGCCAGTGAGCCAAGGGATTCATGGGTATCCGACGGCCAATAATTAAAATCTCCCAGGACCAAAACGTTGGAGTTATTGATGGTAAGCTGGGAGATAAGATCTCCAAACTGGGCAGGGAAGTTGGGCATGGGTTGAGGAGGGCGATAAATCGGGGCACATATGAGAGAGGACCCTGGCTGTTCCAATCTAAGTACCAAGCAATCCGTCATGGGGATGCTGGTAGAGGGCACTATGGAAAAACGAATCGGATGCTTAATGATAGCAGCAACCCCCCCTCCAACCTTGCCGGAGGCACGGTTGGCTTGTAGTATGTAATATCCAGGGGGGATGGCAGCCAAGATGTCGGGAGAGGAGTCATCTGTTAACCAGGTCTCGGTCAGGGACAAGATGTCCGGTTGTTCTGACCCCAGCAGATAAAAAATGTCTAACTGGTGACTGACCAGGGACCGGGTATTAAGGTAAAACACAGATAAAGAAGAGTTTGAGGCTCTTACTAATGAATGAGTGCAGGGTCTGGATTCCGAACCTAGGGACCTGGGGGTAGGACGAGGAATGGTAATCTCTGGAAAAGAGTTACGGGTAGTGAACAAACCAAGAGAAGCAAGCCTGAGGGCTGACTCGGGTGGAGGAAGCGCGGGATTGTGGCATGAAATAAGGGAAGGGCGGGAATATGTAAGGAGAGGGACAGAGTAACGCGCCCCTAGCCCCGGTCGGCCGCGGACGGGCGCAGACGGGCTTAACTCAGGCGCAAATCCGGCGCGCCTACGACGCGCCCGCTGCGCTCGTCCGCTGCGCTGACACATGGGGGCCGCTGAAATAGGATGGTGGCGAGGGGGGTGTGGCGAGGCTCTAGCTCGCCAACCAACCCGCTCCAAGATGGCGCCCGCGGCCGCTGGGGAGCCCGTTAGGCGGTCAGCCCACAGCAGGCGGCTTGGCCTCTACGGGAGTGGCGATCTGCTCAGAAGGTGAGGGTCCCCGCTAGTAGTCAGCGGAATGTAAGTAGGGGTATTTAAAAATGAGGTCGCAGCTAGTAGTCAGCAGGGCCAGGTCGAGTAAAATGCTGCTCGTTATCAGCAGGACAGAAGTTAAAATAAGAATAATGGCAGCGCTCCAGCAATCACGCGTCAGCCCCCTGCCACAGGGCTACTTGCAATCACTTGGAAAAAGAGGGGTGGTCCTAAAATAGGATGGTGGCGAGGGGGGTGTGGCGAGGCTCTAGCTCGCCAACCAACCCGCTCCAAGATGGCGCCCGCGGCCGCTGGGGAGCCCGTTAGGCGGTCAGCCCACAGCAGGCGGCTTGGCCTCTACGCGAGTGGCGATCTGCTCAGAAGGTGAGGGTCCCCGCTAGTAGTCAGCGGAATGTAAGTAGGGGTATTTAAAAATGAGGTCGCAGCTAGTAGTCAGCAGGGCCAGGTCGAGTAAAATGCTGCTCGTTATCAGCAGGACAGAAGTTAACATAAGAATAATGGCAGCGCTCCAGCAATCGCGCGTCAGCCCCCTGCCACAGGGCTACTTGCAAAGATAAGTGTACTAGATGTCCTGGAACATGGAAAGAAACTGTATGCAGAACTGAAGCAGGAGAGATTAGTATGGAAAGAAAAAAAGCTGTTTAACATAATCACTAAAGCTAAACTCTCATGCTTTAATTGCCATAGTAAGAGTTTCATCCAACCAGCCATTACAAAACAAGCTACAAAAAAACTACTTTCGCAAGCAAATAGAGAGATGGATGTAAGAAAGGGGTGAATTTATCAGGGACATTCTGTCGCATGATCGTCTTCCAACAAACATACTATTTGATGGATATCCTGCAACCAAACTAGTAAAGCACAAACTTGTACAAGAGCTTGAAAAAAACTTTCACCTGAAGAATTTCCATAGAACTACTGTTGTTGTGGACTATGTGTCACAATTGCGAATGGTCAATATTTCATCCATGCAACACGTCTGAGAGGTTGTTCAGACTGTTGTACAGACATCAAGGTCAGTGTGCACCTTGCAAGAACTGCACATTGTCTTTGAAAGGTATCTTGAACTATCTGCCAAAGATTGTGAGAGAGTCAGGTGAATGTCTACAAGTTGAACAATTGACCTTGCTTGCATCAAAAATCCGGCACATACACCTGTGCAGCTTGGTAAATTCTGGTCAACCTTGAACAAGATGAACTTTGAGATGTTAACTCTCCAAAACATTGCAGATGCTTCAATGAACAATGAATTTCCCATTATTGCAATTAGAATGATTGTCAATGAGGAGTTGGTGCCTGCAGAGATATATTCAAAAGGAAGGGGCCATACTTTTCCAGAACATAAAAGCAAATTGGAGGAAGCTGACATTCATGTTGTGCCACATGTTGAGCAGGCTGTTCAAAATGCTTCCCATTCCACCATTGTACTGTCAAATGACACAGATGTTATTATTGTGTCACTTAGATTTGTTGCAATGTTTATAAGTCAAGGATTGACAGAGTTATGGATACATTATGGAAAAGGTGAGAAAAGACGCATAATACCGCTTCATATTCTGTACTAAAAACGTGACCCAGAGATGCCCAGTGTTCTAATCAAGACGCATATTTGTACGGGAGATGACACTATGAGCAAACTTGGAACAAAGCTTGAAGCCTTAACTGCTGAACTTGTGAAGTTTCTAAAAAGTATTTGCTGTGACAGAAGAAGAATGTGACTTTAAAGATGTAGAAAAATGCCTTCTGCTTTTAGAGGAAAACAAGTTCTGACTGTCACACATTTGATGATCTTTGGAATAGTGAGTTCAAGAGATCAGTCCGCTGTGTGACATTCCACTGACATCATATTATGTATGTTGACACATCAAAAGAAGGTTGTACTTGATCAGAAGATGTGTAAATATTTTGGATCATGCATATGTACAGTAAGATCTGTGTGAATTTGGTTAAGAAGATATTAATGGGGTGCTAAAACCTACGAAATTCAGAACAAGTACTTGCAAAAACTGTGCTACAAAAAGATGTCCCTGTCATTATGCTCCTCTCAAATGTTCAACATTCTGAAAATGTACGAAGAGCGATTGCCAAAACAAATAAATTAAGTGAACTATTAAAATGTGTCTAAAACAAAAGTGATAAACATTATTTTTTTTCATGTTCAGATCATAACCATTGTTTAGTGTATACATAAAATGATTTAAAAACATTATTATTTGTTTTATTTCTATTTACATGTCTTCTTCTTTTATTATAACCACCATTTTGAAAAATGGCGGAAGGGTTGCTATGAGAAATTATTTTCTGTTTCTATTAGACTACTTGACCCCCAAAACCTATGTTTTGACACCAAGATCAACTATATAGGTTGCATGGCTCCTGAAACATTACATCATCACTTAAACACATCGGCCATTTTTGAAAATGTCGTCCAGAAAATTCATCCTGGATTAGCAATGTGTACCCAAGCCAAATTACTTCTCTAATGATCCCAAAAAAACAAATCAAAAATGAAAAAGTCTGGGCAACAATTTTTTTACGAAGGTATATTAGGGGGCAGGGACTAAGAGCTATCACCAATCCCGCTATTTTGATGCATCTGGAAACTCCCTTTACCATCCCACTGGAATTAAACGAGAACTTGCAATGAGGGCCTCAGCGGTTTAACATTCCTGCCCTGCTAAGCAGCATATGGTAAAAAACACAGTGCACCAAAAACAAGTTTTGCCATCCTTGACCTACTTCATCAAGATCTAAAAACACACATTCTTATGAGTGAGAATACAGCTCAACTATTGAGGCAAGAGACCCTGCTGTACATTAACATTCAAATGGGTTTGTTATCTCAAAATACCTGTTGCTAAATTAAAATAACGCTGCCTAACGTCAACCGGCTTTGAGACTAATCAAAAAACTATTTTGTTTTTGCGCACGCTGTGCTTATAAAAAGGCTTTTTTTGTACTTTTGTCTGAAGCATGACCTTGTCACACAGGTGCCGTGAGTCAGAACGAGATGCAACACAGAAAAGAGCGTATTTTCTTGTAATGAGCTGATCTGCTAGAAAGTAGCAAAAGAAAAGCCAAAGGTAGCAATAAGGGTAACATGAATGCCGCTGGCAGCGCGACACGAAGGGGAGCATGGGCGGGACAGCGCCTTAGTACCACACGACGGGCGAGTGGAGCCTGCAGCGCGCCAACCCACCTGAGCCGCCCTCCTCACCAACGGCCAATAGGGAGGGCTCGCCTAGGGATGGGGGCGTTCCTGGGTGTATATAGCAGGCCCAACAACTGTGCTCGGCCTCTCTTTCCCGCGTCTGTTCCCTAGGCCGCTCCGCGCTGTTCCCTCTCCCGCCAGGTCGCATCCTGGGCTGCCACCAGGCCGATTCAGCCGTAACAGCTGTAGCCAGTCCCCCTCTCCCCCAATGAGGTCCCTTAGATCCCCCCTTGATCACCCTAACATCTCACGGATATCACCGAGTCGTCGCGTGTTCAAGGTAAGGGGGTCGCTCTCTCGCCTCCCCCGGGCCCCGTCCTTGGGCTAAACCCAAGTTGCACAGGGGCTCCGTGGTCAGAGACCACGGGGAGGTGGAGGCGTCTAAGGAGGGATGAGGCTGCCGAGGAGGCAGGGGGAGCGTGGGCACAGCGGCGCGAGGGGGTACTGGGTGAGGCCAAGGAGCCGCGTAGGCCGCAGCTGTGCAGCGTTGGGAGGGTGGTGCATGCCGCTGGGACTCCCTTCCTGCACACAGGGGGACCGGGCACTGCTACCATTGTGGGCCCGGTCACTAGAGTGTTGTCGGATCCGGCGTTGTGGATGCCGTCACGCTCGGTCACCTCAAAGCACGGGCAGATCAGGCCCCCTGCCGATGCATAGGCGCAAGGGGGCGGGACCCCCCCCCCGTCTATGGGCTCTCGGGCCTTGAGGTGGAATTTCAAGGAGCCAGTAACGGAGTCGAGGCCCAGGTGGGGTGCGCGCGTAGACCGGCATTGTTTCAAGACCCCCCCTCCCGACGGCGTATTGCAGCGTCCGCCCTGAGTACAGCCTAGATAGCCCAGCGGTACCGCTCTCATCTAGCACTTGCATTATGGCTGTTCGAGACCCGTTTGCTACTCTTACACCAAGTAATGTTGAATGTGAGTAAATAAGAAGACTCCAGGCACTGCGAATCAAGCATAGATAGGGGTTGCACGTGTGCCCACGCTGGCTGGTGGTGGGTAGCCAGTGCATACACAGGGTTGGGGAAAAATGCCAAGGTTGATGTGCGGACGGCCCGTTAAAGACGAGGTGTTGGCCTAACGGACAGGCGTCGGAATCCGAGGCAGGGGTCGAATATTAACGTCGACGCTGAACTTCCGCGAGTTGGTCAAATAACTTCATACCCCCGTGCTTAGCTAAATTAAAGGTCTGTACGGGTGACCAGAGTCTTGCGGACGTCCTCCCCCAACCCTCGTGGCAACCTGTATTTCAAAGCCCCCCCCCCTTCGGCCATTCTTGTTGCGTACGAAATGCAATACTGTATACTTTGCGAGTGGTGGGGGTTTGCGTCGGTAAATTTGAACACGGGACTGGATATTCCCAGTGCGGGGCTCGATATTCGCATATTCCACCATGAACATGTGTAAAGGGGGGCGGGGATTCGATTACCTCGGCTCGCTTGCTGGCCCCCGGCATGAGCAGATGCCGGGAGCATTTCTGAACATCGGGCTGGCCATCGACGTGAGGCGCCCCCCACCCCCCGCTTGGCCATGTGGCGGGGGGGAGGGGGGAACTGGCACCTCTGCACGTTAAGTATATATAAACGTGCAGCATGGGCATTCAACATGGCGCGACGGAAATCAGGCAGTGCCCACCTCATCGGACTGAGCAAGGGCCGATGCGGGCCTCAGCGTAGCCCCCACTCGCCCTGACTAAACAGCTACCGCGGCCTGCTCGGCCCCTAATACTTGGAAGCGGGGGGATTCGAACTCATCTCTCTAGAGAGAGTGGAGCCTGTATCCAGCGTCTTAGACCGCTCGGCCACGAGGTCCAGCCACCAGTATAAACATCCAAAAGTTGATACAGGCTATTGTATCAAAGGCTGCCACAATTAGGCGAGCCTAGCAATGCAGACCTCAGGGGCCGTACGGGACGGTTCGCGTAAGGTCGCACGCCTGCATTTACTTCAAAGCAGGGAACGGGGGCCAATTTCATTCAGGCAACAGTGAACGTTTATTGCGAGAGGAATACCGTATGGAGCCAACAATACATGCATATAGCGGAGGGTGCGCAGCGTCTTAGCGCAGCAAGCAGCGCGTCAGTGGCATAATATGAAGGTCCCGAGTTCGGTTCTCGGAGACGGCATCTGTTTCCTCCATACAAAGGCATTCAATTGTATGTGGAAGGACACGGGCAATTCGCTGCGTGCTCTCAGGCATACGGAAGGGGAGTGAGAGGCAGGTTAGAAGCTGACGCAAGAGAGCTGGTTAACAACCCTCATCATGCGCGGAGTGGTCGCCTGAGATCACAGTGTTGCACCCCCCCCCCTGAAAAAACTGTGCCTAGCATAGAGTGCAGCTCGAATGTGTAGTAGCTGCCGCCCGACGACCCCCGCCAGCCCCACAAGGTCGCCCCTTGCAGCACAAGAGGTGCCCTTTATCCCTCGTATAACACCCGTAACCATGATCGTGACGGGGAATGGCATGCTGTCGATGACGTTCGGCCACCCAAAGCCAGCTTCATCCGTTTACCCGTCGTCGCAAGCACAATAGACACGGCACACAGGCTTGGGGAAGGTGGGGGGACGGTGTGGGGTAAGGGGTGTTGGAACGAACTCAGATAGAAGTATCAGGACAGCTTGGAATCTCGGCGGGACCAGGGGTCCCGTGCAAATTATAAATTTACCACAAATCCGTCCATAATCCCTTAAATGGAAAGGTTGTCGTTTGTGTTCCTTTCTAAGAGTATGCAAGCGAATGACTGACAGAGCCACCCTTCCCTCAGCAGCATTTCCCCTTTATCCCTAACACTACTGTATTTCCTCCCTCCTCCACGGCCTGTTATTTGCAGTCCCAGTCCCACCACACATAGGGACGGACAGTGGTGACGGGGAAAGGACATCCTAAAGCTGAGTATTGTTCAGGGGTGATTAGCGAAAATATGGGACAGGAATTTAAAATGGCACCAGTTTTCTTGCTATGCCAACATCATTCTCTTCAGTCTGCTGCTGCCGCCAGCCAGATAATGAAGCTGTGCGAACTGAGGGCCAAACGTGAGCGTCTTGGTAGTGAAGTGCGCGGGTTCCTACACATGCAACTAGGTACCATCCATCAGGTTTCCAATCGGTCGGTGGGCCTATGATTAATTAGGTTTTTAATACGACCTCACAGGGGTTCATGTCTCCCTGCCGGGAGAAACGGTGCAATTAGCTTGCACGTCTTTGCCTCGCCATATTTAATCATCCATGCTCTTGGAAGAATAGGCGCCCCTGCCATCGCGATCAATTTCGTTGTCGTAATAAAGCCATTAGGGTGGGGGCAGGTAGAAGCACGTGTGAATGTAATGTGGGGCAGCTGAGTGCTGGGCGCGCAAAGAACCTTCCCAGCGAGTTATCGTTGTTGCCTACTCATTCTCCTAGACCTCTTGACAGCCTTTGACACTGTGGATCACAATCTTCTCATCAAGGCCCTCAAAGACCGAGTAGGTGCAGATGAGGTGGTCCTTCAATGGTTCTCTTCCTTCTTTCACGGTCGCTCCCAAAGGATAAAAATCAAATCCTATACGTCAGACCCACTCCCCGTCAACAGAGGTGTCCCCCAAGGCTCAGTACTCTCTCCTCAGCTGTTCAACATATACATGGAACCCCTCACAACCATCCTAAAAAAAGCCAACATACCCTTCCACCTATATGCTGACAACACCCAGATCTACCTGGAAACCTCCTCCATTAATGACATTCCAAGACTCAACAACACTCTCAAAGAAATTCAACAATGGCTTGCCACAAACCACCTTAAAATCAATCAAGAAAAAAACGAAATCCTCCTTCTCTCCAACAAAATGAAAACCTGCAAATCATAGAGTGGCTGAAAGCTATGGATGCTCTCAACGGCAATCTCACCCTGGCTAACTCAGTAAACTTGCTAGGAATCACCCTCGACCAAAAACTAACCATGACAAATCACATTAAGACCTCTGCCAAGAGTGCCTTCCTTAATTTGAAGCTCCTCAACAAAATCAAACCTTTCATCCCGCCCACGGACTTCAAACAAGCCACCCAATCACTGGTGTTATCTAGACTGGACTATGGGAATGCAGTTCTCTCCGGTTCAGCTCTCTCCCGCCTAGCTCCACTCAAAACAACTCTCAACGTGGCTGCCAGAATGTTCACTGGAGTCAAAAAGTACGACCACCTATCTCCCGCACTCAAGAGAACTAAAATGGCTCCCAGTGGAATTGCGTGCCAGCTTCAGAACTGCCTGCCTTACTCACAAAGCCTTACACACAGGGAAAACAGAATACCTGGCCTCCAAGCTCAAGAAAGCCGGCCAGTCAAGAAACCTTAGGAGTTCCAACACCTTCCTACTAATCACTCTGAAAGCACGCAAGCAAAAAACTGCAGCTCGTTCTTTCGCAGGAAACGTACCCAAAATATGGAACTCCATCCCGGTTGACATCAGGACTACTCCCTCCTTCATAAAATTCAAAAGGCTCCTAAAAGACTTATACCTCAACCGTACCTTCCCAAACTGAAATCCGAAGTGCACAAGCTGACATCTTACTGCCAACAGACAATTGCTCCAACATTCCCATCCTCATCCACACCCCTTAACCCGCTACTCTCCTCCACTCCCAGAGGGAGACGGAGCTCAGGACTTTACCCGCGGATCGACAATACCTCGGAACCACTCTACCTCAATGTGCTCCTCGGACGCACAGCATACTGGAACTTTTGATCACTTACGCTTTCTTGTTCCTCTTTTATGTGTTTTTCTCCCCTACTCGCTGTAAAACGATCCGATACCTTCGGGTCTGGCTAGCACTATATAAAACCTCTTAAATAAATAAATAAATAAATAAATACTAGGACTATCCTATTAGAGCTGCGAGCTGGGATGAAGCCAATTGATAGTAAAATAGATGCACTGGCGACTAGACTGGATGTAGTGAATAAGAAGGTGGCTAAGCATGAGCACAGACTAAGCGTCCTGGAAAAAAGGCTATCAGACACGCAGGACTCACAGGCGGATTCCCGGACTCAAATTCTACAAATGGAGAAGGTGCTGGAGAACAAAAAGGCAAATAATGATAATTTAGGAGTGCGCTCTAGGTGCAACAACCTTCGCATTCTTGGCTGCTGAATCCACCACCATATCCAAAATGGAGACATTCATTGAAGGGCTACTGCATGAACTGTTTGGCTTGGTATTGTCCACAGTAATGATAGTTGAGAGGGCACACCATTATCTGGGCTCCAGGCCTCAACCGGGTGCGTCACCGTGTCTGATAATTGCGCGCCTACTAAACTATGCCGACAGGGATGCCATCCTGAGGGAGGCCAGGGCTAGGGCCCCCATTACATATAGGGGGGACACTTTATCCTTTTTTCCCGACTACACCCCAGGGGTGCAGGCGGCGAGGAGGGAGTTTGTGCCGGTGAAGAAATTACTGCAAACCGCCTCAGTGCCATACGCAATGTTGTACCCTGCCAAACTGAAAATGACTCATGAGGGTCAGGCGCACTTCTTCACAGACTCGAAGGCAGCCCTAAAATTTTGAAGCATATTTGTAAATCCAGCCCCGGCAGGGTGGGACGCAGAGCCCAACAGCTTTATCCAACTTAGAGGAAACAGATAATATAGGTGGCATTGTTCTCACTTTGATGGGCACGGGTGGATTTTTGGTAGAGTCACGTTCGATTGCTGATCTGATCTTTCATGTCATACCAGGATGCTTCCCCTATACATGCGTTATCTGTTTTCATGTAGTTATCTTAAATTGTACCTAGTCAGCATATTAGATGCTGACCACATTCATGGTTGTAAGCATCCAGGTGTGCCACACAGTTATAATCTGGCAACCTCACCATGGAGCGAGAGTTCGCTGCCGTTCCTCTCCCCCTAGCGGGTGTTCCCGATCTGTTGAGCTGTATGGAAGATGGGTTGATGTGTGGGTGGGGGGTTTGTTTTGGTCTCGACCTAATTGGGAGGTTGGAGTTGGTGGGGGGTGGGGGGAGTGGGGTATATGTTGTATTTTATTTTTGTGATTGTTGCATTAAAGTTGGTTGGAGTGAGAGCTGAACAGTATGATGGGATAACTGACATGGCCCTTCTGCAGCCGTGTGAGTTAAATATAGAGTGGACAAGGATTACTCAGGGTCGCTATGGGTGAGAGATATCGAATGTTGTCCTGGAATGTGAGGGAACTCAACTCTCCAAAAAAAGTATGACAGGTACTGGCATATTTGAATCGTCATGCCATACATATAGCTTTGTTGCAGAAAACACACTTGACTAAGAACACAGAATGAGGCATTGCAGGGAGATGGGCGGGTTTTAAGCTGGCGGCTTCATTTTCATCATATGCTAGAGGCACGATGATATTGGTCAAAAGGGGAGTAGCATTTACATCCATTTGAACATATGTTGATGAAGAGGGGCGCTGTGCAATGGCACAAGGGAAGCTGGGAGGTTCGTTGGTGACTATAATTAGCATGTATGGGCCCATAACAGATGACCCAGAGTGTTGTTTGTGGATGCATGCTAAAATGATAGATTGGCTAGAGGCTGATATCTTGTGGGGAGGGGACTTGAACACCTATTTAAATCCTGACTTGGATAAGTCTAATCCGCTGTCACACTGCACTCCCAAAGTAGCCCAATGTGTTAAGTGTGCTATGGAAGAATTTGGGTTGAGTGATGTGTGGAGAGTGAGAAACCCCTGGTGACGCATGCGACGCCATCGCACAACTGTTGGTCATGACTGGATTACTGGCTGCTGGGAGGGGATACCATAGATTGGGTGGGGGAAGTGGCGAACTTACCGCGTACATTGTCAGATCACAATCCTGTGCAGAGATAGAGGTCCCGATGGCTTTGCGTCGCCCATGCACATGGCGGCTGCGCTCCGAAGGATTGCTTGACACGGTGTACGAGGCCACAGTATGGGGAGCTATTGAACATTATTTTGCATTTAATAAGGGCTCGGTAGAAGAGGCTTCAATGCTAGGGGAGGCTTTTGAGGCAACAATCAGGGGAGTGTGCATTGGCACTCCAGCAGGTATTTTGAAAGATATTAGAACGCAACTTCACAGAGCCGAGAAGCTACTTCGGGTGTTGGAACGTAGCTACACAATGGCTCCGTCAGCGGACACCTTGGCCCTTATAAATGAGCTGATTATAGAATATGACGCATTAGCTGAAACTGAAATAAAATATCTTTCACGCAGACACACAGGGCGATGATACGGAGAGGGAGGGAGACCGGGCGCATACTAGCAAATAAGATTAGAGATTGCATGGAGCAACCTCACATAGATAGGATCACGAACCCGCATGGGGGGAACATTACCACCCACTTGCCATTACAGAACAATTCAGAGAATTTTATGCCGACTTATACACATCTAAAGGGGGAGCAACAATGGCCGAGTTTGAGGAGTACCTAGAGGATGTGGCATGCACCTGAATGTCAGATGCCCATAGGGAGTATTTATGATTGCCTATAGATGTGGAGGACTATAAGGCAGCTATACTAGCACTTCCCAATGGAAAAGCACCTGAGCCAGATGGCCTCACAATGGAATTTTATAAAACTTATGCAGACTTGCTTGCTCCATATTTATTAGAAGTGTATGCTGAGGCACATGAGTCCGGGAAACTGCCACCATCCTTGCGGCAGGCATTGATAACAACTCTGCTCAAAAAAGACAAGCCCCCAGACAGATGTGATTCTTACCAACCTCTGTCACTGATTAACATAGATGCCAAGATACTGGCCAAGATCTTAGCGGTCAAGTTGCAAACCCTGATGCCTTGCCTGGTGCTGCCTGATCAGTTGGGTTTTAATACCTGACAGATCCATGTCCCACAATCTTCGGACTATATTTTCAATTTTACATACACTTGAGCAAAGCCTTTTGGCCACGGACGTACTGCTGGACGCAGCGAAGGCGTTTGATTTGGTTGAGGAAAATTATATGTTTTTGATTTTACAGCGTATGGGATTCCCTCCTTAATTTATACAGTGGATAAAGATGCTTTATGCGGATCCATCAGCCAGGGTTCGCGTTGGCGGTTTGACGTCCGACCCGTTTGATATAAAGAGGGGCACTTGCCAGGATGCCTGCTATCTCTACTGCTTTTTGCAATCATACTGGAACCACTAGCATGTGTCATTAGGCAGAGACATAGGGAAACAGTACTAAATTTTAATTATCGTCCAGTTGCCATCTCGCTATATGCGGATGATGTGTTGCTTTTTGTTTGTGAACCCTCCCGGTATCTGGCACAACTGCTACTGGAGTATGTTAGGTTTGGCCGTTTGTCAGGCCTCTTAGTTAATTGTGATAAATCCATTGTCATTCCGCTGACGGAGTCTACTGACCAACCGGATATGGATTTCCCGCTGATATGGTCTGCGGACCCGGTGAAATATCTCGGAGTCTGGATTCACAGAGACCCCAGCACAGTGATATGGAAGAACTATGGGAGAGCAAACACCAAGCTGGAGCAGCAGGTGGGTGTGTGGGTCTCTTTGCCGCTCTCTTTGGCGGATCGTATTGCACTAATTAAGATGGTAGTCTTACCGCGGTTTTTGTACTTGTTTATTAACATCCCGATGGTGCTGACAAAAGGGTATTTTAACACCCTCCGAGGGGTCCTGCTGCGGCTGGTTTGGGGAGGCAAAGCTTCTCGAGTAAACTGGTTGATTCTCACCAGTGCTTATGACAAGGGAGGGTTTAGAGCACCAGATTTTTATGTCTACTATTTGAGCGCACAAGCACAATATGTGTTCTATTGGATGAGGCCACAGGCGTTTACTCCACATGTCATGGTGGAGGAGGGGGATGTCTATCCGGTACCCTTGCACAGCATTATCACAAACCGGGGACGAGGAACTCCAAGGTGGGGATAAATGGAGTGAACACAACCATAGCCGCCTGGCATGCGATAGGGCATCTGGCGTACAAATTGCCGCTATACGCACCAGCCATGTACATAGAGCACCACACTGCATTATCATTGACTCATGAAGCGCCATCGATGCGATGGCTTAATGAGGCACGCTTTCAACTGGTGCAGGATATATACCCAGAAGGGTTGTTTATTACACCGGACACCCTACAATACATTAGTAATCCACCATTGCTGTTCAGATTTGCGATGCACAGACTGCGACATGCAATTAGGGTTCACTACACTACATACCCTCTGGAACCTCCCACATTGTTATCCCTACAGTTTGTACTTACCACTCCTACTATTAAGAAACTGATCTCCAGGTTATACAGGATGATCAAGGAAGAATGTATAAGCAAACCGGACAGAAGTTGGGAGAGATGGAACGCCTGTCTCTCTGAGCCGATACCGGAGAAAGATTGGAAGTATGTATGTGAGTTAACAGGTACACGTAAATGAATAGAAACTTGGGGATCATACATTCTAAATATATACATCAGGTGTATTATACTCCTGCATGGTTGCATAGCTTGGGACTGCGTGAATCTGATTGTTGTGCGTGATGCGGACAGAGGAACACTGATATTCTGCATCTAGCTTGGGGATGTAGGAGGGTGAATGAGTTCTGGAAATCGGTGGTGAGTTCAAAATCAGAAAACCTGAAAAACAAGCTTATAGAGTTTGTCAAAGAATGCCAGGAAAAATCTGAATTTGGCAAGTACTGTAAATAATGTTTTGCACATGATAGCTCTAGTGAAAAACTTGGTACATGCTGATCAGGAAGGTGATTGGGAGCTGCATGTGAAGACGTTGGAGTCACTGATTATTGTGTTTTGTGAATTCAATTGCAGAAACTACCTGAGGTATGGGCCCTGGTATTTGGAAAGAGTGAAGAAGCAAGAGGTGGAAAGCCAATACCTCTACAGAAACTTCATCCAAAGACATTGTGTGGTGAAAGACAGAGAAGGAAGGTTCAATGCTGTGGCTTCACATATGAAACTGGAATAGATGATCCAGAGATCACAGAAAAGCTCCAAGAGAATTGTTGGTCAGACATGTAAAAGTGAATATGTTGCTCAATGGCAGCTAGTTTATTATGAGGTCCTTTCTATTTGCAATGTTGTCATAGAGATGACAAATTCAAAATTAATAGACCATTGTGAAACTGTTCCTCACCACTTACTTGTGGAAAAGAGAGAGAGACATTTTATTAAAAATGTTGATAGCCTTCTTCATTTCATGCAGCAGCAAGGAAACCCCTTTGAAATGACTGAGTTTGTGCAACTACACTTCTTTGTGTCCAAACAATATGTGGATAATGCTATAAAGATAAGTGTACTAGATGTCCTGGAACATGGAAAGAAACTGTATGCAGAACTGAAGCAGGAGAGATTAGTATGGAAAGAAAAAAAGCTGTTTGACATAATCACTAAAGCTAAACTCTCATGCTTTAATTGCCATAGTAAGAGTTTCATCCAACCAGCCATTACAAAACAAGCTACAAAAAAACTACTTTCGCAAACAAATAGAGAGATGGATGTAAGAAAGGGGTGAATTTATCAGGGACATTCTGTCGCATGATCGTCTTCCAACAAACATACTATTTGATGGATATCCTGCAACCAAACTAGTAAAGCACAAACTTGTACAAGAGCTTGAAAAAAACTTTCACCTGAGGAATTTCCATAGAACTGCTGTTGTTGTGGACTATGTGTCACAATTGCGAATGGTCAGGATTTCATCCATGCAACACGTCTGAGAGGTTGTTCAGACTGTTGTACAGACATCAAGGTCAGTGTGCACCTTGCAAGAACTGCACATTGTCTTTGAAAGGTATCTTGAACTATCTGCCAAAGATTGTGAGAGAGTCAGGTGAATGTCTACAAGTTGAACAATTGACCTTGCCTGCATCAAAAATCCGGCACATACACCTGTGCAGCTTGGTAAATTCTGGTCAACCTTGAACAAGATGAACTTTGAGATGTTATCTCTCCAAAACATTGCCGATGCTTCAATGAACAATGAATTTCCCATTATTGCAATTAGAATGATTGTCAATGAGGAGTTGGTGCCTGCAGAGATATATTCAAAAGGTAGAGGCCATACTTTTCCAGAACATAAAAGCAAATTTGAGGAAGCTGACATTCATGTTGTGCCACATGTTGAGCAGGCTGTTCAAAATGCTTCCCATTCCACCATTGTACTGTCAAATGACACAGATGTTATTATTGTGTCACTTAGATTTGTTGCAATGTTTATAAGTCAAGGATTGACAGAGTTATGGATACATTATGGAAAAGGTGAGAAAAGACGCATAATACCGCTTCATATTCTGTACTAAAAACGTGACCCAGAGATGCCCAGTGTTCTAATCAAGACGCATATTTGTACGGGAGATGATACTATGAGCAAAATTGGAACAAAGCTTGAAGCCTTAACTGCTGAACGTGTGAAGTTTCTAAAAAGTATTTGCTGTGACAGAAGAAGAATGTGACTTTAAAGATGTAGAAAAATGCCTTCTGCTTTTAGAGGAAAACAAGTTCTGACTGTCACACATTTGATGATCTTTGGAATAGTGAGTTCAAGAGATCAGTCCGCTATGTGACATTCCACTGACATCATATTCTGTATGTTGACACATCAAAAGAAGGTTGTACTTGATCAGAAGATGTGTAAATATTTTGGATCATTCATATGTACAGTAAGATCTGTGTGAATTTGGTTATGAAGATATTAATGGGGTGCTAAAACCTACGAAATTCAGAACAAGTACTTGCAAAAACTGTGCTACAAAAAGATGTCCCTGTCATTATGCTCCTCTCAAATGTTCAACATTCTGAAAATGTACGAAGAGCGATTGCCAAAACAAATAAATTAAGTGAACTATTAAAATGTGTCTAAAACAAAAGTGATAAACATTATTTTTTTTCATGTTCAGATCATAACCATTGTTTAGTGTATACATAAAATGATTTAAAAACATTATTATTTGTTTTATTTCTATTTACATGTCTTCTTCTTTTATTATAACCACCATTTTGAAAAATGGCGGAAGGGTTGCTATGAGAAATTATTTTCTGTTTCTATTAGACTACTTGACCCCCAAAACCTATGTTTTGACACCAAGATCAACTATATAGGTTGCATGGCTCCTGAAACATTACATCATCACTTAAACACATCGGCCATTTTTGAAAATGTCGTCCAGAAAATTCATCCTGGATTAGCAATGTGTACCCAAGCCAAATTACTTCTCTAATGATCCCAAAAAAACAAATCAAAAATGAAAAAGTCTGGGCAACATTTTTTTTACGAAGGTATATTAGGGGGCAGGGACTAAGAGCTATCACCAATCCCGCTATTTTGATGCATCTGGAAACTCCCTTTACCATCCCACTGGAATTAAACGAGAACTTGCAATGAGGGCCTCAGCGGTTTAACATTCCTGCCCTGCTAAGCAGCATATGGTAAAAAACACAGTGCACCAAAAACAAGTTTTGCCATCCATGACCTACTTCATCAAGATCTAAAAACACACATTCTTATGAGTGAGAACACAGCTCAACTATTGAGGCAAGAGACCCTGCTGTACATTAACATTCGAATGGGTTTGTTATCTCAAAATACCTGTTGCTAAATTAAAATAACGCTGCTTAACGTCAACCGGCTTTGAGACTAATCAAAAAACTATTTTGTTTTTGCGCACGCTGTGCTTATAAAAAGGCTTTTTTTGTACTTTTGTCTGAAGCATGACCTTGTCACACAGGTGCCGTGAGTCAGAACGAGATGCAACACAGAAAAGAGCGTATTTTCTTGTAATGAGCTGATCTGCTAGAAAGTAGCAAAAGAAAAGCCAAAGGTAGCAATAAGGGTAACATGAAAGACTCGTGGCTTGTGCGCGGCATTGGAAGGAACAGGGCGAAACAAGCACTTTGAACTAAAATAGTACGTAAAACCGGACCTTCTGAAGGTCTAGATTTCTGTTGTGAAACTTGTTTCCTGAATAAGAGAAACTGTACACGTTAACTACGGAGGGACGGATTCACAAAGCATGTCAGTGAGCATGTTTCATTTAGCCACAACTACTTAAATCAAACACTTTGTGAGTGAGTCCTGGAACTTGAAGAGTAATTTAAAACTAAGACAAAGGGAACACACTATGGGGCAGATTTACAAGCCCCTTGCTCCACTTTTGCATCACCTTTCCCATGTTAAAAGTGACGCAAAAGTGGCGCAAGGGGCTTGTAAATCTGCTCCTACTGCTCACTACACATGCTACTACTCACCGAGAAAGCTTTGGGAATTGAGTACTAACCCCCAGATTCATCATTGTCCTCTTTTGCGAGTCTTTAATAGCGATTATTAAGGAATCGCTATTAAAGACTCGCAAAACGGGATTCATGTAGAAATCGCAATATTAATTGCGATTTCTACAGCTTCCCTATTTGCGGTTAGCAAATTGCTAATCGCAAATAAGGAATGACTCCCCATTCTTTCCTATGGGCCTAAGGCCCTTAGGAATAGGCCCTTAGGAATGAATGGGGAGTCATTCCTTATTTGCGATTAGCAATTTGCTAATCGCAAATAAGGATGCGATTTCAAGGGTGCCAGGGGTGTCCAAAGGTCACCCTGTAGCACCCCTGAAATGTAAATGTAGACTGATGTTGCGCACATACATGTCCAAAGGAAATGTGTGTGTGTAACATTCAACTTAGAAAAATAGCGATTTCGCAATTCTAAAATGGTTGATGAATTGCATTTAAGGAATCTCAAATAGAGATTCCTTAAATGCAATTCCTCGCAATTTAGCCATTTCGCAATTTGCGATTTTTGCATTTGGGGTGATGAATCCCAAATGCAAAAATTGCGCTCGCAAAGGGCCAGATTCTCAGAATCTGGCCCTTTGCGAGCCGATTTTCCGTCGATGAATCTGGCTGTAAATAGTCTAACAGCATCAATTAACAAATACATGCTTTCCTAGAGCAATACTTACCAAACCGTTCTTGGTTTTTCAGAGTTCTAGGTTCTGATGAGTTCTAGCTGCGGGAAATTTCTAGGTTCATTAACGTTAAGGTTCTACATTCAGAAGTGGATGCCCAATGAGGCAAAAACCGAAATATTTGTTGTATGCTTCATCGTGTAATGTATGCATGTGTGTAGACACACATTGGCAATGAGATTACTGCGTGTCCTGCTGGGAGGCCAAAGAACAGAGATTGTATCTTCCTGGGGATGCAAAGTATAATTCTGGAACTTACTAATGAAAAGGTCATGCTTCCTTGGAAAATAGACTATTCTTTATAAAAAAAAAATGCTAGTTCTTATACTGGCAGAAAACTCTTTTGGAGAGTGGTTTGCCATTTTAAGACAAGAGGGTGTAAAACTTTACAGCCCAGATTTACTCATAACCTGCATTGGGTTGCATCACTTTTTAACACCCTGACTCAAAATCAATTTAGGTATTTACTAAGCCACACGAAATCCAATTTTAGTGACTTTAAGTAGCTTAAAAAAAAACCCAAAGGATCACATAACACTGCCTAGGCATTACATAGGTAAAACGTGGGTGTTCCCATGTATCCACCCATGTATTTTGACCCAAACCCATATTTAGTAAAGACTTGTAAATACCGTTTTTCACCAAACTGGAGCACTGACCCGAGGCTGGCATAACAAGGAGAAAGATATTTGTTTGCAGCACACATGAATAGAGAAATAAGCCTCTATCGATTGTTTTTGTGACGGAGGGTATCACTATCTGCACAAAATCAACTCTGACCACAGTCAGCGGTAGTCAGCCACCGTTGTGCCAGCACAAGGAGAGAGCAGAACTGCACCATATCTTTGCAAATATGGCTCAGGTCTGCTCTCTCCTGTCCCTGTTATGCAGGGCAGCATTACTTTCTGCATTGCATTGAATGATTTTTTTGAAAATCAGCGCCTATATGTTGAAAATAGTTTTGGGTGTGTTAATGGTCTGTGCTTCATTTGAATGTTAAAATAACTACACAGGCTTAAAGTGTTTTTGTAGGAACCTGACAATGTAGATTGTCTGTATTGACAAATGTCAAGGTTACATATTTTCATTTCAAGTTACATAATTTTCATTTCAAGTTATGCCTTTCTGCCAGCAGCCTATGCTTGTTGTCTCTTTATCCCACCCTGCTGCTTGTTTTTCTTCATTACATTCTCCATTTGGCAATGTGCTCGTATGTTTCTCTTCTCCTTCCTTCTTCCTTTTCTGCCTTTTTCTCTCTTACCCTGGATCAAATTCCGATAATAAAAATGAAAATCTGGCTCCCAAAAATGAGTGTTTTGCCTGTGCATAACTTGCAAGCACCAAAACAAATTAAGCACAGCGGTGCGTACGAGAACTGTAGGATACAAGCTCAAGTACAATTAGAAATGAGGTGCGTGCACCCTAATTCTGCACCTTAGGGGCACGTCCAGCATGTGAGTATGATATGTTACTAATGAACAGCTGGAATCTAAACAATTAGAGTGCCTGTGTGCTGAAACATTAGAAGATCTGGATGCACAGGGTGCAAAGGCAGTTATTATTTAAAAGGACATGTGTTTTCAAAGGGACACTCTGCAGCCAGCCATCAAACAGGGAAAGCTAGTTTTGTTTTACCATGGAAGACATCTTTCTGCCCTTACTAAAGAGCGCGCCTGTGTTACACATTGACACATATTCATTTTCAAAGGTGTTTATTTGCTAACACCCAATTGTGTCCTTGTCATCTATCCATCATTCTCTTCCAAATCACCTTCCTTTAAATATCCTTGTGAAACCTCTTCCCCCGCACCACCCAATTGAAGGTCTCAATGTTATACCTGAGGGGTAAATGTTGTGGTTCATTCTTTGGGAATAGAAGGTCAGAAAATATACGATGATCTCCCAACATAAAAAAAGATATTAGGGAAAACGGGATTAATATAAACAGATTAATATTCCTGGTGGAAAACTATTGGGGTTAAGATAGAGTTGTACTGGATCTCTGATAAAAAATTGACTACAAAAATACCTTCCTACAAAAATATCAAGGTAAAAAAATCGTAAACACAAATATCAACACCCTATACTTAAACTATGATTTTAAAAAAATCCATAAAAATATACATCAACAAAAATATTGTTAACAAAAATATCGACAACATAAATATAGCTAACAATAATATTGATAACATTAGAAATAAAACATATACAACAAAATTGATATCAACAATATCGACATATCCAAATTACTTAAAATAAATTATAACAACATATATAAAAATATTAAAAGATTTCAATAAAATACTATTATAATACTAAGACAAATACAAAAAGTTATTAACTATACAACATAAAATAAATATCCCAAAAATTGAAAGAAAACTAAAATTAAAATATATATCAAGTATAATTAAATTAAATTACATTTATTTACAAATATAGTTAAAAACAACAATAAATGACAAAAAAAACATTAGCTAAACAACACATATATGTTAAACTAATTAAAAGGTAACTGCAAATAAATTCTAAAACATATCCAATAGAAAACTTTAACTAATTAAATAAACACAAGGACTTAATGAACGCAATTTTACCGTACATCGGCCAAACATGAAGGAAGATCATTACTTTGTGAGAAAGAGAATAGAGAAGAAAAAAGAACTACATAAACAACTATATACATTTTCTAATACACAGGTAAGAAAAAAACTTGACAGCAAATTTTAAATACTTCACCTTTTTTAATGTATTTAAGTTAAAATAATCACATGTTGTTCTTTAAATGTCACAGATAAAACTTCATAACAAATACACAGAGAAAATATAGAAGAACATTTTAGTGCCCACAATACTTAACTCAACATCATTAAAAATATAACAAACTAAATATATAAATTAACCTTCAAATAAACTAAATTAATTGTAATTTTTAAAACGTAATAAAAATACAAAACACAGCTAACAAATGCTTTTCTTTTTACAGCTGCCACAAAATTCTACTAAACATCAACATTAAAAAAACACTACATCAATGAAAATTAGTAAGTATATAATTTGTATTACATAATGTTTTGAAATAAAATGTAATTAGCACATGCATCAATGTTATTGCCAGTCGCAAACAATCCAACAAATGAAAGTGCTTTTAAAAGGTATCGACTGAAAAAGCAATAGCAAAGTAAGTACTTTCAAACTACGATTTGTTTCTAATTGATTTCTATAAACCTCTACGACAGTGAATAAACAACTACCATCAATACATACCATCAACAAAGGTAACGAAACACTAATGTAAGTATAATGTATATAACATTAATTATACTTGCATGTTTATTATTTAACGTTGCATAATTATTAAACATAATCATATATATATATATATATATATATATATATATATATATATATATATATATATATATATATATTCACAGATATACACAAAAAATGACAGAAGGAGCAAAGTTCATTTCATCACAAAAGCAGAAACTAATGCTTTGCTACATGGGTTACACTTATACCCAAGAAAAAGTTATTGAAAATAAAATGCACTAGAAATGCAGCAAATGTTATCCCAATGCCTGTTAGGGAAGAGGCACTACAATAAATACTAATGTTGTGAATGTTAGAGAACACAACCGTCTCCCATTTTGTAACTGAAGTTGAAGTAAGAGATGCCGTGGAAATGGGGGTGCTGCCAACTGTCTAAGAGGACGGTCGCATAAGCAACGAGCTCTGGACCCTAGCCATTAATCCGGAACTATCCCTGCATCAATAACCAATCAAAAACCATCACGACCCTGTGCAAGACTGTGGGGAGCTATACTCACAGTTGGCTGGAGTCTCCGATGATTTGGAGCAGATCCGCTCTCCCGGCGTGGATAATGATGCGGAGGCCTTGACGGCGCTCTGTCTTGGTGTCTTGGCGGTGCCCAGAATTGGAGTGACGACCCCTCTGGCCTGGATGTGGCTGTGACTCAGGGCCTGATGGTCCGGCGGAATGTCCTGAGGGTGCGACTGAGAAGGCAAGAAGGATGGGTCAGCCTTGAGCCACCACCTGCGGCCTGCAACAAACCCGACTGGCCCTGCGGCCTGGTGACATGGCGAGGACATCCAGACCTGCTTACCCCCATGGCAACTGCTGAACATTACTGGACCCCAGTGCAGGCTGGCACTCCCAGCGGGGTCCATTGGGGAGAGGCACTGTCCAGTACCGGCACCAAGATGTCGGAGCACCATGGAGGCAGCGAGGACAGCAGTGGGGCGGAGGCGGTCTCTGAATCTCCCCTGTGGCCTGTAGCAAGTGAGCCTGGTCCCACGGCCTTGTAGCGTATCCTGGAAGTCCATGCTTGATTGTCACTGCGGCGGCCACCAAGTGCTGTTCAGCCTCGGGCGGACCTGCACACCAGCAGGGTCCTTCGAACTGAGGTGAGAGATTACGGTGGTGCCTGGACAACTGGTGAGCTGTGGGGCCTTGAGCGGTGCGGCTGGAGCAAGTAGGGGACAGGTGCTGGTGCCCGGGGCGGATCTGCAGGCTCCTGTGCGCTGGCTGGGGGCTTTTTGAGAACTTCTGCTGTCCTCACCGCCTTTGATTGAAAAGGCTTGCAGCCGAAGACGAGGGCCTCCAGGGGCACGTCCAGGGTTCAGTGTAGATTGGGATCCCCTCCCCCTGGTGTTTCTCCAGGTCCGGTGAGGCAGGAACTTTTGGGCAACGGAAATTACATCTCGCACTGGGTGTGAGAGTTGACACTGCCCAAAAGCACGAAGACCGGTGGAGCCCTCCCAGTAATTAGAATCCCCCACTGACTTTAGGACCATGTTCGGGTGGCAACTGAAGCTCCGGCCTTGCCAGCTTCACTCGATCCTGATTACGCAGAACGAAGCTGTAACCCCTCACTCAGACAGGCTTGAAGAGCCGGGAGAACACCCCAAATAGGAGTAGTGGCATTACTACCGACTACAGAGGGGCCAAACACATTTCCCTTGGACTTGCATGAAGCGAGCTGACCTGGGGATTGAGGAGCTGCAGATGGGCCCTGGCTGAGACCATCTGCACATAGATTAGGAGGCAGAGTGAAGATTTGCGATAGTTTGACCTCCCTTCTCTACATCAGGCCGGAGGTTGCCGGATTGCGGAGAGAAACCCCGGCTTGTCCACCTTTGTGTGCTCTGGTGCAGGTGAGTCAGCACCTGCTGTGACAAAAGCAGGACTATTGGCACACAGCGTGGCATTTGGGGCATAGGGAAGTTGGCTTGGTGACCCTACGCCATGATCAGAGCAGCATGCTGCAAGTGAGTGGGCTCTGCTGACCACTGAGCACTATGTGTAGAGGTCGCTGGGGGATAGGCCCATACTATTAACAGGCACCCGCTGAGTACATGCGAGCGGATCTGAGTGGAAGGAGGCAAGTTGGAGCAATACCCTCTGGGACTGATCCAGTGTGAAGTTCCCACATTTCCAGATGCTACTACAGGCCTGGCAGTACTATTAGAGCCAATGGGGCGCACCAAAACCAAAACCGAGGCCTTATTGGTAGGGACAAGATCACGCTCCCCATCCTCCGGAACCTCCCTGGCTAGATCTTGGCATGATGACAGTGACATACCCCGTCCAGACAAACTAGATATGATTCTACTGGGGATACGAGAATCTCAAGCAGCTATTGCACAGCAATTGGGAACAATTTCTACTGACCTCAACCTACTACAAGATTACCAAAAGAAAGAGTGGCTGAAAGCCACTGAAGTAACTTTGGAACTAACAGTGGCCAAGGTCAGAGAAAATTAAGCACAAATATCCCAAATGCGCTAGCAAATTGACATCCTTCAGGACTGGGGGAGGATGCTGAAGGAAGGTCTCGGCGGAACAACCTACGAATAGTGGGCCACCCGGAGTGCATGGAGGCACTAAGCCCATACTGTTCATTGAGGACTAACTGAGGACGACAGCGGCTCCCACCGGGCTGTCTGACATATTCACAGTAGAACTAGCACCCCGGGTGCCCCGCCAAAAAGCCTATTTCTGGTACAAATCCCAGGTCAATAATAGCCAAGATTCTGAAGTTTAGAGAATGGGATCTCCTTTTACAAAATGCTCGCACCAGTGGTCCAATTTCGATCAATAATGCCAAAGTATCGATATTTCCAGACTACACGATTGAGGTTCAGAAAAGGCACTCATCTTTTTTGGGAGTCAAATCACGTGAAAATGCAGTGGGCCTGTCTTTTGCTCTCCTGTTCCCTGAAAAGTGAAAGATTCTCCACAATCAGTGTTCCTAATTCTTCGATACCCCAGAGAGCGCCTGGGAGTGGTTGAACAGGAAATTCCCTGACTCGAGCAGAGGTGAGCACCAAGCCGGACAGCAACAAAAATCACAACAATTGCAGGGACGACACAAAAGATGATTCACCACCCAGGAGGGCTCCTCCTGGGCCCCGTCACTGTAGGCAGTGCTAGAGGCGAGGTAGGAGGCCCTCCGCACAGCAAATACATTACGGATTGTCCACCCGCCAATCAGCACTAGCCCCTCAGTGGAGATAACATCGGACTCTGATTCTGTGGGTAGTGACGCTCTGTTCCCATCCAAAACTACGCAGTTGAGTGCTGACCCGCTGAGTTGAGAACACTGAATAATATTGGTTAATGGTATAGGGGTTATGCTCATACAACAACTACCAGGCATACTAAAATTGCTGTCACTGTTGGGGGATATTATAGGTCATATGTGTGTGAAGCACGATGCTGATATTCCTTCTAACACTGTATTGATTATCAAGGAGAGATGCTAGTTGATGCTAGTTGATGGTAAATGTTACTTGCAACAACTATCGACAGGGATAGTATGTTGTTATTATGCTACCTTAACATAGGGCCCGGGCGGTACTGGTCCGGTTATTGTGTTTATGCAACACTATACAATTGTCACATAAATAGCTCACCCTGTCAGCGAAAGCACTGGTTTTAACATAACATTTAGTTCTTAGTTTATAGTTATTGTTTTGGTCGGATGATGTTGTCTATTTGGACCGCAAATTGGGAAGTTAGTCACTTAGAAGGCTTGATTCTGGTGTACAGGTCTGCTGAGTTTGGAGGTCCAGGGGTGCTGCGCAGGGGAACCTTCGTATATTTCCAAAGAATTGTATATGGCTACAGTGGTTGATCGTTACACTCTCAAGACCTGGAATGTCCGGGGTATGGGCTCCGTTCACAAATGCCACAGAGTGTTGGCACAGTCACCTAGAAGATGGGCACAAATAGTATGTCTGCAGGAGACCCACTTGGTATCATCTGAACTTCCCAAACTGCCGAGAAAGTGGAGAAGGCAGGCCTATGCAATAACCTACTCTGCCTTTTCACCAGGGGCTGCGGTGTGGATAGGGGCAGGGGTTCCTTTTTCTTTACAAGAAAGTAAGATAGACGACCAGGGCAGATACGTATTACTACAGGGTACTGTAGACGGGAGGCAAATAGTCCTTGGGTTGGTATATGCGCCTAATGTTGACCACCCCTTGTTGTAAATAATTTTGTCCACCCTAAGCGTGGAAGGGTATACTCAGACATGAGTCCCTTGCTCATTGCACCATCAGGATTCAAGCAAGCCGGGCCGAAGACGGCTGTAATGCCAGAAACCGGTCCCCGGAAGCTTGTTTCCTTCCCAGTGTAAGAATTGGCTTTTGTAGTTTGGTTTGCCCTGTTCCCATCATGCACTGGGACAGGAACAGACTAATTTGCATACAGCCAGGTTCTGAAACTGGGATGGTGCAATGAGCTAAAAAACGGTGTTGGATCTAGCCCTGATCTCTTGACTGGGTGAGAGTATTCTGCTTAATTCAGAGACTCTGTCCCTCACCACCCCTTGTTGTAAATAATGTTGACTAGGAGGCATTCCTCTCTCGTTTTACCCCAGTCCTGGCTGACACGACACAACATCCTTGGTTGTTGGGAGGAAATTTTAATACGGTACTAGATATTGCGTTGGATCATTCACACCCTCCACTGCCAGAACAAGTAACATGCCAGCAAGCCCAAGCGTTACAACGATGGATGTCAGGTTGGGAATTGGCAGAAGTCTGGCGTTTACATAATGCGGATATGTGTGCATTTTCCTTTTTTTCTTACCCTCATGGTTTGCACTCCTGCCCAGATAGATTGATATGTACACCAACCCTTCTCTCACATATGGCACACAGTACATATTTGGGCAAGACTATATCCAATCATAATCCGCTTGAGCTGTCCCTTCGTTGGGGCCGGACCCCATCCCCAATCCCAACATGGCACCTACAGCCCCAACTTCTGGAAGACCAGGTGTTTAAAGACACTATAGCCACAGCAATCACATCTGACTTCAAAATCAATGAGTGAACAGCCTCCATGAGGTTGATTGAATGGGAAGCCTTCAAGGTGCAGATCCGGGGGGTATTCATGAGCTCAGTAGTTGGGATTAAGCGTGAGATTTCTCGTGATCTTTCATAATTGGAAGCATCACTGCAGGCTTTAGAAAATGAGGCATGGATAGGTGCTGAGGGACTGGAATGGCTTCAGGAAGCCAAGATAAAATATGCTGAGCCCCTGGAACGTTTACGCTTGGTTGACCTCCAATCTTACACAGCTCGGATGTCGCCGAAGCCGATCGTCCTGTCACATTGCTGACCTGCATGATACGACCCCAACCCTCCTAAACACCCGTACTGGCGGTATCCAAAACGGGTATCCAGAAATACGCGATTCAAGTTTATACAATTCGCCCTGTTGCATAGGGTGTATTTGACGCCTTATGAGGTCCATGCAAAATACCCACAAGCTTCCTCTAGCTGCCCTCGCTGCTGCCTGCCTGGAGCCGATCTGACGCATATCTTATGGTCGTGTCCGACATTGCAAGAGTACTGGCAAGATTTCACTGATAGTTTAACACAACTGTTCGAACTACTCAATAGGACAACACTAGAAGCATGCATACTAGGCTTATCCCCCTTACCACAGAAAGCAAAAGTGTTGCGCTGATTCACAGACCTATCTATAATATTGGCTAAAAGATTGCTAATGCAGCGATGGAAGTCACAAATGGCTCAGAGGGGAGGTTTGCTGGGGGGAGGAGGAGGTGCGATGGGCCCAAATTTAGGGGGAGGCTCTCAGGAGGGAGGAGGACAGAGGGCTTCACAAAAAAATAATATCGCTAGACTGTTTCCAACTGTTGGAACAATTCAAAAGAAATGTTTCTGCTGATTAAGACTGTGGGGGTCTGTCCCACCGACATGTGTTGGGCTCATACACGTGATTATGAAATGGTCTGAGTGGGACTGGTCTCACTGTGGCTGTCCGCTCTTCCCTTGTCTACCTACCTTCGGCCCTTCCTCCCTTCTGGTACGGAGCTCCTTTCCCTTCTGCTCACTTCCTATGGCTTCCCCCATCTTCCCTCCACCCTTTTCTATTGTTCATTTAGGGCTCCATGGCCTACGATCAAGAGTGATGTAAAGACCATGTGGACCAGCATCTATCGACAAGCAAGAGGTATTGGGAAAGTTCCTTCAATGGGTGGGAGAGGGGACTAGTTGAGTGTATTGCTCCGAATCATTCTTTGTTCTATAAACATGATATTAGTCACAGATTCTTGCATTCCCAGATATGGGTTCTGAATCCTTAATTGTCTCTAGTAAAATATATTAGATGAGTTGTAATGTTATGTTATTAATAACATAAGCAATAAGACTTTGGATTGCATAATGTATGTTCCTCCTTGATAACATGTGAAAAACCAGTAAAAATATGTGATCAAAAAAATGAGATGCCCTAGAGACAATATGGGAAGCAAGCACAAGCTCACAACAAACACGTACTCAAATACATATATTTTTTAACTAGAGTGTCAGAACATTTCACAGGACAACTACCTTCTATCGCCAATTTAAAAAGACTAATAGCAAATCCTAAAAGAGCTATCTCAAACTCCACCTAACACCCAAACTGTTAGAGAAATTGTCATAGTTCCTGAGTACACCATCACCCACAAAGAGTAAACATTCCTTATTTATGACAACATAAGTCATGACAAAAGAATTATAGTGTTTGCAACTAATACAAATTTACAAAAACTTAAAAACTACACTACGTGGGTGATGGATGCTACCTTTAAAGTTTGCTCCAAACCATTCTATCAGCTGTATACCATCCACGGTGAATATGAAGAGACAAATGTCCCCTTTATTTACGCATTACTGCTTAATAAACAAAACACCACTTATGTAGAACTACTAACTACAATAAAACAATTCACAGGAAACTACTGTCTTTGAGCAGGCAAGGATTCAATCCATCCTCAAACTATATCCACACACTGCATAATGTTGCTATTACCATTTTAATGAGAGCATATGGAGGCACCTACAGAAATCTACTTTGAGCATAGATTATTCAATAGCAACTTTGCTTATCAAATAAAAAAATGAATAGCCCTAGCTTATTTCCCAACTACTGAAGTAGCCAATCACTACAACTTACCTATAGAAAGTCCTTTCTATCAAGCTAATGAATCTAAATTAAATACTTCCTAGACTACTTCGAAATCACCTGGGTGGGAAGGTTACATAGGACAGGGCACCGTAGACAACCTAAATTTTGGATCCCCTGGTGGAACGTATACACCAGTACTGTGGCTTAAACAGCCAAAACAAACAACACGGTGGAAGGATGGCATAATGCCTTCCAAGCCACAATAGGAAGGGGACAACCAACACTACACAAACTAATTGGAGCCATTAAAAAAGAACGGAGTTACCAAGAACTCAGACTTGAGCAATCACTAAGTAAAATAGGACCTAAACTAAGCAAACAGACTAAAACCATGTTTGAATACCTGCAACATTAAACTAAGTTGTATCCAACCACACAAGGTCTAGAATACCTAGACATAGTAGCAAAATCAATTATTTAAACTAAACAAAATACTGAACATAATTTAAACATTCCAACTATAAAACATATAAACATCATACATTTGTTTTTTTAAATATTTATAATTATGTCACAAAATTTGAAATATAGCAAAAAATGATGACAATATAATTACTAAATGAAAAATAAACAATGAAAGAAAGATATATATTTCCCACCCATAGTAAATAAAAATAATACTCACAGTTATGTAGCAGTAGAATATCTTCTAAAGCGATAGAATCCACAGCAAACAAAATAAAATTGAATCGAGTTCATACCAAAGCCCTGAAGAAATGCAAAAATACAATTGTAAAAATAAAATAAAATGCCACAATCCTCTTAATAACAAAACCCTCAAAAGCCCGAAAACAGTGTAGAAAAAAATGCAACAACAACTGAAAGGGAATGTCAAATAACTTGTTCTCAAACAAGAAATAACAGTTTCCTTTAAAAAAAAAATTGCGTTGGTAAATAGATTTATTCAGAAAATCCAAATCCTGTAAATAAAAAAATAAACAACACAAATGCAAACCCACAAGCATTAATATTAGCATTAAAAACACAATAAAACATTTAATAAACATAGCAGAACATAAATACTAATTATATCCAACAACACCATCCAACACATAAAACACTAAACTACCAAAACAGCACCTAACTACACCAAAAACCACCCTAACAAATCTATTTACACTACTACTACCTTACCCCTACCCTAAAACTAACTTAAAAGTATATACAATTAAACTTACCTGAATGGACGAAAAGCAGCTCCTAACCGCAAAGATCCGTCTTGCAAAATGACCTAAAAACAAAACCGATAGAAAGAAAAGTGCGGCATAATTGTAATGAAAAAAAGACTAACTCGCCGTAGACAACAATGAAAATTATCGAAAAAATTATTTAAAATAACATACAACGTCATGTTTTGCAATTTTTTTATATATTTTTATTATGTCCAAACATAACAAGTTAATCATTACCAAAATATATATGCACACAGGCACTGATGCAATGAAAATATAACCCCATCACCCCCGAGAGCAGGCGACACCACCATGAGCCATTTACATTGTGTTCTCGTCCACAATACAAGAGTGCCAAAGGACAGAAAGACTCTTGATAATCGATTGTATGGGTAGCAACCAATTGTCAGGAATGATAATGTAACATGCACCCCTGCCGTTCATCGAATACCCCTAAACAAACTGTCCCCCACCCTCTTAACCCTCCCCCTCCCGACGTGTCACGCTTAGCAAAGATTACGGCATCACCAAAGTACAACTCAAAGGAGTACAATAAAGGTACACTGCAGCAAACATCAGGAAGTCCAGCAGTGCCAGAGGCTAAGGTAATCAGGGCCACAATGAACACACACATCAGATCATTGAATAGCATTGTATGTATGTATGTATTTATTTGAGCTTGTAAAGCGCACTGCTACCCGTCCGTAGGTTTCCTGGTGCTGTATAACTCTGGGGAACCCGTCCTGGCTTTCCCTGTGGGATGGTCCCTGTTGGGAGTCCCCAAGGTGGAGCCAGGCATCCCCGGAATTGATGGGGCCGTTGTGGAGATTAGGCAAGCTAATGCCCAGAGTTGCCGAGTGGAACCCCTGATTAGAGTAAGCACCGAAGCGAGAATTATCGAGCCCGCTGACCCAAGTCCATGACCCTGCCACGTCGGGAATTGAACCCTGATCCCTGGCCGATTTCTGCTCCCGGGGCTGCCGCCTTTAACCAGTGAGCCACACTACTCCACCTAGCATCCTCTAGCATTAAATATACAGTAATCAGGGCATCACAGCTGGGACATCAGCCACAGGATCTTCGTCTAAATCAGTGTCTGGGATTTTCAGCAGAACCACTAATGTGTCCCATGCCCTTGCTACCTGCAGAGCCTTCTCACTATTTGCCCGTTTAGCAAGCTGCAATCGAACGGTACCCTTGTATTCTGCCCATTTAAGGAGTTCAGCCTTCCATCTCTGAACACTAGGGCCCTTCTTAGCTTCCCAATGTGTTGTAATGTCCCATTTAGCCAAAAGAAGGCCTAGGTCCAAAAACGTACTAGTAATCTTATTCTTGGAGGTATAGGGAAACCATTGGAGCAAACAAAGGCCGATAGTGGGCTCTACTTCTCTCTCAGTGATTTTACGCAGCAGTGTAATAACCTCTTCCCAATAAGACCCAAGCTGTAGGCAGTCCCACATCATGTGACAAAAGTCTGCACCACCCGCGTTGCAGTGCGACACCTTGCCGTATCCATAGCGAAATGGTGATTAATTTTTGCTGGGGTAAGGTACGCCCTGTGTAAAATAAAAAAATGCACCAATAGAAAGCAGGCATTTCTAGAGCTTTTCCATGCCCGTTCAACTAACTCAGTCCATACTTTCTCAGGGGTCTCTTCCCCTAACTCCCCCTCCCACTTCTGTAGTAGTGTCAGTAATGGAGTTAGTGCCTGATGCTTTATATGCCTATTAAGGTAAGACAGGTCATATCGTTCCTGCAATGAACCAAAGGGGAGCAAGGTGCTGTCCATGTATAAGGCCCCAGGTGTAGCGAGACCTTTCCCCTTCCAGTCGGTCAGCGCGGACCAGGAACCTTCATGGGGATGAGCAGTGCACATGGCCAAGGGGGTCTCAGGAGCATAAGGACATGCAATCTGTGCCCTCCTCTGAGTCCTGATCCAACAAAGCCGAAATGTCCATACTTCGTTAGAAAGTGCCTTTTGCAGTAACAGTAATTGTTAAATAATTCGGGAGAGTATCCGTCCGGGAACCAGCCTGCCATCCTGGCCACCCGGCTCACAAAATTCCCATGCTACTGCTTGGGTAAGCCACTGCAATTGGGCCACCAAATAGTATGTCTCCAGGTCAGGAACCGCTAATCCACCCTCTGATTTTGGTCTCATTAATATTTTCAGCTCCACCCTCCATCTGCCAGCAGCCCAGAGGAACCCTGTAATCATAGCCTGAAGCTGTTTGAAAATTGAGGCTGGAATCCAAACAGGTAAGGTTCTAAAATAGTACAGCAGCCTGTGGAGGGTCACCATCTTAAGGAGCGACAGTCTGCCGTCTACCTAGAGGGGCAGCGTTCCCCAAAACTCAAGATTGCTCTTAAGACCCCAGATGGCACTACCCACATTACCCTCCAGTAAGTTAGTCTGTGCATGATATATTCGGGTCCCCAAGTACGACAGGCATTGATCTTCCGAGTGCACCCCATCTATAGCTAGAGGACAGCCGTCCAATGAAGCAGCGGGGAACAGGCAAGTCTTCACCCAATTCACCTTAAGCCCGCAACGGTGCCAAGGTCATCAAGGAGGCACTATGCTCCAGTAAGGGCATTGGCAGTATTCGCTAGGAACATGAGTAATTCATCGGTGTACAGCGCGATGTTGTAAAACTGCCCATGTATGCAAAGCCCAGGATACAGCAACCCAGACCTGGCCTGGGCCACCACCCGACTCCATGGCCAGGGCAAATAATAGAGGGACGAGTGGGCAGCCCTGCGTCATCCCACGACTCACCACACAGGCGTCCAAGATCAATACTCCCATTTTAACCCTAGCAGTGGAATGATTGTATAATAAAGCCATCCAAGCTACAAAAGTATCCCCCAAGCCTAAACTAAGCTGAAAAAATAGTGCTATTCCAGACTGTTGAATGCTTTCTCTATATCTACAGCTAGAATGGCTGCGGAATATTTCGAATAAGTGTCAGCTTCTAATATACGAAGCAGACATCTCACATTTATGGCTGTGCTCCTGGTCATGATAAAACCCGTTTGATCCCTATGTATTAAGTGAACCATGTATGGGAGCAACCGGGTAGCCAAGATCCGACTTAAAATCTTGTAATCAGTGGTGAGCATGGACAGTGGGTGATATGCAGTCCTGTCAGAAGGCGGTTCCCCGGGTTTCTGCAGTGGAATAATAATTGCTTCACAAGTGATGACAGGTAAGTGTCCCGCTCGCTTCGCTTCATTAAAAAGTGTCACTAGTTTAGGAGCCAGCAGATCAATGTAGGTCTGGCAAAACTCAATCGGCAGGCCATCAGCCCCAGGAGTCTATTTCCATGCCATGACTTTGATCACCCCCGGACTTCGCCCAGAGTAAAATCCTGACCCAGCAGCTCTGCCTGTGTCCTGTCTAGTTTTGGAAGATCTGCTGCAGCTATAAAATCACCAAGGACCCCATCATTCAGCGTCACCTTACTCTGATAGAGTTCCCTATAGTAGGCAAGGAACTGATCATTAATCTCTTGCTGTGTGTAGCAAACTTCAACAGTTGGGCTACACAATTCTAATATGACAGTCCCCCGTCTAGCTGGGTTGGCCAATCAAACCAGTAATGCTCCAGACTTGTCTCGCTCTGTGTGAGCACACGCTAGGTATTTTTAATAATCAAAACAACACAGTCTCTCTATCTATGCAGCAACTGCCTCCCTAGCCTCCAGTAGATCCTGCTGCCTATCTGGGTGCCCAGGCCGTTCCTGCTCCGCCCGGTGCAGACTCTATCTCCTGCAGTAGTGTCTTACGAACCCCCACCATGTTGGTAATACAGTGCCCTCAAACCACAGCTTTCAAGCATCCCACTCTACAGCAGACGATGAGGATGTGCCAGTATTCTCTAGAAAGTATCGGGCAATGCCAGTACCTACCACCGCCCAAAATGCCTGATCCTCTAATAGTTCTGGATATAGGCACCATTTCGGAATTGCAGGGAGCACATGTGCCCAATGAACCCGCGGGAGAAGTGGGTTATGATCTGAGAGCGTCCTGGTGAGGTATTCACTATGTTTGACAGCTGCATGAATAGCTGGAGAGCAGAGTATTGCATCTTAGCGAACATGGAGCTTGTGTAATGCAGATAAGAAGGAATAGTCGGGTATCCCCAGTTGATCTGCCGTCCATATGTCAATTAACCCCCATCTATGCTGCCAATCCTTCCTAGCCTTAAAGAACTTATGAGTAGGTGCATCAGGGAGGGGTGTATTGGACCTATCCAATAAGACATCAGAAATAGAACTAAAGTCACCGCCCGTAATCACTGATCCAGTCAGGTGTGGTGCCAGCTTTCCTGACAGCTGGGTGAAAAAGGCCGGCTGCTCTGTGTTGGGGGCATAGATGTTGCTCAGCACTATGTCCCTGCCAATTCAGTCATCCCGCAACCATCACATATCTACCCTCTGGGTCTGTAAGCTAATGCGTGAGTTGGAAAGGAACCCCCACCCCGACCCATTTGAACACTCCCCTCGGAAAAGCAGAGTAAGTTGTACAAAAAACCTGACCCTGCCATCTACATTGCAGGGCGAGGCCCTCTTGTCTGGTGATGTGTGTTTCCTGAAGGAAAGCCATGTGAACACCTCTACGCACTAAGTACGCATGTATTTTGTGACGGGGCACCATTGTATGCATGCCCCTGAAATTCCATGATATGTATTTCAATTCAAGTAACAAACCCATGATGTAGCTGTGCACATTATCCTAGTAATCTGTTTAAGGTGACATGCCGAATTCCCATACCCAACCCATTACAAAACAAATAGAAATCCCAACTCCCTCTCCCCAAAACAGGTACTAAAATTCTAGTCCCCATCCAAACTAACTATGAACTCAGTATCCTCGAGTAACTATAGAGGAACAAGGGGGTAAGCAGCTGCAAACTGGCATTGCCCAGCAACGTACACAATAATCAACTATGCCTTAAGTAACACACACAGTAGCCCTCGTCCAGGGGTGCATAGCAATAGCTTAAAGATCCTCCCTCACCAGTCCATCAACTCAGCAATGGAAGTGGAGACAGTTTAGTGCCAGGAGGTCCAGTAAAAGGAGAAGGAACAGATAGGAGAGAGGAGAAAGAGTGAGACAGAGCTAGGAAAAGCAACTCAAATAATTTAATCTGCTGTGCCTGGCGTGACATGGGGTAGCTTAACACTGCCATCGCGGGATACATCCGAGTCCAAAACTTCAGACGCCTTCTCCGATCCAGTTTCCGCTCCTGATGGCAATTTATGATCCTGCAACAGTTCTGACACTGCCCGCAGCACGTCAGACCTCTCCTTCTCTGTCTGGGAGGCACAAGGTGCTCGCATGGGAGTTCGACGATCCCTTGTCCGTAGAGACCTTCTTGGAGGCGTATGTCTCTGCTCCGCCGGTCCGCGGCCCATTCTGTAGGATTCAACCCAGTCCCAAGCCTTTTTGGGGTCATCGCAAAAGTGTGTCTTGCCGTCAAGGATAATCTGTAGCCGAGGCAGGAACATCAAGGAGTACTGGAACCCTTCATCCCGCAATGCCTTCTTGACTGCTAAGAAGGATATGCGACCGCCCTGGACCTCCACCGTATAATCAGAGAAGATCAACACTCTGCTATTATCTACTGTGTAAGGTCCTGAAGAGTGAGCCTTCTGCAGCAGGAAATCCCTGTCCTTGTAATGAAGGAGTCGGGCCACCACTAGGCGAGGAGGTCTTCCTTGTGCCGGAGGCCAGGCAGGGACAGGGTGGGACATTTCCAGGGTTTAGATAGAACAGAGTCAACCCGGTAGGAGCCACCACATCATCCTCCAGTTATGTGATCATACTAAACCCTTCTATCCCCAAGGGAGACCCAGCACTTGTATGTTGTTCCTACGGTTGCGCACTTCAGCATCCTCAGCCCTCTTCTCCAACGATTGAAGTCTGTGGGAAATATCCCCCATCTGGGCAGGGAGGGACTGCTGCGCTGGTGCCATGCCCATCAGGGAGGCCTCTGTTTGCTTCACCCGGTCAACCAGCTTGGTGTGCTCTGCTTCCAGGAGCCCCAGCCCCACAGCCACATTGGCAATATCTTGATCCTGGTTTTCTTGGTATATGTTATGGCCTTCAAGATCTGCGCCAATTGTTGCAGAACTAAATTGTTAGCGGGTATCTCAGGCGAATCCGGTCATCTGTGATCAGGGGCCAGGGCCTCCTGGTCCGGGGTAGCCCCCACCTGCTTGCCCCTAGGTTTCTCCATGTTCATGGGGGATAGCACCACCCGTCAATCAGAGACAGACAATGGGACTCAGCAAGTCGTCCTTTGGGGCAGGTCTAGGTGCTAGTCCCACATAGTAGTGGAACAGGAGCGATCAGGCACTGACGTGGACATCCCAGCAAAGGAACTTCCGTACGGGTCCGGGACAACCCCAAATGTACGTGCAAACTCGCCACCAGCAGTACTGGAAAACGTAAGGGGCATACCTGTTTTCAATTTGTCCCTCAAAGAACTTGATTCCAACTCTGTTACCCGCCTCACTCGAGGTCTTTCGTTTGTGCCAGCGGCCCATTTCGACAAGTTCGAATTCATGAAGGATTTTCACCTGTTTTTCAGGAAAATTCGATTAAAAAAAATCTTCCTTGCCTACGTTTCCAACCCTGACCTGGACAATAGGTCTGGACTTAAACCTCCTTCTACCTTTACCCCCACCATAGAGATGGTGGGCGGTGAAGTTGACATTTTTGAAAACACTGTTGTAAGGAAGATTGACAAAATGATAAAATTTGTACCTGTCCCCCACCCCAACTTATCTAGATTGGAAGAAAGCACCCTTGAAAAACTCAATGAGGATAGGAGCCTCACTATAAAACCATGTGACAAAGGGGGAGGAATTGTCATTTTTAATACCATCGAATATACTGAAAAGATGAACTCCCTCCTTTCTTCCTCTGACCACTACCTTAAGATTGCGCGCAATCCGGAGATGGTTTTAAAACAGCGTATACTGACCTTAGTGGAAAAAGCAGTGGAAACGGGCCAAATTTGCGAACAAGAGGCTGAGTATCTGACCCCGCGTTTTAAAAGGATACCCATTATATATGGAGTTCCTAAAACTCATAAAAGCAGTACGGACCCCCCTCTCAGACCTATCGTGTCTACGATAGGGGTAGCCACCGAGCCCCTGTCCAAATATTTAGACCGATTTCTTAAACCGCTGGTTGGCGAATTGGAGTCCTTTGTTAAGGACACGGGTCTTTTTTTTTTTTTTAAATTGAGGGGACTCCCTACTATGATGATCGAGAACTATTGGTAACGTTGGATGTGGAATCTTTATATTCCAACATCCCCAGAAAGGAGCCTTTGAAGCCATCGAGAATGTTTTGGCTTCCAGACCAGACATAGGCAATGCCACCTTTTTATTTGAATGCCTAAGCGTAGTCCTACAGGAAAACTATTTTGAATTCAATAATACCATATACAGGCAGATACGAGGAGTCAGCATGGGGGCAAGTTGTGCCCCCAGCGTGGCCTGCCTATATGTAGGAGAATTCGAAAAACTACACATATACAATGAAATGGCCCCCTTCCATGAAAATGTTAAAGGATGGTCACGATTCATCGATGACATTTTTTTCATGTGGAAGGGGGACCAAGGGTCATTGAATGAATTCCTGGTATGGCTCAATGCAGCTGACACCAATCTCAGGTTCACCTCTCATGTGAGCAATATAAAGATCGAATTCCTAGACATCTGGGTGGAACACCAGAATCAAGAACTCAGGGTTTCTTTATATACGAAGCCCACAGCAAGGAACACGCTGCTGCAGTACAGCAGCTTCCACCCCCGCTGCCAACGAGACAGTATCCCCTACAGCCAGTTCCTCAGAATTAGAAGGAATTGTACTGATACCAGAGACTTCCTCACTCAATCTGACATTCTGAAGGAGAAATTGAAACATCTAGGTTACCCTCCTAGAATAATCAGAGAGGCTTTCAAGCACGCAAGATACTGCAATAGGGACCAGATGTTTATACCGAAGGAAATTGAGACCACCGATCAATTAGTCTGCATTACAAGGCATTCCAATCTGAACCACAAACTGAGACAGGCGGTGAATTCAAATTGGCACCTCCTTAATTTAGAAGATGACCAACCTCGCCTACCAAAACCCATATTTGCCTTTAAGAGAAATCGGAATCTCAGAAACCATCTTGTGAGAGGCAGGTTGACAGATGACCGCAGTTCTAACCAAAAGGCCATTGATGGAAGTATTCCCATTTTTGGGAACCACAGATGTGGACATTGTCAAGCATTCCCACATGCCATCATTGGGGACACGATTAAAACCTCCGAACGGACTATTTCTGTAGAATGCAACATGAGGTTAACCAACTGCCGGACGGGCAACGTGGTGTACGTTATCCTCTGCCCATGCGCATTACCCTATGTGGGTGAAACCGGAAGGGAATGCCGCCTAAGAATAGGCGAGCACCGATCTAACATCAAGAACAAAAGACTTAACGCCCCCCTGGTAACCCATTGGCTGGACAAGAATCACCAGGAGAATATATTTAAATGGTTCATCCTGGAGAAAATCCAAGCCAAACCAGGAATGAACCCCACCGCCCTCCGCAAAAAGAGGGAGGTCTTTTGGCTCTTTCTCTTGAACTCCGTCAAGAAGGGCCTTAATGAGGAATGTCCATGGCCGAGTGTTATTATCTGAATTACACCCTCCATCTCATGAGTATGTTGTTGGGAGGAAACCATCGAATGGTCATCCCTGGGAACAATTGACGTGTTGCCTCTCTTTTCCCCTAAGATACATATATCTATACTGTCAATCCATATGGGCTCTCTTCGTTAGACCTTGATCTCTCTTTGCCCAGATGTGAACTTACTTATCTTGGAATTTCAGATCACTTTATTGCTGTCAGGCACCTATTGGGCATCATTCATCTTATTCCATCCTTGATTGGTCAATATAAGCAAATATGGTTGTTGCGGTGTGACTCAGGCGGCGTTTATTCAAATGGCTCAACTAACCAGCTTTTTCCCATAGACGTCGGGAGATATGTCCCGACTATGGGTTTTGATCAGATTACTACATAGGGATTTTTTGCTCTTCACCTACTCTGGGAGACAGAATTTAATGAAAAGCATAACATGTCAATTTTTGGAGATATATATATATATATATATATATATTGGCTTCTCTAAAGAATATCAGACACTGTTAGTCACGCCGTGGCACTCCCTAGGTTAACAAAGAAGGATTGTTATTAGCGCGTAGGAGGAGATTCTATCTTACTAGCTCCTCTCCAAGATGGCCGCTTCATTCTAGGTCCCTGAGGACTGACTGCGGGTTCCCTCCTCTATTTTTACGACCTGTGCAGGTGAAACTAATCACCTTGGACAACGCAGTCCCCTGAGTTCCCTTAAATAGAGACCCGGTAGGATAGCTCCAATTGCTGACGAGACCTTGCCTCAAAGTTTCCCAGTCCCACGGACCATCGGGTTTTCCTCCGCGTCTGGCTTTCTTCTCGGTGAGTACCCGCCCCCAGTAGACAGCAACCCGCAGTGTATCGGTCCAGTCTTCCATTGAATGGACCGTTAGTTATCGTGTTTTTTGTCCCATTTTTTCAGACGCCGGGTTGTTATTCGAACCCATTTGCATATGTACACAACGTGGAACTACTTGCCCACGAGTTACCCGGACGTTGGCCTATGTGCGGACATCATCGGAAACACCCCAGGAATCGACCCTGCAGTCCTGCCCTGCTCTTTTGCCACAAGGTGTGTGGACCCATGTGTTATCCGAGACCCTTAATATACAGGTACCTGTCTGTGTTCTATCATTTTGACCTGGGGGTAATACGACTTAAAAACTGGAAATAATATTGTATCCCGAATAGAGATGTGTTCCGCCCTCATTCTACAAATGACCTGTTGCGGGCTTCCCCCTTAGATTAACCTGAATACTCCTACTTTCTTTGGATGCTGCCTTCGCAAACGTGCCCTCATCTGCCTTTTACGGCCGAATCACCATCTAGTAAACTGACAAGCCTGGGCCCTGCCACTCATTGTATCTCCGTTCTTTGTTCCCTCTAGGCAAGAGACTATTTAACTCCCGTTCAAGGTTTCCGTTGGGCCCACCGTAAAATCCTGAACTCCCCCACGGTTTGAGTGCAAGGTCCCGGGACGTTGCCCATTATGAAAATCCATCTCATCCTATATGTGGTAAGCTGTGACTATGCTTCGTGTACCAACTAAATATGTCATGAGTTTTTCCCTCATTCCTTAAAGAATCAGATGAACTAGTAAATTAACATTAGGGCCCACTCGAGGATTCCCTTGATTCTGACTTTAGGGCCCCATGGCTAGGTGCAGACCTAGGTGCATAGATAGTGCTTATTCTCCATCTACATAAGACAGTGATGTAGATTGAAAACGTGTGTAAAAAAAAAAAAGTTTTTCTTAGATGGTTGTGAATGTTGAAGGATGTGTTGTAGTGTTCCCTGAGTGGTCCCCTGCCTTTTTGCTATTCTTTGGAAAGCTCTTAATCCATAACCCTTGAAAGCAACAGAGTGTATTCAAAGTCACTAAGTACATGAGAGCCGAAGTCTATTGTTAGAATGTATAACTATGTGAATGTTCAGATAATTATGTGAATGTTCAGATATGTTTAGCCTTTTAATGAAAATATATTATTGCTTATTATTACAGTTGGCTGGTTTTGTCCCATACTGGTTGGTCACTCATTGCCCTGACGAAGTTGTGGCCTAAGTAGGCCGGAACACCGAAACGCGCGTTGGTGTTATTTTCCCACCGGGCCCGATCAACTTTACCATCTATGACCCATATATCATCTTTTGTGCCCTTCTTTCACCCTTGTCAATGATTGGTTGAATACTGTGACTTGATGTTTTCTACTGATGTAATGGAATGCTTATATTGTGGTTTGAATGCTTGAATGAATGCCTTATGAAATCACAGCTGTTTGGGATATGATTGTGGCTATGAATGTCTTATGAATGTTACGATATATATGGGACTTTCTTGTTTTGTTATGAGCTCCATATGTTATGAATTTTTATGTGGATTTCAGTATGTATTAAATCTTTTTTATATAGGAACCTGTGAAATAATAACTATGAAAATAAAAATGATTAAAATTCTAAAAACTGATGTAGTCAGAAGATAAATACTTTGTGTGACTTTGACTATACCTAGTGTGGCTCATTGAAAACAAATAGGATCCTCTAGTGGGACCATGTCTTATTAAGACTGCAGGGTTTTTGCTTTTGTTCTGGTGCTATTTTTCCCTATACCTGCCGACATTTTGTGACCCACCGGTGAACCCCCTTCTATTTTGTTGTTACTGTCCCTGCCTTTAGTCAGCATCAATCACGAAGCACCAATCGCCAGCGTCCGGTCACGGCAACCACCACCGCAGCCGGCAGGATAGTACCCCCTGAGAATGCGCCCTCCACAGCTCCCCAGGCAGGAAATGCTGTGCCCAGCAGTGCTGGCAGGAATGGAGCCAGACCGTGCCCTCGGTGATCCCAAGAGCAACCGTAGGGGTGGCCAATCAGCAACCACTTCCCCCGCAAAATATGTGGGGTGCCGAATCTGAGTCCCCGAGGATAGACGCTCGGGCTCCACACAATGCAGTCTTAATCCATGGGGAGCACACAGAGCTCGGGGGGAACCCCAACCATGGCCTCCAAGCAATCCACAGCACTCTCACCGGTAGGATCCCAAGGCGACAGCACGCCCTGAGCGACCCTGCCTCCAGTTATCTCCTGCCACTAGGAGACCCCCGTCACAGCAGTCAAAATAGTGTTCCTTACACTCTAAAGGCACCTCAGCAGAAGAGCTCCAACTAACAGCACCTCAGCAAGATGGCGTTGGCTCCCAGCAGCAACGCAACCAGTGGCAAGAAGCGTCCAAACTGCTCATCAAAAGGGGGCCCCCCCCTGTCGCCCATGGACACAGGATGGCGCTTCAGGGGTAATGTTACAGGAGGGCACTTCAGGGGCAATCCGACTCGGCCCCAAAGCAGCCGCCGGCAGCGCAATCAAGTGCACGGGAGTTCCGACACCACTCTCTATACTCTTCGTCAAGTGACCTCTGCAGTTCCCAGGTCGCACCTCAGCTGCCCCCGCGGTGCTTGTCCAGCCTGTTAAAGCCCTCACGCAATCACCGGGGCAAAGGAGGCCACTGCAGGGAGCAGGAACGACCATCTCCATGTTCGCTGGGCCCTCTAATTCAACAAGTGCCGCCATCTTGTGGTCCCAGTGACGGAGCCTCACCCCACACTTCATGGGCACTCAGGACCCCCGAATTGCAGCCCCAGGCACTGTCCAGTAGCGGGGAGGTCTGATGCAAGCCCCCGGATGGGGGGCAACACCAGTCAGGCAGGAGAAATATCTAGACCGGTGCAGAGCACCAAGCTCACGCTACGCCCCCATAACTGTTAACTTTTATATGTTACTAGCAGCCCGTCCCGACGTTGTCCGGGTATGAAATAGAATGTGTGTAATGTGTGTATTCAGATACGGTCATTCGTGTGTTCCCCCGCTTGAGGCCCAGCTGCAGCCCTGGTTCATGTTAGCAGGCGCGTGTCCCCCCACTTGAGGCCCAGCTGCAGCCCTGGTTCATGTTAGCAGGCGCATGTAATTAGTGTAGTGATCCGCCGCCTGAGCCCGGCTACAGCCCTGGCTGATGTTAGCAGGCGCCTGTAATTTGGTTTAATGTAATTGTCCCTGCAGACACGCTCAGTCGCGTGTGCTCTCGCTTGAGGGCCAGCGGCGACCGTCTAACAATTAGAATTGTGTGAGTCTTGAATGATTGTTTCCCGCTGTTCTTATTTTTTTATGACCCACACCGACGCTCTTCGGCCCGAGTGCTTTTTAGACGCACCCAGGCCAAGCCACACACTGCATTTGGCCCTTTCAGACGCACCCAGGCCAAGGCACACACTGCATTTGGCACCCCCAGTATGTGTGAGACAACGGGCAGTCCCCCAAGGGAGTCTTGCGAATGGTTACTTACCACGCTTCAAGGTGAACGCCTTGTGACTCCCCCAGCACACGGCCACACCAGACGATCTGATTAATGTATGACCCAGATGGCATGAAGTGCGGAACGTAGCACACGCCCCCAGCGTTTGTCACGCCCCCAGCGTGCCCCTTGAAGTGGCCCAATTGCGTAATTGGCGCTTCAGATGGCATGAAGGGCCGACACACGCCCACAGTGCAGACACATACCCACAGCGTTTGTCACGGCCCCAGCGTGTCACGCCCCCAACGTGCCACTTAATGCGACGCAATTACGACTCACATGGCATGAAGGGCGGAACGTACCACACGTCCCCAGCGTTTGTCACGCCCCCAGCACAAGCCAACAGCAGAACGCAGACACGCCCACAAGGGACTACTTTGCTGGCACGGTTCTTTTACCTTTTAAATGTATATGGTGGCCGTCTGCATAGCCTATGTCCTTCTGCTGCAACTGCCCTTTCCAACGCTGTATTGGGTGTTGTGATTGGTGCTGTGGCTACTGAGATTTCCCGCCTCAAAGGTTTGAGCTCTCTCTTTATAATATTATTATGGATATATATATATATATATATATATATATATATATATATATATATATATATATATATATATATATATATATATATATATATATATATATATATATATATATATATACCTACTGGCAGTCGCCAGTAGGTAGTTATAGTTAGGATCGATTTCCATAGGGAAATCGCAACATTCTATTTACTTTGGCGCCGGTTGAGGAATCAGCCTGAATTTTTCAGCAACTTTGCCTCGCGGCGCTCCGCTCTTTCCCTGAAAGTTTGGGGGGCATTCGTCAAGCGGGGGCCGAGATAAAAGGGGGGTCCCAAAACGTGTTTTCCCCATGTTAATTTCCATAGGGCGGTCGGTCGCACTTTTAGCTCGAACGGCTGAATGGATTTTCACCAAACTTGGCAAATTTGTAGGGACTGGTAGCCCGATGTGCCTTTGCTATGTCTCAAGATATGTGCTCCAGAGGATTTTGAGTAAATTAGGTTCAAAAAAATTTATATATCTAGAGCCGCGCCCCGGTACGCGTACCGGGGAGCGATCCGGGCGTGCCACGCGACTTGCGCACGGAAAGCTGATTGGCTCTCGGGTGTCTGTAAACATTCGAAACAGTCCGCAGCGGCCGCCATCTTGTGTCTCGGTAGGATCGAGACACAAGAGGTGGCAAAAAACAAAGGGGGAAATAACCAAAAGGGGGCCGGTTAGACCCCCCCTGACCCCCTAGGTTTGATGTGGGGGCCATAAAAGGGTCCCTCGGGTAAAAAAATGGTTAATTTTTTTTTTTTTTTTCGCGGGGGGAGCGCCCGGTACACGCACCGGGGAGCGTACCGGGGAGCGTACTTTGGTGAAAAATAGTGAAAATAATAGTGTAAAATAATCATTTTGAGTGATTATAGGTAGGGTAGCTCTGAAAAGAGCTTTTGGGTTCTGTGGCTGTTTTAGGTACCTACAAGTATGTCCCACACACACCCACACGCACACAACCCTACATCCCCACACACACCTTACACACGCACACCTCCACCCACACCCAAACACCCCACAGCCCTACACCGACACCTTATACATCCACACCCACAACCACACATCCCACACACCCAGACACACACACACACCTCACCCCCCCAACACACACACACGCACACACAGATACCTCACAGACACACCTCACACATCCCACACACCTCACCTCCACACACACACGCACACCTCACAGACACATCCACACATCCCACACATACACACACATCCTATGCACATACTCCCCACACCCACACACACCCCAAACACACCTCACACACCCACACTTCCACCTACACCGAAACACCCCACACACCCACACCCACACACACACTTTACACACCCACATCCCCACCCACACCCACATACCCCACACAGATATACACCTCATCCCCCCAGACACACACACACACACATACACACCTCACAGACACACCCCACACATCCCCCACACACACCTCCCCCACCCCCACACATGGGGAAAACTCAGTGAAACACTAAAATAATAATTTAAAGTGCTTAGAGGTAGGGTATATCTGAATAGAGTTGTTGTGTTGTGTGGGTGATTTAAGTACCAACATGTAGGTACCAATGCAGAGTCTTAAATTCAATGTACACCGTTTACTCTGTAGATAATTTGCATGTTGTTATAGAAGTTATTGTGGTATATGGAATGACACCCACACCCACACACACACTTTACACACCCACATCCCCACCCACACCCACATACCCCACACAGATATACACCTCATCCCCCCAGACACACACACACACATACACACCTCACAGACACACCCCGCACATCCCCCACACACACCTCCCCCACCCCCACACATGGGGAAAACTCAGTGAAACACTAACATAATAATTTAAAGTGCTTAGAGGTAGGGTATCTCTGAATAGAGTTGTTGTGTTGTGTGGGTGATTTAATTAGCAACATGTAGGTACCAATGCAGAGTCTTAAATTCAATGTACACCGTTTACTCTGTAGATAATTTGCATGTTGTTATAGAAGTTATTGTGGTATATGGAATGACACCCACACCCACACACACACTTTACACACCCACATCCCCACCCACACCCACATACCCCACACAGATATACACCTCATCCCTCCAGACACACACACACACACATACACACCTCACAGACACACCCCGCACATCCCCCACACACACACCTCCCTCACCCCCACACATGGGGAAAACTCAGTGAAACACTAAAATAATAATTTAAAGTGCTTAGAGGTAGGGTATCTCTGAATAGAGTTGTTGTGTTGTGTGGGTGATTTAAGTGACAACATGTAGGTACCAATGCAGAGTCTTAAATTCAATGTACACCGTTTACTGTGTAGATAATTTGCATGTTGTTATAGAAGTTATTGTGGTATATGGAATGACACCCACACCCACACACACACTTTACACACCCACATCCCCACCAACACCCACATACCCCACACAGATATACACCTCATCGCCCCAGACACACACACACACATACACACCTCACAGACACACCCCGCACATCCCCCACACACACCTCCCCCAACCTCACACATGGGGAAAACTCAGTGAAACACTAAAATAATAATTTAAAGTGCTTAGAGGTAGGGTATCTCTGAATAGAGTTGTTGTGTTGTGTGGGTGATTTAAGTACCAACATATAGGTACCAATGCAGAGTCTTAAATTCAATGTACACCGTTTACTCTGTAGATAATTTGCATGTTGTTATAGAAGTTATTGTGGTATATGGAATGACACCCACACCCACACACACACTTTACACACCCACATCCCCACCCACACCCACATACCCCACACAGATATACACCTCATCCCCCCAGACACACACACACACACATACACACCTCACAGACACACCCCGCACATCCCCCACACACACCTCCCCCACCCCCACACATGGGGAAAACTCAGTGAAACACTAAAATAATAATTTAAAGTGCTTAGAGGTAGGGTATCTCTGAATAGAGTTGTTGTGTTGTGTGGGTGATTTAAGTACCAACATGTAGGTACCAATGCAGAGTCTTAAATTCAATGTACACCGTTTACTCTGTAGATAATTTGCATGTTGTTATAGAAGTTATTGTGGTATATGGAATGCATACCATAGTCTGTCAGGAAAACATAAAGAACATGGAGGCAGGAGATGAAAAAGAGATGTCAAATACACTTTGGAGATAATATAGTGGGAGAAAGGAAGTATCTATGAGCAAAATTACTATGTAAAACAAAAAAGTTGCACAGTATACTATAAGTCTCACATTATATTATATTCATTTTGGTACTATTTCATTGATTACATATAAAAAAGAATAATGTCTGGAACAATTTTTAATTATTAAATATAAATTTATTGCTCTGATTTTTCAAAATTTAATAAGACTTCCAACATTATGTCGTCGGGAATGTCCTCATTTGGATTACATGATTCCATTTCTTCCACATATTTCAGAAACTCTTCATCAAGAGACTGATGCAAAAAATCTGAATCGTTATTCTCTTTCTCTGGGTTGTCCTGAAGATCAAGTTCGAATGAAATATTACATTTATTTTGATCTCCTTCCATTATGTTGCTGTAAATTGCATAAAAAATAAATATATCAGTAGCGATAGGGCACTGTTGGGTTTAAGTTCAGACAGGTAGTTTTGATTTTTTAACAGTGAAGTTATTTTTGGGCAGTGTATGGTATCAGGCTGGAAGTAGAAATATAAAAAAGTGTATGTGATGAAACCTAAGTAAATTCATAATTATACAAGACAAGCCTAAATCCATCCATAACTATAACAGAGAAGTCTATCTAAATCTATAACTATTACAGAGGGATATTATATAACTATCAGAAAAAGTTTTCCATATTAACTTAAAGTGCACAATATACTTCAGTTTTCAAAATAACAACTTACCTTTAAAAAGAAGTTGAAGTTATTAGTGAAAATCCTTTTGAAATGTACACCAGGAAGTAGTAGTCAAAATGGCTGTGTTTCCCTCTCTTTCTTTATATTTATTTATTTATTTATTTATTTTGAAAGTTTTATATAGCGCGAACAAGATCTTCGCAGATATCAGAGCGCTTTACAGAGGAGGGGAGCATGTATACGCAGATACATCAATCATGTTAACAGTACATTGAAGTGATATCATAAAACAGTCAAGTAAGTCAATTTCAAAGTCAAAAATAAAAGTACAGGGTTCGAACAAGTAGTACAGATGAGTATCGAGTCTTTGTAGTTTTTCCTCAGTAGTCGTTCAAGTGTATTTAGCCATGAGGATCGCTTTCACTTCTCTCTTGAAAAGTATGGTGGAGGTGATAAGCCTTGTTTCAGGGGGGAGCGAGTTCCAAATCCTGGGAGCCATTCCTGAGAAAGAGCGTTTAAAGGTTTTTTCCTTGCGGAATCTTTTAGGCTTTAGCAAAAGGTTGTTTGTGCCTCTAGTGTTTCTGGAGCCTCCAGAAATCGTCAGCTTCTGAGCGAGGTATCTAGGTGAGCTCAGGTGGACAGCCTTGTGGGTCAAACAAGCTATTTTCAGGTGTATTCTGGCTTCAAACGGCAGCCAGTTCAATGATTTGAAGTCAGGGGAAATGTGTGAGTGTTTTTTTGATCCAGTGATAAGTCTCGCTGCGGCGTTTAGAGAGGCTCTTATGGGTGCCGTAGTAGCTAGGGGGAGACCGCAGAGGGCGGTGCTGCCGTATTCTATTCGAGGTATGACTAGTGATTGTACCGCCGTCTGGAAGTCTTTGGCTGGAAGGAAAGGTTTAAGTTTCCTAAGGGTGTTGATTTGGTAGTTTGCTCCCTTAGTTGCTTTGTTGATGTGTTCCTGCATGCTGAGATTGGTGTCAAGTGTTATGCCCAAAGATTTCGTTCGTTCAAGATTATATATTCAGGTACATAACCAATCAAATGTCAGGTAAAAAAAGTAGAAAATGAAAGTAACATTTTAATTGGTTGTCAATTCTAACACTTCAGATGTGTTTTTGTGAAGTAATTTACCTCAGGATATTTAGACAGTGCTACAGCTCAAATGGCTCAATGGAGTTCCATCGAATTTAGGAAAATGGTAGGGATTGGTATGTAGTATGAGCTATTCTATATTTGGTGAAAGTGTCTCCAGTGGTTTTTATGTAAATTAACTTGTAAAATTTTTTGGGAGCGCTTCCCGGTGCGCGCCCCGGTACGCGTACCGGCAGCGCTACGGGAGTCCTCCATTTTGTGTTTCGTTAGATTTGAGACAGAAAATGGAGGACAAACAACGTTGGGAATGGGTATAAGGGGGCATCGTAGGCACTCCCTGACCCTCTAGGTTTTCTGAGGGGGTCTTAGGAGGCCAAAAAAAAATTCATATTTTAAAATTTTCGCGGGGGGAGCGCCCGGTACGCGCACCGGGAAGCGTACCGGGGAGCGTACTTTGGTGAAAAATAGTGAAAAAAGTTAGAAAAAGATAATCATTTGGAGTGATCAGAGGTAGGATAGCTCTGAAAAGAGCTTTTGGGTTCTGTGGCTGATTTAGGTACCTACAAGTAGGTACCAATGCACAGTCTTAAATTCAGGAGGAATATTCTATTCCCTCATCTGAAAAGTGCACACCATCTCCTCTGTAGATATCTTGCATGTTGTAACGCAAGTTATTATTGTATATTGAACCCATTCCATAGTCTCTCATGTAAGCAGAAACAGATTTATTCACATGTTTCCGTGCTTTCTCAAATTGTGGACAAAATTGATTGGACCACTTCCATTTCTGTCTTTGGCATGTATTGGAATATACCAAGGCAGTTTGAGGAAAAAGTGCCATCAATTGATCAAAGGTGTCCTTTAAAAGCATTTCCAGACCTACCCCAGTCAAAGTGCCCAAGTCATTTCCTCCACAGTGCACAATTAAAAGGTCAGGGTGTGGCAAATGCAAAAAGGTTTTCACCAATGGTATCAATTGGTGACATCTCAATCCTCTCTGGCCAATCCATTTAATCTTCACATTTGGTAAGTCAAGGTTGTGAAAATTTCTGGTAGCTGCATACCTTTGAGCCCAGTGGATATAGCTATGTCCAATAATCCAGACAGAATACATGGTGAGAGGAGGTTCTGGTGCAGTCAGATGAAGTGTAGAAATGAAATGGCAGTTGGAACAGTAGGAGTTTGCAAAAAAAACCTGTGGAGTTTCAGTGCTCTTGAATCACAAGCAATGATTGGTAGATTGAGATAGTTGAAAACTGAAAGTTAGGGTGCATGGTTGTGTTCTGTGTAAGAAGTAATTTGAATGGTTAAAAAAAGTCATTTAAAGAAACATTGCACCAGATAAGCTGGTGTATTGAGTGGTCAAACACCCTTGCTCATTTGATTTGCAACATTGTAGAATAAACTTTTAACCCTGGGAGCTCAGTGAGAAGGGAGTTGCTATGGTAACAGGTAGAAAGGGCTGAGGGGGGTAAGGGTGTTGATTTGAAAATAGAGAGGGAAGAGTTTTGATTGGTTACTGTGAGCAATATGTGTGTACAATTAGAGGTTTTCTGTGCCATTAATGGTTCCAGTTCCTGGAGAACATACCTTTTGCTCTGCTAAAGAAATATTGGTTTGTGTATCTGACACTGTTCTGAATCTCCTAAAATATTTGTAAAGGTGAGTTATGATTAATTTAATATACATAGAGACTTGTATATTCTATGGAGAAGGTTTGGAAGCAAATTGTGGTTTTTTAATGTTGGTTTGTGTCATGCTTTTTGATAATGCTTGGTAAAAAGTTTTTACTGCATAGAGTAATTGTATTTTGTAAAATTGTGAAGTTTTAGTCGTGACATGGAATGCTTCTACATAGGACCTGTGCTGTGTTTTGTAAATGTGATGTAAAAAACGATTTTGGGGAAAATAAATAGTTTTTACATTTTTTAAAAGGAATAAAGAATGTGTGCATGTTTAATAGAAATACATTTGACTCTTTACAATGATGTTACCTGTGTTAACTCAGTGTAGGAAGCATATTGAGTTTGTTTGCATAGAGGAATTGTATTTTGTAAAATTGTGAAGCTTCATGTGAAAGCGTTTGCCTCAGTCTTATTCCTGTTGTGAGGCAGGTGCAAGATTTTGCCTCAGTCTTATCCCTGCTGTGAGGCAGATGGTTGTAAATATGATCTGTGCTGTGTTTCCTAAATGTGATGTCAAAAACGATTTTGGGGAAAATAAATGGATTTTACATTTTTTAGTATAATGTGGCGCAAAGGTTTAATAAATGACGCTTACATGCGTCACTTTTTAAATATGGGGAAAAAAGGTGCATGTTTGGGCTTTCCTGGGGAGCCTAGGTGGTGAGGATTGTATCTAAGTGTGCAGTGGACTAGGCTTCATGAAGCATATCCCTGTCTGCATTCTTAGAGACAGGTGTCAATTTGACTCTTTACAATGATGTTACCTGTGTTTTAAATCAGTGTAGGAAGCATATTGAGTTTGTTTGCATAGAGGAATTGTATTTTGTAAAATTGTGAAGCTTCATGTGAAAGCGTTTGCCTCAGTCTTATTCCTGTTGTGAGGCAGTTGCAAGATTTTGCCTCAGTCTTATCCCTGCTGTGAGGCAGATGGTTGTAAATATGATCTGTGCTGTGTTTCCTAAATGTGATGTCAAAAATGATTTTGGGGTAAATAAATGGATTTTACATTTTTGAGTATAATGTGGCGCAAAGGTTTAAAAAATGACGCATACATGCGTCACTTTTTAAATATGGGGAAAAAAGGTACATGTTTGGGCTTTCCTGGGGAGCCTAGGTGGTGAGGATTGTATCTAAGTGTGCAGTGGACTAGGCTTCATGAAGCACATCCCTGTCTGCATTCTTAGACACAGGTGTCAATTTGACTCTTTACAATGATGTTAGCTGTGTTTTAAAACAGTGTAGGAAGCATATTGAGTTTGTTTGCAGAGAGGAATTGTATTTTGTAAAATTGTGAAGCTCCATGAGAAAGCGTTTGCCTCAGTCTTATTCCTGTTGTGAGGCAGGTGCAAGATTTTGCCTCAGTCTTATCCCTGCTGTGAGGCAGATGATTGTAAATAGGATCTGTGCTGTGTTTCCTAAATGTGATGTCAAAAACGATTTTGTAGAAAATGATTGGTTTTTACATTTTTGATTATAATGTGGCGCAAAGGTTTAAAAAATGACGCATACATGCCTCACTTTTTAAATATGGAGAAAAAAGGTACATGTTTGGGCTTTCCTGGGGAGCCTAGGTGGTGAGGCTTGTATCTAAGTGTGCAGTGGACTAGGCTTCATGAAGCATATCCCTGTCTGCATTCTTAGACACAGGTGTCAATTTGACTCTTTACAATGATGTTAGCTGTGTTTTAAATCAGTGTAGGAAGCATATTCAGTTTGTTTGCATAGAGGAATTGTATTTTGTAAAATTGTGAAGCTCTTCGAGAGAGTGTTTGCCTCAGTCTTATCCCTGTTGTGAGGCAGGTGCAAGATTTTGCCTCAGTCTTATCCCTGCTGTGAGGCAGATGATTGTAAATAGGATCTGTGCTGTGTTTCCTAAATGTAATGTCAAAAACGATTTTGAGGAAAATAAATGGTTTTTACATTTTTGAGTATAATGTGGCGCAGAGGTTTAAAAAGTGACGCATCTACCTACATGTGTCAATTTTTAAATATGGGCAAAAAGGTACTTGTTTGGGTTTTCCTGGGGTGCATAGGTGGTGAGGCTTGTGTCTAAGAGTGCAGTGGACTAGGCTTCATGAAGCCTATCTCTGCTGCATTCTTAGACACAGGTGTTTTGAGGCAAAATCTTGCACCTGTCTCACAACAGGAATAAGACTGAGGCAAACGCTTTCACACGGAGCTTCACAATTTTACAAAATACAATTACTCTATGCAAACAAACTCAATATGCTTCCTACACTGAGTTAAAACACAGGTAACATCATTGTAAAGAGTCAAATTGACACCTGTGTCTAAGAATGCAGCAGAGATAGGCTTCATGAAGCCTAGTCCACTGCACTCTTAGACACAAGCCTCACCACGTATGCTCCCCAGGAAAGCCCAAACAAGTACCTTTTTGCCCCATATTTAAAAATTGAGGCATGTATGCGTCATTTTTTAAACCTTTGTGCCACATTATACTCAAAAATGTAAAAACTATTTATTTTCCCCAAAATCGTTTTTGACATTACATTTAGGAAACACAGCACAGATCATATTTACAATCATCTGCCTCACAGCAGGGATAAGACAGAGGCAAACTCTTGCACCTGCCTCACAACAGGAATAAGACTGAGGCAAACAATTTCACATGGAGCTTCACTATTTTACAAAATACAATTCCTCTATGCAAACAAACTCAATATGCTTCCTACACTGATTTAAAACACAGGTAACATCATTGTAAAGAGTCAAATTAACACCTGTGTCTAAGAATGCAGACATGGATATGCTTCAGGAAGCCTAGTCCACTGCACTCTTAGACACAAGCCTCACCACCTACGCTCCCCAGGAAAGCCCAAACAAGTACCTTTTTGCCCCATATTTAAAAATTGACGCATGTAGGTAGATGAGTCACTTTTTAAACCTCTGCGCCACATTATACTCAAAAATGTAAAAACCATTTATTTTCCCTAAATTTGTTTTTGATATCACATTTAGGAAACACAGCACAGATCCTATTTACAATCATCAGCCTCACAGCAGGGATAAGACTGAGGCAATATCTTGCACCTGCCTCACAACAGGAATAAGACTGAGGCAAACACTTTCTCATGGAGCTTCACAATTTTACAAAATACAATTCCTCTATGCAAACAAACTCAATATGCTTCCTACACTGATTTAAAACACAGGTAACATCATTGTAAAGAGTCAAATTGACACCTGTCTCTAAGAATGCAGACAGGGATATGCTTCAGGAAGCCTAGTCTACTGCACTCTTAGATACAAGCCTCACCACCTAGGCTCCCCAGGAAAGCCCAAACATGTACCTTTTTCCCCCATATTTTAAAAGTGACGCATGTAGGTAGATGCGTCATTTTTTAAACCTTTGCGCCACATTATACTCAAAAATGTAAAAACCATTTATTTTCCCCAAAATTGTTTTTGAGATCACATTTAGGAAACACAGCACAGATCATATTTACAATCATCTGCCTCACAGCAGGGATAAGACTGAGGCAAAATCTTGCACCTGCCTCACAACAGGAATAAGACTGAGGCAAACGCTTTCACATGGAGCTTCACAATTTTACAAAATACAATTCCTCTATACAAACAAACTCAATATGCTTCCTACACTGATTTAAAACACAGGTAACATCATTGTAAAGAGTCAAATTGACACCTGTGTCTAAGAATGCAGACAGGTATATGCTTCATGAAGCCTAGTCCACTGCACTCTTAGACACAAGCTTCACCACCTACGCTCCCCAGGAAAACCCAAACAAGTACCTTTTGCTCCATATTTAAAAATTGATGCATGTAGGTAGATGCGCCACTTTTTAAACCTCTGCGCCACATTATATTAAAAAATGTAAAAACCATTCATTTTCTCCAAAATCGTTTTTGACATCACATTTAGGAAACACAGCACAGATCCTATTTACAATCATCTGCCTCACAGCAGGGATAAGACTGAGGCAAAATCTTGCACCTGCCTCACAACAGGAATAAGACTGAGGCAAACGCTTTCTCATGGAGCTTCACAATTTTATAAAATACAATTCTATATAACTATATAACTCAATACTTTCTCGGGAAGCATAGGTGGTGAAGCCTGTGTATAAGAGTGCAGTGGACTTAGACATAGGTCTGATCTTCTTTGTACTTGTGAACAGAGCTGTCTTCCACTATACTCTTCAATACAGGCCTCACCTTTTGTGCACCCCTGGAGAATCCTCACCTGATCTGTAACCCTGTATCGATCGTTTGCTTTTTGTCATTGCTTTGTTGTTTGGTAATAGTGGTCTATAATGTGCTACTTTTTTCTTTAACACAGATTGAAATCATTATTTGAAGAGTAAGCAAAGATGCCCACAAAGGAAAGGACAAAGAAACAACGTAACCGGGAAAAATCAAAAACAGCAACGGAATTACAGCATTCTTCCACAACAAATACTTCAAAAAACAGGAACAAAGCTCCTGGTAAGACAACTAAGTCTTTTTTACGTAACATATGTACATCCCAAAAAAATGATGGACACCATGTAGAAAAAGAAAATGAGAGAGTAAAATTGAAAAGGAAGGAGAGAACTTCAAAGAATCCTAAAACTGGAGCAGGAGAGAATGATATGTATAGGAATAGAAGGCAGAATCAGTTTAGAGACATTCGTAGACGAATGTTTCGCAATAGAGTGGTTTTAAGTTTGTTAAAAAACATTAGGAAAGGTAAACAGAGAGCTGCTTTTTATAAGAAAAAGAAAAGTGTAGAGAAGATTGTTGATCAGGCTTTTGAAGTTAAGAAAAAATTATTTATTTTAATAATCAATAGAATTAGGACACTTAACAAGACAATTGATGTTTTCAAATCAAACAGTAGATGGAAAAGAGTAATTAATCGGACTAATTTTTGTAAAGTTTTTTCTGGAGAATGGATGCACAGTTCAAGTTGTGAGCCATTTTTTAATGAGGAGAGTTACTTCCAGGAGAATGATTTAGTGCATGCAGTTGACACCAGTGGTCGAGCGTATGAAGTGAAAGACGGTTGTCCGATTGAAAAAGAGAAACTTGTGCCTAGAGAACCAGAAGAGGTGTTATCTGAAGGAGTTTTAGGGAGATGTACTAAGGGTCCAGTGTACACTAGGAAGTGTAGTAGTATTTGTAGTGTGCGACAGGAATCAATTGATTTGTTTTGTAATTTCTTACGTACATATAGTAAAAAAAGTATAAAGCAGAAAGTGAAGTTGTTGCAAGACTTAGATCCTTGCAGAGTGAGAGGAATCACAGGTTTGCAAGGCCATTCACTGGCTTGTCTTTCTAGAAAAGTCTGTCAGAGTGTTTTTCATCATTTTAGGATGTTAGCAGTGCATCATACCAAAGTGAGGAAATTAGTGAGAATGTTGTATTATGCAAAAAGTCCAGCACTTAAGCTTAAACAATTAAACAGTGCTCTTTTGCATGGAACAGAATTAGATGTGAAGAAGATTTGTGAAGAAATTGAGATTTGTTATTTTCGTGAAAAAGAGGACAGTGTAGAAATTGAGACAGCAATTCAAGGTAATGTGGAAGACAATGTACAGATTTTAAATACAGAAAAGTTTGAGAAGGAAATTACCAGGTTTAAGGTGAAATCAAGTGAAAGGCCGAATTTTACTTGTGTGTGTTGTCGACGGACTCATTATAAGATTCAGACTAGGTTAGTTGATTTATATGCAAAAAGTGAAAAGATGGATAATTATGAGTGGAAAGATTTAGCAACTTATTTGTGGGTGGAGAATTCTTTTGATTTGAGTTCTGATCAGCGTATTTGTAAATATTGTTATGATAAATTAAATCAAAACAGAATGCCTGCTAGAGCTGTTCATAATAATCTGGAGTTGGTAGACATTCCCCGTGAATTGATGGATTTAAATACATATGAGTCTATTTTGATTCAATGTGTCCATCCTTTTCAGGCAATTGTTCGCATGGAGCCTAAGATAGGGAAATTGCCTCCTACAGATTTGCAGAGAGGATTAAAGGGAAGAGTTGTTTATTTGCCCCTAGATTTGAAAACAAAATATTGATACAATTGGTATAGAAAAAGTAGAAGAGGAACCTTTAGTTATTCTAGTTAATGGGGTTCCAACAAAGAGTAAAAAAATCTGGCAAGATTTAGTGGATGTTAGGAAAGTCAAAAAGGCAACGTTGTATTTAGTCAAAAACAATGAGTACTACAAAGATGTATGTGTTGCAGCAGAGGAAACAGCTGCAGATGAAGACAGTGATTGTTCAGGCGGCCAAATTGAAAAAGTTGATGTGTCTAGAAGTGAAGAAATATATGAACATTTTACTGTTCATCCTTTGCATTCCAAAGAAGTAATGGGGAATGCAATTGAATTGTTTCAAATGAAAACAGCAAAAGGAAGTCCCATTAGTGTATGGGAAGAAAGTTTGGAAGCTCGTTGTTTTCCACAGCTATTTCCAACAGGTCGAGGTGGACAATATGACGATCGACCACTTCAAATTCCTGCATCTGAATATCGAACTGTAAGATTATATGCTGAAGATGCAAGGTTTCGTCAATGCATTCCCTATTTGTTTCATCTACTGTATGAAAGTGACTTGTCTGGGCTTTCTTATGCAGTAAACCATATTCTGAAAAGTGGAGCACATCTGCAAAATGTTTCGGCGAGGGACTTTATGGAGAAAGTGAATCTGCAAGATAATATTTTAGAATCTCATCTAATCAATCTCATGGCATGTCAGCGTGGTACAAATGAGTATTGGTACCGTCGCCATGGGGAATTGAAATGTATGCTAAGAAACTTAGCAACTCCTACATGGTTCCTCACTCTTAGCTGTGCCGAGTATGCATGGGAGGACTTACTTCAATTTCTACGAGAGGCCAATGCTAATATACAAAATATAGAATTCAAAACACCTGGAGAACTGTGTTCTTTAGATCCAGTGAATGTATGCAGATATTTCAATCATAGATTTGAAGCTATGATGTCTTTTATTACCAACAAAAAAAATCCTCCCCTTGGAGAGGTTTTGGATTTGTTTTGGAGAAAGGAGTATCAAGCGAGAGGTGCTCCTCACATACATATGTTATTATGGATTAAAGATGCACCCAAGTTTGGAACAGATTCAGATGAGACAGTGATGAGCTTCATTGAAAAGTATTCAACATGTGCTGTTCCGAAAACTACCGAAGAAAACAATTTAAGGCAACAAGTTTTACGCTTTCAATCCCATCGTTGTGGAAAGTACTGTCGTCGAAAATTCAGAAACAAGGACAAGTTCTACACAAAATGTCGTTTCGCTTTTCCATGACCAGTAATTTCTAAAGGAAGAGTAAATAATTTAATGTATTCTCTGCGACATACTGTGATGAGAAAATCACCAAAAAATACATACAATTTAAAAAGAAACGAAGATTCCAAGTACATCAATGACTACAACCCGGTGATTTTGTCCATGTGGAATGCTAACATGGATATTCAATTCGTTGCTGACAACTCTATTGCTGTAGCTCGATATGTGACGTCATACATCACAAAAAAAGAAAAGAGAACTGAAGGAAATGTGGGAGGACATTTCACATGAAAAGAGCCTAAGCAAGAAATTGTACAGTTACAGTCTGAAGATGTTGTCGCATCGAGAAATTGGAGCATATGAATGTTCTGATCGATTGTCGTCAGCAAGTCTCTATGACAAATCTAGAACCATCATTTGGGTGAGTCTAGGTCTTGCTGCAACACGAAATCGAGTTTTGAAATCTGTACAAGAGATAGAGTATTTGGCGGAGAAAGAACCAGAAAGTACAGATATTTTGAAGACAAACATGTTGTATACATACTATCCAAATAGAAGTCCTCACCTTGAGAACGTTTGTCTCTATGAAGTTCTGCAAAGATATATTTATAAGAGGAACATCAGAGAAGATATCAATAATGGAATATATGGAATCATTGGATGTGAAGGATGTCTAGTGAAACAGAAAAAAGATCATTTGATTAATCATCGAAAATTGAGTTGTGAAAATCCAGACAAAAGAGAATTTTACTATTTGGCTCTTTTGCAACTCTTTAAACCATGGCGAGAAGAAGAGGAACTACTTGGAGATTTTCTCTGTTATGAAGACTCTTTTAATGCTACGAAGGATACCATAGAATGTCCTGTTTTTCCAAATTATCTGCAAATATTGAATGAAGAAATAGAGCAAGAATCAACAATTGCTGCAGAGATTGCGAGAGATAGTTCTCAAGGCAGTCAGAGTTCTGCTTCATTGAGTCAGGATCCACTAGGAGGACCAATTATCCAAAATGAAGCTGCCACTGCCATGGATGAAGTGGAAAGAGCTATGGAGCAAGCTCAAGAGGATGTAATTCATTTAGAAGATTTGGTGAAACAATTAAACCTTGAGCAGAAAGTGATATATGACGAAGTCACAGGACAGGTTGAACATGGATTGAGTCATGAGAAGAAAGAGTGCTCATGTACATCATTTAAGCCTGTCCGACTGTACGTGAGTGGAGAAGCGGGAACTGGAAAAAGTTTTCTGATTAAAGCAATTGCATCTTATCTGCAGAAAAGGACTGAATCACCGCTGTCTTGTGTTGTTACCGCTCCAACTGGGCTGGCAGCACATAATATTAAAGGGATTACTTTACATCGTTTACTGATGCTGCCAGTGGAGCATGATAACAAATTGCAATATCACAAGCTATCTGGAGATGCGTGTTCCAAAGTTTCGAGAGTCCTGAAGAAAATGAAACTTCTTATCATTGATGAAGTAAGCATGGTGTCAAATATAATGCTTGCTTTTGTGCATTTGAGAATGCAAGAAATTCTTAGAACAGACTATGATGTTTTATTTGGAGGAAAACACATTATTGTTTTTGGAGATCTTCTGCAGTTGACTCCAGTGAAAGGACAACCTGTGTTCAAAATGCTCACACATGAAGATACCAGGAAGTGCCTAGGAAGCATTGGAAACGTTAATATATGGTTAAACTTCAAATATGCAGAACTGCTTCAAAATATGCGGCAGGCAAAGGATGAAGATTATAAAAATATTTTACAAGATGTAAGAGTAGGAAAAATAAGTCAATAAGGGAAAGAAGCTTTACATGGACGGTTAATTTCTAATTTGTACCCAAATGAAAACATTCTTCCAGAGAATATTTTTAAGAAAATTAACGAGAAGAAATCTGCCATATGTTTGATGCCTACTCTGAAAGAATGTTCCATGTTCAACAACAAAATGCTGAAGTTAGAAAATGAAGAGATAGTGAAACTGGAAGCTATAGATCAAATAGAGCATATGGGAGCAACAATTATTTTGTCAGAAAATTTGAAATCAAAATTGGATTCATTGGAGAAGACTATATCTAAAACTGCTGGCTTTGAAAAGACTCTGAATGTTTGTTTGAATTGTCGTGTCATTTTGAGAAGGAATTTAAATGTTGAAAGAGGTCTGGTTAATGGAGCAATGGGTCATGTTGTTGGTTTTGTGAATTACAAAAATAGAGATGGAATTGAAATTATAAAAATTAAATTTGATGGCATTGATGAAATAGAACAAATTTGTCGTTGTTCAGCTAGATTTTTGCTCGTGAAAGACTTATATGTTCGCCGAAAACAGTTTCCTATTTGTTTGGCATATGCGGTGACAATTCATAAATCTCAAGGTTTAAGTGTAGATAGCGCCTTGGTGAACATTGGAAGTTCTGTGTTTAAAGAGGGTATGGCATATGTGGCTTTATCACGAGTCAGAACTTTATCAGGATTGTACTTGATTGAGTGTGACGAAACAAAGAGTTGTGCAGATCTAGATTGTGTTAAAGAATACAATAGGTTAAGAAGAGAGTATGCTCCACATTTGCCTCAATATCCTCTGATGGAAAAACGTGTGGTAGGCCGAAAAAGAAGAAATGAGAGTAATTGCAGTGAGGTAGTAGCAAAAAGACAAAAAGTAGATGAAACTGTAATTGTAAGCAGAAGGAAAAAGGATTCTGTTGAGGATGTTGTTGGATTTCAGTTTAAAAACAGTTCTGGTGTCAACTGCTATGCTAATGTAGTAGTTAATGTTGGGTTTTTTCTTCAAAATTTACAAAAACAGATTGTGGAAAATCGGGAACAAACATTGTGCTGTTTATTGAATTCTGTGTTAGAGAAATGTAGTAGTGATAGAGGAAAAATAGAAAGTGTTTCAGAAATTAGGAATCTTGTAGACATATGTTCAGGTCAAAATCAATTTTCACAGATAATTCAGCAGGATTGTCAGGAATTTTTAATGTATATGTTTGATGTATTGGAAGATGAAGGAGTAGATATAAAAAATCTGTTTAACCTTTCTTATCAATGGCAACATGACTGTGATAACTGTTCTTCATCAAGTACTACTAGAATAGACAGTGAAAGATTTATATATTTGACTTTACCAGACTGCAAATCAGTGCCTTTTAATAATCTAGTTAAAGCAGCTGATCACAATATGGTGTGTACCCAATATAAGTCTACAATGCTGTCCTCATTATTTCTACAAAATGATGGTCAGTGTGTCATTTTAATGTTCCAACGATGTAGACCTGATGGAACTAAATTGACAACTTCTATTAAAATATTCGTGGCTTCTCAATTATCGATATCGGGAAGAACCTTTGCAACTGTAGCTATTATTTTTCATGACGGTCCTTCTACAACATCAGGGCATTACACATGCTATTTAAAAACTTCTAAAGGTTGGACCCAATGTAACAACACTCATCTGACTTTCAAACAACGTTTGCCTTTTGGCTTTATAAATTCATACCTAGTGTTTTTACAGCCAAAATTTAGGTAAAGGTAATTGGCCTATGAAGACGGGAGGAGTAGTGATATATACTCATACATCTAACACTATTTGGCCAAATGGAAAGGTGCAGGAATGAGTAAAGAGTCATGACTGAAAAAAAGGAGTATATGAAAATATTGAAAATATTTCAGATGTTCTTGGAGTTTTTCTTCTAGAAAGTCGATGAAATGGATTTTTTACTGAACAGCAAAGTACTTTGCAACGAGAAAAGGACCTCCATGAAATACTATTTGGCCTCAAGGAAAAGTAAGTCAATCAAAGATTAGTGTACATTTGTCATTTGTTAGTATCTAAGGGTTTTGTTAAAACACAATCTTTTAGATTGTGTTTTTTTTCCCCGCTGTCATATGATGAGTAATTTGAACTCACTGTTTTAAGTGAAATTCAATATATTCTGAGAACAGCAAAAATAAACTATGTAACATGTTGTACAAGTTATTCTATACTTTGGATTGTGTAAATTAAATTGTATTCCCATTCTCTGACACTCACTTTCCTTTTTCCATCCTCTTTCAGCTCTTTTAACTCACTTATAATGTCTTCCTCTCACTCTCTGTAACCCCCGTTCCCTTACTCCACTTCTTTGACAACCCCTCATTTTCATTTCAACTGTCTGCATCACCTCTCTCCCTTGCATAACTTTTCAGCTTTCAGTCTCTCTGCTTTACTTCCCTTTTCCGTATTTTCCTCCTTTGCTCTTTTAGTAATTCCTGTTTACTCACTCAGCACTATTATCGCACTCTATCACTATAAATCACCCACTCTCCCACGCTTATCTTTGTTTGCTCCTTACTTTTGACCTTTTCTATCTATTTTTCGTTCACTACTTCTATGTCAGTGCCTCACTCTTCTTGTGTTATGTTCACTTGTGTTTATCTACCTTCTATCATTTCTTTTACAACAACTTCACTGCTCCTCTCTCATCGTTCTTCATCCCATTTCTTTTACTCTGGTTCCATTACTATCTCTCATTTCCTATGTTTCACACTGTTATGATTTTTAACGTCTTCATTTGTATCTTTTAATTTAAAATACATATTTTACTAATTATAACTTATTTTTTCTGCTCTCTTTCACAGATATAAAGTGTACTAAAAAAATGTAATTAAAGTTACATTTATTATATGGTAAGTGTGACTAAAAAAATGTAGTTTGTCATCACCCTTTGCTTTAAGCTCACTAATATTTTCTCAACCAACCTCACTCCTGTTTCTTTAATCTGCTTCCCTCACTTATTCTTATTCTCCATGTTTACTCCAATTTCCCTATTTCCCCTCTCATATTCAACTTCTTTCAGTCCCTATTCTTTACTTCACTTACCCTCTGTTCTCTGCCTTTGCTTCTTCACTCATTCTGTTTTTCTTAATTATTTACCTTACTCCTACACACACACCTCATCCCCGTCCCAACACATACACACACCTCTGACATACACCACACACACACATCACACACACCTCATACACAGAAAAAAATCCCCCCACACACACACTTCACATACACACACACATCCCATTCAGGTACTGTTACCTTTATTTTCTCTGTCCTTTGTGTTTGTCACTCCCCATCTCTTGCTGCGCCGGGATGCTCCTTCGCTGGAGTCGCTGTGCGCATAACAAATTGTTATAACATAACATAACATAACATTATCCTAATTCAATTTTTCACTGTCTTTCACCCCTCTTTACTTATACTAACTGGTCTTTTCTTACCCTCCCTCACCGCTATTCATTTATCCCAGTTACGCCACTACCGTTCATTCTCAATTTTTTTATGTCCTATCGTTTTCTTTCAACACCCACTCACATTCTCCCACTATCTCTAGTTTAGTGTTCTTCCTCTCTCTTCCCTTCTTTCGCTCCTTTAGTGATTTTACTTTTCTCATTTTCACCCTATTACACATTGTCTGTTTTTAACTATGTAGTAAACAATCCCTCTATGTTTCTCCCTCTAGACTCTCTTTCTCTTAACATTACTTTCTTTGTGTTCTTCCCTCATGCTAAGTCCTTCATTCATTTTTTTTTTTTTTTTTTTTTGGGTGCGCTCCCCGGTGCGCGCCCCGGTGCACGTACCGGTACGCGTACCCTGCAGAAAAAAGATTGACACAGATTCTTTAAAAATATAGGTTTATTTTTATAAAGTAAAGGTAGTTCTAAAAAGAACTGTTTTTTTTCTTCTTTTTGTTGTTTTATATTTTTTTTATTTTTTTTGAACATTTTGTACTTTTTTGGGCTTTTCTGAACACTTTTATATTTTTTTTGTATTTTTTATGGGGAGAAACAAAAAACAGGGAATTGTAATTGGCTCAACTGGAGCATGAAAAAAAATCAGGAAAAATTAGGGGTTTTTTGGTCACTTATGGTTATCACCAGAAACCATAATAAGTTCAATGCTTTGCTCACCATAAGCAAGTAATTTGCTACAATATTTGCATAAAATTTTGTAATCATTAAACTTTGGTTGGATATTAGCCAATGTGTCTCTTACCCCCGAACCCGATGGAGTGGGTTGTTTTGATGTTGAGCCTCGAGCTGATGATGGGGGTAGTTTACTGCAGAGGTCCCTTAACTCTGCATTAGAGTAGTTGTTTGCATGCCAACGCATCATGTGGCGAATTATCGTATGATTCCCGAAGGAATACTTTTTGTTAGGGTTCCCCTGGATAGCTGATCACCACAAATTAAGCAAGTCACCTTTGCTGCGTTGACTTTTTTAAAACCCCTTGGGAGTTTGTAGAACTGCCATACAAAGTGCTCTTTGGGTTTGTAGGGCTGTTTATCTTCTGGCAGGAACTCCCTTGTCTGTGCCTCCTCTTCCTCATCCTCCTCCTCTTCCTGTTCACCTCCAATATAATCTTCTGGTGGTCTTTTAGATGGTGGTGGTGGTGGTGGTGGGCCAGATGCTCCAGCTGCTGATACTACTGTAGCCATTTTCTGAGATAGAACTCGAAACAGGTCTTCCTCAGTCAAAGGACAAAGTCACAGTAAGGAAAAAAGGAGGGGGCTTTCATCATTTGTAAAACAAAAGTGTTCTGGACCAATGAAAAGTGTTATTTTCAAGTCACATGATCCAAGCTTTCATCATTTGGAAACCAAAACTAATCTGCACCAATGAAAAGTGTTATTTTCAGATCACATGACCCGACGTGCTTACGCTACGCGCCCCGGGGCGCATCGCGTAAGCGCGTCATGACGTTGCGCAATCGTATGCGATCGTGTGATTCCGGGTGCGCTTACGCAGTGCGTCATATGACGCATCACGCGACTACGCGAAACGTGATGATGTTGTTTTCGTTCGCGGGAATAGCGCTCTCGGGATGCTCCCCGGTACGCGCCCTGGGGTGCGCCGTAACATTGCGCTTACCCGTGCGTTCACCGGTACACGCCCCGGGAGCGGTCCGGGGCGCGTACCAGGGCAAACAATAAAAAAAATATATATATTTACACAATTTAAAATTTGTTATAAAAATTATTACTTTCTTACCTATAGATATTTGCTATTAAAAAACCTATGAAATTCATTGAAAAAACCATAGGTTTCACCCCTGGTTATAGTTAGGAATTAGCATTTAAAAAACCTATTAAATTCACTGAAAAAACATAGGTTTTACACCAGTTATAGTTAGCTGGAAATGTTACTCGCATAAAACCATTGAAATTCCCACGTTATAGTTAGTTGGACTCACTATAACTTGCGCGTGCAATGCACTGCTGATGACGTCACATATTACATCACTCATGACATGGTCAGTGACATCACTCATGACATCACTGATGACACCATCATTGTGACAGAGTGACAGACCTCCTTTCACTGTAATGTAACCCTTGAAACACATATTCAAAAATAGAAACAAAAATTTTCAAACAAAATGGAGATACCCATACCAGTTACAACAACCAATTCAATAATTCCACCATCTATATATACATCCACTCATTCACCAACAGTTCTATATAGTCACTCATACATATACTCACTCATCATATGTAGTGATACACCTATACATCCTGTTACACACCGACAGTCATCCAAAAGTTACTCACACACATATTCACACATGCAAATAAACTATTGAACATCCATTTATTTGCATATAGAGCTATACACACACTACCACCTTACTTCTAAGGAAATTTACACATATTTATTCTCTTAAACAATCACTTATAGAAACACATACTTATTTAAACAGGAACTCTTACAATCTCATACTCTCACATATACTCACTTGCATACATCAATATTCACATATACTAGATTAAAACATATGTAGTTGCTGATAAAGACACTAGTGAGACAGTCATTCACTCACTAACACACAGATATACTCACTCATCCACCCATACAGTCCTGCACATATGCTGTCTTCAAAACACATACAGAGAGTCAGTTATTCATGCATCTATGTGCTAAGTAATACCCCCACCAAACCATACAAACACTCATACTGATACTAAATCAAACATCTAATAACCCATATACATACACATGTAGCTACTCACCAACCCATGCAGCCACTTATACAGTAAGTGAAACACGAATCCTTATATTTAAATATATAAACATTACCCACTATTATATATGTATTGCCTAAGATATACTTATTAAGTCAGTTAACCAATCAATTAAAAAAAAAAAATCTAAACACTAATTTATTTTTCCATCAACTTCTACATATACATATATAACACATATTTATTTCTCAGATAAACACACATTCACTGGATGGTGTCATCAGTGATGTCATGAGTGATGTCACTGACCATGTCATGAGTGATGAAATATGTGACGTCATCAGCAGTGCATTGCACGCGCAAGTTATAGTGAGTCCAACTAACTATAACGTGGGAATTTCAATGGTTTTATGCGAGTAAAATTTCCAGCTAACTATAACTGGTGTAAAACCTATGGTTTTTTCAGTGAATTTATTAGGTTTTTTAAATGCTAATTCCTAACTATAACTGGGGTGAAACCTATGGTTTTTTCAGTGAATATATATATATATATATATATATATATATATATATATATATATATATATATATATGTATATATATATATATATATATGTATATATATATATATTCACTGAAAAAACCATAGGTTATAGACCATATATAGTTAGGAATTAGCATTTACAAAACCTTATTTTACTCACACAAAACCATTGAAATTCCATATATAGTTAGTTGCACTAACTATATATCGCGCACCCGCAATCCACTGCTGATGATGTCACATATTACATCATTCATGACATGGTCAGTGACATCACTGATGACATCACTGATGACAACATCCAGTGATTATGTGTTTCTGTAAAGTTTAAATATGTTTTACATATTGAAGAATGAGTGGATGTATAAGTGTCTGAATGAAGGTTTTAGTAGGTGCGTGATTGACTGTATGAGTGAGTGATTAAATGCGTCTTACTGAATGCACGGGTTAGTGACTAAACTGTCTGAAAGTGTGCATCAGTATGTCTGTTGTTGTGCAAGCTGCTGCATGTGTTGATCAGTAGCTATATAAGTAGCTATATGGGTTATTGATTGGTTGCACAAGTATTTGTATGGGAGACTGAGTGTGTGTATGGCTGGCTGGGAGGTGTGTGACTCTGTGCAGATCAATGTGTACTTGTATCAGTGATTCTATAAGAGAGTAAGTATGTGTTAGTATATGTTTCAAAAATGTAAGGTGTTCTGTGTTTAACTGTATAGATGAGAACATGGAAGTGTGATTGATTCTTTTCAGGACTGACTAGGTGTGTGAGTAACTCCATGGATGAGTGGCAGAGTGTGAGTGTCTGTATAGGTGTATGAGTGCATATGATAGTGTTGTAAAGATGAGTGATTGTATGTATGAATGATTGTATGAGTGAATGTGTGTGTAGACATAGGAATCAGTGAGTGCGTATGTAGTAACTAGTATTGGTGTGTCAATGGTTTCAAAAATTATACTCTCTATTTAACACTGGGTGTAATAGAGGTTATATTAGAGTGTGAGGAGATGCATTGTATTATCACATGAATGATATCATCAGTGATGTGATCATTGATGTCAAGTGAGATGTCATCAGTGATGTCATTTGAGATGTCATCAGTGATGTCATCAGTGATGTCACTGACCATGTCATGAATGATGTAATATGTGACATCATCAGCAGTGGATTGCGGGTGCGCGATATATAGTTAGTGCAACTAACTATATATGGAATTTCAATGGTTTTGTGTGAGTAAAATAAGGTTTTGTAAATGCTAATTCCTAACTATATATGGTCTATAACCTATGGTTTTTTCAGTGAATTTTCAAGGTTTTGTAAATGCTAATTCCTAACTATATATGGTCTATAACCTATGGTTTTTTCAGTGAATTTCAATGGTTTTTTAATAGCAAATATCATAAGCTGTCGAATGTCAAGTACGTGGTAAGTAAAAACATTTTCGTGTTTATGCACACTGATCTGCTTTGATTGCTGCCCCCCACCCCTCATTTCTATTAGGAGTACTCTCTCTTTGCAGATAGTGAAGGGTAGTTAACGCAGCCCTTTGCCCCCTTTGTAATCCGTCGTGCCTGCTTCTCTCTCCATTTGATTGTTTGTTCTCTTTGGTTCATTCTCTATTTACAAACAAGCACAGAGTCGCAATACTCTGTTTAGTCTTTGCAGATAGCGAAAAATCGTGTAAAAAAACAAAAGGAATCGAGCAAAATCAGTAGGCCACTAATGGGATCTCTTTTGACCTCGCTAAAATAGAAACATTAGGAACAACCTGTTGAAAATAGCAATGCGTATGTATATAAGCGGCGTTCATTTGTGTTCACAGTACCCCTTGTTGATTGTTTCAATCGAGCATTGAATTGTTCGAAGTTAATTCTCTTAAGGATCTTCTCTACCTGCAAACGAGGAAGAATAGGAATATTCTATCTCCCTTTGCAGATAGTGAAGGGTAGGTAACGCAAGCCTTTAACACGTCGTACCTATTTCATTCCTCATTGATTGATTGATTGTCCGAACATTGACTGTTTGGGAATTAGTTCTTTTTGGAGGTATTCCCTGTTTGCAAATAAACGTAGGAAAATCTTTGCAAGTAGTGAAAGGGTACGTAATGCGGACCGTTCTCCCCCGTTGTAATCTGTCATGCCTATCTACTCCCCACTGATTGATGCACCTTTTTCACCCGGACCATTTACTAGAGATACGTCATCTGGCCCGACCAGAGAGCACCCCTAGTGAAAAGGACATATGCAATAATAACGAAGTGATCACTGTATCCTGTTAACAGAAACTTTACCATGAAACAACCTGGAAAGAAAAAAATAGGAAAACGAAAATCAGTAGGCCACTGATGAACATGAACTTTTATTAAACAACGAACAAAGAAACGATAACATAACGTAATGATAAAACCTATTAATGTCCTAGAAACAAGAAAACGTTAAAATATGCCAGTGGTGAGAGACCAGAAAAACAGTAAGAGAAACCAAATCACCCCTCGCTGTCCCACCGACTGCCACGCCAAAAAAATCGATAGACTAGGGAAAATGCAAGTCAGTAGAACATCCACCCCCACTCTGGAAACTTCCAAGGTGGGGCAGGGTTCCGGCTACGCCCAGCCGGGAGCAGCCCATATAAGGCAGGTCCTGCTGCCACGCCTCGGCCAGGAGATCCTAACGTAGGGTGTAGCCGAAGGAGAGGCCGAGGCCAGCGGGACCCGGCCAGGGGATTGCTTTTACAACGCTGAACAGTTGCAGGGGGGGGGGAATGTCTCCTCGACCCTCCCCTCTCTCTCCCAGTCCGGCCGCGGTGGCCCTTGAGAGTTGCAGGTAGTCCCGCCACATGCTCTTCCGGTCCGACCACCAACGGTCGGGGGGCCGAGGCCGACGGGATCCGGCTGCAGCCGATAAACCAAGAAACCCGTTCATGGGGCCAGAGCCAGGGGCGTCCGGCCGACATCCACCGGAAGCCCGGCCCGAAGACGGACGGGACACTTCTTTCTTTTATAATGGCTGCGACAACACTGGGGGGGGATGTCTTGCACATGCCTCCGACCCCCCCCTCGTCCTCATCGCCTGGTCCGGCCATAACAAATCTCAAGCGAGACGCCGTGGGGTGCACTGGGAGGGAGAGACGGTGCGAACAGGCCTCTCCCGCCTCCCCAGGTGGAGACTTCCCAGCTGCACCCTCAGCGCTCCAGGCGCCCGGAAAACGGTTCTTCCACTGTGGCCATGCTGCAACGTCTCGCCCGGCAGGGTGGAGCCCGTCCGCTCATGTGACCCCGCGATCGCCGGTAGCTGCCGAACTCTCAAAATGGCGGTCGACCTGGCAAGAGCGGGCCCAGCATAAAGAAATGGCCCGGTCACTGGTTGACTCCACCACCGTAGTCCTCCACGACCTTGAAGATTCTAGAGGAGCCGCGGGAGTCTCCGACCCCCGATGGGGAATGACTGCCATGATCGCCCGTGGAGTGACGAAACTGTATCCGCGGGACGTCGGCGCTCCCATGCTGGCGCCAGCCTCACTTTGAATTACTAGCATCCTGCAGACCTCACTTCCGGTGAAAGCACAGTGTGACCCGGTAGGAAAAATTATTGCACCCCCTCCCCTTTTTGACTGATAGTTCAAACCACCGATCCTTTCCTTTGCCCTTTTAACGGAACTTTGGACTGCCTCCCCCTCTTTTACATTTTCCAGAGAAAACAAAACATTAACCACTACATTAGCATAGCAGTTGACACCAGAACTGTTTTCAAATTGAAAACCAACAACATCTTCAACAGAATCCTTTTTGTTTCTGCTGTGACCCTGCTACAGCACAGGCATTGTCCCCAGCAGTAATTCTGCAATGCCGGTAAGAATAGCTGTGGTGCCTACTGGACTCACTCACCCCCGCGGCGCCCCACGCCGTTTTTTGCTGGGCGGCAACTTACTAGACATCACTTTCGTGCCATCTAGATTTCAGCGCGTTCTGCTGCCTTGGAACTATTCGGACAACAGACCGCTACTGACAAGAATATTTCATTATTGGTGCTGTCAATTTCAATAAATCTATTGGATAATTCAAAAGAAATTGCCACGGTCTCTTCGTTGTTTAAATGTTTTTACTGTTTTTGTTTTGTTGTATATATTTATATGTTATTAAAGTTTTATATTCCTACTACTTTGTTGGAGTGCTATATATTTTTAATGTGACACATAATTGTAAAAACTTTGATGTACAAAGAGTCATTCCTGGAATCTTCCGCTTCAGGCTCGGTCCCCTCCCCAATCACAATACAGGCTGGTTTTCAGATAGTAGGAACACGTGTGGTGTGACGGATCTCATCGGGTGTGGGCCTTGATCTACTATAACTCCTTTGAAGAGGGGTGATTCTTTACAGCTGGAGCCATAAACTACATCTGCAGGGCTAGCTGATAGTCTGGACAATCGGACACAGAGGAAGAGGAGTGTCAGAGGGTGCGGTAGTGAATAGGGCGAAAGGGAGGTGTCGGGCGGGCACAGAGTGTGATTCTCAGGGAAGAGCAGCGCAGATGGGGGGAGGTTTATTGCCCATGCATAAGACAGAGAGCGGTGGTGACCAGTGCCTAGGGAAGATGCTTGCGTGGGTGAGGAGCCATGCTACGAATCGACAGCGTGCAGAGAGTGGGTCTGGTCAAGACATCTAAAATGGCTGCCGTGCACGACAAAAGTGTGGCATTTCAAAAAAGGCAAGATGGCGCAGACAATGTTTTTCAACACTTCCTCATTTCCTTCGAATCGAACGTTAACAGACGTTGGGGCATATTACCAAAGTTAAGCGATATTTATCGCTAACGATGCTTACCAACCAATTTTTTACCACTAAGCATCGTCAGAAATTATCGAAGTTAAACCTTACTATTATCAAGGTTTATCGCAAATGCGATAATAAACGGCCGCAATGCATGAATATCGCTAAAAACTCAGCGATATTCATGCATTACCGAGCTAATGCTCTTAGCCATGTTATCCACCTCCCATTGGATAACATGGCTAAGAACTGCTCAGGGCAGGTGTTACTTTTTGGAGATATTCGCGCTTAGCGCGAATATCTCCAAAAGTTGGTAATAGGAGATAGATATCTTGCATGTTGTAATGCAAGTTATTGTGGTATATGGAACTCATACCATAATCTCTCAGGAAAGCAGAAACTGATCCTTTTGGGACCGCCTAAAAAGGCCTAGGGGGTGAGGAGTACTCTACTTTGCCCCCTTTTCACATTCCGAACTATTTTATTTTACTCTCTTCTGTAATTACACAAAATAGCAGCGATAAGATGCATCGGAGACACACAGTGAGAGAAAGGAGGCCGGAGATGAAGAAGACATGTCAAATACACATTGGAGATAATATAGTGGCAGAAGGGAAGTAAATATGAGTAAACTTACCATGTAACATAAAAATGTTGCACTCTATACTATAAGTCTCATTTTATACTACAATCACTTCGCTACAACCTCATAAATTAAAAATAAAAATGAATAATGTCTCAAACAATTTTTGAATTCTAAATATAAATTTATTCTTCAGAATTTTCTAAATTTGAAAGAACTAGTAACATGTCCTCATCAGCAATGTCCTCATTAAAAGTCTCCAATGATGATTCTTGTAACTCTATGGTCTCCAAACACTCGATAAATTCGCCATCAAGAGATTGATCAAAAAAATCATTCAAGTCATCTCCTCCTTGTGACAATATTTCATTATTGGTGCTGTCAATTTCAATCAATGTAGTGGAATCATTCAAGTTATCTCCTCGTGACAATATTTCATTATTGGTGCTCTCAATTTCAATCAATGTAGTGGAATCATTCAAGTCATCTCCTCCTTGTGACAATATTTCATTATTGGTGCTGTCCATTTCAATCAATCTAATGGAATCATACAAGCCATCTCCTTCTTGTGACAATATTTCATTATTGGTGCTCTCAATTTCAATCAATGTAGTGGAATCATTCAAGTCATCTCCTTGTGACAATATTTCATTCTTGGTGCTGTCCATTTCAATCAATCTAATGGAATCATACAAGTCATGTCCTCCTTGTGACAATCTTTCATTATTGGTGCTCTCAATTTCAATCAATGTGTTGGACAATTCAAAAGAAATTGCCACGGTCTCTTCATTGTGAGCCATTTTATTTTGAAATTGCTTGCTGTAAATTGCAGAAAAAAATAATCACTTTCATTTATCGTTTTTAGTAATACATAATATAAAACTAACTTTATCAAGTATTTATTATAACAGAAGGACTGCAAATAAATAACAGAAAACATTTTTCAAATTATCTTCAAGTGTACAACATAGTTCCCCTTACAAATTAACAACTCACCTTTTTAAAAGTAGCAGAAGTGTTAGTACTGTGTAAATCAAACACCAGAAATTCACCACCAAAAATTCCTCACAAATGTACCTCAGACAGTAGTATCACAAAATGGCTGTGGTTTCCTCTCATTTGACATATATACATAACCAATTAACTTTCATCACACACAAATACAAAACCAAAGTAACATTTTAATTGGTTCTAAATTTCAACACTTTCAAATGTGTTTTCCCCATGCAATTTTCCATAGGACATTTACATACGTCTACAGCCTGAATGGCTGAACGGAATTACACCAAACTTGGCAAAATGGTACATCAAACCTAAGAGGTCAGGAAGGATCTACTATGCCCCCTTATGGTCATTTCCCCCTTCGCATTGGCCTCCTCTTGTCTCTCAATCCTACCGAGGGACAAGATGGCGGCCGCTACGGACTGTTTGGAATGTTGACAGACGCCGGAGAACCAATCAGCTTCGCAAAGCTCCGTAACGCGAAAAGTACGCGAAGCGGAGCGCTGTTACAGATATATATCTTTTTTTGAACGTTAATTTCTCAAAATCCACTGGAGCACATATATTGAGACCTAGCAAAGGCACATCGGGCTACCAGTCCCTAATATTTTGCCAAGTTTCGTGCAAATCCATTCAGCCGTTCGATTATTATTATTTTGGTTTTTTTTTGCCCCGCGGGGCCCTTTTAAAACCTCCACATCAAACCTAGGGGGTCAGCGAGGATCTACTATGCCCCCTTATAGTTATTTCCCCCTTTGTTTTGACCTCCTCTTGTCTCTCGATCCTACCGAGAGACAAGATTTCGGCCGCTACGGACTGTTTGGAATGTTGACAGACGCCGGAGAACCAATCAGCTTCGCTTCACAAAGCTCCGTTGCGCGAAAAGTACGCGTAGCGGAGCGCTGCCCAGTCCGCTGTTACAGATATATACCTTTTTTTGAACATTAATTTCTCAAAATCCACTGAAGCACATATATTGAGATCTAGCAAAGGCACATCGGGCTACCAGTCCCTACAATTTTGCCAAGTTTCGTGCAAATCCATTCAGCTGTTCGATTATTATTATGTTTATTTTTTTTTGCCCCGCGGGGCCCTTTTAAAACCTCCACATCAAACCTAGGGGGTGAGCGACAATGTACTATGCCCCCTTATGGTCATTTGCCCCTTCGCTTTGGCCTCCTCTTGTCTCTCGATCCTACCGAGAGACAAGATGGCGGCCGCTACGGACTGTTTGGAATGTTGACAGACGCCGGAGAACCAATCAGCTTCGCTTCACAAAGCTCCGTTGCGCGAAAAGTACGCGTAGCGGAGCGCTGCCCAGTCCGCTGCTACAGATATATATCTTTTTTTGAACATTAATTTCTCAAAATCCACTGAAGCACATATATTGAGACCTACAAAAGGCACATCGGGCTACCAGTCCCTACAATTTTGCCAAGTTTCGTGCAAATCCATTCAGCCGTTCGGGCTAAAAGTGAGGCCAACCGCCCTATGGAAATTAACATGGGAAAAACGCGTTTTGGGACCCCCCTTTTTTCTCGGCCCCCCCTTGACGAACCCCCCCAAAATTTTCAGGGGCTGCTCAGAAACAAAATGTGCCATTTTCCTGAAAATTTCAGCCAATTCCGTCCACAAACGCCAAAGTTATTAGACATAGAATTTTCAAAAAACCCATAGAGAAAAAATCCTAACTATATATACCTACTGGCGACCGCCAGTAGGTAATATACATACAGGTAAATCTCTCCTCAACAGAAGAAAGAAGCAGCAGCCACGAGGAGAAGTGTAAGGAGGGGCTTTATTATAATAATGACAGTCTGGTGGCGGCGAATGCATTTCAGCGCATTGGCCTTCCTCAGCGCCCAACACCTGACAACAAAAAAAGTCTCGAAAAGCCTGCCAGCCACTCGTTGATAATGGCGCCACTCCGCTCCTCCCCCATGCGATTCCGCTCACCTGTTGCGGTGCGGCTTGTGTCTGCGCACCACAATCCCCAGAATGCAACATGTTTATACAATCCAGGCCGGTGTGGTGGGGAAGGGTGAATGATGTTCCAAAGTGGTGTAATAAGTCGGAGGTGAGGAAACAGCAGCTGGGTGTGATCGGCTGATTCGGGTTGTTCCATAGAAACAAAGTCACTCCTTGGGCCCCCTCAAACTGTCAGTCCTTCAGGCTGGGTGAAAATGAGAGCAGGGGCATGGTGCCCAGAGAGAGGTATTTCGACCCTCAACCACCCTAATCACCATACGCAAGGGACGGGTTCCGGACGGAACCATAGCTGGAACTGAAGCAAGAAGCCGTGAAGCTGACCAGAGAAGTCCGGACCCTTGACGACAGGGGCTTGCTGCAGCGCGCCTCTGGCTGTGCGCGGGAAAATGTGCAGGTAAATCTCTCCTCAACAGAAGAAAGAAGCATATATATATATATTTTGATACCCCTCGGTTCCTTTTTGCCAGAATTTGCAGCGCTCTCTCGCCGGTTCGTAAATACCCGCGGCAGAACCACGCCGCATTTAAATCCTCAACCAAATTCCCCCAGCTGGGAGAAAAATGGGACGAACTCAAGTTTGTCTTCACTTATGTGCTATTTTATTTAATCCTCACAGCATGGAGTTTCTCAAGCAGGCAGGCACAAATCGATGCGTTTCTGGATAGCATATCCCTTGTTCACGATCAATTTGGCTCCAGGCTCTCAGTCTCAATATAGTAAGTCACATTATTACATCATTTCCTGTTTGATGTTATTTTGGCCCTCGGCCTTCTGGATGATGTAGTTTTTTGCAATTTTATTAATACTTTTTTATCCATCTACATAGCCTATGTCCTTCTGCTGCAACTGCACTTTCCAACGCTGTATTGGGAGTTGTGATTGGTGCTGTGGTTACTGAGATTACCCGCCTCAAAGGTTTGGGCTCTCTCTTTATAATATTAGTATGGATATGATTGAAAAAACAAAAAATATAATATTTATTTTATTTTATAGTATATGTTAATTTCATGCAATATAAATGTACACAATTATAAAAATGTAATAAAAAATATATATGTTGTACCAAAAATGTCTGTTGCAATATTGTAAACTATTTAACATTTTAAATATTATTTTATTAAAAATAATATCCAATATACTAAATAATAAAAGAGAACTTTGTCAAATACATGTTATTTAATTTAAAAAAAAATGAAAACATATGTTAAATGTTTTGTTAAATGTTAAAAAAAGTATACAAATGTTTTCTCTTTTGTACAAAAAAATTAATAAACCATTAAAATGAAACTGTTTATAATTAAAAAATGGAAAATACTTTGCTTTACCATTCTATGACAATGGGGGTCACTAAGATGACAGAAGGCCCACCACTGCCAGCCGTGCAGTGGCGGGCCTTCCACCATCGGACCACGATTTTACCCAGCCACATTACGATGGAGGGGGTATCCAGACTGCGACAGTGGCAGATGAAAAGACCGTCCGCCACGGAACTGCAACAGGTAATCGTTCTGATTTCCTGGCAGAGCAGTCTGCATCCACAAAATGTTGGCCAAATTAGGATGCTGGCTTCAGCCAGCCTTTCCGTAGCGGGTAAACTGCCATTGGAAGGCTGGCGGGTATTGGTTTTGGGGGTCCATGTGCACTGGGGGCCCGTAATAACCCCCTACATTTTACTAAATCAAGGGGCAGGCACCATGTGGTGCCTGCTACATAGCGTAGTGAAATGCACAACATGCATTTTTAACATTGTGGCGGGTGCTGCCGTCAGCAGCGCCCACCGCAATGTTGAATTGCAAAATGCGACTGCCATGATGGTGGTTGCATGGTGGTGGTCGCGTGCATGGCCGGTGGTCACGATTCCCACCACGATGGCGGGCGGATTAAGGTCCGCCAGCCATCGTAATGATCCCCTATGTTACCAAAAAATGTACTATATTTCAAAAATGTTAACAAACAATTGTATGTATGAAAAAATTTCTTTGTTTAAAATGTACACATAAAAATGAATGTTACAAATATGTTGTTTTGTAATAAAATATTCATACCACAAAAAAATTACGATTTGTTTTCATATTTTAATAACATTTCTAACTTTAAAAAATACAAATAATTTAATTGTGTATGGGAAAATATGTGTTTTCACATAAAGAAATGTTGAAAAAAATATAATATATATATATATATATATATGTACCTATTACAATATACAGATGAACTGTACAAAACAATTTCATAATAAATAATAAAAATTTTCTATTACAAAATTCCAAATAAAATAAACTCTGCAAAAATAAAAATAATATTCACAATTACAATCCCAACAACAAAAATAACTATACTCAACAAAACTACTTTATAATAAACCTTAATAATTTATTATTCCAACTCCAAATCGAACTAAACTCAGGGTATGTGCCCGATAGTAAACCATAATAATTTGCTATTCCAAACTCTAAATGCAACTAAACGTAGGGAAAATGCCGGGTATTAAACCATAGTAATTTACTATTCCAACTCCAAATTCAACTAAACTCAGAGAAAGTGCCGGATAGTAAACCATGTTCATTTACTATTCTAACTCCAAATCCAATTTAACTCAGGGAAAGTGCTGGATAGTAAACTATAATAATGTACTATTCCAACTACAAATCTAAATAAACTCAGGGAAAGTGATGGATAGTAAACCATACAATTTAATTATTGCAACTCAAAACACAAATTAAATAAAGGAAAATAATAAATCAACTCCCCTCCTTATATTAATCTTTCAAAACAAAAAAATTGATTATTAACAAAAAATGTTTTACTTATTTTTTTATAATTAAAAAATAAATGCAAAACATTTTCAAAAAATAAAACAATTTCATATTTTCAAATATATACAAATTTGAAATAAACTTTTTTCAATTAATTTTAAATTATATACTGTATTAAAATATTTAAATATTATTAAAAATCATAATATTTTGAAAATATTAACGTAAGAAATTTCACTACAATTTTGTTCTCCAAAATGTACAACATTCATTTTTTTTATCAAAACAATATTTTTTGTTTATTCCCCACCCTCATCCCCTATAAACCCAAAATCCCGCTAATAAAATATAATTTATTTTTAATAATATTTAACTTTTTGGTTTATATTTTCAAATTACTCCCCACCCTTATGCCCTATGAACCCAACAACCCGCTCCTAAAATATATACAAGTTAAATTGACCTCGATATTCTTGCATGTCGAGATTGTTGCATCAATATTCTTTCTCTGCACCAGTTGTACTGCTTCCTCAACTTTTCAGCACAAGTAACCATTGCACTGCTGAGACAGTTGCGAATTGTGGAACTGTTCTGCTTTTTCCAGAAGACTTAAGTGAATTTGAGCAGTTTAACAATCTGATGAGGAGGAACCAAACAACTGTATACTGTTAAGAATTGGGGAGCAGATTTGAAATGGTTAGAGCGCAAAGGTGCGTCTAATTCAGCAGGGCCGCGTTTGACATTTTTAAAACACAGGGATGTGCCGTATTCACAATAATACAGTGCATCCCTTTGTTTCCCCTAGCCTTGGTGTAAAAAAAGCTGCATAGTGCCAGTACAGATGCTCTGCCGATGCAAGGGTGCCCGCACTGCAAGAGCGATTGTTTATGTGCCGGAAGGGACACCTTCTATCAAATGAACAATCATTCATGGCATTTTGTTCTTTCTATGTGTGCTGTATTCTGCAGCACACAAGGAAAGAGCAAAAAAAAGAAGAGATTACTGATTTCTCCTTGTTTTGCCATTCTAACTCCTGGTAATCCATGGCATTAAAATGGTGCTGCCTCAGTCTTGAAAATCTGGGGTAGAGGTGGAACACCCACAGCAACACCCATTGCAGGCACTTTGCTGCAGAGGACTGAAGCAGAAAGGAACATATTGACAAGGTAACGTTAAGCCACATTAAGTGGCTTAGCACCACCTGGTATGGGATATGGCACTACGCCAACGGAGCATAAAAGAAAAGTGATGCTCCGGTGGTGAATGGGGCTTGTAAATATGCCCCAGGGTTTCTGATTGGCAGAGGTATGCACCATGTCCAAGCAGTCACCACAATCCTAGTCAGGGCAGGTCAGAAACACACTTTAGGTTAACCTGTGCTCACATTCTGGTGTCTTGGTACAGAGCAGTGAGGTGTAACTTAAGAGGCAATGTGTATAGTGTTTGTCCATACAGTAACACAGTGAAAACACCATAAAAATATTCCACACAACTTTAAAAACATAGAAAATAATTTAATAAATAAAACAAGACCCAAACAACAAAACTCCAATCAGTAGAAGTCGAGATATGATTTTTTAAATATTAAATGCAAATATAGTGCTTAAAAGCAAATAGTGCTCAAAGACTTGGGGCCCCATTAGGATGGCGGGCGGACTCTGTCCGCCCGCCATCCTGTCGTGAAATGGGACCCCCGCTATAAGGGCCATTAGGATGCGTCCACCACAGTGGAGGGTACATCCTGCATTCCTGACATTGTGGCGGGCGGTGCACTCAGCACCGCCCGCCACAATGCCAGGGAGGCATATTGTGGACTTCCATGCACAACATGGCAGGCACCGTGCGGTGCCTGCCATGTTGTGCATGGAACTACTGGGGTACCATAGGTACCTCCCATGTGCACCCTCAGAGTCCCTGTGGGCCCGCCTCGGGCACCCAATGACAGAACCCGCCTGCCTTTCCATGGCAGCGTTGCCGCCACGGAAAGGCACATCCCCACACACATGTTAATATGGATGGCAGTGTCTCCCAGACACTGCCACCATGTTAGCTGCTTTTCTGCCTGGTCGACTCTGCGACCAGGCGGTAATCCGGCGGACAGTCTTTATGTCTGCCGGGGTCCCCCCTGCCATGGTAATCTGGTGGGAGGAAGTTGGAAGCAGGCAGTGGTTTTCAGCAGGCGGATCACCACCGCTATACGGGCGGTGCTGATCCTCCCGTTATCATAATGGGCCCCATAATTGGATGTGCTGGTCCGGTGCAAAGTCAAGAGTTCAGGCTGACTGCAATGAAGTGCAAACCGGCTACAGGACTCATGCAGCACATGCTGAGAAAAAGCAAACACAGCAAAGCAGTTCAACAAACTGGAAGCTCAGCAGCCCTTCTTCCTGGTAGAATGTCCCCAGTTCCAGAAGTAATCTGACTTGTTTGTGTCAGAGGCCCATTATTTATACCCAGTTGGGCCTTTGAGTTAGGGAGACTTCAAAGAGATGCTTTGAAGTGCACAAGCCCTGCCTTTCCTGCCTGGGCTCAAGACTAACTCCAGGTGGGTATGCAATCCCTTGTGCGGGGACAGGCCACAGCCCATTCAGGTGTAAAGTGTCAGTTTCTCCCTCCCGTCATTCTCAGGATGACTCATCAACATGCAAAAGGCTACTCAGCCACACCTACCCTTCAATTTTGTGTGGCTGTCTAGAAGGAATGCATGAAGCCAACTGGCACCCAATTCAGACGTGTATTCCAGAAACAGGCAGAAGGCATCTAGGAGGATATTTACAATAAAATGTTGTAGTGTGCTGTTATGCCAAAATTGGTAACGTGCAGTCCAACAATTTTTAAAAATAGGGATGCACCGCATTTACAAAAATACGTTGCACCAGTACTTTTTCTCTAGTGCTGGCACTAAAAAAGCTGCTTAGCACCAGCAAAGGCACGCTTGTGCCATGTTGCAAGGGTGTCTACGCTGGAGGAGTGATTGTTTATGTGCAGGAAGGGGCATCTTCCTATACATAAACAATATTTAAAGGCAATTTGCTGTTTCTATGTGTGCTGCGGAATGTGACACACATGGAAGGAGCAAAACATGAGGAGAAATTAATCATTTCTCTTCTTATCGGCATTCTATCACCAGGTTTTACTTGGCCTTAGTTTTTGATATTGCCTCATCCTTGTAAATCAGCAAAAACAGTAGGTCAGAAGGCAAAAAGCCAGGGGAAATGAAGCCAAAGATTCCAGGTCTAACACACACGATTAGATTAGGATAGTGCAAGTTGTCTGATAGTTGTACTACAGAGGTTTCTTCTATAGCTATCCATAGACTCTTCTTGGGCTCAGAATTTCTCTGGGAGCTCATGCCCCACTTAGAATTTGAACAGGGTTACATGGCTCCCATCCCCACTACATCTTTTTTTAGGAGCGAAACTCCTTGGTAGAGGCAATTCATTCTCAAAGGTAGGCTAAAAAGCTGAGCAAATGCTTACTATACTCCCAGTTGGCACCCCTTCCCAACCATCCTTTGACTCTTGTCTCTCATGAGACATCCTTTTGTTAACATGTTGCACAATAGGATTATAGCTACTTAGGGGATCCCTATCATGAACAGGTGTTCAAGAACCACAAGACAATACTTAGGGGGGAAATGACTACATCACTGAAGATATGTTTATATATTAGGATTAGGCACAATGTCAAAGCTGCCAGTCCAACCTTCACCAAGTAACCCCATACACTGCACACACTACGTGTATTACTGCAGGTTTCGGGACACGTAGATATGGACTCCCTATTCTACCATATTGCCCAGGCATAGCGCCAGAGATCCAGAGCAGCTCATGAGCTGGCTGGGATTCACAGCTGGACACACCACTTACAGATGGGCAATGGCTCTGTTGTATACAAGCAGGTATGATAACTGCTAGCTGTCGCCTGCATATCATATATTTCAAATACATGCATCATGTTTACTATACCCCGGCAAGGCTCCACAGATACAAGTTATAGCCTGATCACAGATGCGCCAGATGTGGATGTGACTGGGCAGATTTCCTGCAACTTGCATGAGAATGTTAGGTGGTACAAGCCTTCTGGTCGAAGGTGTCAGTCGCTTTGTCATGAATGATAGACACTCACATATATGTCACCCCAGTCATGGCATCGCTGGGATATATAGGGGAGCGACCCTTGACCCCACCAGGTAGGTCGTTCCCCCTCCGCACAGCACCACCTGTGTATCCCTGCCCCAGCTGCCGCTGCTGAGGAAGTTTGAGGCCCTCCAGCACCCGCAGGCTACCACCTGTGCCTCATCCCTGGTGGCCAGTGGTAGGCCGTAGGTTTGTTCATCTTCCGCTTTATTGCTTTATTGTATTGCCTGTATTTCATTGTTGTGGTTGTGACTGCTGTTGTTCTGTCTTCCCCCGCTGCCTGTTCGTGGTCCGTGCCCGTTTTCCTCCCTCTGTTCCCCTCGCTGTCCCTTTGTCTCCCAGCCCGGTTTTCCCTTCTGTACCCCTTGCTGCCCCCTTGTCTCTGCCTGGTTTCTCCTTCTCTACCCCTCGCTGCCCCCGTGTCTCTGCCCGGTTTTTCCTTCTTTTCCCCTTGCTGCCCCGTGCCTCTCTGCCCATTTTTGCCTTCTGTTTCTTAGCTGCCCCTGTATTCTTGTGCCCTTTTTGCCTTCCGTGCCACTCGCTGTTTCCCTGTATTTCTGTGCCCTCTTGCCTTCTGTGACACTTGTTTATCCGGTATTTCTGTGTCCTTTTTGCCTTCTGTACCACTCATTTTTTTCCTGTGTTTCTGTGACCTCTTGCCTCTGTGCCACTCATTTTTGCCTTTATCTCTGTGCCCTGTTGCCTTTGTGATTCATAAATGGGGTGGTGATGGACAGAGCATCTGAATTAAGCAGAACACTCCCCGGAAGCTTGTTTCCTTCCCAGTAAAGAATTGGCTTGGTAGTTTGGTCTGCCCTGTTCCCAAGGGGGGCTCTTGTCAGAGCAGCAGCTCACCTGGAGGAACATCACGCCATCTCGCCACCTGGACACGCAGCCTCACGCCCCTGGGTCCAGGAACGCTGTTGGTCTCGCCGCCATCACCATCTCGGCGGCTGGAGACTACAGCTCCCAGCGGGCTTTGCGTGCACTTCCGGGACTTCCGGTCCCCGTTGACAGCGCGCCCGGAGGCGCTTCAAAAGCGGGCCAGCCCCTCCGCGTCGCGGACGCGCGCGGACGCCGGGCGGAGCCCGGGCAGAGGGCGGGCCGTCTAAGGCCGTCCAAGGACGAACAGGGACGGGACGGGCCACGTCCCTTTCACCATGGGTAAGCGCAAACTGATCACATCGGCAGCGGGCGAGGCTAATGCTAAGGTGCCAAAATACACAACCAGTATCCTCACTTTTTTGACCTCCAAAGTGGACGAATTAACTACCCAGATAGCAGTTTCTGAACGAGCATTGGCGTTGGAAACTGCATCTGGGAGTAGTAGCACTATAATCTCTTCTCCCATTAGGTGTGTACCACTGGAGCCGAGGGTCATAATTGAAGCGTGCCGGACTAATTTGGCACAGACTCCCACAGTCCTGCCTTCCCCAGAACTGCCTATTTCTGTAAAACCTGTCGGTAATGAGGTTGGGAGTGTGGAAGAAACTGTGACCAACACTCAACCTGGGGGACAGCAGGCCTCCTTTGTTACTAAGGAGGGTCTTATGGAAATATTGGAAAAACTTTTTACTGAGAGGCTAGAATCAGCCCTAATCCAAATTGCAACAGATATTACAGAGACATTGAGGGACTGTGTTAACAATTTGTTGATTAAATGTGAACGTATTAATAATACTTTGAGTAATCAGCCGCCTGTCTCAGTACCCATAGTACCCATAGGAATTGATCCACCAAGTAACCCAGTAATTAACATACCAACAGAAAGCCTTGCACCAGTCAAAGGAAAAGTTGTAAATGGTAGATACACACCCTTACCACAAGCTGCACCAAACCAGATTCAACTGAATACATCTGTAGCGGCTAGGCCATCATGCCCCTTGGGAGACCAGGAGTTTAGGGTGCCCCCAGTACACCTACCTCCTGATGCAACACCCTTTGTGGCTGTCCTGGTTAACGTACCTAAATTAGGCCTGGGGGAGGTAGAACATTATGCGACACTGCTTAAGCACACAGAAAAGTGGTGCAATACAAATTGCACGGGCGAAAGCAACATCTCAGCTAATATATTGATGTGTAGAAGGGTCAATTGGGTGGGAAAAACCAAGAAATGTGTGGCGGGTGATTGTGTCATAGTAAATTTTAAATCGTGTGATGTCACCAGCCGACTCTTCTGGGATGCGTCCCCTTTAGATCCTTTTGGTAAAGGTGTGCGCGCTATGCCACTGGGTTTTTTCTACCCTCCCACACCCAGGCCAATCGGGGCTGGGTGCGGTAGGCCCCAGATAAACAACAATCCAGGGCACCAGGGCAACAAAAATTTCCAGCAGCAAGGAAATGAATGGGTGACTAAAAGGGCCAGGGGTAGTGGTGTCGCCACACCGGTAATGAATACACCCTCAGACAACCTGCCTCTTTCAAATAGATTTGCGGTTCTCGACAACCAGGTTGTCATGGACTGACTAGATCCAGTGTTAACTAACCATTCAGCTATTATACAGGATGTCCTTATAGACATCCCAACCCCCTGTAATTCAGCTATTAACTTTACCCCGTGTAATGTGGTTTCAAATGTGGAGGAGACAACAACAGAGGGAGGTAATAGAAACATTAAGATTCTGAGCTGGAATATTGCTGGCTTACGTGCAAAACAAAATGACCCAATTTGGCTAGGCAAGTTGAAAGAATACGATATTGTAGCCATGCAGGAAACATGGGCCAGGGACAACTCTTTTTGGCTGGATGGTTATTCTTCCTTTTTTGTAAAAGCACAGTGTTCTGTGGCGGGAAGGGATATTGGCGGCCTGATGTTCTTAGTATCCCTTAATATAGCTGGGAGTGTGAGAGAAATTCATAGCTCCTCATACCACTTTCAACTGGTAGAAATATGTCAATTAGACAAAAATAAAACACTCCTTATAAATTGCTATAATTCTCCGCAGGGTGACCCTCAAAACTCTGTTTTAGATTGTTTAAATTTATTTGTTGAGGATTACACGTCAAAACAAACCACCTTTGTTCAATTTATTTTAATGGGTGATTTTAATGTTCACTTATGTGAATCACTTTGCCAGATCAAAGATCCCGATGGACCTGATCTTACGACCCCTCCCCATTTTGAGCATAGCCCAAAGGGTTCCTCTATGGAACATTTGTTATCAGCTAATGATCTTTATGAACCTAGTTTTGCTGACCACAATGAACGGGTGGTAACCTACAATGCAAGGGGTAGTGAATCCATCATTGATTACATCTTTATGTCCCCAGGGCTTCTTCACTATGTCCTTTTTTATAATGCCATTGAAAGTGGCTTTAGCGACCACAATCCGGTGTGTCTAACACTGGATGGATCACTTGGATTGTTGAAGGAGGTCTTGTTATCCACTTCTGTGAAACACATTAAGAGTAAAGATAGTGGGCGGCGTTTAAAATGGTGCAAAGTTTGCCCTGAAGATTTTTTGAATCTCATTGAACATGAAATGGCGGTGGAATTTCAGATTTGCAGGGACCCAGCTAGGGAGGACAAAGATATTATTGCCGCTTTTGAGGCTATTTGCTTGAAGGTGGAGAAAGAATTAACCCTTAGCCCTAAAAGGGGACCCGCTCCAGCCTCTGGCTGGTTCGACCATTCCTGCTCAAAAGCCCACTCTGCACTGATAGCTGCACTAAAACATTCCCCAAGAAACAGGCAAGTGATAGCTCAACTGAGGAAAAAATATGCAGAGGCGGTTAAAATACGAAAAAAAGCTGTCAAAGAAGAAGCCTGGGATGCTTTAATGGACTCCACCACCTTAAAAAACAGCTCTAAATTTTGGTCCATTGTAAATAACCCAATATTTGCTAAAACAGGCAACACAGACCTTGAGGCCAATATACCGGAGTCAGATTGGCTTAACCATTTTTCTGGTATTTATGGGAGCAATTTACTTTATGAAAGCTTCTGTTTACCGTGTAACACTGATCTGCAACCTGTGGTTGTTTTTACTGAAAATGATGTCAAGGTCGCTATAATTGGGTCCGCCAAAAACAAAGCACCAGGACCCGACGGGGTCCCATTGGACTTATATAAATCAGACCTAGAGCTATGGGTAACTGTATTAACGAATGTTTTTAATAATGTGCTTAAGGGGGGCTTTCCAAAAACTTGGGCATGCTCAATTATTGTACCAATTTTTAAAAAAGGAGTAAGAAATGACCCAAAATGTTATCGCCCCATATCCCTGTTGGATTCCTCCATGAAGATTTTGGGGAAAGTCTTATTGGAGAAAATTAATAAATGGTCCACAGAAAATAACATCTTGTCCAATGCCCAGTATGGTTTCCGGTCAGGCAGAGGGACAGAGGACCAATGTCTGAACTTGAACATGATAATTGCTAAATATACGAAGGCTAAAAAAGGGACTATTTTTGTTGCATACATGGACCTGTCTACAGCGTTCGATTTAGTGAACAGAGCTAAGTTGTGGGGCATGCTGTTACAGATGGGATTGGACCCCCCTCTGGTTCATTTTTTGGCTGAACTCCATAAAGACCTTAAGGCTTCCATTAGAATGGATCAAGAGGGGCATCGTACAGCGTGGTTTAAATCAGGCAGGGGTGTGCGACAAGGTTGCATCCTTGCTCCTATGCTGTTCACATTGTACATAAATTCTCTGGAAAATACTCTTTTGGCTTCATCTGTGGACACTCCACGTGCAGGAGACACTCACATCCCAGTGCTCCTGTACGCGGATGATGCTGCTTTAATTAATGCATTTAGTGACTTTATGTCCTCTCTTGACCTTGTAGTTAACAACGCTAAATCCCATGTCATGGTCTTTGGGGCAGCAAAGAATAACACCAAATCCTTTTACTGCAAAGGGGAAGTGATCAGCAATGTTAAAGTGTTCACTTACCTCGGAGTAATCTTTGATACCAAGGGTAGCTGGACCCCTCAGGTAGTAGCAAAGACCAAAGCTGTGAGGAGTTCTATAAATGCAATCTTAAGTTTTGCAAGGAGATTGGGGGGGAAACCTAGTGGTGCACTTTTGGCCTTGTATAGGGCAAAATCATTGGCTATAGCGAGATATGGAGCTGGATTATGGGGTTATGTAAAAATTGAAACCATTCAAACAGAGGTCAATAAGTTTTTATGTTCTGTGCTAGGACTCCCCTTATCAACAGCCACTTTCGCTGTCCATCAGGAGCTTGGAGTTAGTTATATCACAGATATCCTCTCCATGGCTCCTATTCTATTATGGATAAGAGTTTGGACCAACAACAACTTAAGTCTTAACCACAAAATTTTGTTGGACTGTCTTAAATTGGATAAACATAAAGATATTGCTTGGCTGGCTTACATTAATAAGTGCTCGAAAGAACTTGGACGTCCGGAGATTTTCTCCTCCCCGCTTGGTTTAAAAAAAGCTGACCTAGCTTGGGTCAAAGAGAATTTTTGCAGACTCAAGTCTTTGGAGAGAGAACAACTCCAGTTATTAAAACCTACGGTCAGAGCACATTATATGACTCTTACATGTATTGCCATCCAACCGTACCTTACTTTAGTTAATATCCCATTTCATAGATGGCTCCTGGTTAAGTTTAGGTTTAACCAGATATACTTGGTATTCAGTGATAGACATAGTTGGTGCAAACTTGAGGATGCACCAGTATGTGAATGTGATAATTTTTCCATACAAGACAACATACATCTTGTGTTGTTTTGCCCATTTTATCAAGTTCCAAGGAGAAAGTATTTGTTACCTTTACTAAAAGAGAAAGCGTTCATGCAAGCAAAACCCGCTTTTTTGTTCTTACAAATGCTTGACTCTCCCTTAGTAATGTTTAGTGTGGCAAATTATCTTGTGGCTGCAGTTCGAATTAGGAGGAGGAAAGCCCTAGCCCAACAACGGGGACTGGGATGATTTAAAATATATCTGGCTCTTTTGCACATAAGTTTTTATGACCTTTTTAAAATTGAATTGTACAATTTGGAATTTTTATAAAATGTGTTTTTAACTACATTGTGTTATATGAAACTGCGAAATGTGTAATTGGAATGATTCTATATTGGAATGATTTTATATTGTTGTAGTATGCTTTTATGATTTTTAACAAAATCGAATAAAGTGGTTTTTGACTTGACTTGACTTGACTTGTTCCCATGATGCACTGGGCCAGGGCCAGACTAAGTTGCATGTAGCCAGGTTCTGAACTGGGATGGTGCAGTGAGCTAAAAAACGGTGATGGATCAAGCCCTGATCTTTTGACTGGGTAGGAGTGTTCTGCTTAATTCAGATACTCTGTCCATCACCACCCCCCTTTTTGAATCGTTTTAGCCACCACAAGTGTGGAAGGGTATACTCAGATGTGAGTCCCTTGCTCATTGCACCATCAGGATTCAAGCAAGCCGGGCCGAAGACGGCTGCAATGCCAGAAACCGGTCCCCGGAAGCTTGTTTCCTTCCCAGTAAAAATTGGCTTGGTAGTTTTGTCTGCCCTGTTCCCATGATGCACTGGGCCAGGGCCAGACTAATTTGCATGTAGCCAGGTTCTGAACTGGGATGGTGCAGTGAGCTAAAAAACGGTGACGGTTCAAGCCCTGATCTTTTGACTGGGTAGGAGTGTTCCGCTTAATTCAGATACTCTGTCCATCACCACCCCCCTTTTTGAATCTGTTGCCTTTGTGACGCTCGTTTTTCCTGTTTCTGTGCCCTCTTGCCTCTGTGGCACTTGTTTTTTCCTGCATTTCTGTACCCTCTTGCCTCTGTGACACTCGTTGTTTCCCTGTGCTTCTGTGCCCTCTTGCCTCTGTGACACTCGTTTTTCCTCTGTTTCTGTGCCCTCTTGCCTCTGTGACACCCGTTTTCCCTGTATCTCTGTGCCCTCTTGCCTCTGTGGCACTCGTTTTTCCTGTGTTTCTGTGCCCTCTTGCCTCTGTGTCACTCGTTTTTCCCTGTATTTCTGTGCCCTCTTGCCTCTGTGACACTTCTTTTTTCCCTGTGTTTCTGTGCCCTCTTGCCTCTGTGCCACTCGTTTTTTCCCCTGTGTTTCTGTGCCCTCTTGCCTTCTGTGCCACTGGTTTTTTCCCTGTATTTCTGTGCCCTCTTGCCTCTGTGACACTTGTTTTTTCCCTGTATTTCTGTACCCTCTTGCCTCTGCACCACTAGTTTTTTCCCTGTGTTTCTGTGCCCTCTTGCCTTCTGTGCCACTCGTTTTTTCCCTGTATTTCTGTGCCCTCTTGCCTCTGTGACACTTCTTTTTTCCCTGTGTTTCTGTGCCCTCTTGCCTCTGTGACACTCGTTTTTCCTGAGTTTCTCGGCCCTCTTGCCTTCTGTGCCACTCATATTTTCCCTGTATCTCTGTGCCCTCTTGCCTCTGTGACACTCGTTTTTCCTGTGTTTCTGTGCCCTCTTGCCTCTGTGGCACTCGTTTTTTCGCTGTATTTCTGTGCCCTCTTGCCTCTGTGCCACTCGTTTTTTTCCCTGTGTTTCTGTGCCCTCTTGCCTTCTGTGCCACTCGTTTTTCCCTGTATTTCTGTGCCCTCTTGCCTCTGTGACACTAGTTTTTTCCCTGTGTTTCTGTGCCCTCTTACCTCTGTGACACTCGTATTTCCTGAGTTTCTGTCCCCTCTTGCCTTCTGTGCCACTCATTTTTTCCCTGTATTTCTGTGCCCTCTTGCATTCTGTGACACGCATTTTCCCTCATTTTGCCTTCTGTTCCATTTATCGTCCCCCGCCGTTGCGTCCCCTGCACCCCCGCCCCCTGACTGCCCTCTCACTGCCCCCACCTCCCAGCTGCTCCTCAATCCCATCCCCCCCATATATGCAGCCCGTCTGCACCCATCTGTACCTGGACCACGTCCAGCGCCAGAACCCCTGGCCCCCGCACCCGCCACAACAACCATCTACGATCCCAGTACTCTGCATGGTCTCAACTCCGGACAGACCCACACCTGCTTCAAGGCTGCCCCGAAACGCACACGCGGTCCCTCCACCTGCCGGAACTGCAGCTACACCAGGCTCAGAGCCGATGAACCACCCGCCAAGAAAGACCTCAACCACCACCGATGCATAGTACTGAACACCCGCTCCGCACTTAAACACGCCGTCGAGCTCTGGGACCTGCACGACACAACATCCCCAGACGTCGCCTTCCTGACAGAGACCTGGTTGATCGACTCCTCCGCACCCAACATTGCCATAGCCATCCCAGACGGCTACAAGTTCACCCGCAGACACCGCACCAACCGAGTAGGAGGAGGAATTGCCATCATCCACAAGAACAGCATCAGGGTCTCGACTAGCACCGACGGCACGCTCAGCACCGCCAAACACATGCACTTCCAGATCCACACAGACCCTAACTCCACCCTCAGAGGCACCCTCGTCTAGCAACCCCCCGGACCCTGTCCCCAGTTCAGTGACTCCATCGCCGACTTCATCAGCACGCACGCCCTGACCTCCACAAACTACATCCTCCTCAGAGACCTGAACTTTCACCTTGAGAACAACAACGACAACAACTCCACAACGCTGATCGATAACCTCACCAACCTTGGACTGAAGCAACTCGTTACAACACCCACCCACTCCGCCGGCCCTGCGCTCGACCCCGTCTTCTCCTCAAGCCCACACGCCACTGTCAGCCACACCACCGAACTCCTCTGGCCCTTCGCCTTCCAAAACCCACCACACACCACCACACCCAATAGATCCCCTGCCGCTGCTGGAGCAAAATCACCAAAGACTAACTACATGCAAACCTCGCTCTCAGCCTGAGCCCACCCACCAAACCCTCCAAAACCGACGACGCTGCCCGCAACCTCAGATGCTGGATCGAGGACTGCGACAACACCCTCGCCCTGCTGAAGAAACCCCCCCACAGAGACACCAGCAAGAGGGCCAGCTGGTTTACCCCAGAACTCCTTGCCTCCAAGCACGCCTGCCGGAGTCTAGACAAGGAATGGCACAGTGAACAAACTCCAGACAGCCGCGCAGAACACAAGGACGCAATCCGCAAACACTACCACCTCATCAGGGCGGCCAAGAGGACCTCCTTCAAAGACCACCTTGACAACAACGCACACAATAGCAAGGAGCTCTTCAACATCGTGAAGGAACTCTCCAACCCCAGCTCCAACACCAACGACATTCCGCCGTTGCAAGCCCTGTGCGACTCCCTCGCCACCTTCTTCCACCGCAAGATAGCAGACATCCACGACAGCTTCAACACCCAGACAGCCCCAACAGACAAGTACACAACAGACCGTCCGCACACCATCGACCACGACCCCCTGCTAGCCTGGGCCAGTGTGAGAGTCAATGACACCATCCAGACCATGAGCACAATCCACTCCAGGTCTCTGTCAGACCCATTCCCGCACCACGTCTTCAACAAAGCAAGCAGCTCCATCGCACTCCACCTGCACAACGTCATCAATCTCTCCCTCGAGACCGTGACCTTCCCAGAGAGCTAGAAACACGCCAAGATCAATGCCCTACTCAAAAAACCTAAGGCAGACCCAAGAGACCTCAAGAACTTCTGGCCCATCTCTCTGCTCCCCTTCCTGGCCAAGGTCATTGAGAAAATCGTCAACAGACAGCTAACCCGATACCTCAAAGAAAACAGAATCCTGGACCCTTCCCAGTCAGGGTTCCGCAGTAACCACAGCACCGAGACTGCCCTCATCGCCGCCACCGATGACATCAGGACCCTGCTGGACAACGGTGAGACCGCAGCACTCATCCTCTTAGACCTCTCCGCCACCTTCGACACCGTCTGCCACCCCACTCTATGCGCACGCCTTCATGCCACAGGTATCCGAGACAAGGCTCTGGAATGGACCACCTCCTTCCTCTCCGGCAGAACCCAGAGCGTTTGGCTCCCCATTCTGTTCCAAAGCCTCCAAGATCCTCTGCGGCATACCCCAGGGATCCTCCCTCAGCCCGACACTGTTCAACATTTACATGGCCCCGCTCACACATGTCACCCGACAGCACGACCTCAACATAATCTCCTATGCCGACGACACTCAACTGATCCTCTCCCTCACCAAGGACCCCAACACCACCAAAGCCAACCTCCATGAAGGAATGAAGGCTGTCGCCGACTGGATGAAGATCAGCTGTCTGAAGCTGAACTCGGACAAGACAGAGGTCCTCATCTTCGGCTCCAACCCTTCAGCCTGGGATGACTCCTGGTGGCCGACAGCACTGTAGGCAGCCCCGGCACCCACCGACAATGCTTAACCTGGGAATCATCCTCGACTCAACGCTCTCAATAACGAAGGAAGTCACATCTGTCTCCTTGTTCTGCTTCAACACCCTCCGCATGCTCCTCAAGATCTACAGATGGATCCAGATAGATACAAGAAAGACAGTCACCCAGGCCCTCGTCAGCAGCAGACTCGACTACGGAAACGCCCTCTACGCGGGAGCCCCGACCAAGCTCATCAAATGACTACAACGCATCCAAAACGCCTCAGTACATATGATCCTCGACGTACCACGACACGGCCACACCACCCCACTTGAGAAACCTGCACTGGCTCCCCATCAACAAGAGGATATCCTTCAAGATCCTCATCCACTCACAAAGCACTCCACAAGACCGGCCCAGCCTACCTTAACAGACGGCTCTCCTTCTACATCCCCAACCACCAGCTACGCTCCGCGGACCTCTCACTCGCCACCGTCCCGCGCATCTGAAGAACAACCACCGGCGGGAGATCCTTTTCCCACCTCACCGCCAAGACATGGAACACCCTCCCACTGAACCTACGACAGACCCAAGACCTGCTGACCTTCAGGAGGATACTCAAGACATGGCTGTTCGATCAGTAGCGGCCCCCTCCCCAGCACCTTGAGACCCTCGCCGGTATGTATTGCGCTTTACAAATGATTGATTGATTGATAGAAAGAACTGATGCCCCCTACAGGAAATTCAACTGATAGAGGTTACTCTTTACAGAGCAGAAAGTAGCATGCAGATGGGGGCGAGGGCTTGCAATCAAATTCAAAGAATGGCTGTACAATTTAATATTTTGTAAAGATCAACTAAACACATATGCCGAGCTTTTACCCCTGACTGCATGACTGCGTGACATCTGGGGCCCACTGCAGACATACCTGAGGGAGGGCAATGACTGCAACGTTGCATGATAGACATAACCACACTCTGTACCCCAATGCCTGAACCAATGGGCAAGTTTCTGCACTGACGCGGTGGTTGTGTGGGCACATTGAGCACGTCTCCAAAACGGGGGGGGGGAGTCTATCTCTCCAATGGGCCTTTTTCTGGACTGAGGGGTACTGACGGTATGTTGCGGTTATGCTTCAAAAATAGGGGATTAAGATCCAGGGAGGACTTACATTAACTACTCAACGTTTTTCTGGGGTATAAACTGAAACTACTGAAACTAGGCTCGATTGTGAGCTATTGAAATGCAGACATCTATTAGAATCATCCAGTGTAAGTGCACTGTTTAGTCTTGTGAAAACTCAATAAAGAAATAAAACAAAGAGAATGTCTCTGGGAGCTTAAATGTTATCACTGTTTTCAGCATATTCTTATTCATATAAACAAAGACATTTTAAACTTTAGTAATAGGTTTCTTTGCTATGCAGCATTTTGTCACAGAAGCATAGATTTAAAAGTCACATTAAGGCCACCACACCAATATAGGTAACCAAGAAATGGAAGGGTTGAAAATACTTGAGAGGCCTTATCTGGCATCTCATTGTAAGATTCACAATTTCTGCAAGTAAAACAGGATGTGCATCATACATAGAAAAAAGGGTAAAGAGCTTGTCATACTTTCCACATAGTGGCCATGCACCACTGAGTAACAGTGGATGAAGGGCAGAAGCCAGGCCAAGGATTGGGAGAGTTGAAGAAGGAAAGGCCACTGACACACCTCAGAGACATTTGAGTGTAGCAGAGAATAGGCAAATTAGGCCAAACGCATGCAGGCTTTGAGCCAGCTTTCCTAGCTGTGTATAGACAGCAAACTGTCCATGGAAAGAGAGAGTGGCTTTGAAAGGCATCCCATAGGCGATATTAAGGTGCATAGCAGGCCTATCTTAGGGGACATGACAGGTTCCTATCCACATCAGAATGCTGCTGAAGAGGTGAGGCAGGAACTTTATTGAGGGGTAATACAAACGTGTGGCGCACAATGTGAGAGACAGTGCAGTGGAATGCTGTGTTTCTCTCACTGGCAGTTTGCTAGTTCACAAAGACTAAGATAACAGAATAAATACAGAGAGCACTGGCGCATAGACAAAAAGATTTTTTATTGTGTATTTTTTTTTCCTCATCTCACCATATAGCAACTACAAATAAATGCAAGAAACCATCCTTCCAACCGGGGCGCCCCAGGCTTCTGCAATTGCATTGGCTGTAGGCGAGCCAGGCCAGCTTCTTTGTATGAAGCTTGGTGTAATCATTGGACTTAAGGGCTTCGGATCAGTCTCATTTCTATACCACATGCTAAAAACTGTGACCAGATATTACATCCATTATCATTCGAATAGGCCAAGTCCAAACGTGCCATCCCCAATGTAGCCCTCAGCCAGTTCTCGTACAGCAGGGGCCGTGGATCTTTCCATAGCTTGCAGATCTCCCTCCTAGCAATAAGAATCAAGTACATAAGCAAGCTTCTTTGTGTTGCCGACAAAGAATTCATCAGGTTATTATCAATACCAAATATCACTTTTGACAAATTCAAATTGATCTCAAGTTTAAAAATAGCTCCAAGGGTGCATCCCACGTTCTGCCAAAACTGCTTTAACATGACACATTCATAAAATAAGTGTACATCATCGGCCGGGGAAAAAACGCATCTTGGGCATTTTGAGGAGAGAGGAGCAAATTTAGCTATTTGTCAGAACTCGTACCTTTGAATCACTTTGGCTCACCGGTTCTTGCACGGGAACAGAGATGCTAGGTCCCAAATCCCTCATAGCAATGCAAGGGGGTATTTTCACAGAACCTCCAAGTCATTACCTCGGGGGACGCGGGAATTGGATAAAATGATAAACAAAGAAGAGACTGGTCCAGAATTGGCTCCTTCTGTCTGATGAATACAACGTTCTCTGTCTTTCCTATGGAACTTGTAAATTAATACACAATTATAACTAACCAACTCTACTCTCTTTTACCCTTGTTTTACTAATTGGCGTTTATATCTCACCCACCCTGGCTATGCTGGACGTTAGCTTCTCTTCTGTTCTAGTTGTAATTCTGGTTTCCTCCTCTGGTTAGTTGTTACTATTGAAAAGAATAATACATCAGTACCTGTTTCACCTTTCCTACACTATCTCTATAACCTGATATAGTAAGTGCACTTACTTCACTAACTAGAAGAGTTGCTCCTTATTTTGGGGTTCTGATATTTCTCTGTATTCTCTTGTATTGTCTGATATCTGGGACCAACTCTCTTGACTCTGTTCTTCTCTTTCTTACAGGTTGAGAATTTTTGGAATCAATAAGGTTGTTTTGGGTAAGTATTTACATATATATATACATGTTCACTTTTTCTTAATCATTGCCCTTATGTGGTTAATTCCATAAACCACTAACTCTCTCTTTTATGCGTTTATCTTTCTGTTTTAGGCAGTTTACAATGACTCTATATCTGGTAAGTTCAAGTTTGCTGTCACAACTTATAACAAGAGTCTTTCACTTAGCTCAGTCTTTTGTAGATCTCTGTCTTATCCGCAACGTCGTTTTCTTCTGAATATTCAGCACCTAGATGCGAGCGTAGTCTTTGAAAAACGGTGACTGGAGAAGTCCGGCTGAACCCCGTCACTCCTTCTCCTCAACTAGACGACCTCGGTACACTTCCACTTCAAAGTCACCTCTGATTTCGATACTGCCGCTTTCTTGACTCGTGCTTGAGTTGCGCACCGAGTCTCTTCCTAAATTCACCTTCCGCTGCGCTTTTAAAGCGAAGGGGAAGAAACTTCAAGAAAATACTTGGGAATGCAATTCTTATCTTCACTGAGTCTGGGAACGTCTTCTCCGACCTGAGGCTGGGGTGAAATGCGCAGTTCGTAGAGCGCTCGCACCTATCCTAGCCTGCTCTACCGCTGTGCACCAAAAGACTAGACCGCCACCCCGTACCGGGACGTGAGCACCTTGGCGGCCATCTTGGTTTCCCTTAGTCTAATCAATTCGGACCAGGTACGGGTGCCATGAGTCTCTAGACTTGTTTTGGTCGATTTTACTGTGCTAATCACATGAGTCGGTATTGGGGTTCTGACAGTACCCCCCAACAAGGCAGGTTCTCTCTCCATGGGTTTCATGGGAAAACGCTGATGAAATGACTTGATTAATCTAGGAGCATGGACATCCTCACTCAGCTCCCAAGTTCGCTCCTCTGGGCCATAACCCTTCCAGTCTAACTGGATTGGTTTTGGGGGTGATTGGATTCTTAAATCTGTGGAAGCCTTTTTCAACAGGGAAACATGAAAAACTGGATGGATTCTCAATTTAGTGGGTAATTTCAATCGATAGGTAACCTGATTAACCTTTCCTTCCACTGGATATGGACCAATAAAACGGGGTTGAAATTTTCGGTTTCCTTTTAATCTTAAGTTTTTTGTGCTTAGCCAAACTCGATCTCCAGTAGTCAAAGAAGGACCCTCTCTTCTTTTTCTATCCGCGTAACTCTTGTACTTTTCCTTAGCTGCCTTGAGATTGTCTCCTGCTCTTTGCTGTATTTGGCGTAAGTGCGAAACTACCTCTTTAACTGCGGGTACTGATATATCCGTTTGTCGAATGGTGGCATTTGGATGTCTGCCATAATTCAAGTAAAAGGGGGAGTAACCTGTTGAACTATTCTTTGCATTATTGTGAGCAAATTCCGCAGTCCACAGATAATCTGACCAATCACCCTCCTCTTTCAAGAGAATCAGTCGCAGATATTGTTCTAATTCTTGGTTCACCCTCTCTGTCTGCCCATCTGTCTCGGGTGATAGCTAGTGGAGAATCTAACCTCTGTACCTAATCCTTCCATAAAGGCCTTCCAGAAATGCGACACAAACTGAGAGCCTGTGTCTGATATTACAATCTTAGGTATTCCATGTATCTTTACTATCTGGGAACTGAAATGGGTGGCTAACTGTTTGGCAGTAGAAACCCCTTTTAATGCTGTAAAATGGACCATTTTAGAAAAGGCATCCACAACTACGAAAATGGTATCGAAACCTTGACTATTGGGTAAATCTGTAATAAGATCAAGTGTTACTGTGTGCCATGGATAAGGAGGTGTGGGTAAGGGCTGTAACAGACCCTTCGGGCCCGCCGTTCAGACTTTCCCTGAGCGCAGATTTCACATGACTTAACATACCTCTCAATATCTGAAGTCATCTTGGGCCACCAATAGTGTCTCTTAATCAATTCCTCCATTTTGGCTTCTCCTTTGTGACCTGCCATCTTATCATCATGACTCTCCCGCATCACTTGTTGTTGCAATTCTGTAGTGGGAATATACAAGGCATCTTGGTAATAGGGCAGTTGCCGAACGATCTTTCAATTCGAATCTTCTTTTGCCACTCCTGCATAACTTCTGGACTCATAACTTCAGTGATATTTTTTTCCAAACTGATTGAGGTGGTTACTCCAATAATTCCTTCACTAGGAATGATTGGTTGATTCTCTGTGAGGGTCTTCTGAGGTTCCGTGCCTATTCGGGATAAGGCATCCGCCTTCCCATTCTGAGCTCCACGACGAAACGTGATTACAAAATCGTAATCTGCAAAGTACAAGGACCATCTCAATTGTCTGGGTGTAAGGGTCCTGGCGGTCTTTAAGAATTTTAAATTGCGATGGTCCGCAAACACCGTCACTTGATGTTGGGCTCCCATCAAGTAATATCGCCATTCTTTAAAGGCATCCTTAATAGCCAATAACTCCTTCTCGGTGATGGTGTAATTGATTTCTGCCTGGGTCAGTTTTCTTGAACGGTAAGCAACAGGATGTAATTGACTTGTGGTCTTATGGCGCTGGGATATTATTCCACCCACGGCTTGGTCTGACGCATCCGTCTCCACCTAGAAGGGTTCAGTAGGATCCGCATGTAACAAGACAGGCGCCGTGGTGAAATCTTTTTTCAAGGACTGAAAGGCTTCCTCCGACTCCCTTGACCATTCAAACTTGGTTCCTTTTTTCAACAGTTTAGTAAGAGGAAGGATCTTCCTGGAGAATTCATTAATAAATCTCCGGTAAAAGTTAGCATATCCAATGAACCCTTGGACTTCTTTCATACTCGTTGGAGATTCCCAGTTCGTAACAGCTTCCACCTTTCGCTGGTCCATCAGAATTCCGGTGGGTGAAATAACGAAACCTAAGAATTCCACCTGCGAGACGTCGAAGGCGCATTTCTCCAATTTAACAAAAAACGTATTCTCTTGCAGCTTCCTCAAAACTCCTTTCACTTGTTCGTGGTGTTTAGTGACATCAGATGAATATATTAAAATGTCATCAATGTACACGATTGCGCACTGGTCAATAAATTCCTTCAAGACGTCATTGATGAAGTGCTGAAAGGATGCTGGCGTATTGCACAATCCATAAGGCATTACCTGATATTCAAAAAGCCCAAATCTAGTCCGAAATGCCGTCTTCCACTCGTCACCTTCACGCATTAGAACTCGATGATAAGCGCCCGTCAAATCCAGTTTAGTATAGATTTGGTCACCCTTGACTTGGTCCAGAAGGACTGAGATCAATGGTAGGGGATACCGGTTCTTCTTGGTGATTTTGTTGATGGCCCTGTAGTCGATACATATCCGCAAGTCTCCTTCCTTTTTTGGCACGAAAAATAACGGATAAGAGACCGGGGATTGCGAAGGCCGAATAAACCCGTTGGCTAAATATTTATCTAAGTACTCTTTCAAGTGATGATGTTCTTTTTCCGTCAACGCATAGACACGGCTACAGGGCAGGTTCAAACCCGGTTCCAGTTCTATCTTGCAGTCATAGACTCGGTGTGGAGGTAGTTGTTCTGCTTCCACCTCATTAAACACTTCCTTGAACTCCTTATACTCTTCTGGAATTTCTTGGACATTTATTACACACATGGTATGCCCAGTTGAACACAGAGATAAGGCCGGATTACTCTCTAAGGGTTTCTCTTTTGTACAAAAGCAATTTTCATGGCAATAATTTGAGTCCATTACAATGGTTCTAGAACTCCAGTCGATTGTAGGATTGTGTTCAGTAAGCCACGGGAGACCAAGAATTAGCTGAAACTGTGGAGCATCAATTAAGTTGAACTGAACTTTTTCTTTATGCCTATCGCTCGAAATCATTTGTATTAGTTCCGTGTGGCTCACAATTGGTTCTGAAGAAAGATTCGTTCCATCCACCGCCTGGACGGGTTCACTCTTTTTCTTCTGGATGGCCTGAATGCCCACCTTGGCCGCAAACCTTAAGTCGCAAAAATTTCCGGTGGCTCCCGAGTCTATCATGACAGATACATCTGTCAGAGTTTTATGCCTGAATCTCACTTCAATGGGCAAATTCAAATGCGGAGCCGCCGATTATAGAGCATTCGCTATCTGATGTTCTTGTGGAGTCTTTTCTGAGATCGCACCCACCTGTTCAACTCCCTCTACAGGTGGTGCCATTAGTTTTTCTTCGGCTTGAAAGTGTTTTTAGGTTTCTTAGGCAAATTTCTAACAAAATGCCCATTGGATCCGCAATACATACACAGGTTGCTAGCTCGTCTCTTGTCCTTCTCTTCCTTAGATAGAGGCCCTCTGTAAGTTCCAATCTGCATTGGTTCTGTTCCGAATTGGGCGTCCGAACTTCTTGCGCCTTCGGGTCGAGCTCTATCAAACCTGGGGGTTATCGTTCTAAGGTCTTTCTTCTTTTCTCCCCTTCTTTCTCCTTGGCGGAAATCTATCTCCAAGACCAAATCAATTAGAGCTGGGATCTCTGTGGGTCGATTTGGAATTTGGGCCAACGTGTCTTTTAATTCGTCTCTTAACCCACGGTAAAACACTGCCGCTCTCTTGCTTTCTGGCCAATTAGTCTCCACAACCAGCTTATTGAACTGGGCCAGATAGGCAACTAGATCTCGATTCCCTTGCCGCAGGTCAAGTAGTTCGTTATCCACCACTTGAGATATCCTCCGCCTGTCAAAAATCCGAAGGAATTCTTGTTTAAACTCCTCAAAGTTCCTCAACAAAGGATCGTCCCAGGTGACTAGGGGCATGGACCACGAGGCTGCATCCCCACTCAGATATGAGAGCATGAAAGCCACTTTAGACTGCGCCTCAGGGAATATCGAAGGGCGACACATAAAATGTAAGGAGCATTGGGAGAGAAATATTTGCGCCTTCTGCGGATCCCCGTTAAATCTTTCTGGGGCTGCTAATGGTATAACGGGGGATAGGGAATAAATGACTTGTGTGGTTGATCTATTAGTGGCTTCTAATACAGGATTCATAGCCTCTCTCTCCAAGCTACTAGACTGCCTTAATCTTAGCGCTAATTCTGCAGTTTCTTTCCTGGCGCTGACTACCTCTTGTCTAAGGTTACAATTTTCTTCTCTGACTGCTATTTCTTTTGAGACAGGTCCATAGCCACAGCTGTGCATTTGTTTCCTCTCGAGTCATTGTTGCGGCTACTTACCCCGGTCGGCATACCTCTGGGAGCCACAAGTATAGTCTTATATTAGGACACTTTATTAGTTTTGACACAGTGGCGTAGCAAGGGGGGCAGGGGGCACAAGTTTTGAGGGTGGCGGGCTCTCCGGCTCTTCTCTGCGGCCGTCACAGGGCAGCAAATGCAAGAATCACCAGGAACATCCCCCCCAATCCTACATTCGTCACGCAGGGGCAGCCACAGGTGGCAAATGGTCTAGCTATGTCACTGTTGTGGACGAAAGCCATTATTTGGGTGGATTTGTGTTTCTACATGAAATCTGAGGTCGTTTGTTGTGAATTCATAATTTGGTGATATCATATATGCTTTTCTATTAGGAAACTTTAGAGCTTCCTATTTGAATCAAATGGGTGGAACTGCATGAATATCTTGCAACGTAAATTTAGGAGCCTTGGGCATATACATTTATTATTGTAATTTACCATTTTAAGCAGCAGACTTCTTTTATGTGAATTGGTACTCCCAAGCAACTGCTGAATTTGTGGTGTTCTATCTTTTATCTGTGATGATTTTGGGAGTGGCATATGCAGTTTGACATTGGTTAGCTTTATCAACCTTTTTTGTCATTATTCGAATTGACCCTTAAGATCAAGTTTTTTTGCTATGATTTTTGTACTGTTAATATTTGGTTTGACACTGCCCTAATTGCATTCATATTTCTGAGGAGGCTGGAATATTTGTATTTTTCCTATCAGGTTTTTTTTCTTTTTTCTATTCATCTCTATAGATACTTTCAATTCATTTAGTGTGGGTTTTTGTATTGCTTTTGAATCTTTTCAGGTTGGTGTTTATTTATTTGTAGGGTATCGATAGATCCTGCATTGTCCCCTTCCAATTGGTATTGCTTTTTGGGTTAGTCCTGCTGGGCCTTTCCTATTCCAGAGCCTCTGAAGTCAGAATTTTTGGTACGTCCCAAGACATCAGGCCTTTGTTGCCTATGTACTTTTTATTAAGACGCTGAATAACAGATGTTTTATTGTTACCCAACTCAATGGTACTCATTTAGTATACTCATGGTATATGTATATATAGATATTACCTACTGGCGGTATGTAGGACCTAGTTTCCGTAGGAAAAGCGTTTTTTGTTTTCCCACAAACTTTGGCACTGGTTGACGAATCTGTGCAAATTGTTCAAAACTTGTGGGGTGCTCTGGTCAGCTCCTATCTTAAAAGTTTCAGGGTGATTCGGCAAGCGGGGGCCGAGAAAAAAGGGGGGTCCCAAAACTTGTTTTCTCCATGTTATTTCCCATAAGAAACTTTAGACACGGCGACAGCACGAACTGCTGAAAGGAATTACACCAAATTTGGCATAAAGGTAGTCCTTGTTTCAGAACAAACTCTTTTTCTCAAATGGTGTAAATCCGTTTAGTAGTTGCTGAGAAAATAAAAAAAAATAAGTTTTGATGTATAGAGGCACGGAGAATCTGCGCACCGACCCGACCACGAGCTGTATCCTAATTGGCTGTCAACACTGCAAACCAGGAAGTGTTGGCAGCCATCATGTGACTCTGTAGAACCAAGTCACAAGAAAAGAGAAAAAGAAACACAAAAACAAGAAAAGGGGGCAGGGTAGAAACACCCTGACCCCCTAGGCCTGCTTAAAAACAAAATTGTCCGTATTTGCACTAGGTGCGTGAATCCAGCCAAGAAAAAAAAAAATAAAGTACGGGCTCCCGCGCTTCGTTATATTTAAGCCCCCAGGTGGGCCAGGTCCCGGGGGGCACTGAAAAGAAGGTGTGAAAGGCCCAATCCCCCCCTCACTGCCCAGATGACCGCCACCTCCCCGGGGCAAGAATAATGACTTGGGGGGCACATAGCCCACTACTTTGTCTGAGTAAGGTAGTCATAGATCCCATAGTGATAGATAGGGCCTTTAAAATTTGCTCCATAAAACAACAGCAGGGGAAAAAATCTGTAATCTGCCTGGGGCTCGAATTTCTAATTTGCTTTTCCACTGCAGACAGCAGCAACTGCTGCTGTGAGCGCAGGGAGCGATGCATGGGATCTGGGAACTTAATCTGCGGAGCTGGGACGTCTCCTAGGCTGCAGCAGTACAGACAATGTACTCCCCTCATTTTCCTCATCTGAGAGCCCCACCTCCTGTTCTTACTCAGCTTCTTCTCCCGTATACACCAGACCCCCCCACCCCTGCACACACACGCAGAGCCCTCTAACCACATTTCACAATAAACAAACAAACATGGAGGGTGTCATGCTGTGGTATACTACCCCATTCCCCAACAAGCGCGAATTGCTGCCTGCCTCACATTTTATTTTCAGCCTGCCCCTTCCAGACTCTGATGCCCATACCACTTCCACCCACAAACACAACCCGTAATATTTAATAGCAATGAAACACTAGATAGAGTATGGCGACCGCTGAACACTCACCTTTAAAATACCGCAATCGAGATGTGAAAAGAAACCTACATTGAAGTCTTTGAATTCATGGTCATAACTTGCTCGCCAACCCCGTACTCCTTGGAACAAGCCCACAGAAAGCACCACAGTGCCCGCACAGAGGCGCTGAGGTGTGCGGTGTGACGCCCGCCTCTGAAACCCCCGGTTCGCACCTTCACCTTCCGAGCATGTTAGCTGCGTGGCCGGGGAGGGAGCAGGTCTGATGCTCAAGGCAGATAACTTTTGTCTCATTCATCACAAGACCCTCCCTGCACCGAGCCTGCCAGGTGCCTGCTGTTCTGCAGGAAGATTTCTGGGCAAGGAGTAACTCCGTTCGAACTTTATCCTCTGCCTGACCATGTTCCTTGTCAAGAGCTGCATTCAGACGAGGCCAGTGGCCACCTGCCAAAGGAGGCAAAATTAGTCAAGTTCACCTGGCAACGTGGCCCTGCACTGTGCACGCCGTGTCCCTCTGTGTGATTGTTTCACATGAATCCGAACAGTTTTATACGTTGTGGCATCGGGACGGTAAGGAGATATCAGAGGGGGAGCCGGGATCATTAATATCTTCAGTTCTGAAGTTTTTCATTACGACCCGAGGGGAGGGTGGGGATCACATATCTATCACAGATGGCGAGAGAAAAATAATAAAAGTGAGTGTCTACCATGTCTATTTATCTATCTATCTATCTATCTATCTATCTATCTATCTATCTATCTATCTATCTATCTATCTATCTATCTATCTATCTCCAAATGCCACTTAAGCACCGCCTAGCCCTTTAAATGGGTGCCTCCGTGGCCGCACGTCGTTTATTTATTTGTATTTATTTAATGCAATTTTATATAGCGAGAACATTACCCGAAGGTGGCAGAGTGCTTTACAAAAGAACCAGTTGCATTACATAAGGAATTTGGATTACATGCGTTGACGCCACGGAAAGGCATGTCCCCACCATTATGCTAATATGGATGGCGGTGTCTCCCAGACACGCCATCATGTTAGCAGCTTTTCCACCCGGTCGACTCTTCGACTGGGTGGAAAACAGGCGGACGGTCTTTCTGTCCGCTGGGATTCCCCCCGCCATGGCAATGTGGCTGGGGGAGAATTCAGTGCGGGCCGAGATTTTCTGCGAGCGGATCGCCACCAGCATACGGGCGGTGGCGATCCGCCCACAATCAGAATGGACCCCTTTGTGTTTAGAGCTTTATGATAAGTGTGGACGCTTCTGCACTTAAAAATCCCACATCCTGTTGATGTGTTTGTAACAATCCTGGAATTGAGCAGAGAGGGGCCCTGTGGGATTGTTTGCAATGAAGCAAAAAGGTGAACTACTGCAAAAGTGGGTTGGGTGACTCTGGGTGAACTTTTCCCTGATTGGTCAGAGAGAGGCCAGGAGTATTCAATACACAGAAGCTAGTGCCAGATATAAATGTTGAACCTGTGAGAAGACAGAAGAAGAACTGCACCTGTTATTGAGACCTGTGAGGGGACCTGAATACTGGATCTAACCCTACCTATACGTAGGACAAAGAAATGTACTCCGAGGTTCAATTGGCTGACCTCCTGTGAAGTTACTTGGACACATCCAGCTGCAAGAAGCTCCTCTGCCTGAAGAGCCCAGCTGACCAGTACCAACTGGACCTACCCTAGACCTTGCCGTTGCCTTATGCTGGAGTTTTTCTTGACCCCCAAGTGCGCTTCCTGAGGTCCTGGGACCCTTGATTGGTATCAAAGTGTGCTCTTCCTAACAACGCCTCTGTCTCAAGGGCCCTACATTGGTTAGCGGTTGAAGAAAATAACAAAATACTTACATCCAAGAAACCTCTGCTCCAGATTGGCACCCCGCCTCAATATCCCAGCATACAAGAAAAAAACATAGGTGGGACATCATTCTCTGTTCAAGCAGCCAAATAATGAAATTTATTACCTCAAAACACAAGAGCCACAGAGAACCATCTTATCTTTAGAGCTGGCTCTTACCTAAATGACCACCATATTCAAAATGCAAATGTTCAGCAATGACATACACAATTCATATCTGGTATTTGTAAAGTGCAAACAAATCACCCCTAGGGGTCTTAAGGCGCTAGGGGGCGTTGGGGAGATTAAGTGAGCTATTGCCCAGAGTCACAGGGTACTGAGCTGAGATTCCACCAGTGCAGGGGAATAAACTCTGATCCCTGTGCTTTGGAGGCAGCCGCTCTGGCTGCTGCACCACACCTCTGCCTGCAAGACACCTATTGTCAGGTCTGTCGTTGGTTCTCTTCGGGGCTGTGCTGATTGTCCTATAACCTTCCCCACACGACTCTCCCAGAGCCTGAAACAAGCAAAACAGACTACCAAGATCGTCCCGTGAGGGCGGGAAAGGAAAGGGACAGCTGGGAGGGAGATCTGAAACGACAAGAACAACAAATTAGCAAACACCCCCCTAGAACGCCACAAAGGAATATCCTACAATCCTTACTATTATCCACAACCTTATTCTATTCCCCTACCTGTGCAGGAAATAAATAGATCTTTGTATTTGGGGAGGAATGGAGAGGGCCTGGATTGGGATAGGAAGCCAATTGCAACAATAAACATATAGGAACACAATGAACATTGGAATACACAAGAAACAATATTACTTCCTCATTCCAATCCACCTACCACTCAAATTACAGTGTTCTTCTTTAGGCTAGAACTATTCCCATGCTCAAGAACTCTATAGCGTCTCCCCTGTATAGTCGAAATACAAAGTGCAGGATAATGAAGAAACGATATAAGAATCATAAACGAACAAAAGACAGTATAGGTTGAATTCACCCTTGTCACTTTTTCCTGTTAGTAAAATGTGTTTTCTCCTTTTGGGGAAGGATTCCGTTTCGTGACACCCTAGTGTTTAAGCAAACACGAAATCTCTTTCCTCGCTCATAGATCGAATAGCCAGTTCTATTCACAGTATCTATAACGTGCAAGAAGGTAGTTGTACTGATGGTAATACACTATCTCGAATTGTACTACTCCAAAACCTATCCCCGCAATGAGAACGCGGAAAAGCATCTCGTCCAACGGGTATAGGTGCAAAGACTTCGTTACTTCACAAAGTCAAAATACAAGAGAGTTTGTTAATGCATACGTCCGTACTGCAGACGTGCTCCGTTATTAAAGTCTTTCACCCAACCCAACGCGGGGTGATATCAATCAGAAACAAATATGGCCAAAGTTTCTCCTTTACGGAGCTTACCGCTACCTCCCCTCACCAACTCATCAAGGCAAAAATTATCGGCACCGTGAGAGAGTGCCGACTGTGTTTATTTCCGTGAAGGTGCGTAACCGACGTCTTGGAGCATGACGTCGTTTCCCGGCTTTCTGGGAACTATAGTTTGTTCCGTGCGGGTGCCATTTCTCCCGCATTATGCGGACGGCGTCCATACTCGGTGGAGGTCTGACACCTATGGTGCATATACATGTGTTTGCTAACATGTATACTTAGTTTATATGTATGTATTAAGATATTTGTATTTCTTTGTACAAATCCACATAGGATTAATGAATAAAAAATATATATAAATATACATTCTTAAATTTATGCCTAGCAAATATACAAATAAATATATTACGTGTGGTTGTAAATATATACATTCCTTATGTCTATGCTTAAAATATATATGAGTCATGATAGCGACCTCCTTACAATGGGCTGTCTGTTCTGATGTACAAAAATATTTTATCCAGGGGTACCGTGGTAATATAGCTCGGCTTTCTAAAAGACTCAAATGGGTCTCCTGGATTAGGCAGATCTAAGCTGGGCTTTGCGCTAGATATTCCAATACTAACCTCTGCCTACGAGGACATCTTGAACCATTGTTATTCCACAATAGGAACTTTAGATCCCTAGCTCCCAATAAAAAAGTTACTCCGTTAAGAGGGCCAACTGGACATCTCTACAGATAACAAATAACAAGCAAATCAAAAACCAGGCTAGCTGGTATTGAAAATGTGATAGCGGGTTCTTTTTTAACTTTTTCTCCCTGCTCCCCACACTGGGGAATGTTTTAAGACTGTATCTTTTAATAATGTTATCACAAATTCCCTGATATCAGAGTCTTCAAGAGCTTTGGGGACATTGATCAGTCTCAGATTATTTCTCCTGGAAAGATTCCTGAGACTCTCTAGATCTTCTTTTATTTCTCTACTTTGTCTTGCTAACTTAACCATTTCTGCTGAAGATAGATTCAGTGCCTCTTTGATCTTTGGGATCTCCTGCTCCAGAGTATCTGTTCTTAGAGATACTTCTTCCAACTTCTGTGCTAACACTGCACAGGAAGCCTGAATTGCAACTTGGTTGGTCTCAGAGACTGTGAATCTATTCCCCATCTCTTCCTTTAGTGCCAGGAGAATATCTGCCAAGGATCCTGGACTTTTCATGGGAGAATGATGAGGTGATAGTATTTGTTGTGTTATTCCTGGGTGGACGTCCGGCTGGGCATCCTGCGGCTCCAGCACACTAAATCGATTTGAAGTGGAAACTGCAGGATGAACAGATAGCTGGGGCTACTGGAGTCCTCAGATGATATTTCTACCCTTTGATTAAGAAGGGAGGGATTGTGAGACCTCCAACGGCACAGCCTGAGATTGATTCAGCTCCATCTCACTGACGATTGAGGGGAGAGGACCTTCTTCATTAGGAGCTAAGGTGTGGGCTGGAGTTGCAAGCACTTTGTAGTAGGACTTTCGGGAGGGTGTAATCTTCACCATAAGTACTGATGGCTTCTTCCCTCTGCCTACCCCTCTAGATCTAGGGCTCTTAGTGCCAGAGGAGGCTCAATTCTTACTCCCTTCTCCTTTGCTTTATCTTTCACCTCCTCTCCTCTCTTCTTTTTTTTGTGTTTGACAGCATTTTCACTAGTTGAGGAGGGGGGTCCTGGATAATCAGCCCAGTAGAAGGTAAAAGCTGTGCAGCCCTTGCATGGAGCGTGTATCTGCACACTTCCATTAAGGGATTACTTTTATTATGTTGACCCTCACTCCTCTCCATATGATACAGGACCCCCTCATCCTCCTAGCCCGCCCAATAGCCACAGGGGTCACACTCTGCCAATTGTGTCTCGAGCCAGAAGGAGGAACGGCCCCTGAATGCACAGCAAAATCAGTCCTACCTTCTTTTTGCCTTAGTAAAGCTTTTCCAGGCTCAACTTCTGCGTCGAGTCTTACCTCCTTGTTCCCTACCTTGAAGGCTTGCTTCCCCTTCCAAAACCACCACGACTGTCTCAGCACCTCCGAAGGACAGACGCTAGTGCTGCCTCTGTCTCCAACAGCCCCGACCTGGAAAGACGCCGCTCGACGGCGCGCCACTCCCGCCACGAGGATCGGAGTGTAGTGGAGGTTCTCTGGAGCTCTGGAGCAATCTGTCATTTGCAGTTCGCTTCTCAGACGCCTGAAGCAATATTGCGTCAAACAGAGGTATTTGCACAAGGAGGGGGGAGAAGAATAAAGGGAGGCAGTAAACTGCAAAGCTATCATTTGTGGAATATACCACGGATCACATCACCCGGGCAGACTGTCGACCCACGGCCATTTAGCTGACACCTCCATGTTGATAAAACAGGGAGCGGGATGTGTAACAAAATCATTTAAAACATATCAAACTGGGAGATGGATTATAGCAAAATTGGATTTTGGAGGATCTGAGTTGGCATGTGCATCCTTCTATGGTCCGAACATCGATGATCCTACGCATCTATGTAAGATACAGTGGATCCTGATGGAAGTAGTTTCCCCCATAATAAATCGGGGGAGATTTTAATGTGTTGCTTGACACCCTGTTGGATAGATCGAACCAGAGGCATTATATAGGAGCGCCCAGGTTCCAGCAGGCTTTAAATAATATGATGCACGATCTGTAGCTCTCTGATATATGGAGGGCTAAGAAGGGTAACCTTAAGGGTTTCACCTTGCATAGCAAGAAACACTGGCACTTTTCAAGAATTGACTATATTCTAGCAGATGGGTCTACTATAGATGATATGACGACTGTTGCCATTCAGCCAAGCCATATATCGGATCATTCCCTTGTGGCTTTTTCCTAAACAGGGAGTAGGTATAAATTAAGATTTAGATGGACACTCAAAAGGTTAATGTTGGCAGATCCAAAAATAATAGGGCTCAAGCGAACATGCCTCAACTTTTTCCCCATAAATATTGGATCTACATCTATAGACTACGTTTGGGATGCCTTAAAGGCATATCTGAGGGGGTTTCTACATAGTCTTATTTGCAAAGAAATAGAGAGGATTCGCATAAATTAAGAGTGTTGGAGGATAAAATCTCTCAACTAGAAGCAGACTTACTTCGGCTCAACCAGGGGGCCTCGGAAAGAATACAGCAAGCTCAGAGAAAGCTCTAAAATACCCATCAGGAGTATAAGATCAGGCTTGATCAGAAATGTAAAGCACAGTGGCTGACAAAGAAAATGCTGAATTTCGAGTATGGAGAGAAGGCAGGAGCACTCTTGGCATGGAAGGCCAGAACAAACTGGGCAAAGAACCATATAAATGAATTAATTATAAATGAAATGGGAACATATCCAGTAAAGTGGCTTGCCTACTCTCTCTATTCTCTGACCTCTATAAGGTGGAGATTACACCAGATTCGGAGATCTTTAAAACCTGGTTGAGATCCTTGTCTACTTTAACAGCAGAAAGCTGGGGAAAACTAGACGCCCCAATAACAGAGGAAGAGATTCAAGTACAACTTGGGAGAAGCAAAACTAAGAAGGCAGCCGGCACAGATGTCCTCCCTAGTGAGGTATATAAACTCCTGATGGAGCAGTTGGTTCCGATCATGGGTACTCTGTTCAATTTGGTCTATCAATGAGGGGGTCAGATTCCTAGGTCTTGGAAGGAGGCAACGAGAGTGCTCATCTTGAAGCCTACTAAGGACCCCTTAAGTCCAATTCATACAGACCAGTTTCCCTTCTGAATGCTGATTATAAGATCTTTATGAGCATGCTAGCAAGGAGACTGGTCAAAATAGTTCCACAGTTGATCAACTCTGATCAGAAAGGGTTTATTCCTAAAGGGAATCTCCAAGAACAAACACAGCAACTAATAGGTAACATAGACTTGGCAACAGCTCGGCCTGTACCCTTGACTGTAGTGGCACTAGATGCGGCCAAGGCGTTTGATAGAGTGTGCTGGGTATATCTTTGGGAAGTGCTGAGAACAATGGGTTTTGATTCTATCTTTATTCAGACACTGGAAAAATGTGACCAGGGTTCCTCCACTAAAATACTACTGAACGGGATCTTAACATCTACTTTTAATATACTGAGAGCAACAAGACATTAATATCTATATTTAATATCTACATAGAACCTTTGCCACAGGCAATAACAGCGGATGTCTTAATAACTCCTTTATCATCTTAGAATTAGTGCATTAAGGTTGCCTTATACGCAGATGACTTGTTGTTATATACTGATGACCCTGCAGGGGCGGTTCCAAGGGTTGAAATCTTGCTAGAAGAATTTGGATCACTGTCGGGGTACTTAGCCAACACCTCTAAAACCGAGGTGATGTTTTGGAATATCGATAATTGGGGAAGGATAACAAGTCAAGAATTTAAATACTTGGGTATTATAATCATCAAAGATATCGAGAAGATTCCACAGATCAACCTAAATAGGGTCTAAAAAGAAAAAGATTGTCTACTAGCGAAGTGGAGAAACCTTCCTTTAACAATACATGGTAGGGTTAATCTAGTTAAAATGGTAATTCTCCCCAAACAAACGTACTTGTTTAACACTATCCCCCTCAATTTTCCCAAACTGGGTATTAGTAAAATCCAGAGTCAGATTGATTTGGGCTTACAAGGGTGTTAGATCAGGGTGGAAGAAGCTTAGTCTCAGGCTGGTTAAAGATGGACTGGCTCTCCCTGATATCAATTGATATTGTGTATCCTTCCAATTTAAGAACATCCGGATGTTGCTGACGAAGCCTGACGATTCAACTTGGGGAAGACTTTTGGCTACAATGACAAGGTATAATGGAGGGGATGGTTTCTTGCAGAATTTTGGGGCACCAAGGTACTTTAAAAAAGTATGTTCAAAACTACTGATGTCTGCTCTCAGCTGTTGTATAAGGTTTGAAGCAGTTGGGGGATAGGTTATTATTCAAATTTCGCTCCAATTTGGGAAACCCCTGGGACCCCGTTATGCCTTAAAGACAGCCTGACTATTGCAATCAAAAAGGCGGGCATTACAATTTGGTCAGATCTGATAACATCAGTAAGGGTCCATCCTCAGGAGGTTTTAAGAGCTAGAATTGGAAGTGACTTCTCTAGATTTAAATACATGCAATTCATATCTGGGTTTACATCTGTGAAAAATTAAACCCGTGGTGATTGGGAACTAGAGCAATCTCTTCAGGATGTAAATCTTAAGAGTAAAGAAATTTATAAGTGGTACGAGAAGCTCCTGGAGGCATTCATACCTGTGCTCTCCATGCCACTGGAGTCAAGCTATCCTGGCTGAGGAGGGCTGAAAGCCCAAAACCAATCCTAGGATGCTTATTCAAGTCCAGGGAGGACCTGGCCTGGCAGTTCGGGCTGGACTGTTCCCATTGGGCGCAGGGTCAAGACTGATTTGCATATGGCTGGTTCCAAACTGGAATGGCATTGTGATAAAAAAAAACTATGGATTTAGGCCCAGATATCTGTACTCAGGTGAATGTATGACATTGTTCTGCATTCTGCGTTCTTTTTGCATTTGTCATCACGAGTGGGACAGGTATGCCCAGACGTGGGTCGCATGCTCTCCACGCCACTGGAGTCAAGCTATCCTGGCTGATGAGGGCCAAAAGCCCAAAACCAGTCCTAGGATGCTTGTATCCAGTCCAGGGAGGACCTGGCATGGCAGTTCGGACTGGACTGTTCCCATTGGGTGCAGGAAACCAAAAATGAAGAAAAAACCCTGCCGTGGATACTAGGGTCCAGTATTAGGATCCCGTGTGTATTTAATACCTATTTCGGACCAGAAAGCAGCGCCAATTTAGACAATTACAACATTGGGTCTGTTTTTCTCTTTATTTTTTCATTTTTATTAGTTTTGGCTCATACAGGATGCAGTTCATAAGAACTTGATTGTATAGATTAAGCAATTTGATCAAACAGGATAACAATTCATAAACATTTCATACTTCACTGTGTAGTCCCGCACAATACCACACATACCTTGACAATCCTCATTCAAAATGCAATCATACCATCTCATTCATGCTTAAGACTCAAGTTAAAAACCACATCTTGGTACATCGTGCCTGAATAGAAGGTCAGATGGAATTGCACTTAGGCTATAGAGAGGTAACATTCACTGTAAAGCCAGATAGAAAAAGGGGCTGATCCAACAGATGGTTAGGGATCACGGTCTTCAACACATTAGACGCCTACGCGCGTTTCGGTGCAGCGGCCAAGTTGCCCCCCCTTTTTCTCAGCTCCCGCTTGATGAAGCAAACCGTAAATTTGAATGCACTACTAGAATCAGGAGGTTACTTTTTTAAACACATTTTGTATAGATTCGTCAAACAGCACCAAAGTTATAAGCGTGTCAAAAAATGTTGTTATGCATAGGAAATCCGCAACATTCTATTCCCAATAAATTTGGCGCCGATTGATGAATCTGCAAAATTTTCCAAACTTTTGGCCAGCTATGCTCCGCTCCTATCCTTCAAGTTTTGGGGTGATTCATCAAGTGGGGGCCAAGAAAAATGTGGGTCCCAAAACATGTTTTCCCCATGCAATTTCCCATAGGACCTTTAGCCACAGCTACAGCCCGAACGGCTGAACGGAATTACACCAAATTTGGCAAGAGGTAGTCCTCAGTTCAGACTTGTGCCTTTCTCTCAAATGGTGTCAATCTGTTCAGTAGTTCCTGAGGAAATTACAGTTACATTTATTTAAATATCTATGGGCGTGGTGGATCTGCGGATTGTGCGAGGATCGGCATCGTACCATAAGCGCACCCTTCCGAGCACGCGCTGAATGCTAATTGGCTATCAAGTGGTTGTCAACATTCGAGACAAGGAACTGTTGGCACACATTTTGTGCCTCGGTAGAAGCGAGGTTGAGGAAGTTAATGGAATATGTGTGCAGGGGGCAAGGTAGAAATACTTTTACCCTCTAGACATGCTTAAGGGGTACCTAAAGGACCCCCAGGGCCCACAATTTTTTTTTTAAACCCAGCAGGTGCGTGTAGGGTGTGCGGACTCTGCCATAAAATAAATAAAATAAAAGAGAGTTTTTTATAATTGGTCCCCGGGGGGTTAAATACCGGGGGCAAAATGATCAAATTTTATGGGGGGCCCAGAGGGGCCCCCCAAGTCTTGGGGATTGTCACCCCCCGGCTAAAAAGAAAAAATGGAGGGGGGGGGCCAAGGTCCCCAAAGCCGCGGGGACCACCACCATTGGGGCTTTATGTATTGTGGGAGGGGGACTGCGTGGCCCCCCTCCTGGAGCACTTGACGGACCATTACCCCCGGGGATAAAAAAAATATGGTTGGGCGGGCTTCAAGGTCTCCAAAGCCCCGACGACCACCACTCCCCGGGGCTTTATGTATTGTGGAAGGGCTGGCTCTTGCAGGGTCCCGGGGTGTCTATCCCGCCCTCCCATAGCAAGGAAATCTGTTCTCTCTTTCAAAATCTAAATCAGATTGCTTTTCCACATGGGGAGCTGCATGTTAGTAGCTCCCCATGTGGAAAAGCAATGCTGGCTCCCAAACATGTAGAAGTTGTGCACCAAAGGCACTGGAGCCGCGCACCCTACAGATTATGAGTTGTGCATCCAGTGTATGCGCACCAGTGGGCCGCACTGAGCGCCATGCTGGGTGCGCAACTCCTAATTTCACCGTATTAAAATAGCTCCTATCAGTAATTTCTAATATCTCGGGGACCACATCCCCTGGGGCTTTATATAAAATGTTGGGGACCGTGGGGGGAGCCACAATGCCCCCTCGGTCCCGCCGGCTCCCCTGCGTCCTTCGGGAGCCGGAATTGCTTTTCCACATGGGGAGCTGCTAACATGCATATGGAAAAGCAATCTGGTTTGATTTTGAAAGTGAGAACAGATTTCACAGCTCTGTCATTCAAAATGCAAACCAAGTTTGCTATGGGAGGGCGGGAGCCGCGAGACTCCTGCCCTCTGATAGTAAACAGCAGTGTCCCGGGGGTAGGCACGCCGGGACCCTGCAGGAGCCTGCCCTGGGGTGTGGCGGTCCCCAGGGCCCTCGAGGGCTACAGGCGGAGGGCCACCCAGCCTCCCTCCCACAATACACCAAGCCCAGGGGGTGGTGGTTCCTGGGGCTTGAGGGGGGTCGTTGAGGGCCTTCCACTTCTAATTTTGCAGGGGGGGCCTTGGAGCCCATCCAACCATTTATTTTATAGCTCTGGGGGTGGCTCTCACTGTTGCATAGCAAACAGCAATGTTGAGAAAATCTTTTGGTAAGATAACAAAGGATTTTGAACTCCATTTTCAGCGTTTTTATTGTAGGTTGCAGCCGTTAAAGCGGCAACAATTTTAACTCTGTCTTTGTAAATATGCCACTAAGTGTTGTAATGTCGACAATCTCGTCTCCCATTTAAATAGGCATGAAGTATTTATTGAAGTGCATTGTGAATCGTGAAGCAGCACTGTCTAATTGTGATCGATAAAGAATTGAATGACTTGTGTACTTGTTTTGCTCGTAATGTGCATGGGGGAGATTTACAAGTTCATTGCATTACTATCGCATCACTTTTAAGATGGGAAAAGTGACGCGAAAGTGGCGCAAGGGGGTTGGAATTCTGGTACACAGTGTTCTGTCCTACTTTGCTTTCTTTTCTGTAATGTACAGCCAGTACCTTTCAACCCTACCCCCAAACGGCTTACTGCCTGTTACCATAGTAACAGTTCATGGAACACTTAAGTGAGCACACTATGGGGCCGATTAGGATGGCGGTGAATCCGCATCCTCCGGGCTGGTGGAAGCCACCGCCAGCCTGGAGGATGCGGATTCATCGCTGTGGCCACAGAAAACACCCACCGGCAGATTAGGATGGCGGTGGTATTGTGGTGGGAACAGCGGCGGACAGCAGGTCGGTCCGCCGCTGATCCGCGGGGTGTGGAGGACTATTTGGTGGCGGTGTCTGCAAGACACCGTCAGCCAAATTCTGATGTGCGTTGAAACATGCTTTTCCACTGCGGCTTTTCCGCCATGGAAAAGCATGTGGTCTTTAGTGTTTGGGGGTCCGTTGCGGGCCCCCAGAGTGTCGGGGGTGGGGGGTGCACATGGGGGGTACCTATGATACCCCCCAGCATTTACATGCACAAAGCGGCAGGAACCGCGCGGTGCCTGCCGATTTGTGCATGTAAATGTAAGGCATGCATTTTTTAACCTTGCGGCGGGTGCTGCTTCAAGCAGCACCCGACGCAAGGTTAAAGATACGGGATGTGACCGCCAGGGTGGCGGTCACATCCTAATTGCACTGGAGGGAGTACCGCTTGCCCTGCGGACGGTCCCTCCACCTCGGGGGTGGCGGACGGACGCAGGTCCGGCCGTCATCCTAATAGGCCCCTATGTTGCTAATCAAAACAGTAAGTGTGCTGGAGTTTTAAAAGTTTTCCATAGGAACCGTTAGTCGTAGAAGAAGTCAGTGGAAAATATAATAAAAATAATAGCGGGGGTTTGCTTGGGGCCTCACAGTCCCGCGGCTTTACTCATGTTGGGAGGGGGATGCAGTAGGCTGTGTAAATTATATCGGGAAAAAAACAATGTGGCTTTTCTTCAATATAATGTGGAAAAATGTTTATTTATAAGTCAGTGTTCCCTTTTGTTATGATAGAGTCACTTTGTTACAGGAAATAATTAATATGTAAGACGGGGTGTTCTGTATGTGTGCGTGGAACAAATTTAACGTTTAATTGGCTAAGGTGTTCCAACAACAATCTTAATGTTCATTGGGTGCGAACTTTTGAAAGTAGAAGTGTTTTCTGCTATTGACGTCTGCTCCGGAGAGTAGCAAGGACATCTAATTGGCTTACATGTGGTAAGGAGGACTTTCCTGAGCTTTATGTTGGTTGGTTGCTAACTATTGAAAGTGAAAGTGTTGCCAGCCATTCAATTCTGCTCTGCGGAGTAGGAGGGACATCTGATTTGCTGACGTGCTCCAAGGAGGATGATTCCTTCCCTCTTCTCGGATTATTAGGGACATTTCATTGGGTAACGTGTTCTAAGCGGGACCTTACAAAGCTTAATTTTCATTGGCTATGAAGCATTAAAAGTAGACGTTTTAGCAGTCATTCCTTCCTCCTCTGCGGAATAACATGGATATTTTATTGACTAAAGTGTTTCGAGCACAAGTTTGCCCCTTATTGGGTGGGAAGGGTTCACTGTTGTTAGTGATTTTGTGACGCACTTGCAAATGAGTATGGGAAAAGAAAGTAGTAGAGGGGAGGTTAGGGACACTATTAACTCTGTACAGTGGTCACAAGGTGGTGGACAGGGATTATGAAGGTAAAAATTGTTTTTATATGTTTTAAGGGCCATTTATATAATTGCTGTGTGGTGTACAAATCACGGCGGAAAAATTACAGTGTCTTGTGTTTTTTTTTATCAAGTTTGCGAGTGGGATACTTCCCAGGAGCACTATTTACTTATAATGTGGTGTTTACTTTTCTGATGGGGCGGTGTGGTTGCACAGCAAAAAATTCAGTCTAGGTTTGAAACAGTTTTTATTTAGCAAATACAAATAAACTTTCTTCAGAAATTGATGCTGTATATATGAAAGGGATGCAAAAACAACAGTTGATGGACAGAATGCAGAACAATGTCCTACATTCACCCCAGTACAGAGATCTGGGCCTAAATCCATCGTTTTTTTTGCTCACCAAGCTACCCCAGTTCAGACATGGCCATATGCAAATCAGCCATGACCCTGTGCCTCATGGGAACACTTCAGCCCGAACTGCCAAGCCATGTCCTCCCTGGACCTGAATCAAGCATCCTAGGACCGGTTTCTGGCTATCAGCCGTCATCAGCCAGGATCGCTTGACTCCAGTGGCGTGGAGAGCACGGGACTCACGTCTGAGCATACGCGTCCCCCTCGGGGTGACAAATGCAGAAACAACAGTTGATGGACAGAATGCAGAACAATGTCATACATTCACCCCAGTAAAGAGATCTGGGCCTAAATCCATCATTTTGTTGCTCACCAAGCCACCCCAGTTCAGAATTTGAGGTGAGGAGAACAAGTAAAAAACAGTTAAATACAAGTGACTTCATAATACATTGAAGGGGCGTGGTCTGTCCACGCAGAGAAATGGCCGCCTGCTAGAGGAGCTCCGCCAAGGGACGGACCCCCAACGAGCTCCTCAGCCTTACCTGCACACGAGGGTCGTCGTTCTGGTGCCTGGGAGACGTCGGAGACCATGCGGGTTGTGGCGGTGATTTTTGTTCGCGGAGTGGTGGAGCCTATCTCCACAGAAGCGGCATGATGGTGAGGTAGCCGGCTCTTAAGCACGTCCCGGCGTTCGCGCGCTCCCGAAGCCGCGCCTCTCCTCAGCGAAGGCGGCGCCCTCGTTACTACAGGGCCGCGCCTCCTTCAATCCTAGGCCGCGCCTCCTCAGACGGTGGAGGCGCGCTTCAGCACGGCACAAATCTGCTTATGTCAGCTGTCATAGCAACCTACGGCGCCCCCTTCAGGTCCATTTAGAAGGGGGTTCTCTTCATATTTTTGATATAACTCTCTGAGGAGCATTCCACAATAATAACTGTGCCTCCAAATTCATCTTTAAGAAAGCTGATTTGTTTTTCCATCCTTGACTTTCCCCAAGTGCCTTTATATTGCAGCTTTAGGCAACAGTTGGGGCAGATTTACTTGCCCCATATACTATCTTACTTCTTAATACATGGCGCCTTCATTTCAAACTGCTTTTCAATGAGTTTCTTTGAACTTTCATAAGAGAATCCTCTCAGAAATGTTTCCTCACGACGTATTTCATCAACTGGAGGCTGTTTAAAGTACTTTCTCCTGGATTTTATGTCCTGCCTCTTTGCATTTGATACTTTTGGAACCATTTCAACTATATTTTGCATACATTAATGTGCTGATGACAAGGAAACATGTAAATGTAAATGTAAATGTACAGGAATTTATATAGCGCAAAATCACCAAGCGGTTTCTAAGCGCTTGCTTAGGGAATCCGTCCTGGTATTCCCCTGTGAGATAACCCCGGCAGGGTATCCGCAAGGTGAAAGCCAGGCATCCCGCCGCGAGGGGCCGTTGTGGAGATTAAGCAAGCTATTTCCCAGAGTCGCAGAGTGTGAACCCGTGAATCAAGTAGGCACTGGAGCGAGAATTGTCGAGTCCATGGACATTTTAGGGCTCAAGACCCCGCCGAGCCGGGAATTGAACCCTGGTCCCGGGCTGACCTCTGCTTCCAGGTCTGCCTCCTCTAACCAGTGAGCCACACTTCTCTATTGCTATTGCTATTGCTATGCTTACGCTACTGAAATTTCATAGACAGGATTATCAAACTGTATTTTCATGCTTTGTTTCTGAAGTACCTTTGGTATGCGTGACTTGTCACTTCAGCATTACTTTGGTTTACTGGCATAATATTTGTTATTTTGTGGCAATGTTGTACTGATTTTTTCAAATTTCAGGCATTGACTGTATTCTGCTCGTTTTGGACATTCACTTGCTACACATATTTGACTATTTTCCTGTTTTTTGATATATTTCATCATTGCCTCATATTCTAATATCTCCTCTATTCGCTACTGTAGACCACCACTACGACGGTGCACGGAAATGTCTAATAATAGGAATAGTGGTCGTGGGCCTAAACAAACACTTTTTACTGATGTGGTTAAACAATCCTCTACTTCGATGGCTAAAGGTAATGGATCTGCGCCACCTCCTACACCACAAGTTGCTTTGCCTCAGAACGACACATCCTTATCTGATACTATGCAACGCATTTTGCGAGAACTTTCTGGGGTTAACCGGCAACTGGAAGGCCTGGAAATTGCCATGACTTCATTAACCGCAGAGACTAAGTCTATCAGGGCAGAACTCACTACTTTCCACACAAGGATTGACGTCATTGACTCTAAAATAGCTGATATAGAAAGCCGACTGGATTCTGTTCAGGGTTCAGATCAAGATCTACTTTTTTTACATAGTAAGATCATCGATTTGGAAGATCGCAGTCGTAGAGACAATATCCGCTTTTTTGGTTTTCCAGAAAATATCGAAAAACAAGATATGAAGTCCTTTCTTTGTAATGCCCTTCCCACTTTGACTGGCATTTCTTTTGCCCCTCCTCTTGAGCTTCAACGCGCTCATAGACTAGGCCCACCTCGTTCTGGTCCTTCGGCATGGCCCAGGCCAATTATTGCTTGTTTTCTTCGGCATGAGCAGACCAGACAGATTTTATCATTGGCTCGCACTCATGGCTCCTTCCTATTTCAAGGTCATACCATCCATATGGCTGCAGATTTTTCTAAAGAAACGAATGAGCGGCGGAAAGCGTTTCTCTCCATGCGGCCCCAGTTACGTCAAATGGACATCAAATATGGTCTATTTGAACCTGCACGTTTCCGTATTACCAGGAATGGAGAATCCAAAGACTTTTATGATCCTGCACTTCTACAACAGTTCCTGGACGATATCAAATCCAATGATATGGACACTCAGTCTTCTTCCTCTGCCCAACCTCCTCAGTCCACGTCCACTTCAATGAATCTACCAACATCTCAATTCTACACCTCTCCTGAATCTAGACAACGTGGCAGGGATATCACCCGTCTGCCTCGTACTCAGGAGGACAGAGATTCTGCTCTACAATCTGTCTCCACTCTCACTAACACACAGCAGAGAGACAAGTCTAGGTCACCTCTTAAGACGCCTTCTGATGCTGACTGAATTTTCATTTATGTTTTAGTTTCCTAATTCTATAAGTTTATAAGCAGTATGTGTTGTTTATAATTCTTTTACTGTTTGTTTAGTCTATTGAGCTTTTCATGCATGGTATAACTTGGCTCCTTTTAATTAGTGTTCTATATTATGCCTTATGCCTTACTGCTCTTCTATATTTACTATTAACTTGTGATTTTTAGTTTTGCAGTCATTCAATCATTTTTCAGGTTTTGCTTCTTATATACTATAAGGCTGTTACCTTTCCACAGGTAGTTTGCTTTCTATATATCCATTCTCCCTGTTATAGTGATGTTCTCGCGGTTCGGGTACTCACTCAATGTTCCATTTATTGATTATCTCGCTTCTGAATGTTGTTTATCTGTTTTACTGTTTTTTATCTTTAGACTGTTTCTAATCATTTTCTTTCTGTTTCCCTTCCATTGCATGATTTTACGGTTTTCCCTCCTTGTCCTTACAGGTTATCTCTTTTCCTCTTTTTATGTGCCATTATTGGTTTGTATCCTTTTCGTGTTTTTCTTCGCTTTTCTTTCCTTATTCTAATGTTCTCGTCTAGGTACTATTCTGACGCTGTCTTTCTTTTCGGGGTATGATAACTTTTGTTCTCTGTTTTATATTATGTTTTTCCCTCCATGTTCTTTCATGATTTTATACTATGCGTTTGACCTTCTCAAGGTATATTTCTGTTTGTAGGCTTGCCTCTGAACTGTTATCTTTACTATGGTGGTCCTCTTTCCAATGTATTTCTTCCCTATGATATTGTACTCGTTACTTAACGTGACATTATACATTTCCTTCAGTGCTCACTTCTCTTTGGACACTTTCATATATTTTTTTAAAATAGGTTCTGGTATTTTCCTAGGCTTTTATTCCCATGCTTTATTGTCTGTATTTTCTATTCCCCTTTCTCCCCCTCTTTATGATGGTGCTGGACTTTTCTCTTTCTCTCATTTCACTTTCATATTTCTTTCATTCTATCTTTCGCACCTCCTTTATTATGTAATATGTCTCATTTTATTCATTTTCCTTGCTTTTATTTCTCCTCCTTCTGTTATTTTCTTATTGTATGGTTCTTATAGCAGGATTTTTTCCATTTTACTGCATACATCTCATGATAATGGTATATGGTTTTCCATATTTTTCTGGTTGTAATCATATTCTAACTGCGTTTTACATATTTAGTTCTATTATTTGTTCCCCGACTCCCCATTCTTCTTTGCTCGGAGGGGGTCCGGTCTCCCTTGGTGCTGCTATAGGTGCACCCAGACCCGTAGTTAACAGTCTAGGTTTCTTTTTTCTTCTCTTCTCTTTCTTTTCTTTTTCTTTTTCATTTTCTTCTTTGCATCTTAAATACTTTCTCTTTCTCTATTCCTATTTGATTTGTCTGTTCCACCCTTCACTCTGCCTTTATAAACTACTTTCCCTTTTCTTTTTCTTCTTTCTTCTTGCCCAGAGTAACACACCTCTTCTCTTTCTTTATTTTCTCTTTCCTTTTTCATCTTCTTGTTCAATTTTACTGTCATGTCTTCTACCCATCCGTTGTCAGTGATTTCTTGGAATGTTCATGGCCTCACCCACTATATTAAACGAAAGAAGGTTCTTTCTTACTTGCATTCTAAACATGTAGACGTTGCCTTACTGCAGGAAACCCATTTGGACGCTATCGAATCTAGTAAACTTACCAGGGATTGGGTGGGTAAAGTCATTCATAGCAGTGTTTCTAAACCGGACCCCACTAATCCCAACCCCGTTCGTAAATGTGGCGTTGCCATTCTTTTTCGAAAGTCACTTCCTTTTACGATTATCAAGACATGGACTGACCCGGATGGTCGCTATGTATTTATTAAGTTGAAACTTGGAAATTCTTTCATTTGCCTTGGTTCTGTCTACGCTCCATTAGGTTCCAAAAAGCAATTTTTCCTTCGACTCAATCGCCTCCTCACAGAAATAAATGCGACCCAATTCCTCTTTGGAGGTGATTGGAACTTGACTCCAGATCCCGCCCTTGACAGAACAGGTTGCTTTGATACCGTCAATGCATCCGATAGAGCCATTTTACGTGACATTCTTACTGATACTGGTCTGGTTGATCACTGGAGACTCAGTCACCCTCAGGATAAAGAATACACATTCTTTTCTTCTACTCACGGTACATTCTCCCGTCTTGACTACTTTCTTCTTTCGCAACATACAGTCCGGCTAGTTACAGAATCGAAAATCCTAGAAGCAGCCATTTCTGATCATTCCCCTGTTTTCTTGTCTCTTGATCTGGGTCTTTCCAGTCCGGGGCGCAAATCATGGCGTTTAAACATTAATAAATATAAGACACCATCTGGTAAACTTCTCTTACAGTCGCACCTACGGGACTACCTTTTGAATAATGAGGACTCAATCTCCTCTAAAAGAACGGTATGGGCAGCTGCTAAGGCAACTATCAGAGGACAACTTATGCGGGACGCTGCTCTATATAACAAGAAGAATGCTGCCAAACAGGCTGATTAGGAAAAATACATTGGCCGTCTTTCCCAATTATATGTTTCAAAGCCAACCCTTCAAAATCGTAAATTGTTGGAACAGGCACGCATGTCTCTCAACAGTCTTTTTACTTCTAAGGCCGAATATGCGTTACAAAGGATGAAAGGGCGTCACTATGAGCAAGGTGAGAAAGCTGGTCGGCTACTGGCTGTGCAACTGCGTCAGAGGGAGGCTGCTATGGCAATTCCCGCTATTACATCCAGCTCTGGCGATATGCTTACCCGACCGCAAGAAATCGTTGATGAATTTGCTTCATTTTACAGATCTCTTTATTCACCAAACACTCACATTGACACATCAGAGATGTCCAATTTTTTGGATACGGTATACCTTCCACTACTCTCTGATGATGGTAGAGCTCTACTTGACGGACCTATTACGAAGGAGGAAATTTCCTCAGCTATTGCTACTTTACCGTACCATAAAGCACCAGGTGAGGATGGTTTCCCCCCTGAATTTTTCAAGTGGACTGGTCAGAGTATGGTTGATACTCTACATGCCGCATTTACAGAAGCCACAGATGACTCCTCTCTTGGTTCTATTTCCAATAAGGCCATCATAGCTGTTTTACCGAAACCTGGTAAGGATCCTCTGCTTTGTGGTAGTTACCGCCCTATTTCTCTTTTAAACTCTGATGTTAAGATTCTTGCAAGTATCCTCGCATCACGTCTTCGTAAGGTTTTACCTTCTTTAATCCACAATTCACAGGTAGGCTTTGTTCCTGGTCGTTCATCCCGTAATCATTTACGTACTCTCTCCCATGCCTTATGGTCAGCTAAAAATCTTGCTAGTGATACCATCCTCCTTGCACTAGATGCCGAAAAAGCATTCGATCATATTGAATGGGAGTATCTTTTTACCATAATGCAACGATTTGGTTTAGGTGATCAATTTATAGCTAAAGTGCGTCTGCTATATGATAGTCCCTCAGCTCAAGTTAACTGTGGTGGTTTCCTTTCTACTCCATTTCCAATCAGACGGGGTACTCGTCAAGGTTGTCCTCTTTCCCCTCTTCTTTTCCTTCTCGCAATGGAACCTTTGGCTGCTGCAATACGTCAATCACCTGCAGTGGTTGGAGTTCCTCTTCCAATTGGCCATTCAAAAATTTATTTATACGCGGATGACATTCTTCTCACACTTACCGATCTTCCCCGCTCTCTCCCTGCTCTTCTTCGCATCATCAATAATTTCTCTTCTTTTTCCGGTTATAAGATTAACTGGGATAAGAGTGAAGCATTGCCTATGTCCCTTGGTACTACCAAAGCTGCAATTTCCGGTTTTCCATTTCACTGGCAATCTTCCCGCCTTAAATATTTAGGAGTATTCATTAACCGCGGATTGGATAATATAGTTATGGACAATTTAACACCGCTGATTACACAGATGCAACGAGATTTCGATAAATGGCAAGTCCTCGGCTTATCTCTTTGGGGACGGGTTCAGGCGGTTAAGATGGTCACCCTACCGCGATTTCTTTATGTTTTAGGTATGCTCCCTTTAAACATTCCCTTGACTATTCTAAGGTCCATTGACTCCAAAATAAAATCTTTTATCTGGGGTACGGCTAAGCCGCGTATTACCTTGGCCAAACTCAAATCCCACCAATTACATGGTGGCTTAGGTCTTCCCTCTATTGAGCATTACTCGCTCGCCCTCCATCTTTCACAACTTTCCTTCTTTTTGCCCAAGTCTAAAGACATACCTCAATGGGTCCCACTTGAACGTCACTTATTATCTTCTAGTCTTGGCTTGTCCCTTTTATATGGTAAAGGTTCCAGTTCTTCCGACCCTAAAAATCCTATCTTATCTGCTATGCATAAATCTTGGCAAAGAGGCCATCGCTTACTTAAATCTAACCCGCGGCTTCACGTCAAAGCTCCTTTATGGTCTAATTCGGCTATTCGTGTTCATGGTCGCATGATATCCTGGCCTCTGTGGCAGGAGGCTGGTATTCACTCATTGGAACAATTGTTCCATGACAATAACTTTAAATCTTTTTCTCAAATCAGTGAGGAATTTCATTTACCATCTACACAATCCCGTCAATATACTCAACTTCAACAAGCCATCACAAATCATTTAGGTTCTCCACCCGATTTGTTGGATGGGTCTCCTATTTTATCTTATTTACGTTTGTGGGGAAATCTTAAAGGTGTGACTTCTGGTCTTTACAAAACTTTCCTGCATCCTATCTTTTCGCAACCCCTCTCGAAAGCTCTTCAATTAAAGTGGCAATGTCGCTTATCAGTTACATATTCCATTACTCAATGGAATAAAATTCTGGAAGGTTTACATAAAGGTGTCCGAGAGGCCCGTCTCAAATTTTGCATTTTCAAAATCATCCTTGAATGGCACTGGTCTCCATCTAAACTACATCATGCTAAATTGATAACACACTCTTTGTGCTGGAGATGTTCTGCTTCTGGCTGTGATATTACGCACATTATATGTGAATGCCCCCGTACTAGATCATTTTGGCTTTTTATTAGAAAGACTCTGGCATCTATCATGTCATTACCTTTACCCTTTACTTCTGCAAATATTATTTTACATGATTTCCGAGGTCTCCCGTCATTGTCAAAACCACAGACTCGTCTTCTTCATACTGCTTTGGCTACGGCCAAAATCTGTATATTACGCCATTGGAAGTCTCCCTCATCTCCTTCTCAGGAAGAGTGGCTAGTGGCCATGATACAAACAGCCTCTTATGAACGTGTAATTTATAATTTGCAAGACCAGACTTCTGTTTTCCTTCAAACATGGTCCCCATTCATAGAAGCCACGGTGGATAGTGACTCTGTTTCCATTCCTTCCTCCCCAACGTCTGCTATCTCTTCTTAATTATCTTCATTTTTATTTTTTACGTTTGTGTACTCTTCTTAGTTCTATCCTGCTCCTTAATCCTTTTCATTTGTCTCGGTCTTCTCTTCATCTTTTCTTTTTCTTATTACTCTGGGATTCTTTGTCCCTTTTTCTGTTCTTTTCTCTTTTCCTTTCCTTCTTTCATTCTTTCGCTTTCCTCTTTTCTGCTATTTTTCGCTTTGTAGCTTATAGTATAATTATTATTTTTACTCTTCTACATTTACATATCCTATGTATAATTATACCATTTTAAAATTTGATTTTATTATCTATTTACATATGCATGTATTTCTGTATTTTCATCTAACATCTTTTAATAAAAAATTTCAACACATAATACATTGAAATGCATGCATTATTATTTTTCAAATTTGTATTCTATAGAATTCAGGAATGTTCTGTCGTAGTGCTTAGAGGTCGAACACTGTTCTGCTAACAAATTACATACTCACTTTAGAATATATAGGATGGTACTATTATAATATATAGAACCGGTCCTATATATTCTTTAGGGAGAAGGTGAATGGGAACCGCAAATGACAAGAATAGAAATTAGAAAATAACATTCAGAAATGTAGGGTTTATCAAATATTTCAAGTAACTAAGTATGTATGCAAGCTATAGTTTTTATTCTGAAATTTCGTAAAATATGCTCCCTGAAAAAAATATCTGATCAAGTACGTTGTAATGTTTTCTAAGCTGTTTTACAGTTGGCACTGAAAAATCTCCTATTCCTCTTCTGTAACAATAGGACAATCTATTACAATATAACGATTGATACCATTGTTACAGTAAAAAGAAAAGGAAAATAAAGTTATCTATTTAACAGAACATCCATAATGAAATACTTTCGAGCTGTAATTATTTTCTGAACTTCTTTTCTCCGGGAGGTCAAAAAGTTTGATCTTCGTGGCGACGGGTCATAACCTCCATCATGACTGTGAAAATTATAATATATATATTCGCCGTATATGATCGAAAGGGGGGAACAGACTAAAAACCAGAAGCTGATGAAGTTCCTTATATATCTTTGCCTTTGTGACGACGGGTCATGAAGTCCACTGAGATTAGCATAACTGTTAATATTATAATATACATATTAACAGTATATAATCCCTAGGGCAAAACACACTAACAACTGGAAGGTGGTGACGTTGATTGTAAATGTTAAGGGTGGCGCCGACGCGTCACCAACAACTCTGAAACGAAGTACAGTGTCAATATTATGATATAGAAAGTCACAATATATAAGCTGAAAGGAGGCAGAAAAGGAGCAAAGTTTGTTGTAATCTATCTGTTTCTGTAAACAAGCTGCTGACGTTACAGAGAAAAAGCGAAAAACATTCAATAACACTTTTTTCTAGATATAAATGTTTAAATATTGACAAATAGCTACAAATTATAACTATCTACTATGCCATAATGAAACAATTTACAACTCCGGAATATGTTTGTTGAAGCAAAGCAAGAATCCGATGCTAGAAAAGGGAACCTTCATCACAGATTGGCGACGCTGAAATAACTCGCGAAAATGAAACTAATCACACAATAGGTGTGGTTCATATAATTTTTGGTTGTTTAGTAGTCTTTGGAAGGAAGATTTGGCTTCGCCTATGTAGTTGTCACGTTTTACAGTTTACATGTGCTCACGTTTTAACTGTTTTACTTGTGCGCATGTTGGGATAAGTTACAAACTGTGAAGCTGTAAAGGTTTTGATTTCCATAGTAACACATATAAGGTCCTTATTATCTACATACGTTGGAGAGTTTAAAAAGTGTTACCCGGTAAACTGTGTCCTTTGCATTCTCATGATTGAAAACATCTAAAAAGAAGATATAAAAATAAGAACGTATTAATATTTGTTATCACTATGCTTTTTAATTAAAAAAATGCCAGCATTTGTAAAGCGTAAAGCTACCCCTGGAAAGGTGTGCCGGCGTTTGGGGCTTTGGAAAGATTAAGCAAGGTGTTACCTATATTGAGATAGTGGTGGGCTAAGATGCTGATGGAGTTTGGGGGAAACATCCTTTACAACAAAACTTTTACCACGCAGTACCTTTACAAGGTAGGTATTACAACGCAAGTCGTTACAACGACTTGCGCTGGAGGGAGCTGTAGGATAGGGAATAGTTTAATTTACTATCCAAAACCTTCCCTACTATCCACGGAGACTGGAGTTGGAATAGTAAATTAAACTATTCCACTATCCAGCGCCCCCCAACGCAAGTCGCTGTAACGACTTGCATTGTAAAACCTGCGTTGTAAAGGCATGCGTGGAAAAAGCATGCCTTGTAACGACATACGTCCGAGTTTGGAATCGAACTGTGAACGCTGTTCTTGAAAGTGAGGTATTATAGGTGCTGCATCATACTTTTACCACACTTATATGTTAATTCCTGCTAATCAAGTTGAAAATATTTTTAAATTATAAGTAGGGCTCCTTGATTTATGTTTTTACTGATTTTTACAGATAAATACAGACAGAAAAGTATTTTCCTCTCTGTATTTATTTTAAAGTGTGGATAAATATGGAAATCGGGTTATTTTCTGAGCGTCTGTTGTTCTAAAAGTAAAAGGGTAAAAACAATGAAAGACTTTTAGCAAAGAGCCTTAAAGAGCAATATATATCCTCGTATAAGAAAACTTACACATTTTAATATGAAGGCTGTGTATAGTTTAGTGAGTGTTTACATGAGTGAAAACGGTCAGTCTCTCGGCCATGAGTGCATATTTATCAGTAAAATAAATGTGTAAATATACTAATTTCAGATTCATTTTTTTACAAAAATCTACATGTATATTGGTAAATGAACTTACAATTATTTAGTTATACTAAGGAATTATCTTTTACAAAAGCCTTTGAATTTCACTGAAAAAAACGTAAGTTTCAGGCAGGTTATAGTTAGGAATTGTCATTTAAAAAACCTTGGAAAGTCACTGAAAAAACTATAGGTTTCAGGGGTGTTATAGTTAGCTGGACATTTCACTCATACAAACCATTGAAATTCCTCCATTATAGTTAGTTGTTCTAAGTATAACTCGCACGCCCGAAATCTACTGCAGATGATGTCACATATTACATCATTCATGACATGGTCAGTGACATCACTGATGACATCACTGATGACATCACTGATGTCATCAGTGATGACACCTTTAGATTACCTACCCTTCTTCTATTGGAGTCCATATCACATTTTGTTTATTATATTGTTTTGTTAAAGTTATGTTTCTAGTTATTTATTATATTGTTATCTTACAGTTACGCTTCTAGTAATTTTTTGTTGTTTTAATAACAGTTCTTTAAAAAAAGTATATATGTCTTCTTTTTCTGACAACATTTCACTACTATTTAGTGTGATATTTATAACTAGAAGTGTAATACTGATCCAAACTCTTTATCAGCTCTTTACCAGAGTCTATAGCTACGACTAACGGTTCCTTTGGAAAACTCCAGCACAGTAACTGTTTTGATTAGCAACATTGTGTGGTAAACTTCTAACCTCTGTGCTCACTTAGGTGTTCCATGAACTGTTACTATGGTAACAGGCAGTAAACAGTTTGTGGGTAGGGTTTAAAGGTACTGACTGTACAGAAACCGTTATATTTACCCAGCATCCTCTACATGACAGAAAGGAAAGCAAAGAAAGACAGAACATTGTGTTGCAAATTTACAAGCCCCTTGCGACACTTTCGCGTCACTTTTCCCAACTTAAAAGTGATGCAATAGTAACGCAATGAACTTGTAAATCTCCCCCTATGCACATTACAAGCAAAAGAAGTACACAACTCTTTCAATTCTTTATCAATCATAATTAAACAGTGTTGCTTCACGATTTACAATGAACTTCAATAAATACTTCGTGCCTATTTAAATGGGAGACGGGATTGTCGACATTACAAAACTTAGGGGCATATTTACAAAGACGGAGTTAAAATTGTCGCCGCTTTAACAGCAGCAAACGACAACAAAAAATGCAAAAATGGACTTCAAAATCCTTTGTTATCTTACCAGAAGATTTTTTCAACATTGCTGTTTGCTATGCAAGAGTGAGAGCCATCCCCGGGGCTATAAAATACATTTTTGAGGGGGCTCCAAGGCCTCCCCTGCAAAATTAGAGGTGTTCTCTAAATCTGTTCTCTCTTTCAAAATCCAAACCAGATTGCTTTTCCACATGGGGAGCTGCATGTTAGCAGCTCCCCATGTGGAAAAGCAATGCCGGCTCCCAAACGCGTAGAAGTTGTGTACCGAAGGTGGTAGAGTCGCGCACCCTACAGATTATGAGTCATGCAACTAACGTGTGCACACCAGGGGGCCGCACTGAGCACCGCGCGACTTCTAATTTTACCGTAAAAAAATAGCTTGTATCGGTAATTTCTTATATCCTCTGGGACCCCATCTACTGGGGCTTATAAAAAACATTGGGGACCGTGGGGGGAGCCCCCAATAAGTGATGGCTTAAGAGAGTAAGTATGTGTAAGTTTCTGTAGAAGTAAGTGTGGTGGTGTGTGTATAACTGTATATCCAAGTAAATGGATGTTTGATACTTTGTTTGCATGTGTTACTATGTGTATGAGTACCTCTATGGATGAGTGGCGGTGTGAAACAGGATGTATAGTTATGTCAGTAGATATGATGAGTGAGTACATTTATGAGTGACTGTATAGGACTGTTGGTGAATGAGTGGATGTGTGTATAGATTTTGGAATTTCTGAGTAGGTGGGTTGGAACTGATATTGGTATGTCCATTGTTTTGTAAATGTTAGTTTGTATTTTTGAGTGTGTGTATCAAAGGTTATATTATGGTGAGAGGAGGTTTGCCACTCTATCACAATGATCATATCATCAGTGATGTCATCAGTGATGTGATTTGAGATGTTATCAGTGATGCCATGAGTGATGTCACTGACCATGCCATGAGTGATGTAATATGTGACGACATCAGCAGTGCATTGCAGGCGCGTGAGTTATCGTTAGCTGAACTAACTACAACGGGGGAATTTCTATGGTTTTGTATGAGTGAAATGTCCAACTAACTATAATGCCTCTGAAACCTATGTTTTTAGTGAATATCTAAGGTTTTTTAAATGCTAATTTCTAACTATAACGTGCTTGAAAAGTATGGTTTATTCAGTGAATTTCAAAGGTTTTTTAAATGCTAATTTTTAACTATAACGGGACAGAAACCTATGTTTTTGTCAGTGAATTTCAAAGGTTTTTTAAATGCTAATTTCGAACTATAACATGCCACAAACCTATGGTTTTAAGTGAATTTCTAAGGTTTTTTAAATGCTAGTTTCTACAGAGATAGGACATGTGAAGAAAAATGAAAAAACGCAGAGAAAAAAGCAAAAGAAATGCAGAAAGAAGCAACAGAAGTCCATAAAGACGAAGAAAAGTGCAGGAAGAAGCAAGACGTGCAGAAAGAACAAACAGAGGAGCAGAAAGAGGCCTTGTTGCAAAATCATCCTGTGCCCACAACTTTTTCAGAAGGGTACTGGTGATAACTGACTCTGACTAACCAGGCCTAGAACCAGTGCTATGCTAAAAGATGCCTACATACACTAGGGAAAACTATGCGTTGGGGTACCCCTGTGATTAGCATGACCTCCTCTGTAAGGGCCTCATACATAATAGGGCAGGGGGATTTAAAACTATCTCTTAAAATGCACCGCAGTGCATGTTTGCACAGTGGTGAAGGGATGGCGGCCTGAGGTGAGATGTGTGCAAATACGCCCTGTGGAGCATTTTACGTTGGGGAATTAATTCATTTTCAATCCTGAGGGTCCTTTTTAAACCTCTCTGTGAGGCTTACTGGAGGTCTACATTTTGCAAAGCTAGTTCTTTGTCAATAGCTGTGCTTTCAGCATACCTTTTGCACCAGAAAGTATAGCTGTGTCCCACAATTCACACTCTAAGCATCTTGAAGGGAAGTCTGGATGCACTCGGAAGATGGCTGTGGCTGAAGTAGGCAGTTTGTAAAATAAGATGTTTCTAAAATGGCGGACAAGATGCAGTTTTAAAAACAGAAGAGAAATGATTGGCTGATTGAGAACATTATACACAGAAAAATAGGGTGCATGTTTCTGTGTTTTAAAAGCATGTTTCTTGTTGGTTAGGAAAAACTGTTTGAAAGGTACATTAGATAAGATAAGCTTATACTTTGGAAAGTCTAGCACACTTGCTGTTTGAATTTGCAACATTGTGTGCTGAACTTGTGACCTCTGTGTTCAGTTGAGTGTTCCATGAACTGTTAGTAAGGTAACAGACATTAAGCAGAGTGGGGGTAGGGTTGGAAGTTATGTGTGGGATTAAAATATTTATTTCCTATTAATATTACAGTAATATGTAATTGCAGTGAGATTTCCCAAGTCACTGGTATAGTCAAAAGTAGTGTGTTATGAAAAAAATGTTTAAATTATTTGTCATATACTTTAATTCCAGAAGCAATTCTGGTTCAGTTAGAGGTCAGTTGGCAAGGGTTGATATGTGTAAACAATAACAATTTCAATTAACCTGGGAAGCAATGTGATTTGATATTTACATGTATATGTGTGCAGAATGAGAGGGAAAGTTTGCAATTTTTGGGTTTTGCTAAGAGCAGTGCACTACATTAATTGTGTGCATAAAAAAATGTGGTGTGTGATTCAGATACTGCATAATCTACAAATTAATTTGAAAAGTTAGTTATTAATTTGTGAGTTGTTCTATGTGGTGCCTTTGTTTTTAATCATAAAATATAATTAATAACATTTAGAGTAAGTGATATACTTTCTAATGAAGACATATTTATTACAGTTTTTTGTAATGTGTTTAATTGTTGTTTAATATACAGTTTGTATTTTATTATGTGTGTTTTGCAATAAGGATTACTGATTATGACTGATTGTTTTAATGTGTGCATATATATATTCGTAATATAGTGCTAAATTTTAGGTATTGATTTGAAATTAGACATGTATAAGTTGAGTTAAGGTATTAGTGATAATAGTAGTTTTAAAAGTGTCTACAGAGGTATAGTTAAAACATGTGACATCATTTTTGATGTTTGGTTTGAAATTGAATCTTGTATTGTGAATTTATGTGGTGTAGATAGAGTTCTGTATAGACATAGTCATTAATGTTTTTCAGTGATATGGTGAGAGTTACAGTAGAGACATGTGAAAGGTTTCTGATTTCTATTTGGCTACATGTTATATAAAAAGGTAGTTATAGAAAGGTAATGTAGCAGTAGAGATTTATGCAGTTATCTGTACGAATTGTCTACAGATCTTCGTTCGCTTGACCAACAGATACAGGCCACATTGCAGCCAGTACCAGAGGGGCCCGGGCATTGCATACAGCCCGGTGATTATGTGCTGATTAAGAACTTCCAGCGGAGAAACTATTTGGAGCTGAAGTCGAAGTGGCCTCTCATCGTTCTACTATTCACTCGTACGGCAGTCAAGGTAAACGGCGGAAATCACTGGATTCATGCATCTCATGTGAATCTGGTGCCTCTCCCACTCCTGTAAGATAAGTGGGTCAATGACAGCATCGCTGATGAGGAATATGAGAGGGTGCCACACTTTGTTCCCTTCGCTGACACCAGATTGAGGTGGGTGCAGACGGATGAGGAGAGTGACGCAGCCATGTTTGAGGGAATTCCCCTGGAGATAAGGGCTGCTTCGGATCACTCTGTTCCCAATACGATGCCCACCTGACCCTGAGTTTCTGCCCCTTTTTGTTGATGAAACAGTGCCTGGAGTGAATAAATATAACTTGTGGCTCCGAAAGACGGACAGTGCACCAGCCGAACAGTCCAGGAGTTATGGAAGGACTTGAGCTTAGGGCCCAGGTGCTGTGCCTAAGGTGCCTGTATTAGACTAGAGTGTACCGCACTGGTGCACTGCTCTAGACACTGGACATGAAAGTTCAAGGCACTTGCCAAGGAGGGAGGGTGCCCTATCCTGAAAGAAGAGAATTTGCATGTCAGCAAGGGCTGCGACCGCGCAGCTCCCCTGTGGGAGTGCTTCATAGCACCATCGTGGATGAACAATAGGGGTCTACCAGTGAGGCTGTGAAGGACGCGGGATGACATTTGCCCCCTGGTACTATTGTTGCAGTAGTGGCTCTGGCCCGTGAATATTTCCTTTTCCATGTGACAAACATAATTTGCCCTTGTAGTTTTCCCAATGTGTCCCTTTGATTGTCCTATCCCTGATGAGGAGCAGCCCTTTGCAGTTCCCCTTCCCAATTCAGATGGGCATATTTGGTCCTTTTGGTCCACAAAGAGTAAAATAGTGTTTGTCATAATAATTTTGCTTTCCCTGCTAGTTGTATTCAGGGTGCTGTTCTTCCTAGAAGAGAAATATCCTGTGCTTGCTTGGATAAGTACTACGTCAGCATCTCTTGAACATATTTTTGGTACTTTACTGCCTCACAAAGCAAAACACTGGAAGTCCTATAAGGACAATGTTTTTATTCAAATGTTGCACCGAGCGCATGCTGTTTATAATACAATGAAATGCTGGGTGTGTAGTTTGTTACCTTCTGTCACGCATCAAAGTGAGAACTTACTGCCTATGCCATTATCCTATGTTACTAGATGTGAGGGATGGTTCACCTTACTTAGTTTGATCTACTCCTTCTCTAAAGTTGACTCCTTAGAATACAAAGGCACCAGATCCCGCTCTTTGACATTGAATGTGTATTCCCAGCATAGGTCCCCACCTGGTGTTTCCCCTGGAGATGGGCGGTTTGATCGAGTGTTCTTGAATACTTGCCTCAGGGTGGCAGATCGAGGTAGAAAGAAAAATAGAACAGAAATGGACAGAGATATGTTCTCGCAGTTCAATGTATCAGAATATTACCAATCCTTCCAAGCATGCAATGTCACCGAAGATAAGCCCATTCCCCTGTTGGTGGTAGATGTACCGGTTCCTTTTTGTGTTCAAAAGGTGGAACACAGAGAGGTTGGGGACAGTAAATGCAACACCAGTTCCATATTGTGGATTTCCCAAAAGTCTGCCCTTGATCCCACCACCTAATGTTTATTTTGTTTGTGGTGCTCGTGGTTATGTCTGGCTCCCTGACGGTTGGTCCGGGCGGTGTTACCTTTCTCACCTCCTTCCCCCAGTCTACATAGCCCCTCCCAATTACCACAAAACTCATCACCTACAGCGTAGGGGTGTCCTAGCCCCCGAGTTAAGAGAGTAGTCAACACAGACGATATTGATCAGGTTTGAAATTTCCATTCCTGCAATGCACTTGTTTCATGCTATGTTAGGTTAGCAGTGCATGGTTAATTAGATGCCATCTGTATTCATGTTATGCAACCCACTGAGTTATCCCCGTAATGTGCAGGCTTCAGTTAGCAAGTGTGACTCCATTTTGCATATCGTAATCCCTATTAGGCTGCTTAGACTGTGCTGAGTTAGGCCTCATTGTTCATATTGCTTGCCTCAGCAGGACACTGTGTTTCGTTATTATTTTCTCTTGTATCCAAGGCTGTTTTCTTGACTTGCTAATGAATAGACCATTCTGACCTTGCATGCCTATCTGAATTTGTAGTTTCTGCTCCTACGTTAGGAGATGCTGAGACCCAGCACCGTAGACTTGAATCCCTGATAAAATGTTCCTATCTGGCAGGTGTTAGCTCATCCTACTGTGCCTCTTCGTTCATGTTCGGCCTCAACCAGTAGTTTTCCATGGTGGGCGTGGTTGGAGCCTTCTTGGGAGGAATGATTATCCACTATAGACGGTTGGGGGGGTCAGTCGCTCAGCAGACATCTTAGGGTGCAGGTCATGATAGACTTCGTTGCAGAGCAATGCCTATAAATATGTAAGTTTGTATTCTCTACTGTCTGACCGACTCTTCATTCTTGGGAGGGCATAGTAGGTGGTTGTAAGTAACCTGGGTGGCCCCTAAGGGCCACTTCCTTCAAGGGGAAATGCAGGGGTGCGCCACATTATTGTGAATACGGCGAATCCTGCCTTTTCAGGAACGAGTAGTGTGGTGTTAGCAATGTTAGTTTAATGCCACGCTTTTCTATTCAGCTGTAAATATGACCCTAGGTCTCATCTTGCACATAGGGACTAACTGACAGTTTTTATTGTGCTTGTCATTTTTCAAAGGATGGATAACCATGGTTATGATGTGGACGCTGCACAGTCACATTGCTTTCACAAGTAGACTGGTAAAGCTTGCTATGAGCAAATTAAACATTTTAAAATCTCAGTCTAACCCTTGACAACCAATTTCAAGAGTAGTTTGCGAAACTTCATAGACCGATTGTAAAGTTTTTCATTTGCTGATTTCCCCAAATCACTGAGCATACCCAACAATATCCTTGGTAGAAAACACAACACTTTCCAAAAAAGCTTTGAATGTATGGTGGATTCCCAATGACCTATGAGAATGTCATTGATTTTCAGAACCTAGGAAGATATGGATTGAAAATTAGATACCATCAATTATTTACACAAAGATTCTGTAAACTCAAGTTCATATTTTACCTAAATATAATATGAATATATATACTACTGAGTAGTTGAAAATAAGTAGTAGGTCTTCTAAAGGGTTGGTGAGTAAACTTCTCAAGGCAGCACAAAATGCATGTGTGTCATCTTTGAGGCAAAAAAAGCAAACTGCTCCTTGGTTCAACCTTCCATTCCAGCTTTATATATGAAAATAATTTAAAGCACTGCGGGGAACATGGCGGGCATGAAACATGCCACTTAGCACATTAATAACAGATATAACTTGACACCACATGAATCATTTAAGTAACATATACATTGCCAAACTATGCATAGTGAATGGGAAGTCAGCATGGCTCTAATTGAAAACATTTAACTGCCCACCATATTCATCATTGATGCATGTGTAACTTGGCACTGTAATCCTCATTGAATGCCAACACAGCTTGGCAACACATTACTAAGGGATTTCACATTCAATTAACCAGCAGTTCAGTTACTGACAGTGCCTGTAATTTGGCATTAGTCGCCTCTTCCTTGCATACATACCACCACATGTCTAATGGAATTATTATGCGGCTGGGCACTTAAATTCTGACTTGCTAATTTTCCTTTTCACAGTTATCTGTTCCTATTTAGCTAGGCTAACTTTGATTTGGATCATATTGACATGACATATGACGTGAATGCATGTTTTTTAATGCAGACATCCAGGGACTATGCTGGTTATGGTATACACTTTGGCCCAATTTAAAAAAGTCATAAATCTACACCTGTAGAAGCACTCCTACAAGGGGGTGACGATTCACTACTTTTTGGACTTCACAGACATTCCCAATAGTATTGCTGGCAAAGCAGTATTAGTCACAGGTTTCCAAACACACTACTGGCAAGGTCTTGTAATATTTGTGGATGTTGCTTTTCCCCCCAAGTGGAATTGTGCACATTTTACAATTTTAGAATGATTAAAGGCAATTGTTCTGGTTAGTGTTATCTGTGTAGAAAGCATGTGGTGCTGGTGAGTTGCAATGAAAGACTATTCAGTTATATTACTGCTTATTTAATAAGGCACAGTGCACACAGGTAGGTAAATGTTATGCTAATAATATTGAGACTGCCAAAAGACCATGGGGAGGGAAGTATAGTGAGACATTCATGCAAAGGATGGTAGAGTATCTATGTGTAGAGAGCAGAGGAGGAATTGTATGCTTGATTGTTATGTCAGAGAGCATAAAATACTCTCATTGTGTCATGATGGGCAGTGAGCAAAGTTATGTCACTTTCATCATACCAGAATTGGTTAGATTAGTACTGGGCTAACACAGCAGGACTCAGTACTTAGTCTTGTGTGCTTTCAACCTCCTTCTAGAAAGTGGTAGAAATGGGTGCAAAATCAATAATGGATCCCGGAAAGCTATACATGTCTGAAGACAAAATTCCAAATTCAGCAAGGGGTAATTTGTGTAGATCCCTCAAGGTTTTTCTTTAAAGAAACTAACAATTGAAAATATAAAATATTGAAATTGAGTTAAAAAAACAGCCATTTGTGCCAACGTTTTCACCTGTATCTTCTAAGTATGACAGATTTCTAAAAGCTATATACCGTTACATCTGCTGGACCCTTCTGGTTGCGAGGCTATGTAGGACTTGTAGGTTCACCAAGAACCAGAGGAACCCTGAGCCAGTAACTGAGCTGTATCTTGCAATGGTTTTTCATTGTGTACCGGGTATATAGCAATTAATTTGGTAAAATACAAGAGCGAAAAAATAGGTACCAAGGAAACCTATATATTTGTGAAATGGGAACAAAATATAGAGTTTATAAGCAATGGTTATTTGCACATCTCCAAAATTGTGGGTACCTATACAAGCATGTGAATAAGAGGTCATTTTTCAAAATGACTTATATTTAACAAATTGTCTTGCATTTGGAAGGCAGAAATGCAAAGAAAGTCAATTGGTAATATCACTTGTTCTACTATTCTGTGTTCCCCTACGTCTCCCAATAAAAATGCTACCTCACTTTTGTGGGTAGGACTAGCGCCTGTGATAGGAAATGGCCCAACATGGACCCATCACATTTTTCCAGTGAAAACTAACCCTTTTTTTTGCAACGTGCCTTGATGTGGATTTTTGTCCCTAGCTCAGCCGGCACCTAGGGAAACCTAGTAAACCTAGTTTTTAACATCTAGATACCGAGGGGAATTCAGGATAGAGTGACTTGTGTGGTTCTCATCAAGTTCTGTTATCCAGAATCACTTGTAAATCTCTAACTTTGTGGAAAAAAAGTTTCATCTTAGTTCTGAGAAGGAAAGCTCTAGAATCTGCGGGGACCCCACAAACTTCCAGTCTCCCAGTGTTTCTCATAGCATTCCCAAAAAAACTAGACCTCACTTGTGTGGGGAGGCCTAGTACCCGTGACAGGAAATGGCCCAAAACTCAACGTGGACACATCACATTTTTTCTGTGAATACTGAACATTTGTTTGCAATGTGCCTAGTTGTGGATTTTGGACCCTAGCTCTGCCGGCACCTAAGGAAACCTAGCAAACACACACATTTTTTTAAACTAGTCATCCAGGAGATTCCAGGATAGGGTGAATTGTGTGGCTCTCACCAGGTTCATGATACCCAGAATTCCTTAGAACCCCAAACTTTGTAAAAAAAATACATTTTCCTACATTTCTGCAATGGAATGTTCTGGAATCTACAGGGAGCCACAAACTTCCAGCCACTCAGTATTCCACAAGGTCTACCAATAGAAATAGCTTTCCTTTGGTGCCAGCAGAGCTAGGGCTCAGAATCCACAGCTAGGCACATTAGGAAAAAAGGGTCAGTGTTCACTGGAAAAATGTGGTGTCCAAGGTGAGTTTTGGGCCATTTTATGCCGCAGGTACTCTGCCCACCCACACAATTGAGGTACCGTTTTTATCAGGAGACTTTGGAGAATGCCGGATGGGTGTAAGTTTGTAACTCCCCTTAGATTCCAGAACTTTCATCACAAAAATGTGAGGAAATTGTGTTTTTTTTACTAGGTTTGAGGTTTGCAAGGGACCCCGGGAAACAGAACCTGGTGAGAAGGACACAAGTCACCACTTCCTGGATTTCTCTTAGTGTCTAGTTTTTTTAAATGTACGGGTTTGCTAGGCAAGGGCCCAAAATCCACAGCTAGGCACATTGCAAAAATAGGTTCATGCCTAGTGGGCTTTCTGCCACCCTTGGGAGGGTACAGATCTGGGACTACTGCCCCGATATGCCCCCAAGGGGGGGGGCAGAGACACTGTGGATATTTTTTGGGGGGTGGGGTCATTGGTATGCCCATTCTGGGCAGGACCCTGCCTCAATGTATAAAAAAGCCAGTTTAATCCCTGGCGCCAAGTGGGCTCTCTGACCCCCGGGGGGCAGATCAGGGGCTATTGTTGCCCCATCTGACTCCTGGGAAGGCAGAAGGTCTGTGGCATTCTTTGAGCGGTGGAGGCATTGGCATGCCCATTCTGGACAGCCCCCACCCCTGAACTTGAAAATAAGAATGTGTGGAGCCTAGTGTGCTTCCTGCCCCCTGGGGTGGAGATAAGGGGCTGTTGCCCCATCTGCCTACTGGGGGCAGAAAGGCTGTGGCAATATTTTTTGGGGTGGGGGCATTGGCATGTACATTCTGGACAGTCTTTACCCCTGAATGTTGAAAAAATAAAGAATCCCTGGTGCCTGGTGGACTTTCTTCCCCCGGGGCAGAGGGGGGCAGAGCAGGTGCTGCTGGCCCATCTGCCTCCTGGGACGGACAGAAATACTGCAGCATTTTTTCAGGGGGTAGGGCATTGGCTTGCCCATCCTGCGCAATCCCTACCTCTGAACTTTGAAAAAACAATCCCTAGTGCCTAGTGGGCTTTCTTCCCTAGCGGGTGGGGGGAAGATTGGGGGCTATAGCCCCATCTTCCTCCGGGGACAGAAAGACATTTGCAGTGGAGAAGTGTGGCTCAATGGTTAGAGCAGGCAGACCTCGATGCAGAGCTCTGGCCAGGGACCAGGGTTCAATTCCTGCCTTGGCGGGTCTCAGGCTCATTAATTCCCCTGACCGGATATTCTCGCCTCAGTGCCTATTCTGATCATGGGTCCCACGCTGCAACTCTGGGCAATAGCTTGCTTAGTCTCCACAACGGCCCCCACAATGCGAGGGATGCCTGGTCTGCACCATGGGGGTGCCCAGGAGTGGACACTTCACAGGGAAAGCCAGGAAGGGTTCCCTTGCGGTATTCGTACAAGCGCCGGGAAACCCACTGCGGGTAGCTGTGCGCTATAGAAGTACAAAAACATTTACGTTTACATTTACATTTTGGGGGGGAAGGGTTAGGGCATTGGCCTATAAAAAAATAATCCCTGGTGCCTAATGGGCTTTCTTCCCCCCCGGGGGGCAGATCTGAGACTATTGTCCCCATCTACCTCTGGGGGGGGCAAAAATATTTTTGCATTATTGAGAGGGAAGGGTGGTGGCATTGGCATGCCCATTCTGGTCAGCCCCTGGCCTCGAAAAAAAATAATCCCTGGTGTCTAGGGTGCTACTGCCCCCATCTGCCGAAAGACTGATTAAGCCAGAAATTATGGGGGGAGCAGAGGCCCTTGGCCAAGGGGTTGCTCCCCTTCCCTGGTGCCTTGTAGTTGGATCCCTAATGGGGATCGCTCTTTGGGGCATTCCCCAAGCAGCGATCCACTAGGGAAGGGTACCATTGGAGAGAGAAGGTTCTCCCCTTTCTAACAATACTCTCATATGTTTCAGTGCTCGTGGAGTTGAGATAGCGCCACAAGCACCAAAACACTGAAACTGAAACTACTTTTCAGTTTCATTTTCAATGAAATTATGTCAGCACGCCATGCACTCAATCGTCATCACATAAAAAAAAAGCCTTGGTACATTGGGGAAGCTCTTTCCCACCTCCCGAGGCCACCCCCCCCCCCCCCCAAAAAGGAAATCCCTCTGCTGTTTGCAGCACAGGGATTTAGTGTGCCTGTGCACATGACAGAATGGTTCTGTCATGAGCACAGGAGCTCTGGTGCTCATGACAGAACCATTCGGTCATGAGCACCGAAGGGGTTAAAGAGATTTGACTGGATAGAATGGGCCAGAGCACAGCATGCAGTGCTGAAGATATGTTGGTATGTGACTACAGGCAGTGGTGTAACGAAACCTGAGGGGGCCCCCCTGCAAAGTACCTGGAGAGACCTTCCTCACGACTCACTTAGGCGTGCTCAGGCCAGGGTACTCTGCTGAGGGGGCCTTCTTGTACCTCAGCCCCCCCGCACAGCTGGGGCTGTGTGGACCTTTGTTACGCCATTGACTACAGGTAAAGAAGCAATCAAGCCACAGTGCTTTCTGTTGACTGACTCTGCCAGGCTTTTGTAATGCCAGATTGGCTTGATTTTAGGAATACCGATTTTGCTGTGTATGTTAGCGAGACTTGAATTGTTACTCTGCATTACTTTGGATCCTAGACATTTGAAGCATAAAATGGAAGTTGCCACTGGCACTCGCTACCTCCCATTTGGATCACACTGTGCCTGTTGCACTTCTTCTTTGCTGCATTCTCTTACTTGAAAATGATCTGTACTCTTGATGCTTTTCACTGACCCTGCTGAATTTCTGCAGATGGCTGCTATGCGCCAGTCTGCAATGTGCCCCTAAAGATATTTGTTATTATCCACAAATGGTCACATTTTTATCTATTTGAAAACTTGTTTGAGTATTTCTGCCCAGGAATGCTCATTCATTGCCCAATGATGGAATGCTTACCCATGCTCAATAGTATGCTATAGTGAGCTAATATTGTGCGTGGGCACACCGAATTACAAATTTAGACTCACCTATTGCGAATTTCTTGCATTCATAAATCAAGCCATTTGCCAATAAAAGCTGAACTTACAGGAGCAAATGGATTTCTGAATTGGGCAAAAAATTCCGAAGTAGCAATAAATAACAGTTACTGTGCAAAGAAATCAAATAATGTTATTGCTATTGGGTGAGGTACTTTCAACAAGGATCTCTTTACTCCTTTAAGGCTATCATTATGAGTTGACAGAAGTGGTGTTCTGTGGTGAAGGTGAGGGTGTGACAAGTAATGCTGTTTCTCCAAGCTCAGAATTATTGGGCCCGCACATTCCAGACCTGATTGTTCTGGGCTCATAGACACCAGACCTGACTTTTGTGCTGGGAGGGTAGGGGCTGTGTGCTGCAGCACAGCATTACACCTGCATGGTATCTGCAGAAGCATGAGAGAAAAGAACACACCTCTCCAGGGCAGATAGAAGTCTGTCCAGACCCTCCAGCCAACCACCCAACCTGAAACTGCATGCAGCCCCTCCTGCTGACAGTTTCTGCCTGCTTGGATCAGTGTGAAAATTACAGCGTTTTTCAATGGATTCAGACCTAAGTGTGGATCCAGAAGTATGTGTTAGCCATGAATTACTGTAATGCTATACAGGACATAAGAGGCTACTAGTATCCTCAAAACAACTTCAGGGGAGTACAGCACCCTCAATACAGTCATGACATCTCAATCGCGACTTTAGGAGACCATTCATGTGATTTATGAAAGCACATCTACATATGTGTGTCCTATTGTGCCTACACTGAGAGATAGTGATTGCCCATCTGTATGGTGTGAGGAGATGGGGAGAGTGCATATGCAGCACCCCCTGAGGAAGATAATAAAGATATATTTATCCATGTCCCTCTTGCACCTGTAAAGTTCATAATGTATGAAATGATACATGCAGTGTCTGTTGGGGTCATGTATGTGTCATACGGATAATTGATTTATAATGGTTAAGTATATTTAAACAGAAGTTATACATATCAGACTTGTCTGGTGCTTGAGTACTTTCCCAGAAGCCACATGTTGCAAAATTCTCCTGCTGCCAGCTGTCAGGCTAGAGGTGATGTGCGGAACATGTAGCCATCATATGCGCTGCCTGGAAAGACTACATGCACACCTGTAAAGGCGCCACTGGCATCACACACACCCTGCACATTGATGGCATGCCAGATGTATCTTTTCCGGAAGATGTGCCGCGAGGTGAATGAAGAGCTCCATGGGTGCAATCAATTGCGCCTACCACATGTGGGAAGCCGGAATAGTGGTAGAAATCTCTTGCAACCCTTTACCTTCGTGTCAGTGTGTGGGTCATACGTATGTGGAGATGCATTCTCCTATTGATGCAGCTCAGTACCTGGGGAAAGCATCTAGACTGGGTCGCCTGACAGATTGAGAGATGCCCACAATGTCACTGGATACTCTCTGAAAAGTAGCAAAGAAATAGAGAGCTACTGGGATCTTGACGTAGGCTGGAATGGCGTAGGAGCGGCATGTCTCATAGTCAAGATCCTGCTCCCACTCAGAAACTATCTCCAAGATGACATTAGAGGAAAATAGTATCTGGACCTGACATCCCAGCTGGACTTCTCAAAGAGGTTGATCCTTTGTCTAAAGATCCTCTCGGCTCTCCTCAATCTCCTCCAATCATTCTGTTGCACAACAAGGGGAAAACTGACAAACACAATCAGCAACATTTTGAAAGGTCTGAAAGGGGTTGTGTGTGACAGATCTTAGTTTATATATGCAGCCAGGCTGAGACTGGCTATTGGGCTACTGACCTTCAGCTGGAGTTAGGTGGGAGGATGGTAGGCACCGACACAGGTGTGTTAGGATGAAAGTGAGCTTACTCTGCAAGTGAGCTTACTCTGCCCAGATGGTGGAGTTTCCATCCCGAGTGCGGAACCTCCACAGCCATAAATATTACTCGTAAGTCCCTTTGTAAATATATTGAAAGTCATAAAGTTAGACTTTTTTTTCTAAGTTTAACTTTGTGAATCAGGCCCTATTGTTTACACTCCAATAAATTGTCATTTTAAATTCTTTTTATTGATAAAGACGGATTTTGGGTCACAATTATTAAAATGTAACTTTTAGAAAGGTGGTATTTTCTTGTCCTAAACATTTGTGCCTTCTGCCAGTGTGCTGGGTCATATGTTTCTAAATGGCTCTGCTATTGATGTATGTTATGTTAATATATTATGTTAATATTTATTTATAGAGCGCGCGTACACCCGTAGGTTTCAAGGCGCTAATGTCAATGATCCAGATGTATTCCTTAGACGTATGTCTGCTTGAATAACCACGTTTCCAGGGATTTTCTGAAGACCAAAAGATTGTCACAATTCCTGAGTGAGATAGGGAGGGAGTTCCATAGAGTAGCCACCAGGAACGAAAAACAGCAACCTTGCTTCTTCCTTTTGAAGGAAGGAATAGTGAGCAAATTAAGATGGGCAGAACACAGGTTGCGTTGTAGTTTATAGACAGTGAGCATCCGTCTAACGAATTTAGGGCCCTTGCCCTGCAGTGCTTTAAAAACTATACAACCAGTTCTGAAGGTGATCCTTTGGGCTAATGGTAACCAATGAAGTCTTTCCAGGCCATGTCGGGCTGATTGCCATCTTTGTTGTTTCCATATCAGTCTTGCCGCCTGATTCTGCACCATCTGGAGTCGTTTTAGTTGTCCGGATGGGAGCCCGGGATATATAACATTCTAGAAATCCAGGCGGGAGAGCACTAAGGCAATTATTACCTGTACAAGTGCAGAATGGGTAAGCAAATATGCGATTTTCCTGATTTTTCTTAATTGGAAAAAGCTGGATGACACGATAGCTCCCACCTGACTTCTAGGTGACAGGTCGGCACTTAAGATAACCCCCAGACTCTTGACTGACTGCGAGGCTGGGGGCGAAGTGTGTGTATTCCTTCCAAACATCGACACAAAGGGGATTAGATGTGAGCAGGATGAGCCATCGGGCCAGGATGGCTGAGGCAGGGCTATGCCCTGCCCCACTTTCACCTTTAACGGTATGCCTTTAACTCATACTTTTAGACCTGGCATCTTTTGGATGTGGTTTCTTCTGTCTTTTTGTTTCTGACCTTCTGTTTTTGACTGTGTGCTGCACTTCGTCTTTGCTGGTGTTAAGACTCTGCGCACTTTGCCACTGCTGACCAGTGCTAAAGTGCAAGGGTTCCCTGTCTAAAATATAATGGTATTTGGTTTCTCCATAATGGGCATATTTGATTTACTAGTAAGTCCATAATGTAGTGCACCATGGGTGTCAAGGGCCTGTAAATCAAATACTATTAGTTGACCTGCAGCACTGATTTTGCCACCTCCATGAGTAGCCATGAAAACCTGTCTCAGGTCTGCCACTGTGGTGTCTGTGAGTGCAGTTTTAAACTGTTATTTCAACCTGGCAAGTGCACCCACTTACCAGGCCCAAACTTCCCTTTTATTGCATTTAAAGCACCCGTAAGGTGGCCCTTTGTTGCCGCATGGGAAGGGTGCAGCGCATTTAAAAAGTAGGACATATACTCTTGTCTATTACATGTCCTGGTAGTTAAATACTGCTAATTTCATTTTTCACTGCAGCAAGGCCTATCTCTCTCATAGGTTAGCATTGGAGTGGCTTCTAACATCTTGCAAGTGTATCTGCCAATTAGGAGCCGATAGAAATTGGAGCTTGGTGTTTCTCAAGTCAAAATCTAAAGATACATCTTTTAGTGAAATTGGTTTTTAAATTGCAGGTCTGAAAATGTCGCTTTTAGAAAGTTGGCATTTTCTTTCTTCAACCATTCTGTGCCTCTGTCTGTGGTTGAATACACGGGTGCAGATAACAGTTGTGCATTCACTCTAGACAATCACACAAAGGGAGCTGAGGTGTGCCCTGCACATCCTGATGGCCCATCACCAGGCTAGTGAGTCTTCCTTGGCTGGAGTGATGGGAGGGGCTGACACAGACACCTGAATAGGGATGTGCCCATTCTCACACATAGAGGTCTCCACCCCCTGTAGTGCGTCGGTAGCCAGGGAAGGAAAAGACAGGGTCTTGAGCATTACAAAGTTCGTCTACTTCAAAGGCTGAACTGGGTATAAGTACTGGGCGTCTGACACCAAATACTCGGAACACATCTGGGTTGAGGACATTCTGCCAGGAAGAAGAGCTGGATTGCTGTCAGGAGGGACTGCCACTTTGCTGTTTGCTTTGCTGTTGTGGCCTGCGTCTGTCTTGGGTGTGAAAGGACTGGACTTTGCTTTCTACATCCTGCTTCCAAGGTTCTATAATGGCTTGATTTGAACTTGCATACAGTTAAGAAGTCTAAGGGCCATCAAAGACTTCAACTACCAGTACCTGCGCTCTTCTGGTGAGAGTCCTATCTTGCCAAGTGCAGCCAAATCCAGTTCCAGGTCCTTGGAAGTGAGTTCTGATGATCCCAAGAAGAAAATCTACACCGACTACAAGCGTTGCTTGGAATCAGTGCAGCACCACCAAAACTCAATGCATTGCCGCTGCCTGCACCGAAGCATGGCCCCCGTTTGACGCAAAGACTGCAGCTTACTACGCAGGCCCCAGATTTTCATCGCAGGACCTCCAAAGAACTGCCGCTGTGTGAGTCTCAAGCACTGCATCCCTGAAGTCCATGACACATCGCCCGAATCTGACGCAGCGCCTGCTTCAATGTTGTGGAATGGATGCAGCGTGATTGGACTTTCGTCGCATTCTCCCTGGGCACCGATTTCTTCATCAACACCCAGTAAGGGCCCAATGCATCACCTCTCTTGCCTTTCAGTAAGAAACCGATGCATTACCTCCTCTGCAAAGTAAGGAACCAAAACATCACTTGCTTTATTGGCACCTCACCTCCCCTATGCATCACATCGTCTTTGATTTTTAACGTATCTTAAAGTACTTTGTCCTGATCAAGCGCAACCATTGATTTTTAAGAACTACAACTTTTTTACAATTCATATCTTGACTTGTCTATAGTGGATTTTTGTCACTTTGGTCTTATGTTATTCAAACAAGTATTGGCTATTTTTCTAAACTGCTGTGGAGTTCTATTGTGCTTTTACTGTGTTACTGTATGTGTGTGTACACATACTTTACACATTGCCTCTGGGATAAGCCTGACTGCTCTTTCCAAGCTACCAAAGGGATGAGCACGAGTTATTCTGAGGATGTAACTTACCCTGACTAGAGCAAGAGTCCCCACTTGGACAGGGTGGAAACCACTGCTAGCTAGAGACCCCACTTCTAACACTCATCCTATGTTGCAAATATACAGTTACATATTTGGTCTTTGATATGTACCTCTTCGAAACCCATCTCCCTTACCCTTTTCCATGGTATATTAAACCATTAGAAGCAGTTTGGTTTTTATCTCAGGCTAATTACACAGGAAGATTAAATCTTATTCTCTACATCCACATCTCATGGTGTTGCTAATGGCCTTTCTTCTAGGCAACTGATAATCAATAGCCTGGTAATGTCAACCAGCAAGTCGTACCTCTGCCTGCAGTTTACTCTTTCATTGGTCACTCCAGGTAGACAATGGCACAGTCTGTTTGCTTTCATTATTGCTTGTTTAAGTGAATTTCCCACCTGGTTCCGTTTGCTACCGGATTACTTATGTTAATATTTTCTCTCCAGGGGATATTTCCTCCAGGTCTCCATGTTTTCCTGTGAAGTACTGTAACATATGCAGTTCTTTTTTTGCACAGAAATTCTTTATTCGGCTAATGAAAGCCATAAAAGCACAGAATAAAAACAAAAACAAAACAGTAAAATACCAGATGTATACAACGAATACAGTTTACATATATAGATTTCCCTAAAATCGTGTTAATAAGATAAAATATATATAGAACTCATTGTTAAAAAGAAAACTGAGAAAATATGGCTCATAATATTCAACAAAAAAAGAAGATTCTAGTGCATTTCTTCAAGAATGGAACAAGTGAACTAAACAGGAGACATTTTTCTCCTAGTTCTTACAGCACTAGAGAAATAACCCTGAAGCAAACCACATGCGAGGAGAGCATCTGCAAATGTAGTAATGCTGGCCTTACCTGGACAAAATTACATGGGCTCAAAAGCGGAAGAATATATTTTTTACGCAGAGGCATATAACATTCGCAAAACAGAGTAAAATGCAAAGTGTCCTGTTCCGAAAAATTGTCACATGGACATGGCCTTGAGTCCCCAGGCTTCAGGAAACCCTTCGGAAAAGCTAGTAGCCAAGGGATGAGATTCAGATTAAATCTGGTTAACATTTACCGATAATAGATGTTAACAAGAGACAGGTAAGGGTGCACTTTTGGACAGGGACTGAGTGTGATGTAAGTTCTCACTGTAGGCTTATTACTTTTCACACCCTCGCTGTCCTCCTGTCTCCTGGTCAGAAGCTGAAATTTGATCCTCCTGAAGTCAATGGATTGCAACAATTTAGGGTTTGTATACAGATCGGGACAACATAGACCTCTCATCTGCTCCGCTATGTACCCCCACCTAGGAATACGTAGAGCCCCATCCAGAGCCACGCAGTCCACTATGACAAGTTGATTAAGGGTGAGTACTGGTGAGGACCAAATTCTCATTCATCGTACTAAAGGTGCAACTGCAGGAGGATCAGAAATGTATCCCATACCAAGCTCCTCATGCAACATGAATCCAGGGATACAGTGGGGGACAGCGAGGAGCCTAAGCAAAAATCTGTTTTCCACCACCCCCAGATCTTTTACTACCTTATATCCCCACACGTTGCAGCCATAGGAGGCCATCAGGATACATGTTTCCGTGTAGACTTTTAACAGTGCAAGGATTGGTTTTGTTCACAACCTTTTTGCAAAGTCCATGGTAGCCCCCACCACCCTTGCCAGAATGTTCTTTTTCTGTGCTCTCGGCGCAACCCAAGTTCTGTTGTCATCAAACAGCACACCCAGGTAGGGAAAAGTTTGGACTTTAGTGAGTTCAGCCCCCTGTAGCAGAACTTACACCTTGCGGTCTTCTTTGTGCCAATTGTCATGGCGATCACGATACTAATGACCCCCAAATAGGTAACCTTGGTTGCTAGATCAAGTGTGTTCATAAAATCTAAAAAAACATTGAAAGGTTTTTGTAGTCCTACACCTGTCCTTGCAAACAACACTGCATCATCTGCATACAGAACTGAGGGTATTAATTTGGTACCAATACTCGGTATGTCTCTGCTAGTAGCCGAAAGGATTTCCCTTAACTTATTAATATAGAGTATAAACAATAGGGATGCCAGGATCCACCCCTGCCTGACCCCTCTCTTAACAACCCATGAAGCTGACACACGGCCATCCTCATTGTATCTCACCGCTGCCCTGGTGTTATTATGGGCAGAGTGTAGAATGGCCACATCAAGACCCAGCTCAAAAAGAATTGACCATAACTTGGATCTATTGACACGTTTAAAGGCTGACGCTAGGTCCATACAGCCATGTGCAAAGATCCCTATTTTGCTATTGCGTACTTTCCCGCGAGCAGATGTAAGTTGAGACTGATCTAATGTACTATTCCCCTGTCTAAAGCCGTACTGTAAGACTGAGATAATATTTGACTTATCTAACCAGGTGGTTATCTAATACAGAACCACTTTCACCATGATTTGTACAGCTGAGCCCAAGAGGGAGATTGGTCAATAGCATGCTGGGTCGTCCTTTTTTCATCTTTCACCCTCAAAATTCCTGTTAGGAAATTCAGGATTTCGAGTTGTTGGAAGGAAATGGCAGGCCATATATTCACAAGAAAATTACTTGGATCACCTTCCTAAGACAATCCCTTAACTTCTGCTGCTTGCAGGTATTATCAATTCGATCCTTCAATTCTCTTCCTTTGACCAACTTCCAACCTCTGTTTCCCCTGGCGGCATCTATGGCCCTGAAATTTCTCCGAGGAGAATCGCTGGTCGATAATATTTTTAAGAATTATAAACTTGAAGTACGAGTTTACAACCCGCAGGTAGTGGGTCACTCATAAGCTAAACTTAAATACTGTTATGATCAGCACTACTATGAAGATATACAGCATTGGCTCATATCTTATAAGTATGGGAAGAGAACATCTGCAAGGAATAAACACATTTGTGGGCTACATTATTTTCTTGTGGTCCGACCAGGCAGTAGTTTTCTTGGATTATGCCAACTCGCATCTTTCGCCAATCAGGGAAATCCTGCAGTGCTGGTTAACTGTCTTGCTTAGGTACAGTGGAAATCGCCAACTCTTGGGGCTAGACTGTTCTCACAGTAGTTGGCCCAGGGCCAAACTGCATATGATTGGTCCACTTCTTGATGATTTTGAACGTGTTGTCCCAGAGTAAATTTCAGTGGCTGATATTGATGCAAAGTTCCATCCATCACTTGTTTGTTTTTTCTGTTTCTGTCAGTACTTAGTCTATGGAGAAATTTAATTTCCAGAGCTTCTCCCCTAAATAAACATTGCAATAATCCACTTATAAAAAAATGTGTATAAAAACACGTTTTAAAAGGTATTATAGTGCGTTCTCTCTTTCTAACAGTAAAAATGTTAGATGTGTCACCTTCCAGTGAGCCATAATTTCAAGAGGTCTGCACAAACGTTTTACATCTCGAGTGGACTATCCGAGGTTACATTTCCAAAACGTGTCACTACCACACTTCAAAAAATTTGGAAAACTGTGTTTCTGGTATTAAATGGGAAAGTTGATTAGGAGATGGATAGAAACAATGCAGACTGCTAACATTCACAAAGGAGATCCAGGTTCCACTGAGGAGGCATGCTGCACGGAGTGATGCCGTTAACAGACGCCCACTGTTCTGCTATTTTGTTTTTCATTATTTCCTAATAATGGTGGAATTATTCTGCTGATGTGAGGCAGATCCTTGAAATGTGTTCCCACACCAAGGGATTTCGCAGAAAATCAAGGTAATCTGCATTACCGTTCATTGTTCCCCACAGTGTGGGATCCCACAGCGTTTCCTTATGCGCAGATGGCATAGCTTTGTGCCAAGCCAGCTGAATTCATGCGGCACCGCAACTGCTAGCTGGCTGGAAGTCTCACATATCAGGACCTGGCTGAGAGGAGGCAGAAATAATTTAAATAGAAATACAAAACTGTACCCTCATACAAACAAGTTTTCAAGATATTGTGACGCCGTGTGAACCACTTTGTGAACATTTCTTTCTTGGATGGTTAATCCAGCTTTAACAGTGTCTGAAAAACAGAATAACAAAAATAAAACAAACAAAACAATTTAAGTCAGTACGTTAAAAACATCAGGGACAAAGTCACATCAATAAACTTTGGACACATTCACTCCACGATAAAACAGGATTGATATTTTCTTTATAACTCTCCTCTAGCAAATGTTCCATCTCCCAAATGTTTGTTTTTGATTTTGTTGGGATTTGTTTTTGATTTTGTTGTGATAAGGCAAATAAAAAAGCTTTTATCCCTGCAACAGACAAATCATCCTATTTTTGTGTATTGCACCATGCCATTAAGAATGTAGTGGCAACAGAAATAAACCGTATTTTAAAGGAAAGCATGGCCAGAAATGCAAAAGGGGGCATACATATCACGCCGTTACCAGCTGCTGTCCTGAAAGTCACTGGTTCTGTGTGAGGGGAGATGGCAGCTACCCGAACGTTAAGAGAGTCTTGCACTGCAATTGTCGCTACTAAAAGAAAGTGGAAAGATTAGTGAGCTGAGTTCCTCCTCAGCACCATTGTAAACCCTGAATCCAAGGTTTCTGCCAGAGCTTTACACCACATCAGACGACATGTTTATTCTCATCTGAGACGGAATAACTAAAGAACGGAATTACAATTCCTAGTAGCATCGAAACTAGCCCAAAGGGACAAGATGGCGGTCCGGCCGTAGGACCGTGTAAAGGGCGGGCCCTGGGCCCTCATGCTGGAAATAACTCGGACGCAGGACACACTGCTTACTCGGTGCAACTGGCCCAGAGCACGTGCGCTCGGCCTCTTTTATTGGTACTGTGTCACATGACCAGTGACATCAGTGGTGGGTGGGTGTTAAGTGTAAGTACAGAGTTAGCACTAGAATGCTAACAGATTCTAGGGCACTACATCCCTTCCCAAATTGGTTAAAAATTCAACCAACCGGAAAAAGTCCAAAACCTGTGGGGGAAGGAAAACACAGAAAATAACATTGGACTTGCGCTTTCAAAATGAGTCTCTTTGGCTGCTTGCATGCCGCAGGCAGTATAGTTCTTGCGTTCAGGACTAATAATTCTCGGTGGCACGGTTCGCAGTTGTTCGGCGGGTTCACTCTTTGTCGGTGCTGTCTGTCCGGTGTTCTCAGCTCTTCCTTTGCTTCGCTCTGTAGGTGATGAGAGATAGATGGATGACATGGGTGTCAATAGTCTTCTGGTTTTGTTCTCTCTTCTGGCTTTGTGATGTTTCCGGGCAGGCTTTAGTGTTGACTCTTGGCAGGTGAATAGAGTAGGTGCAAACATGGACTGGTGTTTTTGGTCGCGTTGCTCTACCATAGCCTTCGGGCCGTGAGCAGGGCGCTCCACGAACCTCACCGTTGTGTCCTAGTTCCACCTGAAGGTTGAGTTGTCGACTCTCTTCATTGCTCTCGAGGCTTTCATCCTCTTGGATCCTGCAGACGTGCTTCTGTAGATCTGTCTCCCGTGTGGGACTTGCTGCCACCAGAGTTCCTTGAGGCCTCTGCTTCTTGGGTTGCCACGGGTCGGTGTGGAGTGGTCAGTTCATCAGCTGGATGTGTGAGCACTCTCGCCATTCGATCTTCCGCTCAACCCCAGAGGTAGATGTCTTCAACAGTCTATCTTGCTCTCTTCTGCGTTCGCCATGTGGATGGATGACTTGTAGGTGGTTGTCTTTGGTCTGCTCTGCCGGCGTTCTTACCAGGCTTGTTCTCCATTGCACTCCGGTGTTCCAGTGCCTGTCACCTTTCTTCTTTTCTTAGTGGCGGTGGCCACTCTGTTCTTTCTTCCTTCTTCTTAACCTGACAGTCGTGCCACTCTGATTACTTCTTCCTTCTATTCTTCTTAGTGGCAGTGGCCACTCTGTTCTTTCTCCTTTCTTCTTGAAGTGACTGGGTGTCACTCTGACTTCTCTTTTCTTCCTTTCTTCGGTGGCGGCGTGCCGCTCCGATCTTTCTTTTCTCTTCTCCTCTTTTCGCGACGTACCCTGTTCTTTCTCCTTTCATCTTCTCTGGCCAGGCTTCCCCATGCAGCGCGCGCACTCTGCACGTGTCTTCCTGGTCTTGTCCTAGTCCTAGGACACTATCTTCTTATTACTCACTTCCCAGGGTCAGCGTCGCGACCTTCACATCTTCTTCCTGTTGCTTTCGTTAATTTGTGTGGTTGAAGTTCGTGGGTCTAGGTCCTCGGACCGTGCCTTGTCTGAACTTCTTGGACGTCGTGCTGGTCCCTTCTGCCGAGGTCTGGCAGGTAGGATTTGTGGTGCTGAGCTTCTTGGACCTCGTGCTGGTCCCTTCTGCCGATGTCCGGCAGGTAGGCTTCTTGGTGCGACCATCTGGCTGGTCGACTTCGTGCTTTGTGACCAGGCTGAGTGGTCAGGTTGCTTCTGTGTTGAATCTTCAATGCTGCGGGTTGTCAGCGCTCTCCTCTTCGGTTAATCCCCAGCCGCTACACTTCACACACGCTGCGGTGGACATTGCATGCAGGCCGCGGGTGGGCTCCGCTGGTCTTGTCTTAATTACGGGGGCCAGTATTCAGCGCCGCTCGCACTTTTGTGGGCACAGTCAGTGTTTTTAGCGGGTGAGCTCCGCTTTGTATAGTTCTGGGCGGCGCTGTTGCGGTTATGATCTTCGCGGGTGGGCTCTGCTTTTGGTGCTTAACAGTCTGGGCTCACCTTCGGCGAACGGGCCTGTTCTTCCGCGGGTGGGCACCGCGATGGCTCCGCTTGTCTTTTCGGGGCACCGCCACGGCAGACTGGGCCACGGCAGGCTGGAGAGGTGCGGGTGAGCTCCCGGTCACCTCCTCCTTCTTCTCTAGGCTCGGGGCTCGACACACGCCCCACGGGCCTCTCGGCGGCCGGCTCGATTCTTCGCAGGGGGTGCTCTCAGGCGAGCAGCTTCCCCTTTTCCTTGATGATGTTGAGAGCTGTGGCATGCATGGACACAGCTACCCTCGTCGCCATTGTAAAGGGCGGGCCCTAGGCCCTCATGCTGGAAATAACTCGGACGCAGGACACACTGCTTACTCGGTGCAACTGGCCCAGAGCACGTGCGCTCGGCCTCTTTTATTGGTACTGTGTCACATGACCAGTGACATCAGTGGTGGGTGGGTGTTAAGTGTAAGTACAGAGTTAGCACTAGAATGCTAACAGATTCTAGGGCACTACAGGACCGCACAGCAGCGTCCTGTCTGAGCTCCGTGAAAGCTACATGGGGTAAAGAGTTAGCATTAGCGAGAAACTAGCTGTGGTCTTAGGGAAGATTTGTTTCAACGGCGGAAAGAAAATCGGCATCCCGGAGGCTCCATACGGCAACGAGAGCGGCGATTGCGGTGATTTGCGGTGATGGCGGCAGAAGTAAGAAGAGAAGAGTAAGAGTAAGAAGAGAGTACAGACTCTTCTAGCAGGTTAAAATACCGATTCACAGACAGTCAATGAACGAGAGAGACTTGGGAAGACGGGAAGCGGCAGGCGGCAAGCGGGAACGGCAAGCGGGAACTGAGCAAAAATCTGCCATTAAGATTAATATGAGCTTACCCGCTACGCAGCCTTCCCTCTTTGAACGCGGCTTACCGAAGTCTGGCTCAGCGGATTGTAGAGAACTGGCTCTTCTGCTCTGGTGGGCTGTCTCTAACGCTACGCCGTCAGGTCTACAACAGCAATACCTGCAGCACCTGCAGGAGCAGAAACACGAACATTGGGGTAGTACCTCCGCGGAGCTCAGGGCGGGGCTCAGAGCGGAGCTGTGTGTGGAAGCAGCGACAGTGTATGGAAAACCACAGGAGTTGAGCTCAGAGGTCCTTGATCTCTTCAGCAGGGAGAGTGATTTCGACAACCTGTGTCTACGATTGGGGAGAGCCGTTTTGGAAATTTTGAATTTGAGTTTAGCACCATTTGAAGACTTAGCCAATTTAAGTCTAGCTCTGGAAATGCCAGCAAAATTGGCTTCGTCAGCAGCTGCAAGAGCCAGACTTGCAAAAGCAGCTAGAGCACTCCGCGAAGCGGAACTGGAGGAGCAACAGTTACAGCAGGCTGGAGAGAGTAGTCAAAGCGCTGATGTGTTCACTGCTCCTACAATTGGTGCCAAAACACGGAAACAAGTTCAGAAGACACCTACCACTTGCTTACAACGTCAAGAGGTCTTAGCCACGAAGCGGAAAATGAACAGCACTTTAGAGGTAGCAAGCCCCGGCAACACGGTTATGGATTTACTCAGAAGAAAACAGGGGGGCCAAGGGGGTCAAGGAGGCCCGGGATGTCTAGGAAATGCAGAGGATACCCTAGTACATGCGCCTAGCACGCCTATCACGGGGGGACCCCTCGAGGCTCTACTATCACCGCAGCAAGTAGGAAAAAATGGCCTCGCCCTTCCCCCTGCACAAGCATCACCGGTGGTGAGTCCAGAGGAAAATCTAACTGTGAGTATTTTAAATGTTACTAATGGTGCTGCTGCCACTAACCACCATTTAGACTCTAATATTCCCCCAACCGCCTCACCAAGAGCTAATAACATATCTCCAAACATTCAAAATGACTCAGTCTCAAAATTCTCAATGTCGTTTTCTGGGTCTGGTGAGAATATAATGGGGGTAGTGGATGATAAACAACCAAAAGATAATCAAGCAGATCAAAACTCTTCACTATCTACGATGTACTCAGCAAGCGGCCCTTCTTTAATGATTACGATGGAAGAAGGCCGTGGAAACTCTGATCCCCAATCATTATTGATTGACAACAATGACAGTAATGATGAGAACAGGGGAGCACCTGTAACCCAAGGGTCTTCCCTTCCTGAAGCTGAAAAAGAAGGGAATTTATTCTACTCTTTTTCTGATGAGACAGGAGTAGAAACGGGAGTGGAGGTGGAGACCGAGGATGGAGAGTCAGATGAAGCTAACTCTAGTATAGAGTATGATGAAGACGACCTGGAATATGAAGAAGATGGCGAATCCCTTCTTTTCACTTCTTCTGCAGAAGAGAGTATAGAGGAGGAGCCACAAACAAATACAGTCAAATCCAAACCTAAACCCTTGTCCAAAATTAGACAACGACCCCCCTGTAGTACAGATTTGTCTAACCAACATGCACTTCCCTCTAAAGCAGTAGAGACCATCCTGCAGGCAATTGCGGCCCATAGGGAACAAACGGAGGAGGACAGTAAACGTTCAAGAATAGCTCTACGCAGGATCCAGGGGGTGGTTAAAAAATTGACCAAAACTTGCAAATCAATTGGTGAAATGGTTACTGAAGTTGAGGCAAGAGTAATGACTACGGAAAATGAAACACAGGCAAACGTAGAGAAGATCAAGCTCCAAGAAGCTGAGCTAATGGACATGAAATGGAAGCTTGAGGATTTTGAGAATCGTCAGCACCGTAACAATCTACGTTTATTGGGAATTCCGGAAAAAATGGAGGGGGAGAATATACGCACATTTGTGATTAAACTATTCAAAGAGTCTATGCCCAATCTATCTAATTGGAACTGGGAACTTGAGATTCAACGAGCTCACAGGATGCCATTTAACCTTCCTGCTAAACCTGGCCCCTATCCACGCGCTATCCTAATTTACTTTGGGAATTTCTTATTGAGACAACTAGTGGCTGAGAAGGCTCGACCTGATCATAAGTTTACATGGAGTGAGGTCTCCTTTTTCACTAGACCTGACTTTTGCCATGCTACAGTAGAGAGGCGGTGGCGGCTGCGTTCTTTAATTAAACCCTTTCAAGAAAAAGGGGCCCAGGCCTATATAAATAATCCCGCCAAACTAAAGGTTGTATGGGCAGGGCAGGCCAGGTTTTTCATTTCAGAAATCAAAGCAAAGGCTTTCCTTGATGAGATTAATAGATAGGGGCTAGCAATGTGGTAAAAAACTAACATATAGTTTCTCGCTGCGCTACTACCATTGATTGATTATTGCTTGATTATTATTAGTATTATTAGTATTTTTTCCTTTTTGGTTTATTGTTTAGTATGCAACTCTTGATTCCTATAGGCTTAAACATGTACTATATTATTAAATGGATATGGTAGCTCAGATGCTGCACTGCTAACATCACCAGGACTCTGGCAGAGTCCGATTGCTCATCAATTGTAGGGGGGGGGTCCCTAGAGGGGGAGGGACCTGCAGGGGGGAATGGGGGGGGGGGGGGTTGGGGCTTGTGGGGGAATGGGAAAAAAGAAAAGAAGTCAATCCAGAAGGTGAAACCTTGTTTTGTGTAGATCTTAAGAATTGTATAAATTGCATAGATAAAGCAAACAAAGTAAGCCACTGCATGATAAAGAAATTAAAGAACCTTGATATTTACAATAAAAGAATGAGAAAGCTTTCTATACAGGCCGATTCAATGACTAATGGCTAGATTGAAAATCCAAACTTGGAATATTGGGGGTCTATTGAACAGGGAAAAACAACGCCGATTGTGTGAATTAATAAAGCTTAATCCTGTAGACATCCTATGTCTACAAGAGACGCATGTTTCATGGGACAAAAGATCACAATTGAGGTTAAGAGGGTATAATTTGTTAGCCGTCTCTACCCAAACATCAAATATTAGAGGGGTGGCGATTCTCGCCAAAACGTATCTTGGCCAACCAGTACGTGCTGCCTCTGATTCACTCGGTAGATGGGCAATAGTGAAACTATCAAATGGCTTAGTTATATGTACAATCTATGGTTCTAATCAGGACGATCCCACAGTATTTTCACTACTTGAAGCTGAGCTTGCAACCTGGCAAGGCTCATTAGTGATCTGTGGAGACTTTAACATTTCGTTAAAAACACATTTGTTTAACGACCACAACAACCATAACCATAATCCACAAAGTTATATAGGACGGAAACCCAACGTATATAGGGCTATCAGGAGACTGGCAAATAGTTTGGGACTAATAGATATATGGGGTGTTAAGAATCAGCAGGACTCAGGATGTACATACTTTTCACACCCACATCAAAAACACGTCCGTATAGATTACTTTTTTTCTACCAGGGATTTAGTGGCTCAGGCTGCAATCACAAAACAACCTAAGATTTTATCTGATCATAATGCTCTAATCCTCACACTGGTAGTTGGCAATCAAAGGCAGCCAAGACAGTGGTCATTTGATCGAAAACTGTTGGTTGATAATGAATACATTAAACACATTAAAAAATGGACGGAGGAATTCTTTGATATCAACCGCTTCAGTGCCTCCAGAAACATGGTATGGGATTCCTTTAAATCTGCTCTTAGGGGCGAGACCATTAGCTACCAAGCTAGAGTGAGAGAACTAAATAAGAATGATTTTAATGCTAAAGTAATAGCCTTGGCTAAGGCAGAGGAAGAGCACACCACGGCTATTGCCCATGGGGCAGATGTTATACAATCAATGTATTTAGTTACTTTATTAAAAAATGAGATAAACAATAGCCTTAGTCAGAAAGCAGCACAGATATATAGTGCTCATAGGAGAGACATTTATGAAAACGGGGAAAAAGTGGGAAGGCAGTTGGCGTTGCACACCCGTCAAAGGAATGTTTCCAATCAGATCAAATTGATAATTGACAATGGTAAAACATATACGCAGGCAGATGAGCTCATTTCATTATTTCAGCAGTACTATCAGAATCTATATACGGAAGATTCTACCGTTTTATCAAATACAGAATATGAATTTTTGAATAACTTTGTCAGCAACTCCGAGGGTACAAAAGAATTAGACGATACTACACGTCAGGACCTGGAAAGAGAAATCACTCTAGATGAGGTATTACTATCTCTAAACTCACTTACATCAGGCAAAGCAGCAGGTCCTGACAAACTACCCATAGAGCTATATAAAATTCTGAGCCCACAGGTGGGACCAATACTTCATGACCTGTTTTTAGGTATTCAGTGGAATGGGCTAACTCCAGATTCTTGGAACAACACAAATATAATTTTTTTCCTAAAAAAGAGAAATCACCTCAGCAATTAACATCATACCGCCCCATGTCATTAATTAATGCGGATTCCAAAATATATGCCAAGGTGTTAGCCACGAGACTTAGCAGTGTTATTGAGCAAATCGTCTCCCCGTGGCAACATGGCTTTGTTCCGGGCAAAGGAACAACGGATCATACATCTAGAGTAATTGCCTTGTTTGATGCCATGATGGTCACGGGGGGCCGAATGTCAATGATACTATTAGAGGCCGAGAAGGCATTTGACCGCGTTTCGTGGAAATTCCTATGGGCAATTATGCAACTAAATAACTTTGGCCCCAAATTTATTAAGGCGATAAGATCAATGTATCTGTCTCCCAAGGCTAAAATACAACTGATGGGATTGGAATCTGATGATATCAATATAACTAGAGGTACGAGGCAAGGTTGTCCTTGCTCCCCATTATTATTTGCTCTATACATTAACCCTTTGATTTTAAAACTTATTGAGAGCCCTAGTATTAATCCAATTGTTCTTGGCTCATTTTCTACTAAAGTATTAGCATATGCTGATGATATCGCGATTTTAACATCAAATCCGACTGAGGCTATGGAGGAAATTGAGACTATAACTACAGAATATGGCATCTATTCTGGATATTCTTTAAATAAAAGGAAGACAATTGTATTATGTACTGACAACATCAACCTCATTGATCAAAGGAGAGCTGCAAAAGCTACATATTTAGGAATTGTTATTGCTCCTAAGGTTAAAACCATAATCAACCATAACTTCATTCCACTGATTCAAAAAATTACCAAAGATCTGGATAGAGTAAACGGGCTCAACTTGTCCATTATAGGGCGGGCTAATTTCCTTAAAATGAACATACTTCCTAGATGCCTTTACTTGTTTCGAGCAATTCCACTCGCTATAGATCCTAAGATCTTAAAAACCCTTGAAACCCTTATGATCAAGTTCATTTGGCAACATGGAAAAATCCGAAGGTCTCATAAGTTAATGTCTTTACCTAGTGAAAGAGGTGGGCTGGCAATACCTAATATTAGTATGTATCACTGGGCTGCACTTCTTAAACAAATGACCCCACTGATTAGCTCCAATGTAAGGGTACTAACCCCTGATAATAATATTCCACCATCAATATATGAGTTATTATTAGAGGAGAAGGCTAATGGGTTGTTTTTACAACAGACTGAGGCACGAGATTACAACAATGATCGGAAATATGAAATCATAAATGGGGCATTAAAAGTCTGGGGCAAAGTTACTAAACACTTGCACATTACTAAATGGAATAGGTATACCTCTTTGTGGTATACAAAGGCGACCCAGCCATTTTCAAATGATGTTATAGCAATGAAATGGCAGAGACTTGGAATTCTGCGTGTTAAAGATTTCCTTATACATGAGTTAGAAACTACTTTCTTAGACGTTAAAGATAAATATCATCTCTCTAATGGGGACTATATTAAATATGTACAAATATATACAATCCTCAAGGCTAAGAGACCTACCCTCGAACTACAGAAAATAGAACTCTTTGAAGCTATCAATAGATCCTATACAAGAATTGGTGTTATATATAATCTTCTTCTTACTAATGTGCAAGATGATTTGGAAAAAATTGAAACTAGTTGGGCAGACAAACTCAGCAATCCCAATGTTGATATATATAAAAGTTTAGAGTTGAGCCAAAGACTTTTTAGGGCCAGCAACCTGAAAGCTCAAACATATAAAACCATATTTGGTCTCTATTATACACCCGCTAAATTATATTCTTGGGGTAGAAGCGAAAATGATTTATGCCCAAGATGTACACAAGGACCAGCTAATTTAATACATATGTTCAGTAGCTGCCCCAAACTTGTTCAAATCAAACATATGATTGCGGTTTATTGGGAGGTGCTGCTTGGCCATAAACTTCCAGAAACAGACTCATTGTTCATTTTAGGACATGATTCATCGATCGCTCTATCAAAGAACGAGCAAAATCTATTATTTATAGGCACGGCGGTACTCAGAATTATTTTGTCAGCCCGCTGGAAAGAAACTGAACCACCAAGTTTCCAGATGTGGCTGGCTCGTTTTTTAGCTGTTTTCAGCTTCGAGAGAGCAATATATTCTACAAGAGGGCTTAAATGGAAAAGAATGGGAGAATCAATTTGGTCTCCAGTGTTGAGTTGGAAAGCAGGATTAAATGCATTTAACTAGATTTATTTTGATGGGACGGAAGGTAACATATAAATAACAATATATGCAATAGGGTATTATCCTTAAAAAATTCTTGTTACCTGATATAATATATTTGTGAATTATTGGTGGAAATCTCTGATGTATCAAGGTCTTGTAGTACCTATTATACTTAATTTTGTTTTATTTTATAATTGTATTGCTCCTTCTTTATATTAAGGAGAAACCTTTAATATGCATATGAACATCATTATGATTAGGTTTATAATTATTATGGTTTATGTCTTGATTTTGTATCCTTTTGAATATGTTTCCTTTTTTTTTTCTGTTATGTACCTGTCTGGATTGAGTTAAAAAAAAAAGAAAAAGAAACTAGCCCAAAGGTACGTAGAAGTCCCTAGAAATTGTCCACCTCTACTTGGTTGCTTCCTTTTGTTCAAAAGTTTGTGTTCATCTGGTTGGTCTTGATTGTTTTATCCATTTCAGGGTGAAATCCACAGGTACCTATGCTTCCAACAGAGCTGACCAGTCTCTTTTAGAGCTAGGTACGCATCAGGTCAGTGCCATTCATACTTACAATAATATCTGATGGGTGTGTGATGGGTCACTAAGCTCCCTTCCTATGCAGTTATCTGAATTTTCAAAGGTGGACTTTCAGGGAGATGACTGCAGTATTGTCTAGAAAACAATGTATTGATCATGCTATGAACCAGAAAGGGTGAAAAAGAGAGAACGATTTCAGTGCATTTTCAGCACCTGCTAACAAGCCAGTGAAAGTTAACATCAACAATGAATTTTCACTTTATTCCTCATTGTTTTTAATGTAAATAATATAAAAGGCAGCCTACATTTACAGGTACTTAGGGCACCATTACGATGGTGGGCGGACAAAGTCCGCTCGCCACCGTAACGCTATGCGGGATCGCCTGCCAGGGGTGCGGCAGTCCCACTGTGCCTATTAGGATGTGTCCAGCCAACCTGGTGGACGCACCCCGCATATTGAACATTGTGGCACCCGCCACAATGTTCAATATGCATGTTGTGCATTGGCATGGACAACATGACAGGCACCGCGCGGTGCCTGCCACCTTGTGTATGCCAATGTAGGGGAGTACCTTAGGTACCCCCAAGTGTAATCCCCCACCCCTCTCCCCATGTCCCCAGGGGCTCGTAACAGGCCCCTAAAGCAATCTCCACTAGCCTTTTTTAGGTGACATCGCCGCCATGGAAAGGCGTTTCTGCTTGCTCATGCTAATATGGATGGCGGTGCCTGCAAGGCACCACCACCGTATTAGCTCCCTTTTCCGCCTGGTCGGCAATCCGACTGGTGAAAAAGCGACGGGCGATCTTTCCATCCACAGAAAAACCAAAGGTGGTGATGGACGGAGCGTTGACAATACAAACACTCACCCCCAGTCAACTGATCTGGGTTTAATCCATCACCGTTCTTCAGCTCACTCCGCCACCCCAGTTCAGACATGGCCATATGCAAATCAGTCTGACCCTGTGCCTCATGGGAACAGTCCAGCCCGAACTGCCAAGCCATGTCTTCCCTGGACCGGAATCAAGCTTCCCAGGACCGGTTTCTGGCATTACAGCCGTCTTCAGCCGGGCTTGCTTGACTCCAGTAGCAAAGTGAGCAAGGGACTCACGTCTGAGCATACCCTGCCAACTTAGGGCGAACAAAGAAAAACCAAAGGTGGTGATGGACGGAGCGTTGACAATACAAACACTCACCCCCAGTCAACTGATCTGGGTTTAATCCATCACCGTTCTTTAGCTCACTCCGCCACCCCAGTTCAGACATGGCCATATGCAAATCAGTCTGACCCTGTGCCTCATGGGAACAGTCCAGCCCGAACTGCCAAGCCATGTCTTCCCTGGACCGGATTCAAGCTTCTCAGGACCGGTTTCTGGAATTACAGCCGTCTTCAGCCGGGCTTGCTTGACTCATGTGGCAAAGTGAGCAAGGGATTCACGTCTGAGCATACCCTGCCAACTTAGGGCGAACAAAGAAAAAACAAAGGTGGTGATGGACGGAGCGTTGACAATACAAACACTCACCCCCAGTCAACTGATCTGGGTTTAATCCATCACCGTTCTTTAGCTCACTCCGCCACCCCAGTTCAGACATGGCCATATGCAAATCAGTCTGACCCTGTGCCTCATGGGAACAGTCCAGCCCGAACTGCCAAGCCATGTCTTCCCTGGACCGGAATCAAGCTTCCCTGGACCGGTTCCTGGCATTACAGCCGTCTTCAGCCGGGCTTGCTTGACTCCAGTGGCAAAGTGAACAATGGACTCACGTCTGAGCATACCCTGCCAACTTAGGGCGAACAAATAAAAACCAAAGGTGGTGATGGACGGAGTGTTGACAATACAAACACTCACCCCCAGTCAACTGATCTGGGTTTAATCCATCACCGTTCTTTAGCTCACTCCACCACCCCAGTTCAGACATGGCCATATGCAAATCAGTCTGACCCTGTGCCTCATGGGAACAGTCTAGCCCGAACTGCCAAGCCATGTCTTCCCTGGACCGGAATCAAGCTTCCCAGGACCGGTTTCTGTCATTACAGCTGTCTTCAGCCGGGTTTGCTTGACTCCAGTGGCAAAGTGAACAAGGGACTCACGTCTTTCCATCCACACCTGGGCCCCTCACCATGCTAATATGGCGGGATCCAACAGGGGCATTTGTCGATCCGCCCACGATACTAATAACCCCCAAAGTGTTTGTTCTATAATTGTTCCAATCTGTCTATCTATCTATCTATCTATCTATCTATCTATCTATCTATCTATCTATCTATCTATCTATCTATCTATCTATCTATCTATCTATCTATCTATCTATCTATCTATCTATCTATCTATCTATCTATCTATCTATCTATCTATCTATCTATCTATCTATCTATCTATCTATCTATCTATCTATCTATCTATCTATCTATCTATCTATCTATCTATCTATCTATCTATCTATCTATCTATCTATCTATCTATCTATCTATATATCTATCCATCCATCCATCCATCCATCCATCCATCCATCCATCCATCCATCCATCCATCCATCCATCCATCCATCCATCCATCCATCCATCCATCTATCTATCTATCTATCTATCTATCTATCTATCTATCTATCTATCTATCTATCTATCTATCTATCTATCTATCTATCTATCCATCTATCCATCTATCCATCTATCTATCTATCTATTTATCTATCTATCTATCTAGTTATAGTTAGGACCTAGTTTCAATAGGATATGTGTTTTTTTTCTTGTCAACATTTTTGGGGCAGTTTCACGAACCTCACAACATTTTTGAAACTAATTTGCCACTCACTTCAGTCCTGTCTTGAAAGTTTTGGGTGATCTGTCAAAGAATAAAGGTGGGTCCCAAAAACATTTTCCTCATGCAGTTACCTTTGGGCATTTTAGACACAGCAGCAGCCCAAATTGCTAAACAGAATTACACCAAATTTGCCATAAAGGTAGGTATTGGTCCAGGGAAGTGTCTTTTTCTGATTCAGTATAAATCCATTCCGTAGTTTTGGAAATCCAAATTTGTATATATATATATATATATATATATATATATATATATTATATATATATATATATATATATATATATATATTACCTACTGGCGGTCGCCAGTAGGTATATATAGTTAGGATTTTTTCTCTATGGGTTTTTTGAAAATTCTATGTCTAATAACTTTGGCGTTTGTGGACGGAATTGGCTGAAATTTTCAGGAAAATGGCACATTTTGTTTCTGAGCAGCCCCTGAAAATTTTGGGGGGGTTCGTCAAGGGGGGCCGAGAAAAAGGGGGTCCCAAAACGCGTTTTTCCCATGTTAATTTCCATAGGGCGGTTGGCCTCACTTTTAGCCCGAACGGCTGAATGGATTTGCACGAAACTTGGCAAAATTGTAGGGACTGGTAGCCCGATGTGCCTTTTGTAGGTCTCAATATATGTGCTCCAGTGGATTTTGAGAAATTAACGTTTAAAAAAAGATATATATCTGTAACAGCGGACCTGGCAGCGGCCCAGGACGCGTACTTTTCGCGCAACGGAGCTTTGTGAAGCGAAGCTGATTGGTTCTCCGGCGTCTGTCAACATTCCAAACAGTCCGTAGCGGCCGCCATCTTGTCTCTCGGTAGGATCGAGAGACAAGAGGAGGCCAAAGCGAAGGGGCAAATGACCATAAGGGGGAATAGTAGATCCTCGGTGACCCCCTACGTTTGATGTGGAGGTTTTAAAAGGGCCCCGCGGGGCAAAAAAAAAAATAATAATAATAATCGAACGGCTGAATGGATTTGCACGAAACTTGGCAAAATATTAGGGACTGGTAGCCCGATGTGCCTTTGCTAGGTCTCAATATATGTGCTCTAGTGGATTTTGAGAAATTAACGTTCAAAAAAAGATATATATCTGTAACAGCGCTCCGCTTCGCGTACTTTTCGCGTTACGGAGGTTTGCGAAGCTGATTGGTTCTCCGGCGTCTGTCAACATTCCAAACAGTCCGTGGCGGCCGCCATCTTGTCTCTCGGTAGGATCGAGAGACAAGAGGAGGCCAAAGCGAAGGGGCAAATGACCATAAGGGGGAATAGTAGGTCCTCGGTGACCCCCTACGTTTGATGTGGAGGTTTTAAAAGGGCCCCGCGGGGCAAAAAAAATAAAAATAATAATAATCGAACGGCTGAATGGATTTGCACGAAACTTGGCAAAATTGTAGGGACTGGTAGCCCGATGTGCCTTTGCTAGGTCTCAATATATGTGCTCTAGTGGATTTTGAGAAATTAACGTTCAAAAAAAGATATATATCTGTAACAGCGCTCCGCTTCGCGTACTTTTCGCGTTACGGAGGTTTGCGAAGCTGATTGGTTTTTCGGCGTCTGTAAACATTCCAAACAGTCCGTAGCGGCCGCCATCTTGTCTCTCGGTAGGTTTGAGAGACAAGAGGAGGCCAAAGCGAAGGGGCAAATGACCATAAGGGGGCATAGTAGATCCTCCCTGACCCCCTAGGTTTGATGTGGAGGCTTTGAAAGGGTCTCGCAGGGCAAAAAAAAAATATACAGTTTTTTTTATTTTTTTGCGTGGAGTGCGCCCGGTTCGCGAACCGGGAAGCGGTCTGGGGAGCGTACTTTCTTGAAAATTAGTGAAAAAAGTTAGAGTAAAATAATAATTGTGAGTGATCAGATGTAGGGTAGCTCTGAGAAGAGCTTTTGGGTTTATGGTACATTTAGGTACTTATAAGTAGGTACCAATGCACAGTCTTAAATTCAGAGTGAAAACTCTGTTGCCCTCATCTGAGAAGTGAACTCCATCTGCTCTGTAGATATCTTGCATGTAGTAACGCAAGTTATTGTTGTACAGGGAGCCCATTCCATGGTCTCTCATGTAAGCTGAAACAGATTTGTTTACATGCTTCCTCGATTTCTCAATTTGTGGACAAAATTGGTTCGACCACCTCCATTTCTGTCTTTGGCATATATTTGAATATACCAAGGCAGTCTGAGGAAAAAGTGCCATCAATTGCTCAAAGGTGTCCTTTAAAAGCATTTCCAGACCTACCCCAGTCAAAGTGCCCAAATCATTACCTCCACAGTGCACAATTAACAGGTCAGGTTTTGGCAAATGCATAAAGGTTTTCACCAATGGTATCAATTGGTGACATTTTAATCCTCTGTGGCCAAACCACTTAATTTCCACATCTTGTAAATTGAGGTTAGGTAAATTCCTGTTTTCAGCGTACCTTTGAGCCCAATAGATGTAGCTATGTCCAACAATCCAGACAGAAAACATGGCGAGAGAAGGTTCTCCTGCAGTCAGATGAAGTGTGGCAATGAAATGGCAGTTGAAAAAATGAGAGTGTAAAATGAAAAAAACTGAGGAGTTTCTGTGTTAATGAAGCAGTAAGAGTGATTGGTGGATTTTGATTGCTGAAAACAGAAAGTTAGTGTGCATGGATGAGTTCGTTGAAAGATGTATTTTGAGTGGCGAAGAAAAAATCATTAAATGAAAGATTGCATTGGATATGCAGGTGCACTGAGAGTTCAGAGTTCAATTGCAACATTGTTGTGTGAGAGGTCTTGCAAGAGGTGGTTGCTATGCAGAAAAAGCAGAGAGGGGGCAGAGGGGGGAAGGGTTTTGCTTTGAAAAAAAGTGAGGGAAGAGTTTTGATTGGGTGACATGAGAGATCTGTGTGAGGAATTACAGCATTTCTGTGCTTTTGATAGCTGCAGACTCTGGAGTGCATACCTTTTGCTCTGCTGAAGACAAATTGGTGTGTTTCTGAGACTGTTTTGAAACTCAAAGTATTTGCTAAGGTGAGAAAAAATTTCTTTAATTTAGATAGAAAATAGTGTGCTTTAAGGAGAAAATTATGAAGAAAGTTGTGTTTTTCAAATGTTGCTTTGTCTCAAGTGTTTCACAAATAGATTTTGTTTCTTTGAGAAATTGTAATTGGAGAAAATGTGAAGTATTAGTACTGACAGGGCTTTTATGTGCATAGGAGTTGTGGAGTGTTTTCAAATTATGACTTGTAAATCGTTTTGAGAAAAAGCAATGGTTTTAATATTGATGAGAAGGACATAATGGTGTCTGCTTCTTTATAAGGTAATTGAGAGTCTCTGATGTTATTTTTCCCATTTCAATGTAAGAAGTTTGTCTGTGGAGCAAATTGCTTGTAAATATGCTCCCACCTGTGCATGGCAAATTTAGATTTTGAATGTTTCCGTTACATAGGCATGTTAAAGGTGACTGAAACATGCTGCAAAGGCAATCAAAAAATGCTTTTATGTGTCTTAAGGACATTTTAAGTCATTTCCCCATGTGCAGTGTTTTCAAATAATGAGTTGAAAATCGTTTTTGAGGTAAAGGAATGTTTTCAAAATTTATGTGCGCCATATGACCCCAAATTTCTTTTTCAGGGGTGCAGCAGGGTGTTCTTGAGACACCCCTGCACCGTCGGAAAAATTCGTAATTTGCGATGAGGTAATTGCTAATCGCAAATTGCACCTTCATTCCTATGGGCCTCCTGCTGCATGGAAATGAATGGGTAATCTTGCTGAAATGCAAAGTCGAATCTGTATTTAAAAGGGTCTGCACCTCTGTACGGGTGTTCGCTATGTGAAGCACGAAAGTTTTACGGGCCGAACTCAAGGCCACCTCTCTCTGAGACAAAAGAGCTCTTATTCTTGCCATGCCGTTGAAATCTGCTCCCAAGGTTGGTATTTGTGGCCAGATTGAAAACTCCCTATGTTCATGTGTGGGAGGAAATAGAACATTTCTGCAGCAAATAACCCGTTCATTTACTGTTACGATAAAATGAATACTTTTAATTAACCCAGAACAATCTTCATTATTGAGCATCAAATAACTACCATTTTCCAAGAACTTGAACGTGGGGATGATAGCAGGAACTGGTGTGCCTTGCAACACGCAAGCCATATTTGGTCGGTGTTTGTTGCATGAACCGTGTAACTGTATGTGCCTACACATTAGTGAATGATCTGGCGTCTCAGTGCATTCCTCTCCATTCAGATAAAGTTCTTGATCATCTTTGAAAATCTGTATGTGTATGGAAGCGACCAGACTTCATGAAGAAAACCACTACCTAAAGGTTAATAACGACCTATTGGTATATATTTCATACAATTTGAAAACTTATATAAAGCAAAAGGCAGCGTTATTAAACCGTGGATAAGGCACGTTGCCAAAGCAGTCAACCTTTTGGATTTATACTGGAAATGTTAAAGGAAGAGTTACGGAGTAGGGCCTGTAAATCTTTAATAGACAACGAGTAAAATTACTCCAACCATCATATTCCTCTAACTCCGGGATAGTAGGGGTGTTTAATTTTTTAGAAGTAGCCAATCCAAAGCATTTGGTCTGGGAAATTGTTTCATTCACAAACCACATATGTTTTGGGATGAGACATGCACGGTGGAAAGCCTCAGTGCCTTGTACCTGCCAGGTTCGTGAACCCCAAACTGATGTAGATCCTGGATATTTTTACTCTGTATTACGTTAGCATGGTCTCATTACTGGTTTAAACGCCATTTTTCCTTTTTTGTAACTTCTGCACACGACACTTAGTTGTTGCTTTAGCTTTCAGCCTACCTGCGTCAAGATCTATGCCTGCTTCAAGCAGGCGCAGGGTTTTGATGTAGCTTTGTCCTATCTGATTGTAAATGCGGCACACCGTGGGTGGCAGAGCAGCGGTGCACGTTAACTGGTGCATCCCTGGGGATGTGCTAGTTAATATAAATCTGCCCCTTTACATTTAATTATGTGCAGGGGACACAGAGTAGGTGAGGTTTATCCAAGGTTAAGAAGAGATGAGTCCTGTTCAGTGAAAAATTGGAGATAGGCTTCAGTATATTATATACTTAAGTAGTGTGTTAAGTTTTTGATGACTGTTATTAATTTACTGTTGGGTAATAGTGGTTAATAACATTTTTTATTATATTTTACCACAGATTCAACTGCAGATTATTTCAAGATTTTAGGATGCCTAGCAAAGAAAGAGTAAGAAAGGCTGCAAAACGTCAAAGACAGCAGGACCATGGAATAATGCAGCAGTCCTCTAACAAAAAGATTTGTCAAGTCACCAAGAAAGCACCGGGTAAGAGTCGAAAAACAGTCATAAGAAATATGTGTAGTAAAAAAAATATTACTACAGAAAATGTTTCAGTCCATAAAACGAGAAGGAATTCAAATGGAAAGGAAAGGCCAATCAAAAATGTTACTGCTAGAGCAAGAGATAACTCTGTGCATGATAGTAGAAGGAAACAACAGTTTAGGGAGATTCGTAAACGAATGTTCCGCAACAGGATAATTGGCAATTTGTTAAAAAATATTAAGAAAGGTCAACAGAAACTGGTTTTTTATAAGAGAAAAAAAAAAGTTGAGAAAGTTATTGATCAGGCATTTGAAATTAAACGTAAGTTATTTATTTTGACAATCAATAGAATTAGGAAGCTAAACAAGGTAATTTATGATTTCAAAAGAAATAGTAGATGGAAGAGAATAGTTAATCGTAGTAATTTTTGTGAAGTTTTTTCTGGAGAATGGATGCATAGTTCAAGCTCTGAGGCATTTTTTAATGAGGAGAGTTATTTCCAGGATAATGATTTGGTGCATGCAGTTGACACCAGTGGTCGAGCTTATGAAGTGAAAGATGGTTGTCCAGTTGAAAAAGAAAAACTTGTGAGAACAGAGATAGAAGAGGTGTTAGGTAATGAGGTTTTAGGGAGACGTCCTAAGGGTCCTGTGTACACCTGGAAGTGTAGTAGTATTTGCAGTGTACGACAGGATTCCATCAATTTGCTTTGTGATTTTATACGGTCATTTAGTAAGAAAAGTTTGAAGCAGAAAATGAAGTTGTTGCAAGAATTAGATCCTTGCAGAGTGAGAGAAGTGATAGGTTTGCATGGTCATTCACTGGCTTGTCTTTCCAGGAGAGTATGCCAGAGTGTTTTTCATCATTTCAGGATGCTAGCAGTGCATCATAATAAAGTGAGGAAATTAGTTAGAATGTTGTATTATGCTAAGAGTCCAGCAATTATGCTTAAACAATTATGCGCTGCTCTTTTGCATGGTTCTGAAATAGATGTGAAGAATATATGTGAAGAAATTGAGTTTTGTTACTTTGGAAGTAAAGAGGAGAATGTTGAAATTGACCAAGAAGAAGAGAGTAATGTGGAAGATAGTGTACAGGTTTCCAGTACAGATAATTTCCAGAGGGAAATTGCGACGTTTGAGGTGAAATCAAGTGAGAGGCCAAATTTCACTTGTGTGTGTTGTCGACGCACTTATTATAAGAATCAGACTAAGTTAGTGGATTTATATGGAAAAAGTGAAAGGGAAAATAATAGTGAATGGAAGGATTTTACAACATACTTGATGGTAGAAAATTGTTTTGATTTGGGATTGGATCAACGTGTGTGTACTTATTGTTGTAACAAATTAAATCAAAACCAGATGCCTGCTAGAGCAGTTCATAATAATCTGGAATTGGTTGAGATTCCTTCTGAATTGAAGGATTTAAATACTTATGAATCTATTTTGATTCAAAGTATCCATCCCTTTCAGGCTATTGTAAGAATGGAGCCAAAGACAGGGAAATTGCCTCCATCAGATTTACAGAGAGGATTAAAGGGAAGAGTTGTTTATTTGCCTCTAGATTTGAAGAAAAACATTAACACAATTGGAGTAGAAAAAGTGGAAGAGGAACCTCTTGTTATCTTAGTTAATGGGGTTCCGACAAAGAATAAGAAAATATGGCAAGATTTAGTAGATGTTAGGAAAGTCAAAAGGGCAACATTGTATTTGAAAAAATATAATAAATACTATAAAAATGTATATGTTGCAGAAGAGGAAGTAAGTGAGGAAGAGGATAGCGATTTGTGTGCTGGTCAAATTGAGAAAGTAGAACCCTGTACTAGTGAAGAAATATATGAACATTATAGTGTTCATCCTTTGCATTCCAAGGAAGTCATGGGGAATGCTATTGAGTTGTTTCAAATGAAACAAGCGAAAGGGAGTCCCATTAGTGTTTGGGAGGAAAGTTTGGAAGCTCGGTGTTTCCCACAGCTTTTTCCAACAGGTCAGGGAGGAAGATATGATGAGCGACCTCATCAAATTCCTGCTTCTGAATACCGGACTTTGCGATTGTATGCAGGAGATCCTAGGTTTCGACAATGCATTCCTTATTTGTTTCATCTCCTGTTTGAAAGCGATCTGTCTGGACTGTCATATGCAGTGAACCACATCTTGAAAAGTGGTATACACATGCAAAACATCTCGGCAAGTGACTTTATGGATAAAGTCAATGTCCAAGACAGTATTTTGGATTCTCACCTGATTAATCTCATGGCGTGTCAGCGTGGTACTAATGAGTACTGGTACCGTCGTCATGGTGATTTAAAATGTATGCTGAGGAACTTAGGAACTCCCACATGGTTCCTCACTTTGAGCTGTGCTGAGTATGGCTGGGAAGCCTTACTTGAATTTCTACGAGAGGCAAATGCTAACGTAGAAAACATCGAATTCAAGACACCCGGAGAACTGTGCTCTTTGGATCCAGTCAATGTATGTAGGTACTTCAATCATAGATTTGAAGGTATGATGTCTTTCATCATGAATAAGAAGAATCCACCTCTTGGAGAGGTGTTGGATTTCTTCTGGAGGAAGGAGTACCAAGCAAGAGGTGCTCCTCATATACATATGTTGCTGTGGATCAAGGATGCACCTAAATTTGGAACGGATGCAGACGACTCAGTGATGAGTTTCATAGAACAGTATTCTACGTGTGCTGTTCCAAACGCAAAGGAGAAAAAAAGCCTAAGAGAAAAAGTTCTACGTTTCCAAAGCCATCGATGTGGAAAGTACTGTCGTCGTAAATTCCGGAACAAAGACAAGTTCTACACCAAATGTCGTTTCGGCTTTCCACGATCGGTGATTTCTAAAGGAAGAGTGAACAGTTTGATGTCTTCGCTGCGACATAATGTGATGAAGAAATCACCTAAAAACACATACAATTTGAAGAGGAACGAAGAGTCTAAGTACATTAACGACTACAACCCGGTGATTTTGTCCATGTGGAATGCTAACATGGATATACAGTTTGTGGCTGATAACTGTATGGCTGTGGCTCGGTATGTGACATCTTACATCACCAAAAAAGAGAAGACAGAATTGAAGGATATGTGGGAGGACATTTCCCATGAAAAGAGCCTCAGCAAGAAGTTGTACAGTTTCAGTCTGAAGATGTTGTCGCATCGAGAAATCGGAGCTTACGAATGTTCTGACCGGTTGTCTTCAGCAAGTCTCTATGCCAAGTCCAGGAGTATCGTTTGGGCGAGTGTTGGTCTTGCTGCAACGCGTAATCGAGTTCTGAAACCTGTGCGGGAAATTGAGTATTTGGCGGAAAAGGAGCCAAACAGTACCGACATTTTGAAGACCAACATGTTGGATACATATTATCCAAATCGAAGCAGTCACCTCGAGAATGTTTGTCTGTATGAGGTTCTGCAAAATTACATATTCAAGAGGAACATCAAAGAAGATACTGAGAAAGGAGTGTATGCTGTAATAGGAAGTGAGGGATGTCTGGTCAAGCAAAGAAAATGCCACTTGATAAACCATCGAAAATTGAGTGGCGAATCTCCTGAAAAAAAGGAGTTTTTCTATTTAGCACTTTTGCAACTTTTTAAGCCTTAGCGTGCAGAAGAGGAACTGCTTGGAGATTTCCTTTGTTACGAAGACTCATTCAATGCTGCCAAGGAGACCATAGAATGTCCTGCTTTTCCCAAATATGTAGAAATGTTGAATGTGGAAATTGAGCAGGAAGCAACGATTGCAGCCGAGATTGCCAGAGACAGTTCTCAGGACAGTCAGAGTTCTGCTTCATTGAGTCAGGATCCACTAGGAGGACCTCTTATCGAAAATGAAGCTGCCACTGCTATGAATGAAGTGGAAAGAGCCATGGCACATGCTCAGGAGGATGCGGTTAACTTAGAAGAGTTGGAAAGACAACTCAACGTTGAGCAGAGGAAAATATATGACGAACTTACCATGCAAATTGATCATGGATTAAGTCATGACAAGAAAGAGTGCTCATGTACGTCGTTGAAGCCTGTCCGACTGTACGTGAGTGGAGAAGCGGGAACTGGAAAAAGTTTCCTTATTAAAGCAATTTCATGTTATTTGCAGGAAAGGACAGAGTCATCGCTGTCTTGTGTTGTCACCGCTCCAACTGGACTGGCAGCACATAACATTAAAGGGATTACTTTACATCGTTTACTGATGCTGCCAGTGGAGCATGACAACAAATTAGAATATCACAAGCTATCTGGAGATGCTTGTTTTGAAGTTTCAAGAGTCTTGAGGAAAATGAAACTTCTTATCATTGACGAAGTAAGCATGGTTTCCAATGTCATGCTTGCCTTTGTGCATTTGAGAATGCAAGAAGTTCTCAAAACAGAGTATGATGTGTTATTTGGTGGCAAACACATCATTGTTTTCGGAGATCTTCTGCAGCTGACACCAGTGAAAGGGCAACCTGTGTTCAAAATGCTCACGCATGAAGATACCAGAAAGTGCTTAGGGAGTATTGGCAACGTCAATATATGGTTAAACTTCAATTATGCTGAACTGCATGAAAATATGCGTCAGGCAAAGGATGAAGTTTACAAGACTATTCTACAAGATGTTAGAATTGGAAAAGTGACCGAGCATGGGAAAGAAGCTTTACATGCACGATTACTGACAAATTTATATCCAGACGAAGATGTTGTGCCTGAGAATATTTTTCAGAAAGTTACTGAGAAAAAATCTGGAATATGTTTGATGCCAACTCTTGCAGAATGTGCCAAATTCAACAACAAAATGTTGCATTTAGAAAAGCAAGAGATTGTGAAATTGGAAGCTATTGACAGAGTAGAGCATATGGGATCAACAATTATTTTGTCTGAGAATCTGAAAACAAAATTGGATTCATTAGAGAAGAGTATATCTAAAACTGCGGGTTTTGAAAAGACTCTGAATGTGTGCTTGAACTGCCGTATAATTTTAAGAAGGAATTTACATGTTGAAAGAGGTCTGGTAAATGGATCAATGGGTAATGTTGTTGATTTTGTGAAATACAGAAATAGAGATGGAATTGAATTTTTAAAAATTAAATTTGATGGCATTGAGGAAGTACAGCTAATTGCTCGTTGTTCTGCTAGATTTTTGCTTGTAAAAGACTTATATGTTCGTCGTAAGCAGTTTCCTGTTTGCTTGGCATATGCGGTGACAATCCATAAATCGCAAGGTTTAAGTGTAGACTGTGCATTGGTGAATATTGGCAGTTCTGTGTTCAAGGAGGGTATGGCATATGTGGCATTGTCACGAGTTAGGACTTTATCGGGATTGTACTTGATTGAGTGTGATGTCACAAACATTTGTGCGGATCTAGATTGTGTTAAGGAATACAATAGGTTGAGAAGAGAGTATGCGCCACATTTGCCTCAGTATCCTTTGTTTGAGAAACGTGTGGTAGGCCGGAATCGAAGAAATGTGACCAATACTGGGGAGGTTGTAGCAAAAAGACGAAAAGTCGATGAACCTGAAATTATAAGCAGAAACAAAAAGGATTCTGTTGAAGATGTTGTTGGTTTTCAATTTGAAAACAGTTCTGGTGTCAACTGCTATGCTAATGTAGTGATTAATGTTTTGTTTTCTCTACAAAATGTAAAAGAAGAGATTGTGGTCAATTCTGATCAAAGATTTTGCAGTTTGTTAAATTCTGTGTTAGAGAAATGTAGCACTGATAGAACAAACATAGAAAGTGTGTCTGAAATTCGAAATCTGTTAGACAGATGTTCAGGCCAAACACAATTCTCTCAAAATAGTCAGCAAGATTGTCAGGAGTTTTTAATGTATATGCTTGATGTATTGTATGCTGAAGGTGTAGATGTAGATCATCTGTTTGGGCTTTCTTATCAATGGCAGCATGACTGCGAGAACTGTAGGGTATCAAGTAGTACTAGTGTAGACTCAGAAAGATTTATATATTTAACTTTGCCAGACAGTAAATCAGTCTCTTTTAATAAGCTAGTAAAAGCAGCTGATCACAATATGGAGTGTAGGCAATGTAAATCTGAAATGATGTCCACATTATTTATACGAACATATGGCCAGTATGTCATTTTAATGTTCCAACGATGTAGGCCTGATGGAACAAAATTGACAACTTTAATTAAAAATTTTGTGGCTTCACAGTTGTCAATATCAGGAAGGACTTTTGTAACTGTAGCAATTATATATCATGATGGTTCTTCAATAACATCAGGACATTATACAGCTTATTTAAAGTGTAGAAATGGCTGGTCATTCTGCAATGATTCTGTTTTAATTTTCAAAAAAAAATTGCCATATGACCTTAAAAACTCTTACCTGGTGTTTTTAAAACCAAAATTTTAGGGAAAGAATCTCGGGATGTGCTCTGAGGAATTTCAAGAAGTTCTAATGGCTCCTACACTATTTGGCCTTGAAGATAAGTGTAGTACAGAGACATAACTTTTTACCATAACACTGGACGTTATTGAGAAATATGTGCACTTTGAATGAGTTCAGAAAAACTATTTCTTTTTATTAGCTAATTGAAGTAGCGAATCAAAACATGGAGTAGAGGGAATGTAAGTCTGCAATGCTGTCTACTGTTTTACATTGCTTTGTGATTAAAAGTGATGTAGAGAATTAAATAATTGTACTAGTCATAAAGGTAGTGTAAGTCTGCTTCATAGTAAGCAGTATCAGTGTGATAGGAAATGTAGAACATGATTGAGCAAGAAGGGGAAGATATTACTAGTCCAGGATTGTGTAAATGATCTTCAACATTTTAATTCTGAAAGTTGTGGAAATGCGAAAAGACGGGATTGGCTAACAAGAAATCCAAGAGTTATACATGGCTCTGACAAGATTTGGCCTTGTGGAATCTTGTGGTAGAGAGCAAGAAGTCATTTATTGTATGTAACATGTTTTTGAAAACGATGGAGGTTTTCTTTCAGAAAGTGGCGGGTTGAAAGTAATAACAGCACAACAGAGTGTAAGCTGTTCATAGAACATCCTTGGCCGTCATGGAAAGTAAGTTAACTTTAAGGAGTTCTGAATTCTGATTTCTAATGTTGTATGGGTTTTTTAAACACAATCATTTTGATTGTGGTTTTTTTTCCCCGCTGTTATATGATGAATACCTTCAAGTCACTGTTTTAGTGAAATTTGATACATTCTGAGAACAGCAAAAATAAACCATTTAACATGTATAATTAATTCTGTTCTGTTTGCATTTATGATGTACATGTAGAACTGTGTAGGAGGCATGGAGAAGGTGAGGCTTCTGTAAGTGTCAAAGTTGTTGCATACAGTGCTCATATTCTACGTAGTCTTTTATATTTCATTACTTTCACTGTTTCTGACTGATCTAAAAATTTTTTTTTAAAAAGAACAGTAAGTATAAGGGAAGGAAACAGACAGTTATGTTAAAAGAAACACAGCTATAGGGAATAAACTAGGGATACTGTTACCCGCAATCCTCTGCTGATGATGTCACTGAGCATGTCATGAATGATGTAATATGTGACATCATCAGCAGTGGATTACGGGTAATAGTATCTCTAGTTTACTCCCTTATAGCTGTCTTTCTTTTAACATAAGTGTCTGTTTCCTTCCCTTATACTTACTGTTCTTTTTTTAAAAAAAAAATTTTGGGTTCGCTTCCGGTTCGCGTACCGGGGAGCGAACTGGGAAGCGAACTAAGAGAAATAGAGGTTGGCACAGTTGCAAATATTGTACCAATTTTTTAATAACGGGGAGGTAGTTCTGAAAAGAACTTTTTTTTAAATTGTTTTTGTTGTTTTATATTTTTTTTATTATTTTTCTGAATTTTTTTTTACTTTTTTTGAATTTTTCTGAACAGTTTTATATTTTTTTTGTTTTTTTTTCGGAGGGGGCAACGAAAACGATTCATTGTAAAGGGCTCAACAGGAGCAAGAAAACAAAAAAAAAGAATTTATTGTTTGGGGAGTGTCGGACAAACATGAGCATGATTGTCAATAGCTCTGTTGATCAGAGTGATGCTACTTTCTGCGTAGCAAATGAATCCACTGCAATGTACGCAGACTTGTTTTACTTCACGAAATCTCGTTTGTATATTTGGCACCATCTCCCTGCCCTCTGGTCCCGTTACTTCCGGTACAACAGATCTTCTGGCCATAATAGGGAGATTATCTAGGTCGTCCTGTTCCTCTTCTTCCTCTTCTTGCTGAATTATAACTTTAGCAGGTGGTCCACTCTTCCTTGGATGTGGTGGAGGTGGTGGGGAAGCACCAGCTGAAGCTAGTAAAGAAGCCATTGCTCACTGGTAACAAAGGGTCTTTCTCTCACAATGATGAAAGTCAGAGTGAGGAAAGAAGGAGGGATTTTCACCATTTGGGAAAAAAAATAGTTCTCAACCAATGAAAAGTGTTCATTTTAGATCATATGACCTAGTCTTACATTATTAGGAAACCGAAAGTGAAATGAACCAATGAAAAGTGTTATTACCAAGTCACATGACCTGCTGTGTGTATGTTACGCGCTTTGCAGGGCCTCCCGGTTTGCTTCCAGAAACCTGTGCTTTGCGACTCGGTAAGCGTACGAGTTCGCTAACGTAGCACGTCATATGACGTATCACGCGACAACGCGAAACGTCATGCGGACGGGAGGCGTCACGATGTTGTTTTCTAACGCGGCAGTTGCGGTAAAGAAACGTTTACCGGCTCGCGGTCTATTTCGCGGCATCAAGGTCAGCTAACGGGAAGCTTCCCGATTCGCGAAGCGGGAACGAAGAAAAAAATATATTAAAAAAAAAGTTATTAATAAACATATAAAATATATTTTTGGATTTAAAGAAGAATACATTTTACAGCTACAGATATTAGCTGTTAAAAAAACCAATGAAATTCACTGAAAAAACCATAGGTTATAGACCATATATAGTTAGGAATTAGCATTTACAAAACCTTGAAAATTCACTGAAAAAACCATAGGTTATAGACCATATATAGTTAGGAATTAGCATTTAAAAAACCTTATTTTACTCACACAAAACCATTGAAATTCCATATATAGTTAGTTGCACTAACTATATATCGCGCACCCGCAATCCACTGCTGATCATGTCACATATTACATCATTCATGACATGGTCAGTGACATCACTGATGACATCACTGATGACATCTCAAATGACATCACTGATGACATCTCACTTGACATCAATGATCACATCACTGATGATATCATTCATGTGATAATACAATGCATCTCCTCACACTCTAATATAACCTCCGTTACACCCAGTGTTAAATAGAGAGTATCATTTTTGAAACCATTGACACACCAATACTAGTTACTACATACGCACTCACTGATTCCTATGTCTACACACACATTCACTCATACAATCATTCATACATACAATCACTCATCTTTACAACACTATCATATGCACTCATACACCTATACAGACACTCACACTCTGCCACTCATCCATGGAGTTACTCACACACCTAGTCAGTCCTGAAAAGAATCAATCACACTTCCATTTTCTCATCTATACAGTTAAACACAGAACACCTTACATTTTTTAAACATATACTAACACATAGTTACTCTCTTATAGAATCACTGATACAAGTACACATTGATCTGCACAGAGTCACACACCTCCCAGCCAGCCATACACACACTCAGTCTCCCATACAAATACTTGTGCAACCAATCAATAACCCATATAGCTACTTATATAGCTACTGATTAACACGTGCAGCAGCTTGCACAACAACAGACATACTGATGCACACTTTTAGACAGTTTAGTCACTAACCCGTGCATTCAGTAAGACGCATTTAATCACTCACTCATACAGTCAATCACGCACCTACTAAAACCTTTATTCAGACACTTATACATCCACTCATTCTTCAATATGTAAAACATATTTAAACTTTACAGAAACACATAATCACTGGATGTTGTCATCAGTGATGTCATCAGTGATGTCACTGACCATGTCATGAATGATGTAATATGTGACATGATCAGCAGTGGATTGCGGGTGCGCGATATATAGTTAGTGCAACTAACTATATATGGAATTTCAATGGTTTTGTGTGAGTAAAATAAGGTTTTTTAAATGCTAATTCCTAACTATATATGGTCTATAACCTATGGTTTTTTCAGTGAATATATATATATATAGATGTGGATCCTTTGAGGAGCCAACAGTCCCCGTGCTGAAATGTGATTGGCTGCCAGCACTTCAACTAGGAAGTGTTGGCAGTTATCTTGGGACTCGGCTTGAGCCAAACCACACAAAAGATATTAGGAAAAGGGGGCTAGGTTGAACTATTCTGACCCTCTAGGCCTCTATATATATACATATTAATGTTGGGATTTGCTGCAAATGAAGAAATAAAGGGAATACATGCTACCTGGTGTGCCCGCTTGTTTTAGCTGGCTAAGTGTTGCTGTAAATGTCTCTATCTCTCTCTCACTCTACTCTGCTTTTTTGAATATATATATATATATATATATATATATATATATATATATATATATATATATATATATATATATATATATATATGTACAGGACAGAGAAGAAAGTCCATTCAAACCTGGAGCAACTTTCAATCCCCAGATGCCTACTGATGCGATTGATGTTTTTACAGAGGTTACGGTGAATGACCTGCTTGAATTCAGATCTAACCAAAGGAGTAAAAGCACGAAAAATAACATCAATTTAACAGAAAGGACAGCCTTACAAAATCTTATGAAAGATAAGACAATAATAATAAAGCCCTCGGACAAAGGGGGAAACGTTGTTGTCCAAACCCGACTAAAGTATCGGACTGAGGCACAAGTCAATGCCAACTGTCAGATGTAAGGTATTATAAGAAAACAACAAAGGAAGTATATCAAAGCAGTATGGAATCGTATGAAGAATTAATCAGCAAATGGTATGAGAAGTCGATTTTAGGGACAGAGGAACATCTATTTCTCTGGAACAATCATCCAGTGGTCCCCACATTTTACCATATTCCAAAACTGCATAAAGACAATTAGAACCCACCCGAGAGACCTATAATATCCTAAGTTGACAGTCTAACAATTTAATTTGTCCAACTTCCTGGAACAATCGGGAAGCCTTGATCCTTCACAGTCAGGTTTTAGGCAAAAATTTAGCACCGAAACGGCCCTGCTGTCGATAACTGATGACCTCCGCATGTACCAGGACAGGGGGTTTTCCGTTGTCCTGGTGCTACTAGATTTATCGGCAGCGTTCGATACCATCTCGCATAAGATCTTGATCGAACGACTGACTGTGAATGGACTCGGTGGCAAGGCACTGGACTGGATAAAAAACTTTCCCTCCGACCGCACCCAATGTGTCACCATGGGTGATTTCCGGTCGGATGAGGTTAAGATCACAAAGGGGGTGCCACAGGGCTCGTGTTTGAGCCCAACTCTTTTTAACACCTATGTGGCCCCCCTGGCAGATATAACAAGAGCCTTTGGATTCTGTCCAGTGTCCTACGCTGATGACACTCAGCTGCTTTTTCCCTTTAAATCACTAACTCCGGAGGTTATACAATATTTCTCCGAGGGGATGAAAGCAGTATCCCAGTGGATGTCTTCAAACTTTCTTCAGTGCAATGTTGGTAAGACTGAGGTGATGCTTTTCGGTGAGGCTAAGGTGCAATGGTCCCCTGATTGGTGGCCACTGGATCTAGGACCAGTTCCCGAACCAAAACAAATAATCAAGAAACTTGGGGTACGTTTGGAGCCGGAGCTGACTATGAAACAACATGGAAACACCACGGTGGGATCCTGTTTCCACGTGATAGGCCTCCTCCGTAGGATATTCCCGTTCCTTCCGGAATCCATTAGAAGAACTCTGGTTCAGGCTCTAGTCATCAGCCGACTTGATTATTGTAATGGTCTTCTGGTGTCTGCAAATGAAGAGGTGCTAGACCGACTGCAGGTGGTGCAAAACACAGCAGCCAGGCTAGTCCTCAATGCCCCCCCAGATCTTCATCCAAACCTCTGTTGGATAAACTCCATTGGTTATCCATTCGCCAGAGAGTGAATTTCAAGACTTGCTGTATTATACACAAAGGTCTACATGATTTGGGACCTGCCTATTTGGCTAATAAATTCGTTCCATATGTTCCTAGACGCACACTCAGGTCAAGTGAGCAGTTGCTGCTGAGGGTACCCAAGATCAGCAGGACCAGACTGGGTGGAAAGGCTTTATCAGTGTTAGGTCCGATTTTATGGAACGATCTTCCTTTCCAACTGAGGCAATGTTCCGATCATTTTTCCTTTAGAAAGCAATTGAAAACCTTCCTGTTTAAGCGAAACTAGCTGAGCTATGACATATTTTAGCTCAGCTAATCTGTGCGTTTCTGGTGCGGTATTAAGGTCATTGTCCTGACCTATGCCTGTTGCTGTCTTTGAGCGCGGAGATACTCCTTCGGGAGTTTATCCTAGCGCTATACAAACCCGCAAATAAATAAATAAATAAATAGATCATTTTTTGTTTCCTTTTGTTGCGCAATTGGACTCGTACACCAAAGTCACTAAATTTATTTGAACAAACTATCTACATTGACTTGGGATCCGAGCTATTTATTAATTGTATTAGACATCACAAGCCTGTTCACATTTTTAGATCACCAACAGGGCCTAAAAACTGTACAATTGTACCTGGAAAAACGTCAGTTACGCTATGCTTTACACAACCAAATGCTTCTTGAGTGTATGGAGTTTTTGCCTGAGCAATAATATTTTTCTATTTGAGGATCAATTTTTCATGCAGACCTCGGGAACGGCGATGGGCACCTGCTTTGCCATCAGCTATGTGAACTTGTTCATTGGCTGGTGGGAGGAGCAGGTGCCCAGGACCGTGGAGGGTATTCAGCGAGGCAGCGTAATGCAGTGGCAAATATATATCGATGACTTGTTCATCATATGCAAGGCACGCAAGAATCAGCTCAGGAATACATTGGTGTTCTGAATAACAACAACCTAAATCTCCACTTCTCGGGTACAGTTAGTCCAGTGGCAGTGGACTATCTGGATCTGAGGGTATTTGTGGAAAATAACAACATACACACTGCACTTTTCCGCAAATCTACTGCTGGCAATTCAGTTTTGTTTGCCAGTAGTAATCATCCGATCACACTCATCCAGAGTATCCCCTATGGGGAGTTTCTCAGGTTAAAAAGAAACTGTACAAAAGATCAGGATTTTAAGGCGGCGGCCTCAGAGAGCATTGCAAGGTTCAGTGTTAGGGGTTATGATCACACACTGTTAGAGAAAACACTACACAAAGTAAGGCGCATTCCCAGGGATAAACTCCTTCTTGAGGGAAAAAGGAAAAGTAAAGCAGCAAATGATAGTAAAGGAAAATTCAGAATGGTCACTCCATATTCTTCAGAGGCCAACTTTTTGAAGAAAATGCTTAGAAAAAACTGGCCCATTCTGAAAACATATAGGGTCATCAAGGATGATATTCCACCTCAGCCACTGGTGACATTCAGCAAAGCTAGTTAGTGAGAAGCCATCTACATACAGCACAAACTAATACGTTGAAGGAGATGAAGGGCTTCTTTCCTTGCAGTAGATGCAAGGCGTGTGCACACAGCAAGAGAGTTCTAACGTACACACTACCAGATACAGGCAAGACTAAGAAATCACTAATGGGCCGATTGGGATGTCTGGCGGATCACCACCGCCATGCCTGGAATCTAGGTACATCATTGACCTTCTCACAAAGTCCCCTAGAGGAATGAATTGTGGGGAAGAACTAGGGTACATTTGGGAACATGAATACAAGGATAAATTCAAGAATTTGAAACCAGTATCAGGGTAAATTAAGCAAATGGATTATGAAGTATCGAATGATCGCTCTCATGTTTGATAAAGCGAGAAATAAAATGTGTTTAGTAATTTGCATGTCCTCTGCTTTTTGAGGTTTCACTTGTTTTAAAATATAGCATTTAGTTTGAAATTATTGGGGCATGATTTTCAAAAACACTAGAAGGGACATTAGCCGATCCACGGCCAGATTTAAACACTGCAGGAGATTTTAAGTCGGCGTTACGGACCTCCGAAACATGGTTTGAAATATGCACCACACTTCCAAGTAAGTTTTTTGTCAACTGATTTGTCAGCTGATAGTGTTAGACGTGTTTCACCTATAGATGTATATAGTTCTTCCAATCAGCTTGATGATGGCGTCCAGCCCAAACATCGGGGTTGCTCGGAGATGCCCGCACCCAGGCGTATTCACATAATTCCACTCTTCTTCTCTTCCAACGAAAGTAAACAGCAGAACAGCACTCCTCATAGCTGAAAACAAGTTTATTTAGTTTGGCGGATACAATTTAATGAGCGTCAGACACGTTTTGGCATCGTAAGCCTTTCTCACATTGTGAATATATCGTCATGCATACAAGAAATTTAAAGAGGACAATAGGTGTCGTTTTTTTTTTGTTGTGGCCATGTTTTAACATGTTTTTTGTCTGCAAAAACTCTAGTGTCTCCCTATTGAGATTAAATAACACAGACATTATAAATTCACTCATTCGAAAAAATGAAAGAGTACCAAAATTGTCACTCATCCACAACAATCAACCCTTACCACATTTAGGGTGCAAAACTGTTATTCTGCCCAATTGGGCATACGTTTTGGATTACGAATACAAATACTTTACTCTTTGTGCGTATTGAGTCAGTGTCAACATCATAAGCAAGGATGCAGAAACTCTAATGTTGCGATAATACAAGATACAAGCATGGCTGATGAGGGGTGTTACCCCGAAACCGGTCCCAGGATGCTTGTTTCCAGGCCAGAGAAGACCTGTCTTGGCAGTTCAGGATGTACTGTACCCATGATGCACAGGGTCAAGACTGATTTGCATATAGTGGGTCTGAACTGGGGTGGCAAAGTGAGCTAAAGAACGATGATGGATTCAACCCAGATCTGTGACTGGGGGTGAGTGCCTGAAAATTTTCAGCACTCCTTCCATCATCTCCTTGGCTTTGCTTTGTTCGCCCTATGTTGGCAGGGTATGACCAGACATGGGTTCCTTGCTCACCTTGCCACTGGATTCAAGCTAGCCTCTCTGATGAAGGGTGTTACCCCGAAACCGGTCCCAGGATGCCTTTTTCCAGTCAAGGGAAGAACTGGTTAGGAAGTTTGGGCTGGATTGTACCCATGAGGCACAGGGTCAGGACTGATTTGCATAGCGCTGGGTCTGAATTGGGGTGGCGAAGTGAGGTAAAGAATGATGATGTATTCAACCCAGATCTGTGACTGGGGGTGAGTGTCTGAAAAGTTGCAGCACTCCGTCCATCATCTCCTTGTGTTTGCTTAATACAAGATACTTTAAATTCCTGTGAAACTGTCACGTGAACACCAAAAAGATATATAAAATCCAATACATAAATTTCACCAGTGTAGCATATAAATTACTAGTCTTTCCCAATTGGGCATATGTGTTGGGTTACAAATTATAAAACATATCTCTATTGGTGCCATAGGATCAGTGTCAAAAATGATTTGTTGAATATTCAACTGTTGTGCACTAAACACACCCCATTGGGCAAAATGTATAGAATCATCCCAAACTCATAAAAGCTGTTAAAAAATAATTACTAACAATGTGATCATCATACTCAAAAATGCACAAAAAACAATCTCAAATAAAGTTAGATATCTTAGCTCTTTTGCATTCCAGTGACATCGCTCCTGTGCACTCCAACAGTTTGGCACTTTAAGACATCGTTTGCGCAGATAATGGCCCTGTGGATCGCCAAAAGTCAACATTACAAAAAATGTGTAATAAGAGACAAGAATACTGAACATCTTAAATTATATTCCTTAATGGATGCTTCCACTGTGCAAAGTTAAAAAAAAAAGGCTGATCCATTAAATTGTTCTCATAAATATGTGTACATCTCTTCATCTACATTCAATTCTGTAGGTTCCCTTGGGATATATTACGTGTGTCAAATCTCTAATCTAGTGATGGATTCATCGAGTCACTACTCATATACTTATTTCATCTCCCAGGCACAAAAGTTGCAGTCGTCCAATCACCCAGCCACTACCTAGGCTCTACTTATGCACTCATAAATCACCCAAGTACTACCCATGCTCTCATCCAATCACCCAAACACTACCCATGAACTCATGTAATCACCCAGACATTATCCATGCACTCATCCATTCACTTAGGCAATGCCCATGCACTTATCGATTTACCCAGGCACTACCCATGAACTCATCCAATCTCTCGGGCACTACCAATGCACTCATTCATTTACCCAGCCATTATCCATGTATTCATCCATTCACTCAGGTGCTACCAACACACTCATACAAGCAACCAGGCAGTACACATGCAGTCATACAATTAACCAGGCACTACCCATGACCTCATCCAATCACCCATGCAGTACCCCTGCACTCATCCATTCACTCGGGCACTACCCATTCAGTCATACATCCAACCAGGCACTACCCATGCGCTCATCCAAGTACCCAGGCACTAGACTTGCACTCATTCATTCACTTAGACACTACTCATGCACTCATACAAGTACTCAGGCCCTACCCATGCACTCATCCAATCACCCCATCACTACCCATGCACTCATACAGTCACCCATGCACTACCTTTGCACTTTTCCATTCACTGAGGCACTACCTATGCACTCATTCAATCACCCAGGCACTTCTCATGCACTCATCTAATCACCCTGGCACTATCCATACACTATATCAATCACCCAGGCACTAGCCATGCATTCATCCAATCACCCAGGCACTACCCTTGCACTCATCTTTTCAACGAAGCGCTACCCAAACACTTATCCAATCACTCAAGCACTACTATTGCACTCATCCAGTCACCCAGGTGCTACCCATGCACTCCCCCAGTCACTCAGGCACTACCCATGCACTCATACAGTCACCCATGCACTACCTTTGCACTTTTCCATTCACTGAGGCACTACCCATGCACTCATCCAATCACCCATGCACTACTCATGCACTCATCTAATCACCCTGGCACTATCCATACACTATATCAATCACACAGGCACTATCCATGCATTCATCCAATGACCCAGGCACTACCCTTGCACTCATCTTTTCAACGAGGCGCTACCCAAACACTTATCCAATCACCCAAGCACTACTCTTGCACTCATCCAGTCACCCAGGCACTACCCATGCACTCATCCAATCACTCAGGCACTATCCATGCACTCACACAATCACCCAGGCATTTTACATGCACTCCTCCAATCACCCAGGCACCACCCTTGCACTCATCCATTCAATGAGATGATACACATGAACTCATCTAATCACTCAGGTACTGCTCTTGCACTCATCCACTGACCTTGGCACTACTTTTGCACTCTTCCAATCAATCAGGTACTACCCTTGTACACATCCATTCACTGAGGCACTACCCATGCACTCATCCAATCACCAAGGCAATACCCTTTCAGTCAATCATTCACTCAGGCACTACTCTTGCACTTATCCATTCACTCAGACACTATCCTTGCAGTCATCCAATCATTCAGGCACTACCCATGCAATTATGAATTCATCCAGTGTATCTTTTTTAACCTTGAAAGGCGGTTCTAAAATAAATATTTTTTTTATTTACTTTTTTTAGATTTTATATATTTGTTTGCTGTTTTCTTTCCAAAGCAGCAAAAACAAGTTGCACAAACTAACGGTTGTATAAAAAATTAACATCTGTGCACCTTTGCTGCAGTTTTAAAAACTGGAAAAGACTGCTGTAGAGCAGTAACTATAGTTGAACAGTCCATACAATACATAGACATCCTTGTTCTGGGACCAGCTCCACATGATGGGTTTCTACTTCAGTTGGCACTTTTTCTCCGGGAACAGGTGGAGCACTAGAATAAGTTGATGGTGCCACACCTTCTCTGACTTTCTTTGCTCTTTTTAAAACATTATTATGGTGTGTTTTAAGATGATATGGCATAGATGTAGTACTACATGAGTACTTTTTGTTGGAGCCTCTAGACAATCTCTTGTTGCAAAGGGAACATTTTACACATTTTGCAACTGTCTTAAACTCCTCAGATGAGATAGTAAAAAAATCCCAAGCTATACTGCTCTTCTTCAGCTGCGGGTCATCATCTTCTTCTTCTTCTCCTCCTTCCTCCTCCTCAATACCATGTTCTGCCTCCTGTTGGAGCTGGTTTTTCATATTCACCCCCACTGACATTTTCTCCTAAAAAATGAAAAAACAGCCAGGCTCCACAATGAGTTTTCCACTGCAGAAACACCTGTTCAGAATCATTCCCCAATAAATGGAATATTCAAGAAAAAATATAGGTGGGGACTTCCTATCAATATAGTTGAAAACTGTTTTATCCTATCATATCACAGTCTTTTCAGGTCACATGAGCTTCGTGACTAGGTACATAATTGCGAACACCGGAAATGGAATATAATAATAAAACTAGGTTTGAATAATGTAAATATAAAAGCATAACTTCAAAGTTCTGGTGCATAAGCACCTACTGTCACACTTGCTATAAAATATGTATATATACATTTTTATGAATATGTTTGCAAAGACGAGCATCACCGCAAAATTAGAAAAATAGATTTCAACTTTAGTTTGAAACTAATTACTACAACAACATAAGTTTAAACAATATAGAAAAAACACCTCTACTGTTAAACATACTGTAGAATGTGTGTATATATATATATGTTTTACACTTGGTACAAAAAATGCTCTCTTCGCGACTACCAACATCATGGAGACAACCGGCGTCACTGCAAAAACGGAGAATAGTCTTGAAGATGATTTTTCTGGAAACTCACTATAAAAATATGAGTTTCAAAAGTACACCCATAAAGCTGTACTGTTAAACATACTGTAGAATGTGTCTATATATAGGTTTTACACTTTGTACAAAAAATGCTCTCTTCGCGACTACCAACATCATGGAGACAACCGGCGTCACTGCAAAAACGGAGAATAGTCTTGAAGATGATTTTTCTGGAAACTCACTATAAAAATATGAGTTTCAAAAGTACACCCATAAAGCTGTACTGTTAAACATACTGTAGAATGTGTCTATATATAAGTTTTACACTTTGTACAAAACATGCTCTCTTCGCGACTACCGACATCAGCGCGATGCCCCGCGTCACAACGAAAACTGAAAATAGTCTTAAAAGACAAGTTTTCTGGAAACTCACTACAAATCTATGAACTTGAAAAGTACACTAATAAAGCTCTATTGTTAAATATACTGTAGAATGTGTCTATGTATATATTCTCTACTTTGTACAAGCCACGTGCCCTCTGCAACTACCAACGTGCTCAACATGACGTCAGTAGACGCAAATATTTAAAAAGTTAAAAACACTATTTTATCAAATATCTAGACTTGAGCTTTATTTAAAAATTCCCTTAAGTGTTTTTTTTCAGTATGTGAAATACATTTGCCGATCACACATTCTCCACAGTAAATGCGGGAATATTATGGTGTCTCAAAAAATTCTTAAAAATAAAAGTAATTATTAAAGTACTTTTTGATAAACACATACCAAATTAAATGAGTGACATATAATATATGTATAAGTATAGAAAGAAAATACTAAAATCTTAGAAGGTCATTTGAATTAAATGGACATTCCAATTAAGAAATAGAATTTAAAAAACCTTAGAAATACACTGAAAAAAACAAAGGTTACAGCAACTTTATAGTCAGGAATTCACATTTAAAAACCTTATAAATTCACTGAAAAATTAAAGGTTACAAGGCTGTTATAGTTAGGAAATAGAATTTAAAAAAACATTAGATATTCACTGAAAAAAACAAAGGTTACAGGGACATTATTGTTAGGCTTAGAATTCACTTGCACAAAACCAGAGATATTCAGCAGTTATAATTAGCTGAGCTAACTATAACTCATGCCCCAGCAATCCACTGCCTATGACCTCACATATTACATCACTCATGACTTGGTCAGTGACATCACTGATGGCATCACTTAAACTTCTCTCTTCTCCCTTTCTCACATCGGAGGCATGCTCTGTCCGGCTTGAGACACTTTTAGCATGAGGAGGTGCACGGGTCATGCCGACCTATTCAAAACGTGTCAAAGAGTATTGTAACCATGTGGTTTAAGCAACATTTGAAATTGAAATTAACATGTGGTTAAAATGCGGTATTAAACCCTTCGACGCGCGTGACAAGGTCAGCTCGTCATGGGCGTTACCTGCGCTGCGCGTGTGACGAGCTGACCTTGTCATGTAACGAGGGTTTTGGCGAATCGCAGCGCACAGCGGGAAAACCGCTAGCGCGCATGCGGTTAAGCAACATTTGAAATTGAAAATAACATGTGGTTAAAATACGGTACTGAGCAGCATTTGAAAGGACACCACAGCAGCGAGTTTTTCAATTTCAATACAGTTGCATAGTAGGACTTGTATGCACTGAGCTTCATGGTCACATGGGGACATGGTTATAAAGCCCTTGTGTCCTATTACAGCCATACCTATGATGAAGGCAGTGAGCCAAAATGTGTCAGGAGTGTGTACCTGCAGCCACATTATTAAAACAAATGTTGCAGTTATTCAGTGACTTAGCTTTAGCATTCCTTTGTGTGCATTTTACTAACAGGATGTTCTGTCCCCGTCAGCTGAGGCCGCCCTGCAGGTGGTCGCGAGTAGGTAGACATAGGAATAACTTTTTTTCATTTGCCAATAACTTGGGTGTCGTTGAAAGAATACTCATGAACTTTTCAAAACGAGTATCATGCTCACTCCAACTGCTGTCTTGAAAGTTTTGGGGTGATCTGCTGAGCGGGGACCGAGAAAAAGAGGGGGTCCAAAATGCATTTCCCCAATGTTAATTCCTACAGAGATTTTAGATATGACAAGAGAACGAACTGTTAAACGGAACTACATCAAATTTGGCAGAAAGGTAGCTGTTGGTCCAGAAAGCGACCTTTTTGTAAATTGGCCTAAATCCATCTAGTAGTTTTTGGGATACTAAGAGAAAAAACAATTTGTATAACAGGGCCACAGTGGATCAGCGAAGCTCATACAGAGGTTGGCACACCCACGAGTCACAAGATGTACTGGTATTGGCTGGCTGCGACCTGTCAAGAGAGTTGCACCTGCCATTTTGTTAACCGTTACCTATCCTGGGGGATAAAAATGAAGATTAAAATGCATAGAAGTGGTCAGGGTTGGGGTACCCTGACCCCATAGCTGCATTGTTGTGTTTGTGGAACACCCCTTATGAGTTAGAAAATGCTGTAAACAGTTTTTTTTCTATGCACAAAGAGTTGCAACAACATCACAGTGCTTGTTGCAGCCCCCAGTGTAAGGTTGCGGTGGAGTCATGGACCTCACCACACCCACTCACAAACCTACTCATTCACTTATGCACCCAGAGACCCACTGAAACAGTTGTGCACCCACTCACAGATCCCTGCAATAAAACACACATTCAATTATATAGTGATTTATTAATTTAGAGACCCACACATAGTCACACAACTATTTATAGACCCTCAGATACTTATGCCCTGATTAAGACATCTTCTTACATCTTCAAGCATCCACTGAGTCAGCCACACAAACAATCACATGTCTACTCACATACCTACCTAGTGTGTTACACAGTTACTGTCAGACTCATACAAAGACTGATACACCCACTCACAGACCCACTCAAAGACTTTGTTCACCCACTTAGACATCAACTCAGAGAGTTATGCACCCACTCACAGACCTACTTAAATCATGGTGCACCCTCTGGAGACCCACTCAGAGATGCACACACTCATTCACACACCCACTGAGACACTCATGCACCCATTCACGGACCCACTGAGTCACTCATGCATGCACTGACAGACCTACTCAGACCCTTGCACACTCATTCACACACTGAATAGGAGACTGGTGTATCCACTCACAGTCCCATTCACACATATGCACCCACTCACAGACGCACACAGAAACTCATCCACCTACTCACGGAGCCACTCACACTCCCACTCACTGATCCACTAGGAGACTTATGCACCAATTCACAGATCCAGTCAGACTCACTCACCCACTCACAGATTCATACATCGACTTACATAACCTGTCAGACGCTGATGCAGTCAGTCTAAGGCCGCTTAGACACTCTTACCCCAAATCACATATTCACTCAGGAACTGATATACCTCTGGTTTTTGCATGTTTCCTTCTCCCCATGAAGAAGTTGCAGTAAGCAACGAAACGAGTTGGGAAAGCTTTATTAGGGGCTGCAACTGTGTCTTTGCGAATAAAGGGTTGTACCTACCATCGTGGAGTAGCGTTCTTGAAGATCCGGGGCACCTGGTGTAATGGTTACGCGTCAGGCTCCGAGCCGCAAAGAATGCACCGCCTGGAAACGGAGAGCAGGTCTGCGAGGTTGTTACTGGAAACATCTTGCTGGCGCGATAGTTTGCATAAATTAAGCACATGAGCAGCCTCACAGCCCACTGGAGGGCTTGAACTATAAATTGGACATTGAAGTAAAAAACCGAAAATAAAATGATTGCAAAATCGGACCCTACTGAATGGAAAAAATTATGAACTTCAAAACCCAGCAGTCAGTGGATTAGAAAACGAAGGCACCTTGGGAAAAAGCGAGTTTAAAAGCAGTGGGATGTACTACCTCTGGTTTTGCATGTTTCCTTCTTCCCATGAAGAAGTTGCAGTAAGCAACGAAACGCGTTGGGAAAGCTTTATTAAGGGGCTGCAACTGTGTCTTTGCGAATAAAGGGTTGTACCTACCATCGTGGAGTAGCGTTCTTGAAGATCCGGGGCACCTGGTGTAATGGTTACGCGTCAGGCTCCGAGCCGCAAAGAATGCACCGCCTGGAAACGGAGAGCAGGTCTGCGAGGTTGTTACTGGAAACATCTTGCTGGCGCGATAGTTTGCATAAATTAAGCACATGAGCAGCCTCACAGCCCACTGGAGGGCTTGAACTATAAATTGAACATTGAAGTGAAAAACAGAAAATAAAATGACTGCAAAATCGGACCCTACTGAAATGGAAAAAATTATGAACTTCAAAACCCAGCATTCAGTGGATTAGAAAACTAAGGCATCTTGGGAAAAAGCGAGTTTAATAGCAGTGGGATGTACTACCTCTGGTTTTGCATGTTTCCTTCTCCCCATGAAGAAGTTGCAGTAAGCAAGGAAACGCGTTGGGAAAGCTTTATTAAGGTGCTGCAACTGTGTCTTTGCGAATAAAGGGTTGTACCTACCATCGTGGAGTGGCGTTCTTGAAGATCCGGGGCACCTAGTGTAATGGTTACGCGTCAGGCTCTGAGCCGCAAAGAATGCACCGCCTGGAAACGGAGAGCAGGTCTGCGAGGTTGTTACTGGAAACATCTTGCTGGCGCGATGGTTTGCATAAATTAAGCACACGAGCAGCCTCACAGCCCACTGGAGGGCTTGAACTATAAATTGAACATTGAAGTGAAAAACGGAAAATAAAATGACTGCAAAATCGGACCCTACTGAAATGGAAAAAATTATGAACTTCAAAACCCAGCATTCAGTGGACTAGAAAACTAAGGCATCTTGGGAAAAAGCGAGTTTAAAAGCAGTGGGATGTACTACCTCTGGTTTTGCATGTTTCCTTCTCCCCATGAAGAAGTTGCAGTAAGCAACGAAACGCATTGGGAAAGCTTTAGTAAGGGGCTGCAACTGTGTCTTTGCGAATAAAGGGTTGTACCTACCATCGTGGAGTGGCGTTCTTGAAGATCTGGGGCACCTGGTGTAATGGTTACGCGGTAGGCTCCGAGCCACAAAGAATGCACCGCCTGGAAACGGAAAGCAGGTCTGTGAGGTTGTTACTGGAAACATCTTGCTGGCACGATGGTTTGCATAAATTAAGCACACGAGCAGCCTCACAGCCCACTGGAGGGCTTGATCTACAAATTAAACATTGTAGTGAAAAACGGAAAAAAAAAATGACTGCAAAATCGGACCCTACTGAAATGGAAAAAATTGTGAACTTCAAAACCCAGCATTCAGTGGATTAGAAAACTAAGGCATCTTGGGAAATAGCGAGTTTAAAAGCAGTGGGATGTACTACCTCTGGTTTTGCATGTTTTCTTCTCCCCATGAAGAAGTTGCAGTAAGCAACGAAACGCGTTGGGAAAGCTTTATTAAGGGGCTGCAACTGTGTCTTTGCGAATAAAGGGTTGTACCTACCATCGTGGAGTGGCGTTCTTGAAGATCCGGGGCACCTGGCGTAATGGTTACGTGGCAGGATCCGAGCCGCAAAGAATGCACCACCTGGAAACGGAGAGCAGGTCTGCGAGGTTGTTACTGGAAACATCTTGCTAGCGCGATGGTTTTCATAAATTAAGCACAAGAGCAGCCTCACAGCATACTGGAGGGCTTGAACTATAAATTGAACATTGAAGTGAAAAATGGAAAATAAAATGACTGCAAAATCGGACCCTACTGAAATGGAAAAAATTATGAACTTCAAAACCCAGCATTCAGTGGATTAGAAAACTAAGGGATCTTTGGAAAATCGAGTTTAAAAGCAGTGGGATGTACTACCGCTGGTTTTGCATGTTTCCTTCTCCCCATGAAGAATTTGCAGTAAGCAAAGAAACGCGTTGGGAAAGCTTTATTAAGGGGCTGCAACTGTGTCTTTGCGAATAAAGGGTTGTACCCACAATCGTGGAGTGGCGTTCTTGAAGATCCGGGGCACCTGGTGTAATGGTTACGCGGTAGTCTACGAGCCACAAAGAATGCACCGCTTGGAAACGGAGAGCAGGTCTGCGAGGTTGTTACTGGAAACATCTTGCTGGCACGATGGTTTGCATAAATTAAGCACACGAGAAGCCTCACAGCCCACTGGAGGGCTTGAACTACAAATTGAACATTGAAGTGAAAAACGAAAAATGAAATGACTGCAAAATCGGACCCTACTGAAATGGAAAAAATTATGAACTTCAAAACCCAGCATTCAGTGGATTAGTAAACTAAGGCATCTTGGGAAAAAGCGAGTTTAAAAGCAGTGGGATGTACTACCTCTGGTTTTGCATGTTTCCTTCTTCCCATGAAGAAGTTACAGTAAGCAACAAAACGCGTTGGGAAAGCTTTATTAAGGGGCTGCAACTGTGTCTTTGCGAATAAAGGGTTGTACCTACCATCGTGAAGTGGCGTTTTTGAAGATCCGGGGCACCTGGTGTAATGGTTACGCGTCAGGCTCCGAGCCGCAAAGAATGCACCGCCTGGAAACGGAGAGCAGGTCTGCGAGGTTGTTACTGGAAACATCTTGCTGGCGTGATGGTTTGCATAAATTAGGCACACGAGCAGCCTCACAGCATACTGGAGGGCTTGAACTATAAATTGAACATTGAAGTGAAAAACGGAAAATAAAATGACTGCAAAATCGGACCCTACTGAAATGGAAAAAATTATGAACTTCAAAACCCAGCATTCAGTGGATTAGAAAACTAAGGCATCTTGGGAAAAAGCGAGTTTAAAAGCGGTGGGATGTACTACTTCTGGTTTTGCATGTTTCCTTCTCCCCATGAAGAAGTTGCAGTAAGCAACGAAACGCGTTGGGAAAGCTTTATTAAGGGGCTGCAACTGTGTCTTTGCGAATAAAGTGTGGTACCTACCATCGTGGAGTGGCGTTCTTGAAGATCCGGGGCACCTGGTGTAATGGTTACGCGGTAGGCTACGAGTCACAAAGAATGCACCGCCTGGAAACGGAGAGAAGGTCGGCGAGGTTCTTACTGGAAACATCTTGCTGGCACGATGGTTTGCATAAATTAAGCACACGAGCAACCTCACAGCCCACTGGAGGGCTTGAACTACAAATTGAACATTGAAGTAAAAAACGAAAAATGAAATGACTGCAAAATCGGACCCTACTGAAATGGAAAAAATTATGAACTTCAAAACCCAGCATTCAGTGGATTAGTAAACTAAGGTATCTTGAGAAAAAGCGAGTTTAAAAGCAGTGGGATGTACTACCTCTGGTTTTGCATGTTTCCTTCTCCCCATGAAGAAGTTACAGTAAGCAACGAAACGCGTTGGGAAAGCTTTATTAAGGGGCTGCAACTGTGTCTTTGCGAATAAAGGGTTGTACCTACCATCGTGAAGTGGCGTTTTTGAAGATCCGGGGCACCTGGTGTAATGGTTACGCGTCAGGCTCCGAGCCGCAAATAATGCACCGCCTGGAAACGGAGAGCAGGTCTGCGAGGTTGTTACTGGAAACATCTTGCTGGCATGATGGTTTGCATAAATTAGGCACACGAGCAGCCTCACAGCATACTGGAGGGCTTGAACTATAAATTGAACATTGAAGTGAAAAACGGAAAATAAAATGACTGCAAAATCGAACCCTACTGAAATGGAAAAAATTATGAACTTCAAAACCCAGCATTCAGTGGGTTAGAAAACTAAGGCATCTTGGGAAAAAGCGAGTTTAAAAGCGGTGGGATGTACTACCTCTGGTTTTGCATGTTTCCTTCTCCCCATGAAGAAGTTGCAGTAAGCAACGAAACGCGTTGGGAAAGCTTTATTAAGGGGCTGCAACTGTGTCTTTGCAAATAAAGGGTTGTACCTACCATCGTGGAGTGGCGTTCTTGAAGATCCGGGGCACCTGGTGTAATGGTTACGTGGTAGGCTACGAGCCACAAAGAATGCACCGCCTGGAAACGGAGAGAAGGTCTGCGAGGTTCTTACTGGAAACATCTTGCTGGCACGATGGTTTGCATAAATTAAGCATACGAGCAGCCTCACAGCCCACTGGAGGGCTTGAACTACAAATTGAACATTGAAGTGAAAAACGGAAAATAAAATGACTGCAAAATCGGACCCTACTGAAATGGAAAAAATTATGAACTTCAAAACCCAGCATTCAGTGGATTAGAAAACTAAGGCATCTTGGGAAAAAGCGAGTTTAAAAGCAGTGGGATGTACTACCTCTGGTTTTGCATGTTTCCTTCTCCCCATGAAGAAGTTGCAGTGAGCACCGAAACGCGTTGGGAAAGCTTTATTAAGGGGCTGCAACTGTGTCTTTGTGAATAAAGGGTTGTACCTACCATCGTGGAGTGGCGTTCTTGAAGATCCGGGGCACCTGGTGTAATGGTTACGCGGCAGGCTCCGAGCCGCAAAGAATGCACCGCCTGGAAACGGAGAGCAGGTCTGCTAGGTTGTTACTGGAAACATCTTGCTGGCGCGATGGTTTGCATAAATTAAGCACACGAGCAGCCTCACAGCCCACTGGAGGGCTTGAACTATAAATTGAACATTGAAGTGAAAAACGGAAAATAAAATGACTGCAAAATCGGACCCTACTGAAATGGAAAAAATTATGAACTTCAAAACCCAGCATTCAGTGGATTAGAAAACGAAGGCATTCTGGGAAAAAGCGAGTTTAAAAGCAGTGGGATGTACTACCTCTGGTTTTGCATGTTTCCTTCTCCCCATGAAGAGGTTACAGTAAGCAACGAAACGCGTTGGGAAAGCTTTATTAAGGGGCTGCAACTGTGTCTTTGCGAATAAAGGGTTGTACCTACCATCGTGGAGTGGCGTTCTTGAAGATCCGGGGCACCTGGTGTAATCGTTACGCTGTAGGCTCCGAGCCGCAAAGAATGCACCGCCTGGAAACGGAGAGCAGGTCTGCGAGGTTGTTACTGGAAACATCTTGCTGGCGCGATGGTTTGCATAAATTAAGCACACAAGCAGCATCACAGCCCACTGGAGGGCTTGAACTATAAATTGAACATTGAAGTGAAAAACGGAAAATAAAATGACTGCAAAATCGAACCCTACTGAAATGGAAAAAATTATGAACTTCAAAACCCAGCATTCAGTGGATTAGAAAACTAAGGCATCTTGGGAAAAAGCGAGTTTAAAAGCAGTGGGATGTTCTACCTCTGGTTTTGCATGTTTCCTTCTCCCCATGAAGAAGTTGCAGTAAGCAACAAAACGCGTTGGGAATGCTTTATTAAGGGGCTGCAACTGTGTCTTTGCGAATAAAGGGTTGTACCTACCATCGAGGAGTGGCGTTCTTGAAGATCCGGGGCACCTGGTGTAATCGTTACGCTGTAGGCTCCGAGCCGCAAAGAATGCACCATCTGGAAACGGAGAGCAGGTCTGCGAGGTTGTTACTGGAAACATCTTGCTGGCACGATGGTTTGCATAAATTAAGCACACGAGCAGCCTCACAGCCCACTGGAGGGCTTGAACTATAAATTGAACATTGAAGTGAAAAACGGAAAATAAAATGACTGCAAAATCGGACCCTACTGAAATGGAAAAAATTATGAACTTCAAAACCCAGCATTCAGTGGATTAGAAAACTAAGGCATCTTGGGAAAAAGCGAGTTTAAAAGCAGTGGGATGTACTACCTCTGGTTTTGCATGTTTCCTTCTCCCCATGAAGAGGTTACAGTAAGCAACGAAACGCGTTGGGAAAGCTTTATTAAGGGGCTGCAACTGTGTCTTTGCGAATAAAGGGTTGTACCTACCATCGTGGAGTGGCGTTCTTGAAGATCCGGGGCACCTGGTGTAATCGTTACGCTGTAGGCTCCGAGCCGCAAAGAATGCACCGCCTGGAAACGGAGAGCAGGTCTGCGAGGTTGTTACTGGAAACATCTTGCTGGCGCGATGGTTTGCATAAATTAAGCACACAAGCAGCATCACAGCCCACTGGAGGGCTTGAACTATAAATTGAACATTGAAGTGAAAAACGGAAAATAAAATGACTGCAAAATCGAACCCTACTGAAATGGAAAAAATTATGAACTTCAAAACCCAGCATTCAGTGGATTAGAAAACTAAGGCATCTTGGGAAAAAGCGAGTTTAAAAGCAGTGGGATGTTCTACCTCTGGTTTTGCATGTTTCCTTCTCCCCATGAAGAAGTTGCAGTAAGCAACAAAACGCGTTGGGAATGCTTTATTAAGGGGCTGCAACTGTGTCTTTGCGAATAAAGGGTTGTACCTACCATCGAGGAGTGGCGTTCTTGAAGATCCGGGGCACCTGGTGTAATCGTTACGCTGTAGGCTCCGAGCCGCAAAGAATGCACCATCTGGAAACGGAGAGCAGGTCTGCGAGGTTGTTACTGGAAACATCTTGCTGGCACGATGGTTTGCATAAATTAAGCACACGAGCAGCCTCACAGCCCACTGGAGGGCTTGAACTATAAATTGAACATTGAAGTGAAAAACGGAAAATAAAATGACTGCAAAATCGGACCCTACTGAAATGGAAAAAATTATGAACTTCAAAACCCAGCATTCAGTGGATTAGAAAACTAAGGCATCTTGGGAAAAAGCGAGTTTAAAAGCAGTGGGATGTACTACCTCTGGTTTTGCATGTTTCCTTCTCCCCATGAAGAAGTTGCAGTAAGCAAGGAAACGCGTTGGGAAAGCTTTATTAAGGGCCTGCAACTGTGTCTTTGCGAATTAAGGGTTGTACCTACCATCGTGGAGTGGCGTTCTTGAAGATCCGGGGCACCTGGTGTAATGGTTAAGTGGCAGGCTCCGAGCCGCAAAGAATGCACCGCCTGGAAACGGAGAGCAGGTCTGCGAGGTTGTTACTGGAAACATCTTGCTGGCGTGATGGTTTGCATAAATTAAGCACACGAGCAGCCTCACAGCCCACTGGAGGGCTTGAACTATAAATTGAACATTGAAGTGAAAAACGGAAAATAAAATGGCTGCAAAATCGGACCCTACTGAAATGGAAAAAATTATGAACTTCAAAACCCAGCATTCAGTGGATTAGAAAACTAAGGCATCTTGGGAAAAAGCGAGTTTAAAAGCATTGGGATGTACTACCTCTGGTTTTGCATGATTCCTTCTCCCCATGAAGAAGTTGCAGTAAGCAACGAAATGCGTTGGGAAAGCTTTATTAAGGGGCTGCAACGGTATCTTTGCGAATGAAGGGTTGTACCTACCATTGTGGAGTGGCGTTCTTGAAGATCTGGGGCACCTGGTGTAATGGTTACGCGGCAGGCTCCGAGCCGCAAAGAATGCACCCTCTGGAAATGGAGAGCAGGTCTGCGAGGTTGTTACTGGAAACATCTTGCTGGCGCGATGGTTTGCATAAATTAAGAACAAAAGAATTGGGGTCCTATGGGGAGCCACAAAGAGTGGTATCCATGAAAAAACTACCCGTACTCAATAGCACCTTAGTCAATGATACCAATCACACAATGGACAAAGAAACCTCAAAATGTTCAGTTGTGTTTACCTTCTAGTAGTCAAAGTAAAACATTTGGTTGGACCTGTTCTATAATATTCGAAATGATGCATGCAGCAGACTTAGTAAAAATTAAGTACATAAGTAACAGTAAAAACGACAAAAATATTTATCCGGCAAGAATATTTTTTAATCATAAAGGGTTGATTCATTTATACAAAAAAGTACACAGTAAAAAAATAATCAAACACAATGCATCATATTTAAAACGGATGAAATAATGTAAAATACTCAAGATGCACACTACAGAAAGAGAAAATGATAAAAATGTTCAAGAGGAACAGTTGTCGACGCGGCGTTTCGGTACAGTGTTAAAAACCTTCATCAGGACAGTTTCTGTTAAAGAAACAACAAAATTACTGTGTGTTTGGTTTACATATATCATCATTTTTTTTAAAAATTACAGACAAGCTGTTATAACCCAAAACATAATTCCAAACTGTTTGTTTTACATTTTTTTGTCTCGTTTATTCTTCACATTATTGCACTGCAACAGGGGGCCAACACAAAAAGTAATCGGGCAATGATTCGAGAGAGGTTTACGTTATTGGTATCATGAAAAAGGTGGGGGTAACGAAGGGAGTGCTAAGCACTACTATTGTGGAGTTACATATATCCTTATTCTCAATATACATGGTAAGGGAATGCTTACCTCGGTCATTAAGAGGTATGATGATCTTAATGATGCACTGAAATAGCGTGCAGGGTATTGGGCATGAAAAGTCCAACCAAATTCATAAATTTTTGGCTGGGCTTGAAGATAAAAACAATCTAAAAAGTAATAGAGAAAAAGGCCATTATCAAATTGTAATTGAAGGTATAGTTGCTGGCACAATGCGTTTTGAGGGGCAGACTGAAAATACACCCGTAGTCAGTACCTTTATTAGTTAAGGAGCAAGCTCACACTGGAGTAACAGGAGCCACCGATCTCAAAATCCTGTTTAATTGGGTGTATCTGAATATCCTGTTTGATTGGATATACCTGAAGCGAAAAGAGGAAGAGGGCAAGGCGGATTTATTAGTGCTGTTACTGCCTATTTAGTGTCATCAGAAACCCTCTCACTCTGGTTCTGACTTACCCCGGTTGTTTACTTGGGTAAGAAACAATGCAGCCACGGTTTATGAATAAAATCCCCGTGTGTGCACTGGGAGAGAGGGGGAAGTGACAGCCTCCCTCGTAGCCACCGAAATCTGTGAAAAAAGAGCGCTATTAGTTTGCAGTTTATGACTATATTAAGCGCATGAGATATGCTGTTTATTTACTTTAAGTTAAGTGAAATTAAGAAACGAAGACCCCACGGGTCAAGTGCTGTTTGTACATAAATTGTCATTGATTAGGTGGCCACGTATAATTCAATCAACATGTGGCATCACTCGTGATTATCAGCTCGTAAAATATGCTATTTGTTTGGTTTAAGTTGAGCAACGAGGACTTGAACAGTCCAGTAGAGTATGCTCAGAAATTATTATTGATAAAATAACCTCATAGAACTAACTAGACACGTGGCAACATTAGCGTCTACTATTGCTTGGTTGTGCGCATTCGAATGACGGACTTGGCAGAATGGCAATATTCACGCTGTTGTCCGTGCGTGCAATTACATTTGACTGAGCCGCTGATAGGCAGGGCTACAGATTCAAGTTGGAGGTACAAAGTCCCTACCGCTTACCTCAATCAATCGGGCCGGCCTCCCTGCTCCTGTTAACTTCAGCGTTTCGGGGGTTCTGGCAAAGTATTTTTGTGTTACCGCGCGTAGAGCGTCTTATATCAGAAAGAACCGCTCATTGGTTTGTTTAGATCTCCAACCTGATTGGACTCCAGTGAGTCACATGTTACGGGCGCTTTTTTTTGGAGATTACGAGATTTGGGAGACAAACTTTATTGGTTGTTACGGGGACATCCATGGCGGCTTATCAGCCTTAAAGCCCCGCACTATGGTTAGAGAGAGTAAAAGTAATGTTGTTTAGTCAAGGGCAGTTAAGCAAATTGTAGTGGACCGAATTGAAGATATTAGCACCTGTTTTATTGGTAAAGAGGCGGTATCTAGGAACAATTCAGATACATATGTAAAAGAAATTTTTTAAAATAAATTTATTAATAATAAACCATGTTCCAAAGCGTCTCCTTGTATAGAGAATAGGCGTTTGGTCTTTATATTCCTACTGACAATAACGTAAGGGCATTAGGAGGTGCTCTCATAAAGGCATTAAAAGGTCCTATACTATGCGCTCCCAATCTTCTCTACTGTTTAGCCCTTGCCTGACACTATTAAACTTAGACATATAGAACTGCTCACGCTTCTTTCTTTTCTGATTGAGGTCACCGCCTCTAGTTGTGATGGTGACAATTTCAAGGCAGCACCACTTAAGGTCACTAATGTTGTGTTTCGTCTTGCACCAGTGTTCTGTAAGCGGTGCCCCCTTCTTGTTGGTGCGGAGGGCTGACCTATGCTCATTCATCCTAATGCGAATTTCTCTAGAGGTCTCACCAATGTATATGAAATTGCAGGGGCAGCGGATCAAATATATAACATTTTTAGTCCTGCAATTCATAAAGCTTTTGGGTTTACAGGTTGCGTTGTTGTTAGTGATGGTACTGCCGCGGATAATATCGTTGCAATTACTGCAACCAGAGCAAGGGAAAGTTCCAGTCGGCAAAGGGGCATGGTCAATACATGGCTGCTCATGTCTTTTGGGTTCACTATATGTGTGCACGAGATTATTATGAATCGTGCAGTTTCGTCGGAAAGAGAACATAGGTTTAGGAAGTCGACTCTGATGTTTGTCACTTACTAGATGCCAGTTTCTATTAATTATGTTCTTGAGTTTGTTGGTGACATGGTTAAAATTAGTTACAAAGATAATGGGTTTAGGGGAATCATCTCTATTTGTCTTACCATTGAAAAGACTTTCTCGATCATAATATTTCGCACGTTTGTATGCATGCCTAACCATTCTTCTCGGGTATCCTCGTTCAATGAATTTAGTTTTTAATATGGCTGCATGTTTGTCAAAGTCTTGGATGGTAGTGCAGTTTCTTTTAAGCCTAAGAAATTGGCCAAATGGGATTTTGTTGACCTTGCAGGGGGGATGGTTACTCGTGTAGTGTAACATAGTATTCCTGGCTGAAGGCTTGGTAAAGAGTTCGACATTTAGGACACCGTTAACATGTTTGATGATAATGTCCAAAAATTCACAGCTTTGAGGGTCGAAATGTGATGTGAATTTGAGGTTATCATCACCTAAGTTGAGCCAAGCAATAAACTCAATGAGGGTCTCGCTTGTGCCTGTCCAGATAAAAAAAACATCATCGATGTAGCGGGACCACATCGATACGTTTTCAAAGAATGGGGAAACCTGGTTGTATATATGTTTCTCTTCAAATTGTGATACATACAAGCAGGCCAGACTTGGAGCACAGGTAGCCCCCATGCTGGTCCCCTTGATTTGACGATATAAGTCTTTATTGAATAAAAATAAATTATGTTTAAGGACCAAGGTAACACAGTCAATAATGAAAAGTTCATGTGCGGCATGATCCCTGTCCTCAGAATTGAGCATAGAGTTGATCATTCTAATAGTATCGTCTTGGGGTATGTTTGTATATAACGCCTCGATATCCAGAGTGACTAGCATCTGGGTATCGGGGTTATATTCCACACCTTCTAGTTTATGAATAATGGCCGTGGTGTCTTTAATGTAGGCCTTTTGGGCTATCACGAGAGGCTGTAAAAAAATGTCAGCATACTTGCTGAGTGGTTCGGTTAAGGAACCTATGCTGGACACAATTGGCCGCATGGGGGGATTGGTAAAATCTTTGTGGACTTTAGGTAGCCCATACAAAGCCGGAATGGTGGGGTTCAGATTGTTTAGAAATGAGAACTCTTCCTCACATATAATCTCATCATCTTTTGCTTGAGTTAGAAGGGTATTAATACTTGTTTTAAGTGAAGCCCAAGCTTGCATGTTTGCTGCTTCGTAATGATCTTTGTTCTGTAATAGTAGATGCATCCTATTGATGTAATCGGTGGTGTCCATGATTACAATGCCACCACCTTTATCTGCTGGTTTAATAGTAAGGTTGGTGTTTTCTCGTAAGGCATGGAGTGCCAATGATTCATCTTTGGTGAGGTTAAAATTGATCCACTGTTTTTGTTTAAGTAAGTCATCTACGCTTTTATCTACAATACGCTCAAAGACTTCAATGTCTTTAGGAACCATGTTAATATTAGGTGTCCATGTGGACTTATTTTTGAGGCCAGATCTATTACTGTTGGTGTGCCTATCCTTGCCATCAAAGAAGATGGACAGTCTTATTTTTCTGAAGAGGCCTTGAAGGTCTCTTTCAAGTGAGTATCTGTCCACTGTGGAAGATATAGCAAAGCCCAGGCCTTTCTCTAGGAGTGTGATCTCATGGTTACTCAATACATATTTGGAAAGGTTGATTATAGGGGCTTTCTTGGAACTATTTAGTCCCAATGCTTCTGACTCCTTGTATGAGGACGTCGTAGGAATGGGGGTGTGGAGTTGTAATTCCCACGACCCCTTCCTCTCCCTCTCGGGGGACCAGAATTTTGATGGCGCTGTTCCAAAAAAGAGAGCCCTTCTTGATTTGGGCCTGTTGTTGTTTCCCTCTCTTTGGTGTTTCTGTTGTCATTGGAGTATTCACCCTCTGAGTCTGTGCTACTGTATGATTGATCAAAAAATCTCACCTTTTTTTTGGGGAAATTCCTTGGTTGATTTTGCCATTGTTTATGTTGTGGATTGTTGTCTCTAGGTCTGTCATAGAAGTCTCTCTGAAGGTAAGGATACACGTATTCTAGATTGTAATTAGCAATGTCTTTGCGCAGTTTATTACTCTTTTTATTAATTAGATAATCATTATAGCCTGCAACATCTTTATTTATTTCATCTAATTTTTGTTTTGCATCTTGCAGGGCAGTGTTATCATTAAGTTTTGTTTCTAACTCTTCTATTTCTTTACGCTCAAAAACTAAAACCTCGTGGGCAGTTTCAATGATTAACAGTATCCAATCGCGGCTACATCGGTTTGCCACCAAGGTCCAGTTTTCAATGAACCTTCTGTTATTAATAAAAATTCCTGGTTCATTGACCACCTGCAACCCTTTGGGAATAATACCCTTTTTGCAGTATTCAACTAGGTATTCGGCATGTAATTCAGCTCTAACGACCTTCTTTTTTAGGTTCCATAATGTCCGCCATTCTTCCTCATCATGTTTATCAAGGCGAACTGTGGAAATATTTTTAGTTGGAGGACCATTAATAATTTTGTTGAATTGGTCTTCTGTATAGCTCAATGTTTTGAACCCTTCCATAAAGGTGTTCGGTGTAAACGCCCACACAGGGTCTGTTGGATAGGATATTGAGTGAACTGCCTCCTCAGCAAGAATGCTGAGTAAAAGTAAGTAACAGTGAAGGAGGCCCCCTACTGGTAATGATTATGGACCAGGGGAGAACAGAGAACAAAAGAATTGGGGTCCTATGGGGAGCCACAAAGAGTGGTATCCATGAAAAAACTACCCGTACTCAATAGCACCTTAGTCAATGATACCAATCACACAATGGACAAAGAAACCTCAAAATGTTCAGTTGTGTTTACCTTCTAGTAGTCAAAGTAAAACATTTGGTTGGACCTGTTCTATAATATTCGAAATGATGCATGCAGCAGACTTAGTAAAAATTAAGTACATAAGTAACAGTAAAAACGACAAAAATATTTATCCGGCAAGAATATTTTTTAATCATAAAGGGTTGATTCATTTATACAAAAAAGTACACAGTAAAAAAATAATCAAACACAATGCATCATATTTAAAACGGATGAAATAATGTAAAATACTCAAGATGCACACTACAGAAAGAGAAAATGATAAAAATGTTCAAGAGGAACAGTTGCCGACGCGGCGTTTCGGTACAGTGTTAAAAACCTTCATCAGGACAGTTTCTGTTAAAGAAACAACAAAATTACTGTGTGTTTGGTTTACATATATCATCATTTTTTAAAAAAATTACAGACAAGCTGTTATAACCCAAAACATAATTCCAAACTGTTTGTTTTACATTTTTTTGTCTCGTTTATTCTTCACATTATTGCACTGCAACAGGGGGCCAACACAAAAAGTAATCGGGCAATGATTCGAGAGAGGTTTACGTTATTGGTATCATGAAAAAGGTGGGGGTAACGAAGGGAGTGCTAAGCACTACTATTGTGGAGTTACATATATCCTTATTCTCAATATACATGGTAAGGGAATGCTTACCTCGGTCATTAAGAGGTATGATGATCTTAATGATGCACTGAAATAGCGTGCAGGGTATTGGGCATGAAAAGTCCAACCAAATTCATAAATTTTTGGCTGGGCTTGAAGATAAAAACAATCTAAAAAGTAATAGAGAAAAAGGCCATTATCAAATTGTAATTGAAGGTATAGTTGCTGGCACAATGCGTTTTGAGGGGCAGACTGAAAATACACCCGTAGTCAGTACCTTTATTAGTTAAGGAGCAAGCTCACACTGGAGTAACAGGAGCCACCGATCTCAAAATCCTGTTTAATTGGGTGTATCTGAATATCCTGTTTGATTGGATATACCTGAAGCGAAAAGAGGAAGAGGGCAAGGCGGATTTATTAGTGCTGTTACTGCCTATTTAGTGTCATCAGAAACCCTCTCACTCTGGTTCTGACTTACCCCGGTTGTTTACTTGGGTAAGAAACAATGCAGCCACGGTTTATGAATAAAATCCCCGTGTGTGCACTGGGAGAGAGGGGGAAGTGACAGCCTCCCTCGTAGCCACCGAAATCTGTGAAAAAAGAGCGCTATTAGTTTGCAGTTTATGACTATATTAAGCGCATGAGATATGCTGTTTATTTACTTTAAGTTAAGTGAAATTAAGAAACGAAGACCCCACGGGTCAAGTGCTGTTTGTACATAAATTGTAATTGATTAGGTGGCCACGTATAATTCAATCAACATTTGAGATGTCATCAGTGATGTCATCAGTGATGTCACTGACCATGTCATGAATGATGTAATATGTGACATCATCAGCAGTGGATTGCGGGTGCGCGATATATAGTTAGTGCAACTAACTATATATGGAATTTCAATGGTTTTGTGTGAGTAAAGTAAGGTTTTTTAAATGCTAATTCCTAACTATATATGGTGTATAACCTATGGTTTTTTCAGTGAATTTTCAAGGTTTTGTAAATGCTAATTCCTAACTATATATGGTTTATAACCTATGGTTTTTTCAGTGAATTTCAATGGTTTTTTAATAGCAAATATCTATAGCTGTAAAATGTATTCTTATTTAAATCCAAAAATATATTTTATATGTTTATTAATAATTTTTTTAAAATATTTTTTTTGTTTCGCTCCCGGTCCGCGGACCGGGAAGCTTCCCGTTAGCTCAATTTGATGCCGCGACCCGGTCCGCGAACCGGTAAAAAATCAACATAGTGACGGTATCGCGTTGCCGCGTAATGCGTCTTATGACGTACTGCGTTAGCGCACCCGGAAGTGCCCCGGGGCGCGGACCGAGGCGCGAAACGCAGCTCCCCGGAAGCGATCCGCGGCGCTTCGCGAAAACGCGACGTATCGCGTTGCCGCGTAATGCGTCTTGTGACGTACCGCGTTAGCACACCCGGAAGTGTCCCGGGGCGCGGACTGGGGCGCGAAGCTTAGCGACCCGGAAGCTAACCGGGGCGCGTTCCGCAGCGCGTAACATGAGCGTGAGAGGTCATGTGACTTGTTAATAAAACTTTTCATTGGTTCATTTCACTTTTGGTTTCATAATGATGTAAGGCTAGGTCAGGTGATCTAAAAATAACACTTTTCATTGGTTGAGAAGTATTGTTTTTCCCAAATGATGAAAACCCCTCCTTCTTTCCTCACTCTGACTTTCATCATTGTGAGAGGAAGACCTATTTTGCTTGTTGGAAAATGGCTTCATTGGTAGCTTCAGCTGGTGGACCCCCACCACCACCTCCACCTCCTCATGGGAAGAGAGGACCACCTCCCCAGGTCATTACCAACACTGAGGAGGAAGATGAAGAAATGGATGAGGAGGGAGAAGAACCACAGTTCTTAGAAGAGGTGCCCCGGGTTTCCAGAAAGAATCCAGTTTCATCTGGCAGTTTTATTCGATCCCTCGTGGCCAAAAAAAAGTCAATGCGAGGTATGTCACCTGCCGCATATGCAAAGAACAATTGTCCAGAGGGACGGACAAAAAATATAGCTATGGAAATCACACAATGCACAGGCACATGACAAGGAAGCATCCACTAAATTACAGCCGGGCGGAAATAAGGGATATGCTTGACAATCCAAGACCAACTCCTGTGGCCAGACCAACAATACCGATTTCTCTAACACCAGAAGAGGCACGGGAAACTGTGCCAAATATTCAAGAAAATTTTGGGCACATGATTCACTTATGTATGCACTGTCGTGCATTATTAGCTTGTGGCAACATGAGCATCAATGCACTCAACCTGGCGTATGAACACCATGATTGCCCTAACCGCCTCCAGTAATTTTTTTTTGCTCCTGTTGAGCCCTTTTCAACGCCTGTTTTTTGTTGTCCCCCCCCCCAAAAAAAACCAAAAAATATATAAAATCGTTCAAAAAATACAAAAAAAACAAAAAATGTTCAAAAAAAAAAAAAATATATAAAACAACAAAAATATTAAAAAAAAAGTTCTATTCAGAACTACCTTCCCTTTCAAAAAAAATTGCTAGAATGTTTAGCACTCTGGCAAGCTCTATTTCTTTTGGTTCGCTCCCGGGTTAGCTTCCCGGTACGCGGACCGGGAGCTAACCAAAAAAAAAAAAAAAAAAAAAAGTGTAAGTATAAGGAAAGTAAACAGAGAGTGATGTTAAAAGAAAGACAGCTATAGGGAGTAAAGAAGAGATACTGTTTAATAGATCTATTTACCGAAGAAAAGACAGAAAAGGGTATAATTGTGAAAAACAAAATAGATAACGAAGTGAAAGAAAAAAAAAGAGAGTATAACATTAACAAAGAAGAGTTTCTTGGAGAATGTGAGTGAATGTTCAAAATAAGATTAAAACATGAGGAATAACAGAGAGAAAAAATAGAAAACAGAAAACAAAAAATAACAGAAAAAGATTAATTGAAACAGCAAAGAAATGTAAGTAACATAGAGCCATATCATCAACATAGGCAATAAAAGTTTTGCAGCTTTTATTGGCAGAAATGTGTCGCTAAAGCTGCTTTTGTGGCAGAAAACTGCTGCTAAAACCACTTTTGCACCAGTTTTCTGCCAATAAAAAGAGCAATAATTTTATTGGCTGTGTTCATAATATTCCCCTTAGTGTGCTTCAACTACACAGAGAAAGCATTATGAACAAGTAGTGATAGAGTGATCAGTCAAAGACACTAAGAGTAATAGAGACGGAGTGAGTGAACAAGAGTGAGGAACTATGAGAAGAGAGGGACTGAGGAAAAGAGTGGAAGGAGTTGAGTAAGTAGGTAATAGAGAAAGGAATGAGGAAAGTAGCAAAGGCAGGAAACTGAGGGTTAAAGAAATGAAGCTGTGGAACTAATAGTAGGTGAATGTGATAGAAATGTAACGAAAAGAATACAAAACATTTACCTTATAATTGTCGTTAAATTACTCACTTTTTGTTTTTATACTTTCAATCTGTGAAAGAGAGAACAAACATTTGAAAAATATTAAAACATGTATTTAAAAATTAGAAAAGACAAGGGAAAAGATTGAAGGACAAACAGTTTTTCAACAACTTTGACACTTACAGAAGCCTCTGCTTCTCCAGGCCCCCTACACAGTCCTAAAGATATACATTTTAAACTAACAGTATCTTGATGCAGATGAAGTGAGGCCTATCTTAAAACATGGTGCATCTTTTGCATTGCTGTTGTTTCAGAAAAGTGTCGCAAGACACTAAAATTTTAAATATTTGCTTCAGGATGCCAATAAGATGTCTACTATCCAGAGGTTTGTTTGAGGTGAGGCCTACTCAGGGTTGCAGATGAGATTTACACTTGTTGAAGAGTACAGAGGAGATAATACATGTGAAGGTCTACCAATGAAGTGAGTCATGTCCACTGCACTCTTCAACAAAGTCCAAACCTCCTATGTTTCCCTGGACAGACCTAAACTTGATCTGCACAATGTGATTCGTAATGATAGGAAACACAGGTGATGTAAATGAAATACGTGCAATTTATTTTGCTCATTTCACAATCACATCACTTGTGTTTCCTTTGCTTAGGTATCTCATTGTGCAGATGTAGTCCAGCATATGAAAGAATACGCAGAAGTGCAGCACTGCATGCAACAACTTTGACACTTACAGAAGCCTCACCTTCTCCATGCCTCCTACACAGTTCTACATATGCATCATAAATGCAAACAGTACAGAATTAATTATACATGTTAAATGGTTTATTTTTGCTGTTCTCAGAATGTATCAAAATTCACTAAAAACAGTGACTTGAAGGTATTCATCATATAACAGCGGGGAAAAAAAAACACAATCAAAATGATTGTGTTTAAAAAACCCATACAACATAAGAAATCAAAATTCAGAACTCCTTAAAGTTAACTTACTTTCCATGACGTCCAAGGATGTCCTATGAACAGCTTACACTCTTTTGTGCTGTTATTACTTTCAGCCCGCCACTTTCTGAAAGAAAATCTCCATCGTTTTTAAAAACACGTTACATGCAATAAATGACTTCTTGCTCTCTACCACAAGTTTCCACAAGGCCAAATCCTGGTCAGAGCCATTTATAACTCTTGGATTTCTTGTAAGCCAATCCCGTCATTTGGCATTTCCGCAACTTTCAGAATTAAAATGTTGAAGATCATTTTCACAATCCTGGAATAGTAATATCTTCCCCTTCTTGCTCAGTCATGTTCTACATTTCCTATGACACTGATACTGCTTACTATGAAGCAGACTTACACTACCTCTATGACTACTACAATTATTTAATTCTCTACATCACTTTTAATCACAAAGCAATGTAAAACAGTAGTCAGCATTGCAGACTTACATTCCCTCTACTCCATGTTTTGATTGGCTGCTTCAATTAGCTTATAAAAAGAAACAGTTTTTCTGAACTCATTCAAAGTGCATGTATTTCTCCATGACGTCCAGTCCTATGGTTAGAAGGTATGTCTCTGAACTACACTTATCCTCAAGGCCAAATTGTGTAGGAGCCATTAGGACTTCTTGAAATTCCACAGAGCACATCCCGAGATTATTTCCCTAAAATTTTGGTTTTAAAAACACCAGGTAAGAGTTTTTAAGGTCATACGGCAATTTTTTTGTGAAAATTAAAACAGAATCATTGCAGAATGACCAGCCATTTCTAGACTTTAAATAAGCTGTGTAATGTCCTGATGTTATTGAAGGGCCGTCATGATATATAATTGCTGCAGTTACAAAAGTCCTTCCTGATATTGACAACTGCGAAGCTACAAAAATTTTAATTAAAGTTGTCAATTTTGTTCCATCAGGCCTACATCGTTGGAACATTAAAATGACATACTGGCCATATGTTCGTATAAATAATGTGGACATCATTTCAGATTTACATTGGCTACACTCCATGTTGTGATCAGCTGCTTTTACTAGCTTATTAAAGGAGACTGATTTACTGTCTGGCAAAGTTAAATATATAAATCTTTCTGAGTCTACACTAGTAGTACTTGATACCATACAGTTCTCGCAGTCATGCTGCCATTGATAAGAAAGCCCAAACAGCTGATCTACATCTACACCTTCAGCATGTAATACATCAAGCATATACATTAAAAACTCCTGACAATCTTGCTGAATATTTTGAGAGAATTGTGTTTGGCCTGAACATCTGTCTAACAGATTTCGAATTTCAGACACACTTTCTATGTTTCTTCTATCAGTGCTACATTTCTCTAACACAGAATTTAACAAACTGCAAAATCTTTGATCAGAATTGACCACAATCTCTTCTTTTACATTTTCTAGAGAAAACAAAACATTAACCACTACATTAGCATAGCAGTTGACACCAGAACTGTTTTCAAATTGAAAACCAACAACATCTTCAACAGAATCCTTTTTGTTTCTGCTTGTAATTTTAGGTTCATCGACTTTTCGTCTTTTTGCTACAACCTCCCCAGTATTGGTCACATTTCTTCGTTTCCGGCCTACCACACGTTTCTCAAACAAAGGATACTGAGGCAAATGTGGCGCATACTCTCTTCTTAACCTATTGTATTCCTTAACACAATCTAGATCAGCACAAATGTTTGTGACATCACACTCAATCAAGTACAATCCCGATAAAGTTCTAACTCGTGACAATGCCACATATGCCATACCCTCCTTGAACACAGAACTGCCAATATTCACCAATGCACTGTCTACACTTAAACATTGCGATTTATGGATTGTCACCGCATATGCCAAGCAAACAGGAAACTGCTTACGGCGAACATATAAGTCTTTTACAAGCAAAAATCTAGCAGAGCAACGACCAATTAGCTGTACTTCCTCAATGCCATCAAATTAAATTTTTAAAAATTCAATTCCATCTCTATTTCTGTATTTTACAAAATCAACAACATTACCCATTGATCCATTTACCAGACCTCTTTCAACATGTAAATTCCTTCTTAAAATTATACGGCAGTTCAAGCACACATTCAGAGTCTTTTCAAAACCTGCAGTTTTAGATATACTCTTCTCTAATGAATCCAATTTTGTTTTCAGATTCTCAGACAAAATAATTGTTGATCCCATATGCTCTACTCTGTCAATAGCTTCCAGTTTCACAATCTCTTGCTTTTCTAAATGCAACATTTTGTTGTTGAATTTGGCACATTCTGCAAGAGTTGGCATCAAACATATTCCAGATTTCTTATCAGTAATTTTCTGAAAAATATTCTCAGGCACAACATCTTGTTCTGGATATAAATTTGACAGTAATCGTGCATGTAAAGCTTCTTTCCCATGCTCGGTCACTTTTCCAATTCTAACATCTTGTAGAATAGTCTTGTAAACTTCATCCTTCGCCTGACGCATATTTTCATGCAGTTCAGCATAATTGAAGTTTAACCATATATTGACGTTTCCAATGCTGCCTAGGCACTTCCTGGTATCTTCATGCGTGAGCATTTTGAACACAGGTTGCCCTTTCACTGGTGTCAGCTGCAGAAGATCTCCGAAAACAATGATGTGTTTGCCACCAAATAACACATCATACTCTGTTTTGAGAACTTCTTGCATCCTCAAATGCACAAAGGCAAGCATGACATTGGAAACCATGCTTACTTCGTCAATGATAAGAAGTTTCATTTTCCTCAAGATTCTTGAAACTTCAAAACAAGCATCTCCAGATAGCTTGTGATATTGTAATTTGTTGTCATGCTCCACTGGCAGCATCAGTAAACGATGTAAAGTAATCCCTTTAATGTTATGTGCTGCCAGTCCAGTTGGAGCGGTGACAACACAAGACAGCGATGACTCTGTCCTTTCCTGCAAATAGCATGAAATTGCTTTAATGAGGAAACTTTTTCCAGTTCCCGCTTCTCCACTCACGTACAGTCGGACAGGCTTCAACGACGTACATGAGCACTCTTTCTTGTCATGACTTAATCCATGATCAATTTGCATGGTAACTTCGTCATATATTTTCCTCTGCTCAACGTTGAGTTGTCTTTCCAACTCTTCTAAGTTAACCGCATCCTCCTGAGCATGTGCCATGGCTCTTTCCACTTCATTCATGGCAGTGGCAGCTTCATTTTCGATAACAGGTCCTCCTAGTGGATCCTGACTCAATGAAGCAGAACTCTGACTGTCCTGAGAACTGTCTCTGGCAATCTCGGCTGCAATCGTTGCTTCCTGCTCAATTTCCGCATTCAACATTTCTACATATTTGGGAAAAGCAGGACATTCTATGGTCTCCTTGGCGGCATTGAAAGAGTCTTCGTAACAGAGGAAATCTCCAAGCAGTTCCTCTTCTGCACGCCAAGGCTTGAAAAGTTGCAAAAGTGCTAAATAGAAAAACTCCTTTTTTTCAGGAGATTCGCCACTCAATTTTCGATGGTTTACCAAGTGGCATTTTCTTTGCTTGACCAGACATCCCTCACTTCCTATTACAGCATACACTCCTTTCTCAGTATCTTCTTTGATGTTCCTCTTGAATATGTAATTTTGAAGAACCTCATACAGACAAACATTGTCGAGGTGACTGCTTCTATTTGGATAATATGTATCCAACATGTTGGTCTTCAAAATGTCGGTACTGTTTGGCTCCTTTTCCGCCAAATACTCAATTTCCCGCACAGGTTTCAGAACTCGATTACGCGTTGCAGCAAGACCAAGACTCGCCCAAACGATACTCCTGGACTTGGCATAGAGACTTGCTGAAGACAACCGGTCAGAGCATTCGTAAGCTCCAATTTCTCGATGCGACAACATCTTCAGACTGAAACTGTACAACTTCTTGCTGAGGCTCTTTTCATGGGAAATGTCCTCCCACATATCCTTCAATTCTGTCTTCTCTTTTTTGGTGATGTAAGACGTCACATACCGAGCCACAGCCATACAGTTATCAGCCACAAACTGTATATCCATGTTAGCATTCCACATGGACAAAATCACCGGGTTGTAGTCGTTGATGTACTTGGACTCTTCGTTCCTCTTCAAATTGTATGTGTTTTTACGTGATTTCTTCATGACATTATGTCGCAGCGAAGACATCAAACTGTTTACTCTTCCTTTAGAAATCACCGGTCGTGGAAAACCGAAACGACATTTGGTGTAGAACTTGTCCTTGTTTCGGAATTTACGACGGCAGTACTTTCCACATCGATGGCTTTGGAAACGCAAAACTTTTTCTCTTAGGCTTTTCTTCTCCTTTGCGTTTGGAACAGCACACGTAGAATACTGTTGGATGAAACTCATCACTGAGTCTTCTGGATCCGTTCCAAATTTAGGTGCATCCTTGATCCACAGCAACATATGTATATGAGGAGCACCTCTTGCTTGGTACTCCTTTCTCCAGAAGAAATCCAACACCTCTCCAAGAGGTGGATTCTTCTTATTCATGATGAAAGACATCATAGCTTCAAATCTATGATTGAAGTACCTACATACATTGACTGGATCCAAAGAGCACAGTTCTCCGGGTGTCTTGAATTCGATGTTATCTACGTTAGCATTTGCCTCTCGTAGAAATTCAAGTAAGTCTTCCCAGCCATACTCGGCACAGCTCAGAGTGAGGAACCATGTGGGAGTACCTAAGTTCCTCAGCATACATTTTAAATCACCATGACGACGGTACCAGTACTCATTAGTACCACGCTGACACGCCATGAGATTAATCAGGTGAGAATCCAAAATACTGTCTTGGACATTGACTTTATCCATAAAGTCACTTGCCGAGATGTTTTGCATGTGTATACCACTTTTCAAGATGTGGTTCACTGCATATGACAGTCCAGACAGATCGCTTTCAAACAGGAGATGAAACAAATAGGGAATGCATTGTCGAAACCTAGCATCTCCTGCATACAATCGCAAAGTCCGGTATTCAGAAGCAGGAATTTGATGAGGTCGCTCATCATATCTTCCTCCCTGACCTGTTGGAAAAAGCTGTGGGAAACACCGAGCTTCCAAACTTTCCTCCCAAACACTAATGGGACTCCCTTTGGCTTGTTTCATTTGAAACAACTCAATAGCATTCCCCATGACTTCCTTGGAATGCAAAGGATGAACACTATAATGTTCATATATTTCTTCACTAGTAGAGGGTTCTACTTTCTCAATTTGACCAGCACACAAATCGCTATCCTCTTCCTCACTTACTTCCTCTTCTGCAACATATACATTCTTATAGTATTTATTATTTTTTTTCAAATACAATGTTGCCTTTTTAACTTTCCTAACATCTACTAAATCTTGCCATATTTTCTTATTCTTTGTCGGAACCCCATTAACTAAGATAACCAGAGGTTCCTCTTCCACTTTTTCTACTCCAATTGTGTTAATGTTTTTCTTCAAATCTAGAGGCAAATAAACAACTCTTCCCTTTAATCCTCTCTGTAAATCTGATGGAGGCAATTTCCCTGTCTTTGGCTCCATTCTTACAATAGCCTGAAAGGGATGGACACTTTGAATCAAAATAGATTCATAAGTATTTAAATCCTTCAATTCAGAAGGAATCTCAACCAATTCCAGATTATTATGAACTGCTCTAGCAGGCATCTGGTTTTGATTTAATTTGCAACAACAATAAGTACACACACGTTGATCCAATCCCAAATCAAAACAATTTTCTACCATCAAGTATGTTGCGAAATCCTTCCATTCACTATTATCTTCCCTTTCACTTTTTGCATATAAATCCACTAACTTAGTCTGATTCTTATAATAAGTGCGTCGACAACACACACAAGTGAAATTAGGCCTCTCACTTGATTTCACCTCAAACGTCGCAATTTCCCTCTGGAAATTATCTGTACTGGAAACCTGTACACTATCTTCCACATGACCCTCTTCTTCTTGCTCAATTTCAACATTCTCCTCTTTACTTCCAAAGTAACAAAACTCAATTTCTTCACATATATTCTTCACATCTATTTCAGAACCATGCAAAAGAGCAGCGCATAATTGTTTAAGCATAATTGCTGGACTCTTAGCATAATACAACATTCTAACTAATTTCCTCACTTTATTATGATGCACTGCTAGCATCCTGAAATGATGAAAAACACTCTGGCATACTCTCCTGGAAAGACAAGCCAGTGAATGACCATGCAAACCTGTCACTTCTCTTACTCTGCAAGGATCTAATTCTTGCAACAACCTTATTTTCTGCTTCAAACTTTTCTTATTAAATGACCGTAGAAAATCACAAAGCAAATTGATGGAATCCTGTTGCACACTGCAAATACTACTACACTTCCAGGTGTACACAGGACCCTTAGCACGTCTTCCTAAAACCTCATTACCTAACACCTCTTCTGCCTCTGTTGTCACAAGTTTTTCTTTTTCAACTGGACAACCATCTTTCACTTCATAAGCACGACCACTGGTGTCAACTGCATGCACCAAATCATTATCCTGGAAATAACTCTCCTCATTAAAAAATGCCTCACAGCTTGAACTATGCATCCATTCTCCAGAAAAAACTTCACAAAAATTACTACGATTAACTATTCTCTTCCATCTACTATTTCTTTTGAAATCATAAATTGCCTTGTTTAGCTTCCTAATTCTATTGATTATCAAAATAAATAACTTACGTTTAATTTCAAATGCCTGATCAATAACTTTCTCAACTTTTTTTTTTCTCTTATAAAAAACCAGTTTCTGTTGACCTTTCTTAATATTTTTTAACAAATTGCCAATTATCCTGTTGCGGAACATTCGTTTACGAATCTCCCTAAACTGTTGTTTCCTTCTACTATCATGCACAGAGTTATCTCTTGCTCTAGCAGTAACATTTTTGATTGGCCTTTCCTTTCCATTTGAATTCCTTCTCGTTTTATGGACTGAAACATTTTCTGTAGTAATATTTTTTTTACTACACATATTTCTTATGAAATATTTTGTGCTCTTACCCGGTGCTTTCTTCGTGACTTGACAAATCTTTTTGTTAGAGGACTGCTGCTTATTTTCTTTCACCTGCTGTCTTTGACGTTTTGCAGCCTTTCTCTGTCTTTCTATTGTTGGCATGGTGAAATCTTGAAATGATCTGCAGTTGAATCTGTGGTAAAATATAATAAAAAATGTTATTAACCATTATTACCAAACAGTAAAACAATAACAGTGATCAAAAACTTAACACACTACTTGACATTTTAAATAGATTTTTTAGTCCTTGCAAATTTACAATACAGAAATAGCAGAAAAGAAATGACATTTATATTTATGTTACCTGTGCTATTTTATATGTGAATCTGATCTAATTTTATGAGCATATTTTAATATTTTATTGAAGACACTACACATAACCTGCTTTTGAAGGTGTCTTTATTTTTAAATTAAACGGTTTACCTTTTTACTTTTTATTAATTATACATTTTAAAAATAAATGTTTATATTTCCATAGGCTCAAGCAGGTGAGCTTCCCATCCTATGTCATATAATTCGGACAAATCTGCATCCTCATCACGCTCTTCTTCATCCTCACGATTTAAATCATCCAAGGGATCAACATCCACTGATGTTTCAATTACAAGTTCAATGATGAGGTCAAAATCAACTGATTGCAGATTGTCGCTCATGTTGAGGTTGTCTTTATCTTTAAAGAAAGATAACAACAATGAGATGTTGCAGAGTAAGAGACAAATCTCAGAGATTATAATAGTAAAATTGTTTAACAAGAGTAATATTTTGCAGCTATTATTTAGCCATGCCCAGCAATGCTGAGCAGGTGAAGACTATGTCTAAATTTTCAGTGAACAGGACTCATCTCTTCTTAACCTTGGATAAGCCTCACCGACTCTGTGTGTCCTGCACATACTTAAATGTAAAGGGGCAGATTTATGTTAAATGGCACATCCCCAGGCATGCACCAGTTAACGTGCACCACTACTCTGCCACCCATGGTGTGCCGTATTTACAATCAGATAGGAGAAAGCTTCGTCAAAACCCTGCGCCTGCTTTAAGCAGGCATAGGTCTTGACGCAACATTGTGGAGATGGGGCACCCCTGAGCCTTGCTTGAGCTGCATCGCACTTGCGATACAACTCCAGCAATCACTACCTTTACAGCACAGATACGTCACGCATCTGTGCCATTTTTGCCCCATGATGCCCCGTATTCTAAATGCAGCACACCATGGGTGGCGGAACAGCGGCGCAGGATGACTGACACATCCCTGGTGATGCACCAGTCATCATAAATCTATCCCTAAGCTTCTTATCTTGTTACAGATGAACCGCCATATGTAGCATGAAACTATTTTGCATTTCCTAAATAGCGAATTTTAAGGAATAAATAGCAATTCTTTACCATTCCTAATTTGCAATGAGCAAATTGCTAATTGCAAGTTACCCATTCATTTCCATGGGCTAGGAGGCTCATAGGAATGAAGGTTTAATTTGCGATTAGCAATTTGCTCATCACAAATTAGGAATTTTTCCAAGGGTGCAGGGGTGTCTCAAGAACACCCTGCTGCACCCCTGAAAAAGAAATTTGGGGGCATATGGCACACATACATGCCCTAAGGGCATGTATAGGCGTCATATGGCACCTTTTGTTTTTTGGAAAAAAATGCTTTTTGAAAAGAATTCGCAAATTACCACAAACTAGAAGTTGGTGGTAGTTTCCAAATCCTTAATATCATTTTTTACATATTTTTTGTTTGATACATTGCATTTAAGGAATCGCAAAATTTGCAAATCCTTCAGTGCAATCGCAAAATAAGGAATAGCAAATTTTGAATTAAGGACATTTTAAGTAATTTCCACATGTGCAGTGTTTTCAAATTATGATTTGAAAATCGTTTTTGGGGAAAAGTAATGGTTTGCAAATTTATGACAAGGACATAATGGTGTATGCTTCTCTATAAGGCATTTCAATGTCTCTGATGTCATTTTTCCCATAATACATTATAAGACCTTTCCCCATGGAGCACATTCCTTGTAAATATGCTCCCACCTGTGCATGGTGAATTTAGATTTTGACTGTTTGAGTCACATAGCCATGTTAAAAGTCACCCCAAAAAATTGCAAACGCTTTAAAAAAACACATTCATCTGTCTTAAGGACATTTTAAGTCATTTCCCCGTGGACAGTGTTTTGTAAGTGGCGCAAAAGAGGCATACACCTATCATAAATCTGTCCCTAGCATTTTAAATGATTAATTCAGGATGACGATAAGGTGTGGCCTATCCAGAGGTTTGTTTAAGGTGAGGCCTACTCAGGATTGCAGATTAAAGTTACGCTTGATGAAGAATACAGAGGACATAATACATGTAAAGCTCTACCAATGAAGTAAGTGATGTCCACTTCATTGCGCCAGTCATCATAAATGTATCCCTAAGCTTCTTATCTTGTTAGACATCAACCGCCATATGTATCATATAACTATTTTGCATTTCCAAAATAGCGAATTTTAAGGAATAAATAGCGATTCTTTACCATTCCTAATTTGCGATGAGCAAATTGCTAATTGCAAATTACCCATTCATTTCCATGGAGCAGGAGGCCCATAAGAATGAAGGTGCAATTTGCGATTAGCAATTAGCTCATCGCAAATTAGGAATTTTTCCAAAGGTGCAGGGGTGTCTCAAGAACACCCTGCTGCACCCCTGAAAACGAAATTTGTGGACATATGGCGCACATAAATTTTAACAACATTCCTTTACCTCAAAAACGATTTTCAATTCATAATTTGAAAACACTGCCCACAGGGAAATTACTTAAAATGTCCTTAAGACACATGAAAGTGTTTTTTTATTGCCTTTCCAGCATGGTTGGGTCACTTTTAACATGGCTATGTAACACAAACATTTAAAATCTAAATTTCCCATGCACAGGTCGGAGCATATTTACAAGCAACTTGCGCCACAGAGAAAGGTCTTACATTAAAATGGGAAAAATAACATCAGGGACAGTCAATTGCCGTATAAAGAAGCATACACCATTATGTCCTTGTCATAAATTTAAAAACAATTCCTTTTCCCCAAAAACGATTTTCAAATCATAATTTCAAAACACTGCACATGGGAAAATTACTTAAAATGTCCTTAAGACACATAAAAGCGTTTTTTGATTGCCTTTGCAGCATGTTTGTATCACTTTTAACATGGCTATGTAACACAAACATTCAAAATCTAAATTTTCCATGCACATGTGGGAGCATATTTACAAGCAATTTGCGCCACATAATTCATAATTTTCTCCTAAAAGCACACTATTCTCTATCTAAATTAAAGAAATATTTTCTCACCTTAGCAAATACTTTGAGTTTGAAAACAGTCTCAGAAACACACCAATTTGTCTTCAGCAGAGCAAAAGGTATGCACTCCAGAGTCTGCAGCTATCAAAAGCACAGAAATGCTGTAATTCTTCACACATATCTCTCATGTCACCCAATCAAAACTCTTCCCTCACTTTTTTTCAAATGAAAACCCTTCCCCCCTCTGCCCTTTCTGCCTTTTCTGCATGGCAACCACCTCTTGGAAGACTTCTGGTGTTTGCAAGTTCACACAAATTTGTTGCAATTGAACTCTGAACTCTCAGTGCACCTGCATATCCAGTGCATTCTTTCATTTAATGATTTTTTATTGACCATTCAAAATACATCTTTCAAAGAACACATCCGTGCACCCTAACTTTCTGTTTTCAGCAATCAAAATCCACCAATCACTGTTACTGCTTCATGAACACAGAAACTCCACAGTTTTTTTCATTTTAAACTCTCATTTTTTCAACTGCCATTTCATTGCCACACTTCATCTGACTGCAGGAGAACCTTCTCTCACCATGTTTTCTGTCTGGATTGTTGGACATAGTTATATTCACTGGGCTCAAAGGTACGTTGAAAACAGGAAATTACCTAACCTCAATTTACAAGATGTGGAAATTAAGTGGTTTGGTCACAGAGGATTAAAATGTCACCAATTGATACCATTGGTGAAAACCTTTATGCATTTGCCCAAACCTGACCTGTTAATTGTGCACTGTGGAGGTAATGACTTGGGCACTTTGACTGGTGTAGGTCTGGAAATGCTTTTAAAGGACACCTTTGAGCAATTAATGGCACTTTTTCCTCAGACTGCCTTGGTATATTCAAATATATGCCAAAGACAGAAATGGAGGTGGTCAGACCAATTTTGTCCACAAATTGAGAAGTCGAGGAAGCATGTAAACAAATCTGTTTCAGCTTACATGAGAGACCATGGAATGGGCTCCCTGTACAACAATAACTTGCGTTACTACATGCAAGATATCTACAGAGGAGATGGAGTTCACTTCTCAGATGAGGGCAACAGAGTTTTCACTCTGAATTTAAGAATGTGCATTGGTACCTACTTATAAGTACCTAAATGTACCATAAACCCAAAAGCTCTTCTCAGAGCTACCCTACATCTGATCACTCACAATTATTATTTTACTCTAACATTTTTCACTAATTTCCAACAAAGTACGCTCCCTGGGGCGCTACCCGGTACGCGAACCGGGAGCTAACCTCGCGAATTTTTTTTTTTAAATGTTTTTTTTTCGCACATATAAGCCTCCTCAGCCACCCTCAGAAAACCTAGGGGGTCAAGATAACTCTACCGTGCCCCCTTCTACCCATTCTGAACATTATTTGCCCTCCATCTTGTATCTTAATTCGACCGAAACACAAAATGGTGGACTCCCGGAACGCTTAAGGTTCGCGAACCGGGGCGCTCAACGGTACGCGTACCGGGTCGCTCCCTGGGAAGCGCACCATCAAAAAAGGTGGGAAAGTAGTTCACAGAAAAGCCACTGGAGACAATTTCACCAAATATAGATTAGCTCATACTACATACCAATCCCTACCATTTTCACAAATTTGATTGGAATTCCATTTAGTCATTTAGCCTGTAGACCTCTCTAAATACCCTGAGGTAAATTACTTCACAAAACACATCTGAAGTGTTGGAATTGACAACCAATGAAAATGTTACTTTCATTTTCTACTTTTTTTACCTGACATTTCATTGGTTATATACCTGAATATATATAAAGGAAGAGAAGAAAACACAGCCATTTTGACTACTACTTCTTGCTGTACATTTCAATAGTATTTTCACTAATTCCTTCAACTTCTTTCTAAAGGTAAGTTTTTATTTTTAAAACTGAAGTATATTGTGCACTATAAGTTAATATGGTAAACTTTTTCTGATAGATATATACTATCCCTCTGTAGTAGTTATAGATTTAGAGAGACTTCTCTGTTATAGTTATGGATGGAGTTAGGCTTCTCTTGTATAATTATGAATTTACTTACGTTAAATCACATACACTTTTTTATATTCCTACTTCCACTCTGATACTATACACTGCCCAAAGATAAATTCACTGATAAAAAATGCCTATCTAAAATTATTCCCAACATTGCCCTATCTCTACTAATATATATTTTTTTAATCCAAATTTCAGGCAAAATGGAAGGCGAAAACCAAGTTTCTTTTGAAATGGACCTGCAAGAGAGCAGCCAAGAATTGATTGATACAATTGATCAAATTGACATTGAATTTTTCGATGAAACTTGGGACAATGAACTACTGCAATGTGTACAAGCAGTAGATAACCTCCTTGCAAATGAGGACATTTTACACCCTCAGAGACTACAATGTATATTCCATGATAATTATGAAATTTCTGACAATGAAATGTTAGAAAGTTTAATAAATTATGAAACACAATCACAATAAAAAAAAATGCTTAAAAATAAATAAATAATCAACAAAAACAACAATCAATTAACATACAGCATTTGAAAAGTCTATCATTCATTTTTCATTGCAGTACGCTGCCCAGAACGCTTCCCGGTTCGCGGACCGGGCGCTCCCCACGCAAAAAAAAACAAACATTTTTTTTGGTTTTTTTGCCCCGCGGGGCCCTTTTAAAACCTCCACATTAAACCTAGGGGGTCAGGGAGGATCTAGTATGCCCCCTTATGGTCATTTTCGCCTTTGTTTTGGCCTCCTCTTGTCTCTCAATCCTACCGAGAGACAAGATGGCGGCCGCTCCGGACTGTTTAGAATGTTGACAGACACCGGAGAGCCAATCAGCTTAGCTACGCGAAGTTCCGGTACGCTTAAGGTCCGCGGACCGGAGCGCTGCCCGGAGCGCGCTTACAGATATATATCTTTTTTTAAACGTTAATTTCTCAAAATCCACTGGAGCACATATATTGAGACCTAGAAAAGGCACATCGGGCTACCAGTCCCTACAATTTTGCCAAGTTTCATGCAAATCCATTCAGCCGTTCGGGCTAAAAGTGAGGCCAACCACCCTATGGAAAACTCAATGTTAAAAACACGTTTTGGGACCCCCCTTTTTTCTCGGCCCCCCCTTGACGAAACCCCCCCAAATTTCCAGGGGCTGCTCAGAAACAAAATGTTCCATTTTCCTGGAAAATTCCAGCCAATTCCATCCACAAACGCCAAAGTTATTAGACATAGAATTTTCAAAAATCCCATAGGGAAAAAATCCTAACTATATATACCTACTGGCGACCGCCAGTAGGTAATATATATATATATATATATATATATATATATATATATATATATATATATATATATATATATATATATATATATATATATATATATATATATATATATATATATATATATATATATATTCACTGAAAAAACCATAGGTTTCAGGAGTTATATAGTTAGGAATTAATTTTTAAAAAACCTTTGAAATTCACTCAAAAAACTATAAGTTTTAGTGGTGTTATAGTTAGCTGGACATTTTACTCATACAAAACCAATGAAATTGCTCCTATATAGTTTGTTGTACTAACTATATTTCGCGCACCCGTAATCCACTGCTGATGATGTCACATATTAGATCATTCATGACATGGTCAGTGACATCACTGATGACATCTCAAATGACATCACTGATGACATCACTGATGACATCATCCAGTGAATGTGCTTTGCTTCGTTATTTAAATATGCATTATATATATAGCAATTTACATTGAAGAATGAGTGTATATATATAAATAAATATTTGGATGGAGGATTTAGTAGCAGTGTAATTGACTGTTTACTTGACCAATTTATAATGTCTCACTAAATATAGTGGATAGTGACTAAACTGTGTGAATATCTGTATCACTTTGTCAGTTGTTGTGTAAACTGATTCTACAGTTGGTTACTAGCTATGTGAAAGTCTATATTAGTTATTGATTAGTTAACTGCGTATTTGTATGGGAGTGTGAAAGTGTGTGTGGTTCGGTGGGGGGTGTGTGACTGTACAAAGATGTGTGAATAGTTGATTCAGTAGATATATGAAGTTAAAACTACATGTTCTAACAGTTTGGGTGAGGGAATCTCTTTATGGGTGTGGTGATGAGCAAATATATTTCTCTTTTTTTTTAAAAAATGTTATTGAACCAGGACAGTACATTGGATACACATCATTTAAAAAAAAAAAAAGAGGAAAGGAATTAGACATCAACAGTGAACCAGAAAAAAAAAAGGATCTGTGGGTGTAATTCCACCAACCTACAGACTTACATAAGCAGGGGGAGGTGATAGCAATATAACAGAGCATAACAAGACATTAAACCACAAAAAAAGAAAAAACATTACTGACTACCTCTTGAGGTAGGATTTATGCCTTCCCGCCAGCGTAATATAGGATTCCAAATAGTCTCACCCAATTTCCTAGCTTTCAATCCCCTGGTAGCATAAATCGATGTCTCATAATTACAAACCTCTAGAAAGAGAGCTAACCACATTTGGAAAGTGGGGGGGACAGAGTCTTTCCAACAGGCTGATATGAATATTCTTAATATAGCCGTGCCAATAAAGACAAGTCTTCTTTCGCTTCTGGTAAACGTTAAGGACCCATCAAGACTCATTAAGTATAAACAATCGGATTCAGGTAATCTATGGCCGAATATTACCAACCAATAATCTGCGATCATACTTTTTACTAAATCTAGCTTACAACAGCTACTAAACATATGAATATTATCTGCAGGACCCATTGCACATCTAGGACAGAGATCATTTTCTCTTTTACCCCAGGTATATAGTTTAGCAGGGGTATAATACAAGCTAAATACAGTTTTATATAGCTGGGCTTTAAGATTGCTAGACATGAGCAGGCGATTGGATTGTTCAATACATTTATACAGATCAACATCAGGATTCTGAAGCTTCACTACCCATTTTGCTTCTGTTTTCTCAAGATCATCCCGGATTTCACACATAAGGGTATCATAAAGGGTGCCGATTCTTGTATTGGATCTATTCACTAACTCCAGTAATTGAATATTTGAAAGATCTACGGTTGATTTATTAGATTTGAGTTTGGCAAATAATTGAGCATACTTAAGAAAATCTCCATTGAGCAGATTATATTTCATTTTTAATTCAGAGAAGGAAGTCTCAAACCCTTTAAACAAGAAGTCATGAACCGTAAAAATACCCAGAAGTTTCCATTTTCTAGCTGTAGAATCAAAGCCAATATTGGAAGTGAGAGACGAGTGCCACAAAGGTGCATATCTGGTGATCTTGCTAATTTGCATATGTTTGTGAATCTTCTTCCAAACTTTAAGGGCATTTGTTATAGTTGTATATTGTCGATAGTTTCTATAATAAGAAGTGTCTGTGTAACGAAGAAACAAGCCATCAGCATTATTCCCCAGAATAAGCTCATAAATAGAAGGAATAGAATTAATTACGCTGTAGTCAATTACGCTTTTAGTTTGAATCAGAGGGGCAAAGATCTGCATAAAGGCAGCCCAGTGATACAAAGTTGTGTTGGGGATAGCTAAACCTCCTCTATCTAAGGGTAAGGACAACAGTTTATGTGACCTCCTAATCTTGCCGTTTTGCCAAATGAACTTGGACATAAGTGAATTTAATGTTTTTAAAATCTTATCATCAATGGCTAAAGGAATAGCCCGGAAAAAATAAAGAAACCTTGGTAGGACATTCATTTTTAAAAAGTTGGCTCTCCCTATAATTGTAAGATATAAGCTATTCACACGATCAAGATCCTTTTTAATTCTATCTAGAAGAGGGTCGAAATTTGTTTTAATAATGGTTTTAATATCTGGGCTGATCACAATTCCCAAATATGTGGCATTATTCGTCACCCTGGGATCATTGCAGGCTATGTTGTTAGTGCACATAATTAAGGTTTTCCCCTTATTAAGGGAATACCCAGAGAATTTACCATATTCAGTGGTGAGGTTTTCAATGGTGATAATAGCCTCAGAAGGATCAGGAGTAACAATAGCTATGTCGTCTGCGTAAGCCAATACTTTTGTTTGGTATTGACCGCAGACCACAGGCTTAATTAAATGAGTCTCAAAGAGTTTTAAAATTAAAGGATTGATATATAATGCAAATAATATAGGGGAGCAGGGACACCCCTGTCTAGTGCCCCTGGATATACTGATGTAGCCAGAAACAGATCCGGGTACCTGAATCTTAGCTTTGGGTGAGTGATACATGCTTTTAATTGATTTTATAAATTTGGGGCCAAAATTAAGGTGTGACATAACCGCCCATAAAAAAGACCAAGAGACGCAGTCAAAGGCCTCTTCGGCATCTAACAGGATCATTGACATCCGGCCGCCCGTGGCAAACATGGAATCAAACAAAGTAATAACTCTATTAATATGGTTGGTAGTCCCTTTCCCTGGGATGAAGCCGTGTTGCCACGGGGAGACCAAATGTTCAATGACCCTGCTCAGCCTGACAGCCATCACCTTAGCGTATAATTTAGAGTCCGAATTAATTAATGATATTGGACGGTAGGAGGTAACGAGTTCCGGGGGTTTACCTTTCTTTGGGAAAACGACAATATTAGCTTCATTCCAAGATTCAGGAGGTATCCCGTTATATTGAATACCTAGAAATAAATCATGGAGAAGGAGCCCTAGCTGATGAGACAGTATTTTATATAACTCAATTGGAATTTTATCAGGGCCGGCGGCCTTACCGGAAGCCATTACTGATAGAGCAGTGAGCACCTCTTCTATTGTGATTTCTTTTTCTAAGTCTCTTCGAGAAACATCGTCAAGGCGTTTTTCAGCATTTGGAAAATTAAGTAAATTATGCAGATAAATAGCGGAATCACTTTCGGTATACACGGCATCCTCGAAATATAATTTCTGATAGTATAATTGAAATTGTTTAGCAATATCGTCAGTTTGGGTATACACCTGTCCACTGTCATGAATGGAAGTGATATTTTTGGAGGTGGTCTTCTGTCGAGTGCGAAGTGCTAATTGTCTGCCGACTTTTTCTCCACTCTCGTAAACATCCTTTCTATGCACTCTATACGTTTGAGCAGCGTTCTGACTAAGATTGTGGTTAAGGTCTGTTTTTAGAGCTATGACCTGATACATCTCATGTTTTGCATCGCACCCTCTTGATATTTGTAAGATATGTTTTTGCTCAGCAATCACTAGAGCTTGCATCTTTAGATTAAAATCATTAAGTTGCTGCTTTCTGGCATGATTTTGAAAACTAATGGTTTCGCCTCTAAGGGAGGCTTTAAAGCTGTCCCAGACTGCGTTCCTGGATGCACTAAAGCGATTGGCCTCAAATAATTGCATTGTCCAATGTTTTATGTGAGAAATATATTGGGTATTTGCCAGCAGTTTACGGTCAAATGTCCAGGACCTGCGCTGCCTGATGGGATCAGGTATATTTGTTAAAAAGATGAGGGAATTATGGTCCGAGATGATCTTTGGCTGTTTACTAATTGAAGAGTGTGCTAGAAATTCATGTGTTACAAAAAAATAATCAATCCTGACGTGTTTCTGATGGGGGTGCCAGAAATACGTAAACCCAGGATCTTCTGTATTAGAGTAATTTCAAAAATCAACTAACCCTAAGCTATTAGACAATCTGGCAAGTGCTTTGAAAACCTTAGGTTTACGACCTGTATATTTCTGCTGAAATGGAGTTACATCAGGTTGTGCTTTAAGAGAGATGTTGAAATCCCCACAGATAATGAGTGGGCCTTGCCAGGTGGGAAGCTCTGTTTCTAGAAATTCAAAAACAGCTGGATCATCTTGATTGGAACCGTAGATAGTGCAAATTGAAATTCCCGAAGCTAATTTAGCGACTGCCCACCTGCCATGCGGATCTGACATATGCCGAACTGCAGTCCCAAGATGATTTTTTACCAGGATCGCTACCCCCCTTATATTTGAAGTTTGTGTTGAGTTTGTTAATACATTATAACCTTTTAATCTCAACAAAGATCTTTTCTCCCAAGGTATATGCGTCTCCTGGAGATATAAAACATCAACAGGGTTTAAGCGGACCAATTCAGCCAGAAGAAAACGCTTATTCGTAGTCAGTAGCCCCCCTACATTCAATGTTTGAACAGTAAACTTACCCATTGTCAAAGGTGTATGTTTGGCGAGGTATAATGCCTGTGCATATTTGATTATAGATAATGTGTCTCATCATCTCCTTCTGCTTAAAATTTATTTTATTATAGTTCGTACAAGCTGTGCATCGTTTTATCTGGCCTGGTTCTTTTTTTTGTTTTCAATGCAACCCCCCTCTCCCCCCCCTTCCCTACCCCCTTACCCAACCCTCCCCCCACAACCCCTCCCCACAACAAGAGGCATTCAGACTCTACCAGAGTCTGGGTGATGAGGAGCAGAGCGGAACCTGAGCTACCTCCTTAAATTTATATAATTCGTGAAATCCAAACAGTCATAGGCAAGATGGCGGTTTGATTCGGACCGCTAGCAGCAGTAGCCGACCTGAGCTCCAGAAGCCGTTTGGATTATCGGGATCTCCATCCATGAATACGACGGTTTACACAACAATGGATTAACTTTCCTTTCTCGGTGTACGAGTCACTGCTTCGCTATCTCTTAAACATACTTTCCAGCTAAAGGCTCGATTGCAATCAACTAATTTAAAAGAAAAATGCTAAATGAACCCTCGAAAGACTCATCAATCTGCGTGTTTTGTGCTGCAGGAACACAGCAGCGATCTTTGGTTACTTGCCTTAACCACGCTGTTCTTAAGTCTCTCTGTGTCGCTCTAGCTACAAGTACGCTCTGGGCTCAGCTTGTTTCCTGCCTTCCAGCTCGTGGTGTGATTGCTCAGTCGGAGGAATTTTCCTATACCGGTGATTTGTCTGCTCGAGCCCAGTCAGACTCGACAGCTTGCGGGAAGACACTGCAGGATTTATCTTCTGCTAAGTGCGCACAGGAACCTTTCGACATGCCTCCAAAGACGGCCTCAGCGGCTTCCTCTGCTGCCGCTCGTGCGAGGCTCGCTAAAGCAGCTCGTACAGTCAGGGAAGAATCGGAACGGATTCGGAAAGAAGGAACCGGATCTGACAGTGCTTCTGCTTCAACAGGGCGGCGCAGGGGTAAAACCAAGAAACCTTTACCTACGGAGTGTTCTCCAAGACACGAGGCTCTCGCTGCCAGAAGGAAACTGACCCCCCTAACTCAGCCTTCTCCAGGTGGGTCAGTAATTGAATTACTAAGGTGAAAACAAGGTGCCCTCAACAAAAAACAGCCAACCACACCGTGTGCGACTGAACTCCTGAACAACAGCCTGCCTTTTCAGCATTTAACGACAGGTGAGCTCTCCATCTCACCACCTCAACCGTTGTTACAACTGTGAGTACTGGTCTTTGACTGTGACGAGTGAAGCCAGGAATGAGCCGGGGGTTCCTCTAATTCTACTCAGAGTATAGAGCCGATTGAGCAAAATGAACAAGATGCTGTTGGGCTCTGTATGTCTTTTTCAGGGGAAAGTGCCAATATTTTGGGAGGTGAGCACCTAGATGAGCTAGTCACTCAAGATAAAGGTCAAGATTTGACTCATCCGGAGGACATAAATGTCTTTATGCCGGACCACACACCGATTAATTCCAAGATGAGCTCTGTATTAACTACTCCCAGCTTGTTAAATACAGCTCTAGAACCCTCTCTACCCCCTGCTATCCCTGAACTTGAGACACCAGCAACGATAGTGCAAGAAATACGCACTACTACACACGGGGATAAAGAACCTTCTGAATTTTATTCATTTTCTGATGAAGCAGGGGTGGAGATTGAAACGGATGGCTCTATAGAACTTGAGACTGAATCAGATCCAGAGCTCTCATCTGACTTAGAGGAGGGTCATGAATCAGAGTATATTTATAGTTCCTCTGAAGGCACCAATGAAGATCACTCTAAAACCAATACTGTTCGCACAAAACCAGGGGCATGTTCCAGACCGCTGCACAGTGGCACAGAGGGCGACCATCCTCCTTCGAAGTTGTCTCTCCCCTCTGCTCATGACTCTTTCCACCCTGATCCTAGCGAGTTCTCTTCAGCGGCAGCAGTGGAGACCATTTTGCAAGCTATCGCAGCCCATAGGGAAGAGACCACCCTTGAAAGCAAAAAATCTAGAGCTGCATTACGAAAGGTTCAGGGAGTAGTCAGAAAGCTTACTAAGACCTGCACTGCATTTGGAGAGAGAGTGACCAAGATAGAGTCAAGAGTGCTCCTCAATGAGAATGAGGTGATGGTTAACACCGAAAAAATCAAGCTACAAGATGCTGAACTATCAGATATGAAATGGAAACTCGAGGATTTCGAGAATCGTCAACGCCGCAGCAATCTACGTATTTTGGGAGTTCCCGAGAAAATTGAGGGCGAGAACATCCGTGCATTTGTAGTGCAGTTGTTTAGAGACACAATGCCTGAACTAAATGATTGGAACTTAAACTGGGAGATACAACGTGCACATTGAGTCCCTTTTAAAATACCTGCTAAACCTGGTGCTTACCCACGTGCCATCTTAGTTTATTTTGGGAACTTTTTGTTGCGGCAGATTATCACAGAGAAAGCTAGACCCGATCGTAAATTAAAGTTCAAAGATTGCTCTTTCTATACAAGACCTGACTTCTGTCATGCAACTGTAGAGCGGCGTTGGCGTCTACGCTCATTGATCAAGCCATTACAGGACAATGGAGCTCAAGCCTACTTGAATAATCCTGCTAAATTAAAAGTTGTGCGTGCAGGACAGACTTTTTTTTTACCTCGGAGATTAAGGCCAAAACTTATTTAGATGAGATTCAGTAATCGGACCATTGATTTATAATATTTAGGCCTCAATCTCCTGTTGTTGTTATTCTTCACGTCACACGTCACACTAGGCTTGCTCCTTTTGTAGGTGATCCTGTTTGGATTCCACAAATTATATAAATTTGAGCAAATATATTTCTCAAAGGTACAGGTCCAACAAACTAGAAAAATAAAAGGCAGTGTATGTGTCAGTTGTTGTATATAAATAAGTATACATAAGACACAATGATTGTGTGAGTGACTGTATGGATAACTGTATACTTGTAATAATGATGTTATAATTCACTAAGTATGACTTACTATCTAAATGAATAGAAGAAGTGGTGTTTGCATAAGTGTTTTGCTAAGTAAATATGTAAGTATGATCCATTGTTGGCATAAGTGAGTAGGATGACTTCATATGTGAATAGGATGCGTGCTGTTGTTTAATGTCGATATAGATGTATACGTTTTTTTGATAGTGTTCTATTGTTCATTGACAGCATGTATGAGTGAATCCATAGGTAAGTGATTAGATGTGTGTATACATCTATGAATCACTGAGTGGATTTTTAGATACTTGTATTGCTGTGACAATGGATTTAAATATGATACTCTGTATTTTACAAACAGTGATGAAAAATTGTAATAGTGTATGAAAAGGTGTATGTGATTGTCATGTGGATGATGTCATCAGTGATGTCATCAGTGATGTCATTTGAGTTGTCATCAGTGATGTCACTGACCATGTCATGAATTATCTAATATGTGACATCATCAGCAGTGGATTGCGGGTGCGCGAAATATAGTTAGTACAACTAACTATATAGGAGCAATTTCATTGGTTTTGTATGAGTAAAATGTCCAGCTAACTATAACACCACTAAAACTTATAGTTTTTTGAGTGAATTTCAAAGGTTTTCTAAAAACTAATTCCTAACTATATAACTCCTGAAACCTATGGTTTTTTCAGTGAATTTCAAAGGTTTTTTTAAATGCTAATTCCTAACTACATAAGGCCTAAAACCTATGGTTTTTTCAGTGAATTTCAAAGGTATTTTAAATGCTAATTCCTAACTACATAAGGCCTGAAACCTATGGTTTTTTCAGTGAATTTCAAAGGTTTTTTAAATGCTAATTCCTAACTATATAAGGCCTGAAACCTATGGTTTTTTCAGTGTTTTAAAAAAAAAAATGGATTGGTTAACTGGCTTAATAAGTGTATCTTAGTGAATACATATATTAGCGAGTAATGTTTAAATATTTAAATATATACATGAGTGATGTAATATGTGACGTCATCAGCAGTGCATTGCAGACGTGCAAGTTATAGTGAGTCCACCTAACTATAACGTGGGAATTTTATGGTTTTATGCGAGTAAAATTTCCAGCTAACTATAACTGGTGTGAAACCTATGGTTTTTTCAGTGAATTTCAAAGGTTTTTTTAAATGCTAATTCCTAACTATAACTGGTGTGTAACCTATGGTTTTTTCAGTGAATATATCTATATATATAAAATTTCTATGGCAAAATGAAACCCCTCATTTTGTTCCTTTTCAAATTAAATGTATTAAATGTTACCACTTTATTCCAATCAAGATGACTTCAGGTGTGCCATACTTTTGTCATAAGTAAGACTGTTAGCGTTCTAGTTGTTCTTTAGAACACTCTGGGACATTCTGTCATTGGGCTATAGTTGGGCTACATCTGGCTGATATTTGGGATACATTTGGGCTCTTTTGTCTCTGGTGGCCATCTTGGGAGACTGCATATCAGAATTGTTTTAATGAAATATAAGAGGATTTGAGAAGTCACTCAAAATGTGCCCTAATTTTTCTTTCTTCAGCACTAATCATAATTTCTATGGCAAAATGAACCCCCTCATTTTGTTCCTTTGCAAATTAAATGTTTTAAGTGTTAAAACTTTATTCCAATCAAGATGACTTCAGGTGTGCCATACTTTTGTCATAAGTAAGACTGTTAGGGCTCTAGTTGTTCTTTAGAACACTCTGGGACATTCTGTCATTGGGCTATAGTTGGGCTACATCTGGCAGATATTTGGGCTACATTTGTTTTTTTTGTCTCTGGTGGCCATCTTTGGGCTACATTGGGCTACATTGGGCTACATTGGGCTACATTTGGGCTCTAACATATATATAGCCCAATGTAGCCCAATATATATTTTTTCAAAGTTAATTTTCGTAAAAACCACTGGAGCACATATCTTGAGACATAGCAAAGGCACATCGGGCTACCAGTCCCTACAATTTTGCCAAGTTTGGTGGAAAACCATTCAGCCGTTCGGGCTAAAAGTGAGTCCAACCGCCCTATGGAAATTAACATGGGGAAAACACATTTTGGGACCCCCCTTTTATCTCGGCCCCCGCTTGACGACTCCCCCCCAAACTTTCAGGGAAGGAGCGGAGCGCCCTGAGGCAACGTTAAGGAAAATTTCAGGAAGATTCCTCAACCGGTGCCAAAGTTATTCTGAATAGAATGTTGCGATTTCCCTATGGAAAACAATCCTAACTATATATACCTACTGGCTATCGCCAGTAGGTAATATATATATATATATGATTGTGTGTACTGCTATGTATTGTGAAGTGTTCTGCTACAATTCACCTCGATTTGAAGTAGATTTAGGAGTGAATTACCATTTTCTACACTGTGGATGATCCATTCGTTCATTTGATCTTGTTGTTTTGAGCAGTTGCGATCAAGATGCATTGTATCAGAATCCAATGGTGGGGATGAAAAGGGCACTATGCCATAAGTCTTGGTTCTCCACAGAGGGTTTCTGATTTTCAGCCATCATTTCGCGAGTCTAATAATTCCTATTGTTTGAAATGGGGTATAGGTAGTTGACTGATCTAATTTTGTGACATCATAACATGTAAACCTCTTAATAGGCAGAACGTGTTTTTTGATCGTTTTTGGTCCTCCCCCTTGCTTTTTATATTATCAGCCTATAACCAATGAGGTATATTTGAGGCAGGGATCTGTCTCTTGTCAAGGCTGACTTTGCACTTTACACTTTGCACTTTGCACGCGTGTTTGCACTAAATGATTATGAATTTGAGCACTAGCACTTTAGTAACAACGATGGGCAGTAGACACGTTGCATATGTATCTAATACATCTTGATATTCATTTTATCCTACAAAACTTAGATTCTTGATTAAGGGTACTGACATCAGCATGATTTTTACGTTTGAAATAATGTTTTCTTGATTTCATAAATTTTCAGCCTTCAAATTTATTTCAATTTAGTAGGTTGTATACTTAATGCAAATTCATCATTGACTGACAAATTCATGTGTTTTACAATGTTTAACATGGTGTCTGTTTTTTAACAGGATAGTGGTAAACCTTATATGTTTTCAGTGTCTATGATTGTATACGCCCCCTCTGTGTTAATTGTGCACCTTATTTATTCACTGTTATTGGTTCTGTCTGGCATGTGATCAAGGCTACCGTGTCGTAGCCGAAACGCGTCATGCTGACAATTACGAGAGAATAAACTACCTTTGATATTGCAACTTTAGCGCTGTGGAGTGGTCTGTACCTGTGGTTTTCGTTGTTGAAGGAATGCTTTCCCTCGTGTAAGAACGGAGCAGGAACTTGAATCATATATATATATATATATATATATATAGTCAATGACCTGGTCAAATCTATGCATCCACTTATACACATATTTAGACACTGTCAAAATTACTCACAAACTTGATCTAACATGTATAGAATGGAAATAATAGTTATGAATCTCAGATGTGTTGTTGTGCATTGAATTTATGACCAGGGGATTTCCCGGGACGTAATTTAGTTATTGCTTCTTTTAGTTCGCCCACCATTATGTCCGCTTCCAGTCCCTCCCTCGCGTCATTGTCTAAGCTTGGGGTTTGGATAGTGTCTAGATATGCTAAGATCTCCGCCGGAGAGCCCAAGTCCCTGGCCTCATAAAAATCTCTAAAATAGGAAGCGAATGTGTGTACTGTTTGTGCATTGCCCTTTTGCATCTGTCCCTGCTGATCCACTACACTGTCTATCCGTCGGGCTTCTGTTTCCTTGTGGCTGAGCCAGGCCAAGAGCTTACCTGACTTATCTCCCACATCGTACAACCTATGAAGGGTTGCCTGCGCCTGTGTTTTAGCCTCCTCTGTAGCTAGGGCTCTGTAGTGCTGTTGCATGTCTGTTAATTGTCATAGGACCTGTAAGTCCTTTCTTATAAGTAAATTTGGGTTTCCAAAGTGAGTAGCTCCTCCTGTGCCTTCTATTTTCCCCAAGCTATTTGGTTTATGGCCCTATCGCGAAGTACTGTCTTATAGGCTTCCCATACTGCAACCTCCGACTGTACTGAACCGACATTTTCTGCAAAGTGCACTTTTGTGTCCGCTCTGAGTCCCTGCAACACCTACTTATTCTGTAGGTGCCAAGCCGACAGCCTCCAGCTCCCCAGCCTCGCCCAGGGTCTCCCCCCTCCCTTAACCAGCAAGGGGGAGCAGTCCGAGATCCCACGTGCCAGGTATTTAGCCTCGTAGACGTTACCACATTTACTCCTCAGGAGGAAGACATAATCTAGTCCAGAGTGAACCCAGTGCGCCCCAGAATAGTACAAGTAATGTCTGGTGTCTGGATAAAGTCTTCGCCACACATCCACTAGTCCGAGTGTATCCATCGGCCTAGCCAGTTGAGTAGTCGGGCGTGAACCAGTACCTTTCCCCGAGGGGTGGACATGACATCATTAAAATCCCCTCCTATAATGTGTAGGGTACCCGGTGTCTCCAATAAAATCTTGGTCAGCCCAATAAGAGTCCATGCCTGTAGCTTCGGAGGGGCATAGACCGACACTATAGTGACCTTCCGCCTCCCCAGGTGCCTGTTACTCCCACATACATTCCCTGAGGATGCGCCCACATCCATGTCACCCTGAAAGGGGGGGATTTTTTAAGTAGGATAGCCAACCCTCGTGAGCTCGTTGTGTATCCCGCATTGCTACGACTGTGTAATTTCCCCTCGCCAAGAACCTACAATTTGTGCCCTTAAGGTGGGTCTCCTGTAAGAGGACCACATATGGGTGGACCTGCTTTACGTAGGAGGATACCAGCCCTCTTTTGATTTTGTCACCCATACCATTTATGTTCCAGTTTAGTACCGTATAGGAGTCAGTCTCCGACTCATGCATGGAGGGTCTATGGTCAGTCATTGAGCCGATAGGCATGGGTAAATATGTTATGCCTCGAGCAGGGGAAGCAGGTGAGTGTATACAATGCAGTGACTGTGTGATCACTGCACAATAAGCCAAAACAACATAAAATAAACCCAACAATAATAACTGTTTTTTGAGATATCATCAGTGATGTCACTGACCATGTCATGAGTGATGTAATATGTGATGTCATCAGCAGTGCATTGCGGGGGCACAGGTTATAGTTAGCGCTACTAACTATAACTTTCAAATTTCTCTGATTTTGTACAAGTGAAATGTCCAACTAACTATAACGTCCCTGAAACCGATGGTTTTTTCTGGGAATTTCTAAGGTTTTTTTAAATGCGAATTTCTAACTATAATGTCCGTGAAACCTATGATTTTTTCAGTGAATTTCAAAGGTGTTTTAAATGCTCATTTCTAATTATAATGTTCATTAAACCTATTTTTTTCAGTGATTTTAAGTTATCATTCCATTCTCAACCTAGTGAAAACAGCCAATATCGCCAGTTTTCCAGCAATAGCTTCCGCAAAAAATTTGCCACAAATGAGAGCGATAACTAACGCTAATATTATGCAGAGTAGGAGTTCCCATGCAAAAATAACACGAAAACACCACTTCCCGATATTTTCAACAAGCAGCCAAATCTGGGGTGCGATCCAAAAACAGGCAATAAGCTGCGTTAGCAGTAGGAATTTAACATCTGCCTTTTACTGGTGTAAAGCAGGATGACTTTCTGCAGTGTGAAAGGGAGCCCAGCCCAGAATCACATCTAAAGACCAACACATGTCACAGAGTTACTGATCATGCAGGTCCGACACCCAAGAAGGCCACAACACCCACTGCCACCACCCTCAGGACCTCCCCCCCGGACCACCCCCCTCCCTACTACCACTGAGGCAGTGCAGAACAGGACAGCTGACCTTCCACAAACGGCATGGTCCCTCAGCCACACAATAGCTGATTGTTGGGAGATGCGGCAACCAAGTATGTGTGATGGACGCAAGTCACCCATCAATAAAAATGCACACAATACCAAGTGTAGCGGTGAAGTGCTGGACAGACCTCACTATGCAGAGTACAAACCTCTCCATGTGGACATATACTGCTGGTGCTTGTAGTGTTGTGGACAATAGACACAACCATGTTACCTCAGGCAGTGGGGAAGATATTGGTCATGTAGCATAGGAGTATGAATAAATAGGCTGGGGCTCTAGTCGTGGTTCGTTTGTGGGAAGGCCAAAGCATCTGCCGGGGTGGCAGCCCTCACCCTGCCACAAGGCCTCCGCCGAGACCGCCGGCCTCCTCAACGCAGGCCCCCTGCGAACCCAGCAGCACAGCACCACAGACTTATGTCTGTACAGACTACTGCCTTAAATCTACACTGCGGAACGCAGGGCTCACAATTCAGATCGAGTCGAAATTGCAGATGACGCAGTCCACTAGCCAAGAGACATTGCTCCCAGTGCGGCCCGCCCAGACCATGCATCATCGCAGACTGCGCACACACTGAGTGCTTCAGGTGCCACTAACTCAGTGCACCACAAGTCAACCCCGCGTGGACTTATTAAGGCAGAATTCATTAGGCAAAAGACATTGCTACCAGTGCGGCCCGCCCGGACCACGTATCAACGCAGGCTCCACACATGCTAGTTGCTTCACATGACACTAACTGAGCAGCTCTACTCAACGTCACATGGCTGTGGGCCCTTGCTGACCGCGGCCTCGGGCTTACTCTGCGGTCATCAGGGCTCATATTTAAAATTGAGTCTTGATTAATTAATTGCAGAGTCTAGTAAGCAACTAAGTATAACATCCCTAAAACCTACATAATATCCTTTTAGTATCCTTGCTTCAAGAGCTTGTTTAATATTAGTTATAGCTTTACTACAATGACCAGATTCATCTCACAAGTCCAAAGGAACACTGAATGACAATCTACACTGCAGACAGCAGAGCTCACAACTTGAATTCAGTCTTTATTTATTACAGAATTGTACTCTATGTCCTCAGATTTTGTCAAGAGGAAGTGACAAAAAGCATTCCTTTATGTCTGTGCTGACTACTGCCTTCAATCTACACTGCGGACAGCAGGGCTCACAATTCAGATTGAGTCGAGATTGCAGATGACACAGTCCACTAAGCAAGAGATATTGCATCATCGCTGGCTGCGCACACACTGAGCACCACACCTACCACTAACTCCATGCAGCTCAAGTCAATGTCACGTGGCTGTGGGCCCTTCCTGACCACTGCCTCCGGCCTACACTGTGCTCAGCAGGGCTCACAATTCAAATTCAGTCTTCATTCATTAATATCAGAGTCCAGTAGGCAACTAACTATAACGTCCCTGAAACCTACATATTTCGACTGTGTATTCCATAAATGTTTCATACACCTACACTGCCATCAGCTGCGCTCACAATTTAAATTGAGTCATGCTTTATTTATTGCAGAGAGAATTGTACTCTATGTTCTCAAATTACATGTGACCCTAGTAATAAAAAGGAGTCGAGCGCACATGCCCGTACCCAGTTCTACTATCTATCTGTGTCCGTGTGCTCATTATGTATGCAAGAGGCTGCCCCTGGGCCCTACCACATTACATTCTGCTGTGGACACCGTATGCAACCATGTTACCTCTGGCATTGGGGAAAAATTTGGTTGTGTAACTTTGTCTCGTTCATTGTACAAGTACATACGTAGAGACTGGATCATTAGAGTACTGCAACGAGAGTGTATAGTACATTTATTAGTACTTGGGGATTGGCGGAGTGATTGTATAAGTACATATGTTGGCGCAGCCTAACCCCAAACACAAGCTTTGCTCTAATTTGCTGCCCTCCATGTGCTAAAAACTGAAACTTGAACTTTGCATGGGCCTGTATTGCTACAGCATCAACACTCCACTGAATGTGCAATAAACAATCATATCCACACAGATGTGTCTTGTCCACCATCTTTCATGTGTGGAACTATGGATGAATGTAGGGTCAGTTATTCCCCGTACCTTCCATGTTGGCCATGTTGTGGGACTTGGCTCACAGAGTGCCACATTGGCGCTTGGGACCTGGGTGATGGCAGCACTACAACAGGGACACACTTATGAGTTGATTCCTCATACAGCCCATTGCTCTGGAGTCATTCTTCACAGCCTCACGCAGGACTGGCATACGCCAGGCCAGTCCACTCCGCTTACGCTTACAGGTAAGGATAATAACGCTACATGGCCCAGGTTTTCATTGCCGTGGTCTGCTGGTCACAGCCTAGTTCTCAGTATGCCACAGTCGCTCCCTCACAGCTGGTATACACCCACACCACACCCATCCAGCACAGGCGTCAGAGGACACATGACCCAGCCAATAAAAAAGACCTGGTGCACGTGCTCTTTGCCATTTCAGGGTTGCTCGCACCGGATGCACTGCCGCCGGCACAGGCATACCGGCACGGGACTGTGACTTTCAATCCACTGAGGTACAGTTACCGTAACTGCTGAGCGGGTGCCCAGCCGGCGGTGATGCCCGTCCCGGCGGTCTGGGCAGCTCAGGTTTTGTGTGCCCTGCTGGACTTCAGTGTAGGCCTGAGCCTTCAGACAGTGCAAGCCTACCGCCACGTGGCGTCGCCTTACTGGTCACAGAGTTAGTGGCACCGCAAGGACTGAGCGAGTGTGCAGCCTGCAATGAAAAGCCGGGTGCACTGGTATGTCCTCTTCAATGGTGAAATCAAGACCCAGCACCAAATGTGAGACCTGGTGGCCTACGGAGCGGGGATGCATGAGATGCAGGGTGCCCTCTCTGTGGACCCCGGGCTTGGGACTTGCAGCGGCTCATGGTAGGCCCTCTTTTCTACACGCAGGTTGCAAAAGGTGAGCAGAGAGGCTTGTTTGCCCAGTGACTGGCAGACACCTCCAGCAAATGGGAGTGGATGGGGTGCAGCAGCCTGGGTGCGCAGCAGCAGGCAGACACCTCTGGATGCACAAAGGCAGGACAGCAATTTAGGCATGTGCAGTTGTATGTACTCTGCCATTACTGATTTCATACTACGTTTCACATGAGTAAGCTTGAGGGCTCTACTATGTCCCGGCACGTGGTCGGAGACACACCGGTGGCAGAAAGGTGAGCTGTGAGGTTTTTTTCCACAGTGTGGGCACTCACTGTCCCTCTCCATCTCTTCCTTTCTCTCCCTCACACTCTTTCTCTCTCTCTCCCTCTCTCTCTCACTCTCTCTCTTCCTCTCTTTCACACTGTTTCTCTCTTTCTCTCTCTTCTCTCTCTCTCTCTCTCTCACTCTCGCTCTCTCTTCCTCTGTTTCTCTCTTCCTCTTTCTCACTCTGTTTCTCTCTTTCTCTCTGTCTTCCTCTTACTCTTTCTTTCTTTCTCTCTCTCTTCCTCTCTCTCACTCTTTCGCTCTCTCTCTCTCTCCTTTAATGGACGGATGACGCACAATCTTATCTTGCTTGTTTTCTAGCTGACTGTGATTCACAGATTTACGACTTCCCGAAATGGAACCCCCGCCACGAGGCGATGACTTCAGTTCCACTGAGTTAGTGCCACCAGAGCTGAACGCGTGTTCAGCCTGCGATGATGCATGGTCATCCTGGCAATCAACACCCACTCTAAATTGTGAGCTCGGCTTGACCGCGTGTACGCAACGGCTGAGGAGGTTGTCTCGGCATGTGGCGAACTCTCTTAGACACACAACTGTGGCGGAAGGTGAGCAGAGAGGCTTGTTTCCGCAGCAGTGGGCAGTTACCTCTGGGTGGTGGGAGTGGATAGTGTGCAGCAGCCTCGGTGCACAAGAGCGGGCAGACACCTCTGAGCAGTGGGAGTGGATGGGGTGCAGCAGCCTGGGTGCATAGGAGTGGGCAGACACCTCTAGGCAGTGGGAGTGGATGGGGTGCAGCAGTCTGGTTGCGCAGGAATGGGCAGACCCCTCTGGGCACTGGGAGTGTAAAGAGTGCAGCAGCCTAGGTGCACAGCAGTGAGCAGACCACTCTGGGCATTGAGAGCAGATGGGGTACAGCAGCCTGGGTGCGCAGAGGTGGGCAGACACCTCTGGGCGGCAGGAGACGATTGGGTGCAGAAGCCTGAGTGCGCAGGGTGGACAGATACCTCTGGGTGGCGGGAGGCAATGGGGTACAGCAGCCTTGGTGCGCAGGGGTGAGACAGAGAATTACGCGTCTGCAGTTTTATGTACTCTGCCATTACTGATTCTATACTGTTTCAGATGACTAAACTTGAGGGCTACACTATATCCCAGCACTTGGTTGGAAACACACCGGTGGCAGAAAGGTGAGCTGTGAGGATTTTCTCCACAGTGTCAACACTCACTCTCCCTCTCCATCTCTTCCTTTCTGTCACTCACACACTTTCTCTCTCACTATCTATCTCTTCTTTCTCTCTCTCACACACTCCTCTGTTTCTCTTTCTCTTTCTCTTTCTCTCTCTCTCATTTTTTTTTTCTTTCTCTCTCTCTCTCTTCCTCCCTACCTTACTGTTTCTCTCTCTCTCTCTTCCTCTCTCTCACACTGTTTCTCTCTCTCTTCCTTCTATCTCACTGTTTCTCTCTCTCTTCCTCTTTCTCTCACTCTTTCTATCTTCCTCTCTTTCTCACTATTTCTTTCTTTCTCTCGCTCTTCCTCTCTCTCACTGTTTCTCTCTCTCTCCTTTTATGGACGCATGACGCACAATCTTATCTTTCTTTTTGTCTTGCAGGCTGTGATTTACAAATTGTCAAGGGATGACACGCCATGCCTGTAGCTACTTTTATTTTGTTGTTTTGTTCAAATAAAATGTTTTATATGTAAATCCATAGATGACTGAGATTCTTATTTGTCCAACCTCACATGCATCTTCTTAATTATCATTGTGGGACCTAAGCCAATTTGTTACGTTCCAGATTTCCTATGGTTGCTGTCACATTTGTTTGTCGGGGCTGGGGGTGAGGGAGGATGGCGGACAAGGGGCTGGTGGCAGGGGTGTCGGAGCAGTGTTGGATGTATGAGCTGCATGATCGTTGCCTCCATTGCATCTGTTGTCATTCAGGTGTGGCTCTGGGCAGGGCGCCCTTTCATGTTACAGGTTGTAGTCCGACTTTACAGCAGATCAGAGCAGGTGTAAACTTCCTGTTACTGACACACCTTATTGTCTGTTTTGTACTCTCTTCGACGATCTTGCTGGTGGTTGAGAAATTTGCGAAGTGATGTGTTTGCTGCTTTTTGCACGGGAACGCCTGCTCTACATCTCATTTGCAATATTTGCAGGGGTCATCCTTACGTTGCTTTTTGAGGCTGCTATCGCTGGTAAACTGGTGATATGGGCTGTTTGCTCCAGCTTGTGAATGGTGTGTTAAATTTATCACCATTTTGGTTGTGATAAATTGCCGCTAACTCGGCGATGTGTCCTTCAGAATATACCCCTCGGTGTTTGAAAGACTTAAGAAGTACTCGAGTGCTGTGCTGAGAGCCGCGCACCCATCGCTTTCACACGGGGGCCGTGCTGAGAGCCACGCTGGATTCGCTACTCGATTTTTTTTTTAACTTCAATAATTTGCATTTGCCTTGGAGATCCCATCCCCCGAAGCATGCCGGTATGCTGATTATTAAAAAAAAAAAACGAGAATAAGGCCGCGTCGACCCCCCTCCAGTGGCAAATTCCAGCCCGAGGATGCCATCCCCCGGGGCCTGGCCTCACCGTTTGGGGACCGTGGGGGGTGCCCCAATGCCCCCACAGTCCAGCGGGCTCCCCGCGTCCTGCAGGAGCCGGTATCGCTTTTCCACATGGGGAGCTGTTGGCATGCAGCTCCCCGTGTTGAAAAGCAATCTGGTTTGGATTTAGGAAGCGAGAGCAGGTTTACCTGCTCTGGCTTCCAAAATCCAAAGCAAGTTTGCTTTTGGCAGGGCGGATCCACTTGGCTCCAGCCCTTTCATAGTAAACGATTCAGAAAAGGGGGTGGTGATGAACAGAGTGTCTGAATTAAGCAGACCACTCTTACCCAGTCCAAAGATCAGGGCTTGATCCATCACCGTTTTTTAGCTCACTGCACCATCCCAGCTCAGAACCTGGCTACATGCAAATTAGTCTGTTCCTGTCCCAGTGCATGATGGGAACAGGGCAAACCAAACTACCAAGCCAATTCTTATACTGGGAAGGAAACAAGCTTCCGGGACCGGTTTCTGGCATTTCAGCCGTCGTCGGCCCGGCTTGCTTGAATCCTGATGGTGCAATGAGCAAGGGACTCACATCTGAGTATACCCTTCCACGCTTATGGTGGACAAAATGATTCAGAAAAGGGGGTGGTGATGAACAGAGTGTCTGAATTAAGCAGACCACTCTTAGCCAGTCCAAAGATCAGGGCTTGATCCATCACCGTTTTTTAGCTCACTGCACCATCCCAGCTCAGAACCTGGCTACATGCAAATTAGTCTGTTCCTGTCCCAGTGCATGATGGGAACAGGGCAAACCAAACTACCAAGCCAATTCTTATATTGGGAAGGAAACAAGCTTCCGGGGACCGGTTTCTGGCATTTCAGCCGTCGTCGGCCCGGCTTGCTTGAATCCTGATGGTGCAATGAGCAAGGGACTCACATCTGAGTATACCCTTCCACGCTTATGGTGGACAAAATGATTCAGAAAAGGGGGTGGTGATGAACAGAGTGTCTGACTTAAGCAGACCACTCTTACCCAGTCCAAAGATCAGGGCTTGATCCATCACCGTTTTTTAGCTCACTGCACCATCCCAGCTCAGAACCTGGCTACATGCAAATTAGTCTGTTCCTGTCCCAGTGCATGATGGGAACAGGGCAAACCAAACTACCAAGCCAATTCTTATACTGGGAAGGAAACAAGCTTCCGGGGACCGGTTTCTGGCATTTCAGCCGTCGTCGGCCCGGCTTGCTTGAATCCTGATGGTGCAATGAGCAAGGGACTCACATCTGAGTATACCCTTCCATGCTTATGGTGGACAAAATGATTCAGAAAAGGGGGTGGTGATGAACAGAGTATCTGAATTAAGCAGACCACTCTTACCCAGTCCAAAGATCAGGGCTTGATCCATCACCGTTTTTTAGCTCACTGCACCATCCCAGCTCAGAACCTGGCTACATGCAAATTAGTCTGTTCCTGTCCCAGTGCATGATGGGAACAGGGCAAACCAAACTACCAAGCCAATTCTTATACTGGGAAGGAAACAAGCTTCCGGGACCGGTTTCTGGCATTTCAGCCGTCGTCGGCCCGGCTTGCTTGAATCCTGATGGTGCAATGAGCAAGGGACTCACATCTGAGTATACCCTTCCACGCTTATGGTGGACAAAATGATTCAGAAAAGGGGGTGGTGATGAACAGAGTGTCTGAATTAAGCAGACCACTCTTACCCAGTCCAAAGATCAGGGCTTGATCCATCACCGTTTTTTAGCTCACTGCACCATCCCAGCTCAGAACCTGGCTACATGCAAATTAGTCTGTTCCTGTCCCAGTGCATGATGGGAACAGGGCAAACCAAACTACCAAGCCAATTCTTATACTGGGAAGGAAACAAGCTTCCGGGGACCAGTTTCTGGCATTTCAGCCGTCGTCGGCCCGGCTTGCTTGAATCCTGATGGTGCAATGAGCAAGGGGCTCACATCTGAGTATACCCTTCCACGCTTATGGTAGACAAAATGATTCAGAAAAGGGGGTGGTGATGAACAGAGTGTATGAATTAAGCAGACCACTCTTACCCAGTCCAAAGATCAGGGCTTGATCCATCACCGTTTTTTAGCTCACTGCACCATCCCAGCTCAGAACCTGGCTACATGCAAATTAGTCTGTTCCTGTCCCAGTGCATGATGGGAACAGGGCAAACCAAACTACCAAGCCAATTCTTATATTGGGAAGGAAACAAGCTTCCGGGGACCGGTTTCTGGCATTTCAGCCGTCGTCGTCCCGGCTTGCTTGAATCCTGATGGTGCAATGAGCAAGGGACTCACATCTGAGTATACCCTTCCACGCTTATGGTGGACAAAATGATTCAGAAAAGGGGGTGGTGATGAACAGAGTGTCTGAATTAAGCAGACCACTCTTACCCAGTCCAAAGATCAGGGCTTGATCCATCACCATTTTTTAGCTCACTGCACCATCCCAGCTCAGAACCTGGCTACATTCAAATTAGTCTGTTCCTGTCCCAGTGCATGATGGGAACAGGGCAAACCAAAGTACCAAGCCAATTCTTATACTGGGAAGGAAACAAGCTTCCGGGGACCGGTTTCTGGCATTTCAGCCGTCGTCGGCCCGGCTTGCTTGAATCCTGATGGTGCAATGAGCAAGGGACTCACATCTGAGTATACCCTTCCATGCTTATGGTGGACAAAATGATTCAGAAAAGGGGGTGGTGATGAACAGAGTGTCTGAATTAAGCAGACCACTCTTACCCAGTCCAAAGATCAGGGCTTGATCCATCACCGTTTTTTAGCTCACTGCACCATCCCAGCTCAGAACCTGGCTACATGCAAATTAGTCTGTTCCTGTACCTGGCTACATGCAAATTAGTCTGTTCATCACCACCCCCTTTTCTGAATCCTTTCATAGTAAACAGCAGTGTCCCGGAAGTGGGCACCCAGGAACACTGCAGGAGCAATCCCTGAGGGGTAGCAGTCCCCAGGGCCATCACGGGCCCTAGGAGGCGAGCCGTGCACCCCCCACCGAGCATGAGTGGTCTCCAGGGCTGCGGGGTCTGCAGCGGGCCCCCACTATTGTTTTTTAAGAAATGCCCCCGGGACCTAGCCCACCCGGGGGCCTCATTAAAATAAAACGCGGGAACCAGCGCTTCATTGTTTTTAAACAATTTTGGTGGAATTTGCGACCCCAGCGCGTATTGCACCAAAATTAAAAAACAACAATTCTTTTTGGGGCCCTGGGGGTCCTTCTGGTACCCCCTGAGCAGGCCTAGGGGGTCAGGGTGTTTCTACCCTGCCCCTTCTATTGTTTTATATCTTTGTTCCTCGGTTTTCTGGTGACTCACTACTACCGAGTCACAAGATGGCTGCCAGCACTTCCTGGTTTGGAGTGTTGACAGCCAATTAGAGTGAAGCTTGTGGTCGTGGCAGCCAATTAGAATGAAGCTTGTGGTCTGGAGGGTTTGCGACCGCTGCCCTAGATATCGAAACTTTTATTTGTTTAATTTCTCAGCAACTACTGAACAGATGTACACCATTTAAAAAAAATATCGCTTTCTGAACCAAACACTACTTTTAAGTATTGGGTTGAATTTAAATTAGAGAATACTAGTTTGCGTATTAGTGCTGTTTCTAGCTGAGTACTGTTAACTTGTTAAGAATATTTTTCTCTAAATGCACTTTTATGCTCATATGTCTGTTGATTGAATGCAATTTGAGTTATAATGTTAAACCAAATAAACTGTATAGCACAAACAACACAAAACCCAATAATAATAATATTTAAAAATAATCATAAGGCTCCTAAACATCATTAGATAACTATTTAACATTACTCAGTCGTGAGCTGATTACTCATGGCCTATTTTTTACGGAACAATATGAAATACAGAAGGACTCGATTTAAAAGTTGGTGAGCCTGGTACAGAGTTCAACAATTTATAGGCTCCAAGTTGAGCAAATGCAGATGTTGAGCAGTCAATATGGATCCTTCCTGCCTTTCATCAAAAGACCAACTCTTTATTTGACTGTCCAAAGTTAGATGAAAATAATGAGAGTGTCAGTAGCAATCAAGGTGATAATACCACCGTATTGGCTGAGCAGTTCCACTCAGCCATGACCGCTGAAGCCTGCCTGTCCTCGCACATTTAGACCCAGTCAGGCAAAGCACAAACCAAATTGCCAGATGAACCTGTAATTGTGAAGCCAGAGGTGGAATGTGAAAACATGCAATGCAATCCGTCACAATACTAACCTTCCTGCACAACGAGTGAAATAATGGTCAAAAAAGTATATAGCCAAGCTTGTTTAAAGATTGTAAGACGGATGTTTCATTATTAGGCCTAAATGGCTTTAAGAAGGTTTTATCTGGGACACTGTAAAATACATTGAGACAAATGTGTGCACATACATTCATTTAAGAGAGCAAATTCCCGTTAGAGATTTATAAAATGTGAATTTGCGCTCATAAATTGATGAAAGCACAGGTTACTTTGAACATAATGATGAGTAATACATTGGACATTGATTCACCAACATGCCAGGGGTAGCTGAAGTAACATTACATAGCCCTACTGAGACCCAATTACATCATAGGAAGTGATATTATACGATCTTTGAGACTATACCCTGTCTGGACGTAATGTCACATGACCTTCACCCATATGACATCACAGTAATATATACTGCTTAAGTTAAGAGCCACTTTTGAGCAAAGTTTTAAAATAAAACATCAGTTACTAACACAGATACATGGCTAATTTATTCACTACCAGTAATCTAAATATGGCGCTAACAAGTTAGGAACATTTATTCCTTTGAGCATCAATATTATGTGCTTGATCAAATAATAAAATGTAGTGCCACAAAAATACAGAATAACACTAGGGACCAAAATTATTTATTCTATAAACATTTTCATGATTTAAAGGCCCCACTACTGTATATCCCACGAACAAAGTGTACCTAGTAATACAGGAGACACACAAAAAAGAGGTTAAATAAACAATAGTCGTTTGTCCACCTGTAATAATTCATGTAAACTATATATTGAACATTAACTATATTATTGACTAAACTTTTTCCTTATCATTGCTAATACATTTTGATTATGATCACTTATTAAAGAAGTAACACTCCAGTGCAGTTCATACCCCTTGGTACCCTTACATAAATATGTATGGGCACCAAGGGGTATGTGCCCTGCAGAGGTCCTTAAACAGGACTGGAAGAGGGAGCAGTCCCTTTGGGGCTTATTTACGAGCCCTTACGTCGCTATTGCGCCACTGGTACGTCACTTTTTGTGACACACCAGCAGCATCAAAAATGTACCATGTTGCATCATATTTTCAAAGTGACTAGGTACATGCGTCATTTTGTAAACCCCTGCGCCAAATTATACCTGCAGCAGGTATTATGTATGCAGGGTGAGCATTCTGACGCAAGTAAGCCTTGTAGAAGTGGCAGAGTGAAATCTCTGAGATTTCACTGCGCCACTTCTAGGACGCAAATGCATCAATATCTTACGCCTGCCTCACAGCAGGCATAAGACTGACGCAGGCACATTTGAAATGGGACTTGCCCATGTGAAATGACCAATTGCTGAAGTTGTATCACTTTTGTGAGGCACTCCAGCAATGCGTCATTTTTGCCCCTACAGATACGTCAGAAATACTGACGTATCTGTAACTCCTTGCAACATGATGCGTCATACTGTAAATATGACGCATCTAGCATGTCGCAAGGATGGCGCAATGAAAAGTGACGCATCGCTGTTTTCACGCAGCGATATGTCATTTTTCATAAATGAGGCCCTTTATGTTTAAAAATCATTGTAGATCACTGCTCCTTCTCAGCCCTGTTTAAGTTCCATCACAGTGCTGATTTATTTCTACCGCAGGAATTTCAGAATTAATTAATAATTCTCCGTTACATGAGTAAGATGGAATTACTAAATTACTCCAATTCCGCTGGCGGAATTTTTGCCCACACATAATATTATCACAGATTTACTCCTGTCGAAGGAGTGCATACATTCTTATGTATTTCAGTACTTATTGAAAGATATGACCGCCACAGCTTTCCAGGAATACTCTTATGATTCTTTGTGAACTAAAAGGAAGTCAGAACTTTGTTCAAAACATCAGAGTAATCGTACAGGAGCAGATTCCCATTACATTGCATGAATCATTTTATAACTAAATGCGATACAGAAGGGACGTTTCACCTCTTGCGGAAGGGATTGAATATTTTGGTTTAACAGTTTCAGTGTAAGGTTTGGGATGTGTAAACAAGACTACACCTCGAGTAGCTACAATTCCTTCCCCTTGTTTCCCTGCTTCACTATGTTACCTTCCAGGAGGGGTGAGTAACGTATGGAAATGTTATCTCGTTTTATTTAGTTTATTGTCTATTTGTAGGTCCAGCAACAGGGGCAGCAGAGTTGCTTAGATGTCTTAGGATAGATGTGGTCAAGAAGGATTCATTTCAGAAATCAACAGGGCTCTTGGAAGTGGTCTTGGCAGGAATAGAAGTTAACATGAAAGTGACCCTGGACAGCTTATGATATTAAAGTGTTACTCTCAAGGTAGCTGGCCCAGGCAGAGCTTTGCCCTGTAGACCCATGCAAAAACAACAGGTGATGGTCAGAATGCAGAACAATGTCATGCATTCACCCCAGTACAGAGATCTGGGCCTAAACCCATCGTTTTTTTGCTCACCATGCCATTCCAGTTTGAACCCAGCCATATGCAAATCAGTCTTGACCCTGTGCCCCATGGTAACAGTCCAGCCCGAACTGCCAAGCCAGGTCCTCCCTGGACTGGAAACAAGCATCCAAGGACCGGTTTCGGGCTTTCAGCCCTCATCAGCCTGGATAGCTTGATTCCAGTGGCATGGAGACCCGTCACATAGTTACCAAACCATCAGCCAAAGACTATTTTAATTGGGGAAATTGTGTTGAATTATTACGGTGGTACCTGTTACTCAAGAAAGTCCAAGTAGTATTGGCAAATCCTTACATGCCTGATGTGTGTTCCAGTGAGAGCACTGCAAAGTGTTTCACGCAGTAGTTGAACTTCTGATGGGGAGATGCAACATTACCACATTGTTTGGGCATTTGTGCACTACCGAGCTATGACTTTTTTTGCATAAAGCTTGACATATAGGGCAATCAGGCAGTGCCCGGTGGGCTGGCCTTACTGGTCAGTGTGTGGGTCGGTTTCGGCTGTTTATGGGCATGTTTTATGGACTGCTGGGTCTGTTGTTATGTTGATTTCTCTGATATTTATATAATCTTTTCCTGTAGCAATCTTAAATCCAAGTAGCGTTCAAAACCTTGGAAAACATTTATACAGCATTTCTTCACATGTTCAAAACGGCTCTAATTTGCAAATATGGGGTATTTTTTTTTAACTATTTGATTCAGTAATGGAGGGGGGGGGGCACTTTTACTTTCTTGCCCGGGCCTATTTTCAAACCCAGACCGATCCTGGACCAAAGGCATTGCACAGACCTTACACAGTCTGTCAAGATTAGTGTAAGCACATGAAGGTTTCTCTGATCACCGGAAACGCTCATATTTTCCAAGCTGAGTTAGCAAGGTGATGGACTAAGACTGGATTGCAGGAGGCAGATGTGAAAATAGTTGTTCAAGTTCTCTGGATTGAGCTCCTGATTGGTTTAATGTAATAAAGGACTAACATGTCAAACATCTTCAGATTAACATTTTTGTGAAAGAGCATGTCCTGATTGAAAGATGCATTTAATAAACACGTTAGACAAAGTGATGTCCAGCAAATCCACAAATATCTTGAATGTATTTTGAGATCTTTAAAGACAAGAAGGTAGTCTGGTACTCTTAGGGAAGAGGTGAAAAGCAGCAGCTCTTAGGGGCATATTACCAAGCAATAGCGATAATTATCGCTATTGCTTGCCAAGCAATAGCGATAATTATCGCTATTGCTTGGCTAGAAACAAAAATGTATCGCCGACCTGCGGCGATTTTTATCGCAGATAAACCTTGGTATTACCAAGGTTTATCGCAAATGCGATAAAATCGGCCGCAATGCATGAATATCGCTGAAAAGTCAGCGATATTCAGGCATTACCGAGCTAATGCTTTTAGCCATGTTATCCACCTCCCATTGGATAACATGGCTAAGAACTGCTCAGGGTAGGTGTTAGCTTTTGGAGATTTTCGCGCTTATCGCGAATATCTCCAAAAGTTGGTAATAGGAGATAGCGATGTTAGCGACTGTTTCCAGTCGCTAACATCTTGGCACGCCCACTTTGCATGTCATTAGTGATAAATTTCTCTGACATGCAAAGTGGGGCCCAAGATGGTTGCTATCTCCTACTAGCTGTCACTAACTGGTGTTAGCGACAGCTAGTTAATAGGGAGATAATTTTATCTCCGCCTTCTTGGCTTTTAAAGCCAAAAAAGCAGAGATAAACCTCCTTGATAATATGCCCCTTAGCTTTTAATCCCTTCAAAATGCAAATAACACCATTTTAAAATGCCCCATCACCTCAATTATACAAGTGAATACGTCCCAAAGTTGGCTGCATGTGTGTGTATGTTCAATGGAACTTGCATGGCACAAATCTCGCTAGAGAGCAGTGGAGCAGTGAACAACGAGTTCAGGGCTATGATATGATTCTTGCTTGATTTTAAGGAGGCAGGTTAAAAAGGGTCCATTGTTATTAGAGGTTGTGTTTTAAAAAGATTAGTTTTCAGTTCCTTTCAGAATTGGAGAAAGGTATGATACTTTCTGGGTTACATTTGGTGCTGTTTCAGATTCATGCAGTGCAAATGGAGAGACCCTGCATTCTGATTTTTCTTCCCTGGATTTCTTCATCACCAATCTGGTGGTATTATGGACACTGGTGTGGCACTGAACATCTGAGGGGGATATATGCTTTGCCATGATTGCAGTGGTGCTTTATCTGTTGACATCCTAGATGATGCGGTTGAACTACAATTTGATAAAGACTTGCATCAAATTCAGGAGTATATTTCCAAAGTAGTGACGGAGTATGGCTTTAGCCTTCTGGCTTAACGCTGCGCTTTGCCACTTCTGAAATGCAGGGCTGCACACTCTTTACAACAATACGGTGCAGCCCTGCATTTCCACTGCCCACTAATTTCAGCTGCCTAGCACCAACGCAGGCACCCTTGCACGAGAGGGCAAGGGTGCCTGCGTTGTGGGGAATTATTGTTTATGTGCAGGAAGGTGTCCCTTCCTGCCCATAAACAGTCTTAACTGGTGATTTATAACTTCAATGTGTGCTGCTTGTGCGGCGCTCACCCCCCAACCCCCAGCGCCGCGGCGGAATTAGCGCCGCTGCAAGGGGTTAAAAAAACCATAAAAGATACAGGGTAACAGTTCATACATATTAATAGAACACAGTTAAAATATAAAACGTTTCATTAGTACGGCCTTAAACAAATGAAGTTACTAAAATGTTTATATTTACAATAAAATGCTGGTGAGTCAATATATCAAGTAAGGTTTGATAAAAATGCTAAGCTTACAGTTCAGTACAAATAAAACATAGAAAGGAATATATAATCCAGGCTGAGATAGGAAGGTGCCAATAGTAGAAAGGTACATGTAAGTATTTAAAGCTTTCTTCATAGATTCCAGGTAGCGAACAAAAGTGCAAGTGCTTTTGAAGTGCGTATATGCTAATTTGAGCAGCACGTAGCATATGCAAAGGGTACATGTTAATTTCTAAAAAATTATGCCTAGTCTCTAGAGAGTTCTAAAGTGCAAATGCAAGTAAGTGCATATTGGTAATTAAAACAACACATAAGATTAGAACATAAAAAATGTCATGCCTTTCTTTTCCTTAATAGACCAACGACAAACAGATATCTGCTAACACTAAAAACAATTTTTAGCAGTTTTTAGTATACTTTTTGCATCAGAACAAGACCTAGGGGCTCATTAGGATGTTGTGATGTTCACCATAGCCGAGCTGGTGGTGGTGACTGCTACGACATCGTAACAAGTGAAACCCCCCACCATATTACAATGGTGGGGGGTTTTGCGGCGGACGCAATATGCATAGCAGGCACCGCCATCCATATTAGGATGGTGTGATGTGAAGGCCTTTCCGAAAGGCTGGCGGGAATTGCTGTGGGGGCCCGTTGCGGGCCCCTGGGGGGTGGAGGGTTGGGGACTGCACTTGGTACCCCCTCTCATTGGCATGCACAAGGTGGCAGGCACCACCTTGGTCTCATCACCATTCACCCATGCCTGCCACATTCTCACCACCTACTCTATGTCACCATCCATTCCAGGCCACCAGTACGACTGTTGTACTCTCCTCTTAGCCATATTCCTTTCTGGATGCCCCTCATGAGCTAAAGTAACAATGTGGCTTCAAACACCAGTAGAAGGATTATTTTAGTTCCTTCTCATTTTTCTTCCCTCATTCAAACTCAACTAATTCCTCAGTTTGTAATATTCCTTCAGCCCCTTGTTCAACATATCTTCCTCACTCTATCCCTGTACAACTCTACCTTCAATCTCCTCCATCATCAATTCTTCTTCCTTAGCTACAGCCCACTCATCACATCCTAATGCCCTCTCACTACCCCAAAACCACCAATCAACTCACACTTCTCATCTACTTCTTCACTGACAGACAGTCTAGGTAAACAATCGCTATAAAATTCATGCAACCCTTGACATACTCAACCTTAAAATTGTAATCAAGAACAAATACCATCCACCTCGAAATGCGTGGTGTAACATTCCTCTTTAATCCTCTTCCTCCTTTAAACAAATAAGTGAGTGGCTTATGGTCCGTTTTGACCAAAAAAGGAATATCCCAAACATAAAATTGGAAGTGCTTAATACCCCAACAGCAGGGTAGGGCTTCTCTTTCAATCACAGAACATGAAAGTTCTGCACCTCTCAACCTCCTTGATGCAAAGCCTGTCACACCTTCTTTACCATTTAGGACTTATATCAAAACTGCACCCAATCCGACACCATTAGCATCAGCAGCAATGTAAGTATTCTCAGATACCTCAAAATGGCCCAACACTGGTGCCTGTGCTATGGTTTACTTTTTCTTGTTAAAAGACTCCTTGCAATTATCATTCTAGTCAAATACTACATTCTTTCTCATGATTAACCCTAATGGTTCTACAATTTCTACAAGGTTCTTGACTTACTTGGAGCACAATTCTGCAAGTCCAAGAAAATACCTTAATTATTCTTGTTATAGGGTTCTGGTGTAATTTCCACAGGCTTTGTGATAATTCCTTTTGGTCTTATTCCTTTAGCACTTATCTCATGACATGAGTACATCACTTCATTCTTTCTTAGTTTACATTTTCTTTCTTTATCGGCAAGCCGTGCCTTTTCAAACGTCCGTTCATCTCACTAAAAACACTGTCATGTTCCCTCCCATCCTTCCCCATTATGAGTATGTAATCTTGAAAGCACAAGACTTGATTCAAGTCTCCAAATATGTTCTTCATCACTCTCTGAAAGGTAGCAGATGGTGATGCCAGCCCAAATGGCATTCTCCCATAACGAAATGCCCCCAGAGGTGTCACAAAATATATCAAATGTCTAGAGTCTCTATGTAGGTTCACCTGCTGGTATGCAGATGACATTTCCACTACACTGAAGATGGATCCACCCCCCATAAATGCAATCATCTCTCAAATATTGGGAAGTGGTTGCCTGTCCACCCATTCGTTCCTATTTAATTCTAGCAAATAAAGGCACAGTCAAATTTGTCCCCCTTCCCTTGGTCCCATCAGGACAGGAGCCCAACTACTCAGATGCCTCAATTGCTTCAATTATATCTTGCTCGAGCAACTTATCCAGCTCCTTATGTAGCGGGACCCTCATAATATTAGGGACATTGTTCACCATATGCACAACAGGTTTGGCCTCCTTCAATATTATGTTGTGAGAAAACCCCTTCAATAACCCTAACTTTTCAATGAACACCTCTGTATATTTTGACATTATGTCTCTTTCACCAGTGTTTAAAGCTTTCACAACAACCACAGGTTCCACCACCATCACTGGCTCCTTGGCATTTGGATTCATGACGATGTTCATATCTTTTTGGTGACGCCAACCTAGCAAGTCTGACCTAAAATTGGTCACATAATACATCCATGAACGCCCTCCGACTTGAATTTGATGATCATCCAGCTTATCCATTGTGCTTTGCATCCATGGGTTTGGATCCCATCTTCATTGCCATGTAAAGTTAAAACACACACACACATTTCTCCTTTTCTTTCTTCTATATTTCCTTTGCATTTTCAGCACCTATCACCATCCTGTTTCCTCCCACCAGCACCCCATCTAACATTACCTATGATGTCACACGCACAGCTCATATCCCACTCATGCCAACATTTTACTCTTCATAACTCTACAGACAGCTTGCAATTGCTTGTATCCCCGCAGCCCCAACATAATTTAACCAGTGGTTTTGGTACTTCTGGGTACCAATTATTGATGAGATATTCCTGAATAACCCATGATGGGGCCCTAAAAAGGAGAACTATGTGGTACAAAAACAGTAATCATTATTGCAGTAGTTAATGACAGAATACTACTTAGGTGAGGGCAAAATAGAAGGAGTAAAAATGGAACAGCCAATGGAGTCTGCAGCAAAAGTCCTTAGCAGGCTGCACCTATCAGCCACCCTGAAAACAGAAGAAATGGAGTGAGGTGGTGGAAGCATGAGCTATATTTTCCTACCTGTTTCTGCATCCTGTCACACTGTTCAGGTTCTCCTTCATTTGACTGTGCACTCACATGAAGATTCACAAAATTCACCTAGACTTCTCACTTTTTAACCAAGCCATCCTCTCCACGCTTCACTTCTCTGAAGAAAAAATAAGCCTGATTTCAGATCTTAATTTGTAAAAATATAAGTGCCGGACCCCAGGTTTTCAGAGTCCCAGGATCAGTGCTATCGAATACCATGGTTGCCCAATATCACCTCAAGTGTTTTTCGTCCACCAGAGTGTCTGGGCCCATTAATCTCACTCTCGCCGGCCCCTGCTTTCTCCCTTGCCATGAGCTTTCTGCTTTTCTCTTCCTCCTTCTTTTCCCCTTGTGTGTTTTCTGTCTCTTGCTTTGTGTCAAAGTCTGATGAGGAATAAAAACTGTTGGTCCCCACAAAAGAGTGTCTTTAGTCTCCACCTGCAACCACTGGCTCAAACTAAGCGCTAACTGATTGTTATAGGCAAGTGGGAGAAAGTAAACAAACGCCTCACTTTGTTTATTTTTTCCATCTGCCAGAGGCCTTCAAGCCTGTTCTTCCCTTCAAGGAAGTGTGGTGTGGAGTCAGCATACCATACTAAAAGTGAGAGTGCCTTTTAGTTTCAGCTGTGCGCTCGAACAGACAGCCAGAGTGACACATCAGGGTAGGGATTTAGTTATGACCTTCCTTCGCTATGCTGACTTGGGTTGGCCACTATGCATATAGTTACAGAAAAAGAAAACATGAGTACGCTCCCTAAAGCCCTCCAGGAGCAAGTATCAGGTAAAAGGGCACGCTAGCAATCCCCAGGTACATGGAACAGGCAGCCTGACAATGATTCATCAGCAGATTTAGCCTGAAAATAATCCTGTGATTAGCTGCACAGCCCTCAATGTTCTATTCCTAGAGTCAATATTTAGTCATGTTTTGCCACAAAGGTAATTGGGTATCCACATGAAAATCCCCATGGTTTTCATTGTGAAATCAGAATTTTTGCTGTCCATTAATCTAACTCTAAACCAGGATTTTTCAATGTCGGTCCTATAGGGCCGGATCATTCAAGAATTTTAAGATAACTACATTTATCTAAATGTGAATATGCTAAAAATCTGACATGGATCCTGCCCTCCAGGACTGACATGGGAGAACACTGCTATAAACCAATGCATCCATCCATCAACTATCTGTAAGTCCTAAGGAGACCCGCCACACCTCTTATAACAACATTGTGTTGCGCTTTACTTTTATAATGCAAACAAGACGAAAGTTGTTACACTGCAATTTACTTCCACCCGCAAATCAGGATTTACGTTGGATGGTTGCCCAAAATAACCCATAGTTGTTCTATGTGCTACTTTTCACTTATTTGCACCAAGAGAAGGTTCCATGGATGGTACATAAGCATTTCCTTGAAACCACCCATTGTTTTGATAGAAATCTCTATCTACAAACATTCATAAAAAAGGATTTACACCAAAACATACACCTCCTCGAGACAGATGTAACAAAGAGAAAAATTTTCATTTTGACTCGTTTTTCCAACTTTGCATGCGTGCTGCATTTTACAGCTCACATACAAAGCAGGAAAAAGATAGTTTTTGTACTGAATGGGTTACCTTCCCGATCAAAAAACGTTCCTTACAGAACGCACACACACTATGGCGCAGTGGTGTGGGCATTGGTGCACGGCAGCCTAACGTGCACCAGCGCAGGGAGAGATGAAAACAGTGGCATATTTTAGTAGTTAGGTTGCTGTTCTGATCTCTCCATTTGGTGCAACACAGCACAGTATCTCTAGCAGGGCCGGACTGGCCATAGTGGGCACCGGGCAATCCCCCTGGGGGCCGTTTTTGTTACAGGGCTGTTTTTGTAGCATAGCTGCCAAAACCAGCCCTTTCACAATATCGGCCTAAAACCGGCTCCGGCAAAGAGCTCGGCGGCCCACCTCCCCCCTCCCCCCCACGGGGGGGGGGGCAGGCCAAGCACTTTGCCAGGGCCAGTTGTGATTCCCAGTCCGGCCCTGATCTCTAGTTGCTGTGCTTCATTGCATGATTTTTTTGTACATTGTTGTAAGTCTTAGCTTCAGTTTCACCGTTCCTTTAGATTTTTCAGTTTCAAGTCTCGTGCAGCACAGCTATGCAGGTGGCATAAAGGTATGAAAACGGATATTTACACATACATTTTCTTGAAATACAGGAAGCTCCATCAAAATTATGCATGGCCCTAGTTATTTGTTATATCTTATCAACACCTGAAAATGCCTTTAAGTAATTTTAGCACAGAGGCTGGGTAGATAAAACCTTTTTTCTTCTAGCAGAGTTTACTAGAGTTAGAGTTAATGGGCCAGATAATTATGTCACCTCGTGGTCCTTTAGGATTCTTGTCTCCCTAAATATACATTACTGTTTAGCTTAATGGGCCGGATGCTTTTGGTAATCAAAGTTGCAGAAAACATAGTAATCTGTGAAAGTGCATCAGAGAAGCATATCGATAGGTTTAGGTGTCGTACCATATATAAGGATGTTTGTGCTGCATAATACATGCAAATCTGAAATGCCTATATGTCAACACTCTAGGCTATGAGTTAGCGGCAATGGGAGGTTCCAAATATTTTTTAACTGGACGTTACACTGTTTTTGGGAACTGTCTGCTTTTGTTTCCAAGGGGATATCACTATGTATGGAGGCAGCAGTGCGTCCTACTGAGAAGCTGTTAAATTCCATTGTTTTTTTCTAAATGGAACCCTAAATTGACCAGAAGGCATTACTAGAGATGCATCATTCCTTGAGTGAAATATATAAGATGAAATGGAAAGAAAATCATACAATATAATATTGTTTAATATCATTTATGATGCTATCCATATTTAGGGCCAGATTTATCAAATATTTGCGCGCAACAACGTATCAAGACACCTTGCTGCATTATGTAAAAGGAGGAGCACAGAAATAGACAGTTTTTAACATTATGCAGTGCATTTCCGGTCTATGGCCATGTCTGAACTGGGGTGGCAGAGTGGGCTAAAGAACGGTGATGGATTAAACCCAGATCTGTTGACTGGGTGCAAGTGTTTGATTGGTTCAGATGATCCGTCCATCACCACCCCCTTTTGTACTGCTTTGTTTGCCATAAGTTGGCAGGGTATGCTCAGACGTTGAGTCCCTTGCTCACTTTGCCACTGGATTCAAGCAAGCCCGGCTGAAGACAGCTGAAATGCCAGACACCAGTCCTAGGATGCTTGATTCCGGTCCAGGGAAGGCATGGCTTGGCTGTTCGGGCTGGAATGTTCTCATTAGGCACAGGGTCAGACTGATTTGCATATGGCCATGTCTGAACTGGGATGGCAGAGTTGACTAAACAACGGTGATGGATTAAACCCAGGTCTGTTGACTGGGTGCGAGTGTTTGATTGGTTCAGATGTTCCGTCCATCACCACCCCCTTTTGTAGCGCTCAATCTGCAGCCTAGGGCCAATGCAGGCACCCTTTTACCATGGTGTAAGGGTGCTTGCATTGAAGGCAGAATTGCTTGTGTACAGGAAGGGAAACCTACCTGCACAAAAACAATGCTCAGAGGTCTTTTTCTCCTTCTACGTGTACTACATAATGCAGCACACGTAGAAAGAGGGGAAAAAAAAGGAATATAGGCATATTTCTCCTTGTTATGCCTTTTGTGGGGAGGAGTAGGATTTTGAAGTATTCTCAGGCTTTCCACTAATGGTAAATCTGAGAATGCATCAAATTCCTTGGCAGGAGGCATGGGAACACACATGCCCCACCCATGGCACATCTCCCTGTGGCCGAGTAACGCCAGGCAGCAGCTTGCACTGCCTTGCTTACTCCAGATTTATTAGTAGTAAATCTACACATGTACATTGGAATACTTTTATAAGTGCAGATTTACACTTTTATGTGAATTATGTACAATAAAATGTAAAGAGGTAAAGATAATGTAGTCAGTAGAGTCTCCAAATGGAGACTATATTGTAGGACTAGAAGGTGCATGGAAACAAATGTCAGTATATTTTCCTGTACCAAAACACATATTTTAGTCGGAGTTTTCATGCACTGAGAATTTACTAAAAACAGGGTATATCAAGAGGGCTAGTGTCAGAGAAGACCCAATTCTGACGTGTAAGAAGATACTTCACCATCATGATTTCTGTGCTTCAGGCGACTTTCATGGTATATGTAAGAAAGTTTCTGCATGGTCACTTCCATTTTTTGTGGATTGATGCTGCTATTTTTTTTTATTATGTGCACTCGGACTCTGCTAACTAGGCCCCAGTATGTGTGCTGTGACCACTAAAATATGTTAAAACTGGTTATTATCCTAATTGGCATATTTAACTTACTTATTAGTCGCTAGCATGTGATGCAAGGGGTAAACAGGGCCTGTAAATGTAATGTCACCAGTAGACTGCAGCACCTATTATGCTGTCCACTACAATGACAGGGTAAACATTGTGTCAGGCTTACCATTATAACCAGAGCCTTTTGACAAGTCTCACCTAACTAGACCTCATAGTCCATAAGGCAGGGTGCATGGTGTTTAAAAAATAGGACTTGTAGAAAGTTAATAATAAACATGCCCTTACAGTGACAAGCACCTAACAGCTATTTTCACTGTAACAAGGGTGGCTGTTCCATGGAGAAACACTGGAATGCACTAATAAGTTAAATAATGTTATCTTCAGCTAGGAAAGAGAAGAAATGTTGTTACTGAGCTCACTTTAGAATTTATTAGAAGCCCTATTCGCTGGTGAAGTCGTTTTTTGAATAAATATTGAGGAAAATGTACTTTTAGAAATGTACTTTTTCCCTCACTAAAGTCTATGGAGACTTAATAGCATTAGCCTCCTTCTGCAGTCCTCCCAGTGCTCAAACAAGTTCTGAGCTATGAAAACTCCTCCCCAGCAGAGACAAAAGCCTGAGTGTGGATATATTTCTGTTGTTCTGGCAAGTTGAACATTTGGGCAGTGCCCAGAAACTTTATTACCATCAAAAAGTGCCTCCGCTGTCACTGAAACATTTCCGATAACACCTGAACAAGCCTGTTACTTTGTTCTCTCAGTCAGGCAGGCTCCAATACCCATGAGGCGATAGCTGCTCCAAGAACGGCTTAAAGTGACTGCAGAGGAGGTGATGCTTATTTCCCTTGCCACAGCTCTGGGGTGGGCACGCAGTCTCTTCACAGTGCCAGAAGGGTTTATCTATCTTTATTTTATGGAGAGAGGGTCACTGTGAGATTGTTTGTAGTGAGACACACGGAAACTACTACAAAAATGGTTAGGGTTACCCCTTAGGGACATTTTCTTTATTGGTTATTGATGGGCCCAGAAGGACCTCCACCAATATGCTAGTCACAGGCAGAAATGTGGCATCTCTGAGAACCTTCCTCAGAACACTCTGGACCTGTGGAATAATAAAGCAAGAACTTCACCTGCTATTTGAAACCTTAGGGGAGACCTGAAGGGCAGGACCCTCTCCCACTTTTACCCAGGACAAAGAAGTGGACACCAATGGTAAATTGGTTATCCTCCTGTTAAGCTGAGGAGGACAAAACAAGATGCAAGAAGCCTTTTCCTGAAGGGCCCATCTGACCATTTTTTTTCAATTGAACCTGCCAAAGACCCTGCCTGTGAATTCTGCTGGAGTGAGCTTTGACCCCCAAGTTCTGTTCCTGGGAATCTTAAACCTTTGGCTTTGTCAATATGTACTCCTCCTAACATTTTGAAAAAAACAGGGACTTAACATTTTTTGGCTCCACAGGCCTCCAGATGACCAGTACAACTTGCTAAGTCTATCCCACCAAGGTACATTGCAGTTGGGCTGCAGATTCAGGTTTCTCCAGCGTAGAGATTTTTCAGAGCAGCAAAACCATTTCAGCATGAACTTGTGGAGACGGTATTCAGTCTTATGGAGCCCTCTTAGGTGTCAGCCTGCAGGCTTGCCCCGCAGAAGGAATCTAAAATGTAAAAAAGACCAATGTCAAACATAGAAGACTTTCCTGGGTGAAGGTGCCAAAAGTATCTGGCTGGCTAGAGGACTTCCGAAGCACAAATTTACAATTTTACAATTTTACAGCTACATGTTTTTCTCTCCTAAACGAACAGCTTCACCAGGACCTCATTAAATGCCAATTCTATGTCACGGGGCCTCGTTTGGATACAGCTTGCAGCCTAGCCCATAGAAGGTTTTTGACTTTTCAGAAAAAACAAAGTCCCAGGGTAAAACCTCCAGCTGGGTCAACACTGGTTGGTGTATCTGACCGGCGTACCATCGCAGTCATTCCTAAATTGAGCCTATTTCCTAGTCAAAAAGACCAGTTGACATACATTGGCGCTTAATGCTTTTTGGCACTATGTTTATTTGAAACTTTACCTATTAATATCTCCGGTTCACCTTATTTCCCTCCTTAAACTCAAGTTATGTTGGAGATTCCTCCTTTGATCTGCTGGGATTTCTATGTGCCCCAGGAAGAGAAAAAGTACTTTTGTAGCTTGGAGTTTACTGGGTCTACCACTATCATTCTTCTAATTGCTGCTAACTCATGGATACTTGTGATTGTGCACCTCTTGTCATAGCATCTCTGCTGCTGACGGAAGTGACAAATGGGTTATATAATCAGTTTAGTAGAATCTGAGCCACATGCAACATAATAGTCCTATAGGTGTAGATACCAATTGAAGGCTATGATGGAACCCAAACATAATAACTGTGGATAATATTTGTCTCAAGGGCAAATACTTCTATCACTGATATACAGCTTGGCTAGTGGGCATCTGGAGGTGGTTTACTATTTATACAACTGTGATATTTTGAGCCATGACTGCTGGATTGTCTGATGTCATGTATAACTCCTTCTCTCAGTATGAACTCTCATTATGAACTTTGGGCAATCGCCTTTTGCATTGTGGTGAGGAGGGTATTGACAATGCTCTGTTGCATAGTGCGAGGCCTGATCTTAGTGTGCAGATAGCTCGGATGCTCAGAAGCACTCTGCTCCCAAGTGTTAAATATGAATGAGTGTGCTTCAGGAGAATGCACTCATAACTCTGTTTATGGCACACTTTACTCTTGGTGGTGAGCCGTGCGGGACATTGCTGCAAGGGGCCATAGTTGGGGTTTCAGGGGAAAGATATCTAGGTGCTCCATTGTATAGAGTCTACCCAAGGGCCTTTATCAATGAGAACTTTAACTTGCACCAGGCCAAGCAAGAGGCTACCAGCATCTCTATGACAATCACTAAAGCTGGCCAACTGACTGAATGGAGGACAAATTATACCTCAATTAATAATTGATATTTGTATTCCTTTGCAACATGTACCTGTGGTAGGCAAAGGAGAGATACGCTATGAATTCAGCTGCAAATTGCTAATGAGTCAATTTCTTGAAAGAAAACTATCCATCAGCTTCCACCGAGTGGTGCCCCCACTACGACAAAACATACAACAGCCTAGGAGGGCTGATCGTTTGCTACTCTCTGTATAAATTATGTTATTGAGCTGGCACAGCAAAAGCAATCTTCATCAAGACTTAAAATGACCTTCAATTAGCACAAGTGTTGTATAGATCAAGGATGGCAAAAGCTGGAGAAACTACAAAGGAACATAATAAAAAATGAATACATAACCAGGCAAGAGGGAGACATCAGCATTTACACAATCGATATTAATGGGTTGTGTCTCCAACTTCAAGGATCAGTTAAAAAGCTTGACAGATCAGAAATCGAATTCAAGCACTATGACCACTCTTCTGTTATAGGTATCAAGAAAAACATGTTTTTTCAACTTTGAGGAAGGAGACTAGGGAAGTATCTCCCCAACTGAAGAGTGTGAATCAGTCAAAGGGAAGAGACATTGTGATCGCTAACAATCCTTGAATTGAGAGCTATTAAAGTGGGCCAAAAATTTGAAATTAAATTTGTTAGCATGTCATCTAGCTATTTTCATTATTACAGTCAAAAACATATATTTTAAGGATTCCTACCAGATAAGGAATGAATGTTTCTTTGTGCATCACTAATGATGCCCGGGATTGGAAAGATGTATTCCTACAGAACACGGACCAGATCACAACATATTTTTGACTGGTACTCTTTCATGCCCTTGGTGGTAAGTTGTGCGCTTGGAGTGATCATCATTTATATCCTTATGATGGAAGCAGGATTCTGGAGGTGGTAATGTGTGCCAAAATGTTTATGCAAATTAGTTGTGTAGCATTTTGTTGTGGTGGTGATGTGTTCTATTGTTGATATTGCTACTGTGTTTTATGGTGTATTTTCGCTATGTCATGTTGTTCTGCTCTGTTTTACTTCAGTTGTATATTGCTAAGTGAATGTTATTGTGTTGTGTTATGTTATTTACTATATATATCAACAACTTCTGCTACATTTCCAACCAAAAGGATTGCACTCCTTTAAAGTTTCCATGAAAAGTAACCATTTATCAGTGTCTAATGGAGTAAAACAGTGCTGCTTCAACTATGTAAGGTACCAGTCATCTCAAAACTGTGGAAGAGCCTGTGTCATAACTTGGCACATACAGAGCTCACTTTATGTGGTACGATTCCGTATGTTCATATATTTATTTAGTATAATGGTATGCATTCATTCATTGATAACTTTATTTCGGTCAAATGACCATAAAAGTGCACATTAAATACAACAGCACGAACAATAAAAGAATAAATAGTCATAAAATGTTAAAAAAGAATTAAACTACGAGTTATCAGAATACGAGAAATAGAAAACAATAAGTACAATAATTACGTTAGAAAGGTTTGTCTCCTACGCCACATACTGAGTAAATAACGAGAAACCGCAAACACAATGGGAGGATGGGTATCACAGATCAGTATCCTACAGGCCTGTGTAAAATGCAAGAGTCCCAAATTCTTACAAATAGGAATTAGCCAACATTTTCTTATTGCAGAATAGGCAGGGCAGAAAAACAATACATGAGTTACATTCTCACTTTTATAACTACATGCAGGGCAAACTTCGTTATTAGGTTTTAGCCATTTAGATGTAAAAGACCTAATGGGTAGAGTGCCATGCCTTAACTGGAGATATAGCTTTCGAGCAAGCGGGGGTTCAATTAGGTCCATGAATTCCTCAGCTTTAGATTCTGGTTTAACTAGGAGGAACTCAGATGTCAACCTACCCAATGTTGCAGAGCTCGATAGCGTTTGAAAGTTCTGCATACATATCTGAGAAAGGAGTTCATTCTTCGATATCCCTGTGCAATAAGTCTCAGGGGTTTCCCACAGTTCCAAAAGACCTAACCGGGTACTAACAGCACTAATGTGCTGGAGCCAAGGGATCTTTTTATATATGAGAAGAGACCACATCTCAGAAAATTCCGCTCTGTAAGCGGCCAGTTCGAGGACTGACCACAACCTCTTCCAGTACATAATTGGTCTTGCACTTATGATCTCCTCTATTGGCACCATGCCAAGATCAAGTCTAAGAGGGATCAAAGGCGTACTAGGCGGTAACCCAACTAGGTTTCTCACAAAAGACTACTCTACCTTTTAATGGTTCATTATCTGCTTGTGCCCCCAAAGTTCAGCCCCGTAAATTGCTGCAGTTCTAGCCTAAACTTTACTTATACCCCCCGCAAGCTGGGATAACTAAAGTGTGGACTTAGCAATCTGCGTGTTCCAGTCAAAATTCTCAGTCAGAGTAACACCCAGATAAACAAATGTTTTAACCCTTTCAAGGGGGGTACCATGTAAAACCGGGTTTGGGATTACCCGCTTAGAGGGGTTAAAAATCATAAACTTTGTTTTTCCCAGATTGATATCTAATCCCCGAAGCTCGCAAAACTCCACAAATCCATCAAGTGTTTTTTGAATGCCCGATGATGTTCTAGACAACAACAGGGTGTCGTCTGCGAACATCAGAGCGGGCACTCTACCCGTAACCAATTTAGGGGCATTATTGTTTATCACACCGTTCAAATGTTCCACAAGGCCATTGATGTAGAGGCTGAATAGTGTGGGTGCCAGCACGCACCCTTGGCGAACTCCTTTTTCGACAGGGAATTGGTCTGTGAGTTCGCCATGCCTACCACATCTGACCTGGGCGAAGTTATTTACGTGAAGCCTAGATAAGACGGCTAATAAATAGGGCGGGAGGCCCAGGTCTGCTAGCACCTTCCACAATTTTTCACGCGGAACTAGATCAAATGCTGCCCGCAGGTCCACAAACACAAGATAGAGGCTGCCACCCTCCACCTTTGCTGATTTCCAATACAGGACCTGCAGGCGAAATATCTGATCTAAGGTAGAGGTGCCGGACCTAAAGCCTGCCTGGAGTGTAGACAAGATCCCATTCTCATCGATCCACCTGAGAATCCTTTCAAGGATGACCCTCCCCATCAGCTTTTGTTATGTATCAATTAAGCTGATGGGTCTATAATTGGAGGGGGTTAATGGGCAGCCCTTTTTTAAAAAAGGCACAATTTCTGCTCCTAACCAAGTAGGGGGCAGGTCGTCTCCCTGCAAAATGCCATTAAATAGAACGACCAAGTAGGGGACCCAGATTTTAGGTTGTGCCCTGAAACAAATCCCCCGGCAATGTATCCAATCCTGGAGCCTTATTAGGGAGAAATGTACCTATAGCTGTCTCAACCTCAATCAAGGCAAAGGGTTCAACTGGGGCGAGGCATGTAGGGACTACAGTCAACCATCCACGCTCTTCAGCCCCGCTGACACTTTGAGATTGCTGAGGCTCAAGAGTACTAACAGGCGAACCATCAAACTCAAGGGTGCCATATAGAGCACCAAAGTGGCTTTTCCAGATCGAAGGGGCAATATTGGGGGCAAGCACGTGGGTATGCCCACTAAGTCCAGTTGCAACAATGGACCAGAATAATTTGGAATCCTTACAACTAAGTGCAGATCCCAACTCCTCCCACATTGTGGCCTCCCATTCCTTCTTAGCATCACAAATTGCCTTTTTATACATAGTGCTATGCACCCTGATGGCCTCGCTGTCATTGGTTTTTATTACTGTAAGCAAGGCCTTTTTGGCCTTCCGACAGGAAGTATTAAACTATCAAAGGATCGTGGTCCGGGGCTGGTTTGCCCTTCTCACAGGGTACGGAATATCTTTTAATATGGCAACCAATTGATTATGTATTTCAGTTGCCCTACCCAAATGGCCGGATTTCCCCATCTCTTCAATGTGCGGAATAATGGTCTCATATAATTCAGCGAGTTTACTAGTGGACGCTTGTAAGTCTGGCCATTTAACCCTTCGCCTACAATTTGTTATTATTAATGGCACAGTAGCGCAGTATTCAACCGGAGTTGAGCCTTTCAAACCAAAGCTCCCCGGTTTAAGGGACAAAACTAGGGCATTATGGTCGCTGTCAGATCTTTCAATGACCCTAAATTCATACAGCCTACTGAGGTCTGGTTTAATCGATTAAACGTATATCTCACTGGTCTATCGGGCTCCACCCTCCCATTGCATGCTCGTAATGATGTAGTTAACGCAAATGACTGCAATTGCAAAACAAGAGGGGTCCATACCTTGACCTGAGGAGTCAATGGCTCTGGAATGGCCCAAAGCAAACCAACATCATCCGGGTCACCAAAATTCGGGTCCATAAGGGGCTCAAAATGACAATTAAAGTCTCCACCCAGAATTAACACGGTGAAGGGGTCAATCGACTGAATGAAGGTTAACAAAGTTTCGATAGCCTCTGACTCAAGGCCCCGCCTAACTGGCCTTGAGTATACATTGATCAAAGCAATATTTGGCCCATTTGGCAAGGTCAGCAATACACACTGGACATCCAATGAGTTAGTTAAGATTTGTGATGCCTTCACTCCCAGGTGCGTGCCAACCCATATAGACAACCCGCCCGAGGACCTGCCCCTGTCACCCATGCTTGCCAGGATATCGTGTGTTGCAAAGCCCTGGGCTATACTTTCTTTTAACGCCCAAGTTTCTTGCAACATGCAAATATCATGTAAAGCCATAAAAGAGCCCCACTCTGGAATGGGCAATTTACTCTTAAGTCCCGCCACATTCCAGGAGAGGATTTTAACTTGGGCAACGAACAAATCTTAATGGTATGCATTTTACTGAATTTCAAAGGATAGAGACCCGAATTGGCACTGTTTGGGTATGAATTTCTTACCTGCAGATCACAGCATATGTTAGGAACAAGCATTTACTCATCCAACCACCTTCCCAAATAAGGCTAAATAGGAACATTTGCAATCAGAGTTACCTAAAAAAAATTATTCTCTGCCATGTGACCAAACTGCAAAATATGAAGTAACCACTCCAAGCTGCTATACTTGCTGGTCACACGTGATCTCTAAATGAATTCAGGTGATAGTACTAGCTAGAGGTTATCGAGAAACGGAAAGTAGGCGCTACCTGGCCCGGCTTTCCCGCCTTACCTTGGTCTGTTCCTCCAGCCAAGCTCACCCCTTTAAGATCTCAATACGACACTGTGAATTTGAGGCCTCACCACCTTGCACTCTTGCCTCTGCCTTCTACCTCTTTCACTCTCAATCCCTCGCTTTCCTTGTCTTGCTCTTCAGCTCTTTACTCCTCTTTGCCTCTCTTTTCTCGCTCTATCAATCTTGCTTTCCTTGTCATCTTTGCACTGTTTGCCCCTTCTCTCATTACCACTTTCCCTCTTTCACCCTTGCTTTACTTTGCTGCTATTTCCTCCTCTTTATCTCTCGATCTATCATGCTCTCGGTCTCTGCCACCATTTGACTGCTCTCTTTTCACCATTCTTGCCCTCTCACCCTCAATTGTCCCGGATGCACTGCTTGAGCACTAAAAGTGCACCAACAGCACTCTCGCCTGCACCCATCCATGCCCTGCCCTGACTTCACCTAGAGACAGGACCTCTGGTCCTGCCCCAGCTCCATGGCTGTCAGCCCCTCACAGGAACTCTGACCCCAGTTCCCTCACCACTTCAGCAACTAAATCAGCACAATATACAACCTTATGCCCCAACCATCCCTCTCCACTCTCATAGCCCTCCACACAAGAAGCACTCACCAGAAACTGTTGACCCATCAGCAACCTCCCGACACCGCAGCCACCATATACACTCCTTTTTGGACCCTTGTCCACACTTCAGGTTCACTGAAGGACTCAAACCAAACAGAAGCGTACTCACCATGATATTCAACCATGCTCCCATCACCACTACCATCCAAAATATTTGGAAATATGCCACCGCCCTACCTCTACTGAAAAAACTTCAAAGGGTCCGAAAATACTGAAAATTGACAGCTTAATCTCCTTTTTTTTTTCTTTTAAATGTTTTTTACTATTGCAAAAAGAAAAGACTTATAATTACATATCAAGATACTAACAGTAAACAAACTAAATAAACATAAAATTATCATCACATAAGCAATCAGAAGAACAGAGGAGTAAAAAGCAAATGTTATAAATCACATTGAACTTAGCCTCTTCTGACTAAATTACCTTAAAGTTCATATTTCAAAGTTCAAAGAAATTTTTCCATATTTTTTCCTTCTTTTTTATTGCCAGTGGACCTCTATGTCTTGCTAAAGAAAGCTCCATTGTTCTTATTTCATTTATCAGACTAAGCCATTCCAATGTGTTTGGAGATTCTTTTGAAATCCATGATCTTGCTATTACTAACCTGGCACAGTCAAATATTATAGTTATCAAGTCTTTATGCTGACAATTATCTTCTTGGATGTCCAGTAGCACCAAGTGAACTGTAAGAGGTGGGATAATAATTTGTTTATTATTTAGGACGTCAATTATCCCTTTCCAAAAAGTACGTAGCCCTGGACACGAGAAGAGCATATGTTCTATGCCAGATGCATCCATATCGCATTTCGGACATTTTGTTTTGTCGTTTGATTGATTCCCCTGTGCCCAGCTTGATATTCTTTGCGGCGTGTAGTATAATTGCATGATGGTTCTATACGATTGTAGTCTTAAATTAGATGAATGGACTATTGTGTTTATATGAGATAAAGAAGCTACAAGTCCATTTAGCCGCAATTTTAATGCTGTCATCTGTTTTACCCCTAATTAAGTGTCCATAGCCCAAGCTAATAAGTGATTTTACTTTGTCGGAGTATAGACATATTAATAGATCTGATTGGGCCACTTTGGATATTTTCATCTTTCGGTGCAGATAGCCTCTTAATTGAATATATTTGAAATGCATTTCATCTTTTAGATTAAATATTAGTTTTAATGTGTCAAAGTCCATAAGACCATTTGGGCCATATAGAGCCCCCAATGTATTAACGCCATGTCTAGCCCAGATATTTCCTGCCCCGTCTGAGAAAATATCCGGTAAGCCTGGGTTGACCCATAGATCATGATTTGGTCCCAAATTTTTTTGATATGTTTAGCTGTCTTAAATTTAACTCGTTTATAGTAATTAGGATCGTGTAATCGAAATAGGAACTGATTGCTATCGGGTCCCAGCATATATTGGTGATAAAATAATGAGCTATCATCTTTCAATAAACTTCTGATACGACGAAGAAAAGTCGCAAGGGAATATAACTTAAAGTCGGGGAAAGATAGTCCCCCTTTTTCTATTGGTAATTCTAAAAATTTTATAGCCCTACGTGCTTTTTTGTATCCCCATAGGAAGCTGCTGCAGATGCCTTCTAGTTTTTAAAAAATGAGTCTATTAGGTAATAGGGGTATAGCCCTAAATAAGTATAGTAATTTCGGTAGAATTTTCATTTTATGAGATTGATGCGCCCCACTAAATTAAATGGAATCTTGTGCCATTTTTTAAAAAATTAGGGCAATTTCTGTCAGTAAGGGGTCATAATTTATAGTTATTATCATGTCTATATTTGCTGTTAGTTTAATTCCTAAGTAAGTCGCATTTTGACATATGCCAGGTATAGTCTCTGCTGGTTTATAGTTAGCAATGATTTGTGTCTTGCTTACGTTTAATTTGTATCCTGACACGATACCAAACTGTGCAGCTTCTTTGAATATTTCAGGTATGGCTCTAGCTAAATCTGAAGTATATACTGCAATGTCATCTGCAAAAGCAGTTATTTTCAGACTCTTCCCGCCATGATGGGTCGGAACAATATTAGCTTGTACTAACAGTGCGTTTAGAAACGGTTCTAAAGATAATGCGAATAGCAGAGGGGACAGAGGGCAGCCTTGCCTTGTTCCCCTCCCTATTTGAAAGTTATCTGACTCCATTCCCCCATAACTAATCTTGGCCAGTGGATTATCGTAAAGTGAGGATACCCAAACAAGGTATTGGCCCTGAATGCCCATCTTCTTTAATACTTCCCACAGGTATTCCCACCCCACTCGGTCAAATGCCTTTTCCGCATCTAACATTACCATTCCGAGTGGGGTGAGAGTAGTTGAAGCTACATCAAAAGCTGTTATTGCAGTGTTTACATGAGCAGTGGTGTCTCTTCCCATCACGAACCCATGTTGCTGTAAATTGACCAGATCTGGCATGATGGGGGCTAAGCGGTTTGCCAAAATTTTAGAAAATATTTTTACATCTGAGTTAAGTAGCGAAATCGGCCAATAAGAGCCACATTCCATCGGAGATTTATTTTTTTTAAGAAAAAATATTATTTTGGCTATTTTCCATGGTGAAGGAACTTTTCCAAATGTAGCTATCTGATTGATTACAGATTCTAGGAGAGGCAGTAGTTCTTGTGCGCAAATCTTATACAGTTCCAAGGGTAAACAATCTTCTCCAGTAGCTTTTCCCAGAGGAAGGGCAGAGATAGCTAGGTTTATTTCAGCTAGTGTTATTTTTAAGCTAAGTTGTTGGAAAGTTTCTATATCAATATCTCTTTGTGTTGGTAAATGTTCATTGAGATATTGCTGTATTATAGCTATGGTGGGGGTATTGTCTGGGGTGTATAATTGTCGATAGTAGCTAACAAACTGATCTAAGATCTGATCCGGTTGTTCATACTTGATTTGATCAGGGCCTTTGATATTTTTAAATCTAGTTTTTGCTTTTTTGTCTGCTACCTTGTATGCAAGCACTTCACCGATTCTATCTCCCCCTTCGTTTTGAGCCATTTTATACTTATGAATCTTTGTACAGTATCTCTCTCTAAGGGTCGTTTTAATAGATGATTGTAATTTACACAGCTTTATTCTTAGTTCATCAATCTTAGATGTTGTTTGTGTAGTAGCTTTGGCAAGTTGCAATTCTGTTTGCAATATATTAGAAGTAATTATCCTAGTGGCTCGACGTTTCTCAACATTTGACCGCAGAATATATTGCTGAGCGAATCCCCTAATGCTGCATTTACAAGTGTCCCACACTATGTTTATATTAGCTGAATTAATATTCAGCTCAATAAATTCTTTAATATGTTCTTTTAATAATATAACAAAGCGAGGTTCTACAAGTAAGTATCTTGGAAAAGCAAAATCTTGTATCTCCCGTCTCTGATCTTTTATTTCAATTTCAAATAATATCGGATTATGATCAGATGTAATCCTTGGGCATAATTCAATGTTGCAATGACCAATTATTTGGTCCGTTGCCCAGACCATATCTATTCGGGAGCAAGATCTATGGGGCGCCGAGTAATACATATGTCCCGTTATTAGAGGGTATTTAGAGCGCCATGAATCCTTCAGGTTATGTAATCTACCCAGTTCCAAAATCGCAGATCTAACTTTGCGCATTCTGCCTAGGGAGCCCTGCCCAGTTGAATCTATTTTATAGTTTATAACACAATTAAAATCACCCATGACCAAGAGCTCCCCCTCCCATTCTAATAGCTCTATACTTAGCTGTTCGTACAAGATTGAGTCATCTATATTAGGCCCATATATTAAACATAGAACAAACTGTTTACATCCAAATTTTACTTGAGCAATCGCCCACCTTCCCCGTGCATCTGAAGCAGTCTTCAGAATTTCAGCAACCATTTGTTTTTGTTTAAGAATGGCCACCCCCAGATTGAGGCTTCCAACGTTGAGCAGACCACTAACTCGTAACCCAGTTGAGATAATAATTTTCTGTCCTGGTAGCTAATATGTGTTTCTGACAAAAGCGCATAATGGGGTTTATACATATCAATTTCCTCTTGTACTAGTCCTCGCTTTTGCTTGCTATTGAGGCCTGCAACATTCCAAATTAATAATCTTAACTTAGACATTTCTTATATTAATAACTTTAGTTCTCCTCTGTACATGATCTTTATTGAACAAACATAACTTGCTTTTATCTAATGCATTTTTCTTTCTTTCAATATAAATGTTTCCCCCTTTTTTGCACCCACCCTTGCCCACAACCCAATCCCACCCCTTCACCCTCCCGTCTCTGAGGGGGGAGCACCCGTCTAGCCCTTGCTGCCGTTGGAGGGGCAGCATAGTGAAGTGTTAAGCATGGAGACTACCCCACCTGCTTCCAACACAAAAAGTCTTCCATTAATCAAAGAAAGAGAGGAAAGAAAAGGAAAGAGACAGACAGAAATACGACCCAAAGAGGGAAGGAATTTGAAATATGAAAGGAAGATAGAGAAAAGTGAAAAGAATATGAAAATAAGAAAAATACCTCCCTAGATATGTTTCATTTAACATTACAAAATCAAGTATTGCTCGGATAGTCAGCTCGTCTGGGGATGTCTCTTATGAAGTTATTTCAGTTATTTCAGTTATCTCTTTCTATCCTACGCATACTTCGTTTAACATTGGAAATTCAATTATCCCTCAAAGAGTCAGCTAATCAAAAATATATCCTTTTACAGTTTATTTTACTTGTCTCTTTCCATTGTAAACTTTTCCAGAGCCTGGACTGCTTCTTCCGGTTCAGAAAAGAAGAATGATTGGCCATTTCTGATCACCTTAAGGCGAGCAGGCTCTTGTAGGTATACTGTACAGCCTATGGTTTTAAAGGAATCAATCATTTTACGAAGTTCCCATCGTCGGTCCATAGTGCTCTTGCTCAAGTCCGATCGCACAAAAAAGGTAATGTTATCAATAGTGACCGGACTATTAGATTTAGCTTTGAGAGATACTGCCTGTCTCAACAAAAAGTTACCAAAGTATATCAGAAATGGCCTAGGAAATGTATTACTTTTATTCTTTTGAAATAGAGGCAGCCTATGCACTCTTTGCAGTTGAGAATCCCAGTCCCAGTCCGATAAGTCGATGAAGGCTTTTTAAAATAATTTCACAACAAAAGGTTCTGGGGTCAGCCCCTTCCATGCCCTCGGGAATTCCAAAGAGTCTGAGGTTATGTCTGCGCGCCCTATTTTCCATATCCTCCACTTTGGCTTCTAGTTTGGTTAGACGTGTTGTATGAGATCTTGTTAGTAACTCCGAGCAGGTTGCGCCTTCTTCCACCTCCACAATCCGTTGCTTTAAGTCCTCTATCTCCTGTGTAACCCCTCCCAGCTTTTTACCGACGTCACTCATAAATGCCTGCAGTTTAGTATTATCCTCCCTCAACTGTAAGTAATGTTGTTGGCTTTCCTGCCTTTGTGCCAAAAGAGTCTGCATGATTAGATCAGTAGAGGCAGAATTTAAGTGGTCAGCAGTTTTCTCTCGTGTCTCTAGTTGTGCATCTATCTTTTCTTGTTCAATGTTTGATGGTTCCAGTAAGCAATTATCAGATCTTGTTACCAACGAGATTGGGTTTAGCTTAGAGTTTGTTGGATCAATTTGTGGGCTAATTAAGGTATTAGCTACTGAGTTGTTTGTCAAATTCGCAGATATGGTTTGACCTAAAGTATTAAACTGGTTAGCCATTTGAGAATCCATATCACTAAGTTTGTTATTAATTGATAAAGTTGGCAAGGCTGTTGTAACCACCTTCATAGTTTCCATGCTAGGTAATATAGTTTTGTCTCTTAAATGCAGTTCTTCTTCAGGGCTAGCTCCAGAGAGCCTTAAGGCCATGTTCTTTACTACCCCTTTGGCCTCAATCCATTTTCACAGCGGGCTATCATCAACTATAACAACAAAAGTACCAGAGGGTCAAAGTAGTAACAAGGAATGTTTGGATAGCGGCTGAGAATTAATACCACTGGCCAAATTGCAACACTTCCTAATATAATAAGAATAAGCCAAACAAGTGTATGGTCTTGAACACCCATCAGTCACCACTCGGAACCGCCCTTCATCATTTGGGGTTCCAGGGACCCACACAACAAATAACTGCCTGATGACAAACAGAAAAGGGCCTAATAGATGATAAAGGGTCCCTCCTGTGGGCAGTGTGGGGTCACTTTTTCGTCAGAAGTGATTGGTTGTATATATAAATGAGTGGAGTGGCTCATGGGGTAACTAACTAAGGTGCAGTGCAGAAAAGCTGTGATAGCAAAAAAAGGGTGTAGTTAAAATTGGTTTAGGAAGCAGAAAACTATTTTAATCGGATATAGCTTCCAATGCCAATATTAAAAATAGCACAGACAGAGGAAATTTATGGACTGTCTAGTAGTGGAACGTGGTCAACATATTTCAGCAAATAACGGCCGTGTGGCCTTGCTTTCTTCAGGACCTTGTCAAGAACGACTACTGCTACTGCACACAAAACCAGAAAGTGAATACAATAAAAAGAAACAGTGTTCTAAAAAAGTGAGACAAATCAGATACTGGTATAAAAGTCACCTGGACCTCCTAGGTGTACTCTTCCGTATCTTCTTACAGATTCGGTTGTTCACTAAAAGAGTCAAAAATATAGCATGAGTATATCATACACAACCTGTCTCCAAACATCCTTGTCTATATTGTAATGAGTAAACTTCATCATCAATAAGGCCTATGAACTACTGAAGCCAGTTGCACTGTATGTACTAGTGTCTCCTAATTTACACAGAACTTGAAGATTTTCAAATTTCATATAGTCCATCTTACCCGATGTGTAAGATGTGCAGACCTCACCCCACCTGGCTGCGGCTCAGGACAAAAGTGAAGCACCTCTCTGTTGAGGTGAATAAATACAAAAAGGATCACTCACCACAAAAGTATTGTAACACAGCATGGATAATGCTCAATCTCATAAACTCCGATTAGAAGATGGTGAATGTCACTACCTTCTGTTCATTATGTAAAAAAGTCTATTGATAAGGTAAAACTCCCCCGAGGGTTCTACGGCTACGTTACATGAAAAAGAAACTGCCAGGGTGAAATCAGTAGTTTCTCTATGGCTGAGGTCTGTTATTTAAAATCACGTAACCCTCATCGTTTGTATGGGCTCAACCCGCTAGGCAGCGTGGTAATGTGCTGCTTTTTGCGGTACTTAAAGGGCATCCAAACTCTCTTGTAGTGAGCCTGAAAAAACGCCCGACCTCGTAGTACCACTCCAAAGAGCGATGTCATAGTGCCTCAAACGATCTTGCATCGACATCATAAATAGACCAGGCCCCTCGTTCACTCACTCAGATCATTCAATGATGTGCCTAAGGCACTCTCCCGCTTAAGAATGGTGCGCACAAATAACCAGAGATAACCAGAAACAACCCTACCTCTCAGTCGGTACTTCAACCCGGCATCTGTGCCGTCTGGGGAGGTAGCGCTGGCTCGTCGGGAAGGGTTTAAATTAGACTGCCTAGGATAGGCCGAATATCCCACGTGATAGATGACCAAGCTACGCGATAGGTCGAAACTATGCTGGCCAAGTAACGGGTGCTGTAATAGGTTAAGCACTCGATACAGCGACCAGTCACCTTGGTCCTCTCTGTGAGTTTAGAACTCTGCCAATCGACGCCATGTATTTCCTTTATTTAATGTTCTGTTCATATGCCCGACGTTTTGTCATCAAGAACATCACATTATACATATTTACTGTAGGGTCACTGACCGTGGGGCAATATTGGCTCCTGCCTCATCTCATAAACTTAGGCTGCACAACATTAGACATTTACAGTATGAAGGGGGCGCACAACACTGCAGAGTGCATTGTGATTCGTCCTGGCACTCTGCCGGTACTTTGCCGATACTTGTTTACCAACTTCACTATGACTACCAGGCACTGCGTTTGTGACTGGTCGCTGTATCGAGTGCTTAACCTATTACAGCACCCGTTACTTGGCCAGCGTAGTTTCGACCTATCGCGTAGCTTGGTCATCTATCACGTGGGATATTCGGCCTATCCTAGGCAGTCTAATTTAAACCCTTCCCGACGAGCCAGCGCTACCTCCCCAGACGGCACAGATGCCGGGTTGAAGTACCGACGGAGAGGTAGGGTTGTTTCTGGTTATCTCTGGTTATTTGTGCGCACCATTCTTAAGCGGGAGAGTGCCTTAGGCACATCATTGAATGATCTGAGTGAGTGAACGAGGGGCCTGGTCTATTTATGATGTCGATGCAAGATCGTTTGAGTCACTATGACATCGCTCTTTGGAGTGGTACTACGATGTCGGGCGTTTTTTCAGGCTCACTACAAGAGAGTTTGGATGCCCTTTAAGTACCGCAAAAAGCAGCACATTACCACGCTGCCTAGCGGGTTGAGCCCATACAAACGATGAGGGTTACGTGATTTTAAATAACAGACCTCAGCCATAGAGAAACTGCTGATTTCACCCTGGCAGTTTCTTTTTCATGTAACGTAGCCGTAGAACCCTCGGGGGAGTTTTACCTTATCAATAGACGTTTTTTACATAATGAACAGAAGGTAGTGACATTCACCATCTTCTAATCGGAGTTTATGAGATTGAGCTTTTTCCATGCTGTGTTACAATACTTTTGTGGTGAGTGATCCTTTTTGTATTTATTCACCTCAACAGAGCGGTGCTTCACTTTTGTCCTGAGCCGCAGCCAGGTGGGGTGAGGTCTGCACATCTTACACATCGGGTAAGATGGACTATATGAAATTTGAAAATCTTCAAGTTCTGTGTAAATTAGGAGACACTAGTACATACAGTGCTACTGGCTTCAGTAGTTCATAGGCCTTATTGATGATGAAGTTTACTCATTACAATATAGACAAGGATGTTTGGAGACAGGTTGTGTATGATATACTCATGCTATATTTTTTACTCTTTTAGTGAACAACCGAATCTGTAAGAAGATACGGAAGAGTACACCTAGGAGGTCCAGGTGACTTTTATACCAGTATCTGATTTGTCTCACTTTTTTAGAACACTGTTTCTTTTTATTTTATTCACTTTCTGGTTTTGTGTGCAGTAGCAGTAGTCGTTCTTGACAAGGTCCTGAAGAAAGCAAGGCCACACGGCCATTATTTGCTGAAACATGTTGACCACGTTCCACTACTAGACAGTTCATAAATTTCCTCTGTCTGTGCTATTTTTAATATTGGCATTGGAAGCTATATCCGATTAAAATAGTTTTCTGCTTCCTAAACCAATTTTAACTACACCCTTTTTTTGCTATCACAGCTTTTCTGCACTGCACCTTAGTTAGTTACCCCATGAGCCACTCCACTCATTTATATATACAACCAATCACTTCTGACGAAAAAGTTACCCCACACTGCCCACAGGAGGGACTCTTTATCATCTATTAGGCCCTTTTCTGTTTGTCATCAGGCAGTTATTTGTTGTGTGGGTCCCTGGAACCCCAAATGATGAAGTGCGGTTCCGAGTGGTGACTGATGGGTGTTCAAGACCATACACTTGTTTGGCTTATTCTTATTATATTAGGAAGTGTTGGAATTTGGCCAGTGGTATTAATTCTCAGCCGCTATCCAAACATTCCTTGTTACTACTTTGACCCTCTGGTACTTTTGTTGTTGTAAAGGTTTGGAAGGACGCGTATCCAGAGCACGGTCATTAAACTAGTCCTAGGGTCCCCCATAATTGTATGTGTTAGAATTATCATCAACTATAGCCTTGCGCCCTTTCTTAGTTCCATTAAGGTCATTGCTCTGTGGTTTGCGAACTATAGTTTTTGATTTAGTTTTGGCTTTTGCTTTTGCTTTTCTTAAACCAGTTAATTTGCTAGCGTTGAATCTGTTACATGAGGTTTCTGTATCAGTTTCTCCTTCCTCGAGCATCTCTTCGTATTCTTCATATTCAGGATTGGAATCCTCATCGACTGACTCGGTAGCAGCGGTTGCATCGGCAGGTAAGCTCATTTTAGTATTTTTCCTCCCTGAAAGGCTGTCATCCAGTCGTTTCTCTAATGCTAATCCACCAGAGACTGCATCTGCCCTCTTCGGAATTATCTGTGTTGCTTCAGTGTTGCCAGGTACAATGCTAATAATTGTAGCAGCACTGGGTACATTTATTGCAGCCAATACAGTATTTAGATGGGCGTTTAGATGGGCGATTATATCTGCATGCACATCTTCTTGAGCTGATTTGTCTTTGTTGCAGAGTTCAGCCTTATCCACCTTGTCGGTCTTGTTAGTGTCTTTATTAATTCCTCTAGCTTTATCAGCTGCTTTATCAATTACTACTGAGACGGCTATGTTTCCATCTTTTATAACGACCTCTGCTGAATCATTAGCTCCTATTTCATCTGACTCATCAGGAGATAGCAGGTTTGATTGATTTACTATTATATCGCTGTTACCCAGTAGGTCAATACTGTTGCTAGCACTTGTGTTAAGCACAGCAGGACGGATTACTTGTTTAGTAAGCGCAGTTTTAGCTGTGACTTTAACAGTGGCCCCCACGCCCGTGGTTGTTTTGCTTTTCAGAGCAGAGTCTGCTGTTTTAGCTTCACACATAAAAGTCGTGGACATCGTACCTGTGCCTTCAGTTTTCCCCGTCTTTCCGACCCTTCCAGTCCGAGCGGATCGGGTGTTCTGCCGCGATGTCATCGGCCCTGCAGTGTTCCTCGGCTCTGTTGTCGGGGGCGGCGTCCGTTCTTCGTTTAGCGTTAAACACAGCTGCGAATAGAACAAACCGTGACCCGCCCTGCTGAGTACACAAAGGGGGAAAGCACTACTGAACCTCCAGACCGGCAGAGTACCTCTGCTAATTCGGCAAACAAGCTGCAGCATCAATGTCGGGTTATGGTAGGAGACAGCTTCTGTGAAATTTCTCGGCTCAGGGAAAATTTAAGGTGATTTTTACGGTTTTCTCTTTCGGCCGCAAATACTATATTTCAATTGAATTATTCAACTTGAAAGTCTTGTTTCGCCGTTACTCGAATTGTTGGAAGCGGTAGGGAGCTACTCCACGCCAGCACCTTCACCTGGCGGCATCAGCCCACCATCTTGACTCCTCCCACACTAATGGCAGCTCAATCTCCTGTCAAGTAGTTGACTACCTCACCCACAACCACCTCCTGGACCCTTCTGAATTCGGATTCAGACCAAACCACAGTATCAAAACGACTCTCATTGTCTCTACTGATAATATCTGTCTTATCATGGATATGGGTGGCATTGCAGCACTCATCTTCTCTAGATCTCTACCAATTCAACACCTTCTCCCACCCCATCCTCATCTAATGCCTCCCTGGACTCAACATCATCTTCTACACTGCTGACACCCAGCTCCTCCTTTCACTCTCCGACTATACCTTCAACACCTAGACGAAATTCTTCAACTGAATCTCCTAATTTGCAAACCAAATAAAGACTAACTGCTTGAACCCCAACTCTGAAAGACAGTAGTGAGTCTCTTTGTAAAAAGTAACTCTCTCTGGTCCTTGGCCTGGTAGCCCTTAGAATGAGAAGCTACACCTACCCCCATCGAATGAAGTCACAAATCTAGGGATCATAAACAACAGTTACAGCTCTATGATAAGCTTGGTCAAAGCGGTCATCTCCTCCTCCTTCCACATCCTCAAACTCCTCAGAAAATGTTTCAAATGGTTCCTGCTGAACACCCACAGAACCATTGCCCAGGTCTTGTTCACCAGCAGGTTTTACAATTGAAACACACTATACTATAAGTCAACATCACTGCATAGCTCACGGAGAGACACCAGGTTATCAAGAAAGCAGCAGTCTGACTCACGATCTTACTCCACTGGATCCTAAGACGCGCCCTTTTCAGACTTCTCAAAGACACTGCACTGCCAAGGTCCTGCATACCTGAAAAGCTGTATTAGTTTCCACATACCTATCAGACACATCTGCTCCACTAAAGTCCAGCTGCAGCTCTCTTGCATCCCCCACATCTGAAGAGTGAGATCCGGCGACAGAGCTTTCTTGTACCTGGCCCCTAAAGTCAGAAAACAACCTCCCTCTGCCCATCAGAGCTGCCTGTTCAGTCCCAGCATACAGCAAATAGACATAACATAATATATAACAACATAACATCACATAACAAGGATTATCCATGAGCAATACTATCACTTGGCAAATGGCATTTTCCAAACACTTTGACCTTAAGAAAGGCCAAAAGAAATTGCTAATTGTATTAATGCTGGAAGACCTTTGAGTAAATCACAAAAATGAGAAGCCAACTAAACTCAAGATCTAAAGGTCAGATACTTTGTAGGAACTTGCATAAAACCCCTATACTGTGTGGGAAGGTCTAGCAGGCGTGTATGATTTTCAAGTAGGTAGATAATACCTCAGAGGAACAGGATCATTGTTCAGAACTTTAAAAAGAGGTTAAGGATCCACATGAAACCTTGAGAAAGGAAATCTGTGAAACCCATGTACATTTCTCTGGAGAGAGTTGCATAGGAATCATAATAATAATAATGTTAATAATAATAATAATAATAATAATAATAATAATAATAATAATAATAATAACAATAATAATAATATAATAATAATAATAATACATTGTGGATTCATTAAGATTATGACAATATTCAGAAATTAAAAAGACACTGTTCATTACGAGCTGGGCTGCCCTTACAGCACACTAAGATCACAGTTACTCAAGCCCTTGGCCCAACGTGATGCACATAAAACACTTATCAAATTTAAAGAACACCTATTGCAACCAATAATTGAAACTCAGATTTTACAGCACATCTGTAAGAATGTATTTCTGTCTTCATACACTGAAATGTTGCTGCAAACAGATCTTCAAATGTTAAAAGCCTAAAGCAGAATTGCAGTTGCCACTACAGGAAAATTGTTCACTTGCTCTAGAGTTCTTGCCCACCATTTTTGAAGAAAGGAATGCTGCATTCTTTTATGATCAGGCAATAGTTGAGGACAGGTAAACTTCAAGTGGAGTATGGCTCGACAATAGTGACATTTAGAATGGAATTTCCAGATCATCTCTTTCTTATATCAGCTGTGGGAAGGAAAAGGATTCCGAACCCATTCAATTAGAATGCATTTGTTGTGCCAAGTAGTACTCAGGCATCAGAGAATTATAAGTAGAAGGATAAACTGAGCACGCTCACGTGTGTTACGAGTAGAACTGTCTGCTTTAAAAGAGCGATTTTGTATCCTTACCTCAGCCACATTTTTATGTTGCACTTGAGATACCCTTTGGTTTAGTTATCACTTATCTTTTTTTAAAATGTTGACAGTAGTGATGAATTTTTGGTTAATTATCTAGTTCCACCCGAAGGAACGATTTAAGAAATGCGTTTGGGAAGAGGCGAAGTGTAAAACAATACTTAATAAACAAGGATTCTAATAAAAAGGTCATTTGCGTGAATCCAAATTTCATTCTTATTGTGATGATGAACTATACACCAGAAACCAAAATATATATTTGTGGTGTTTTTCTTTTAATGTGTACATCGTCATTCTGGTCTCCTATCCGAAACATAAGGCACTATGGGCCAGATTTAGGTAATTCTATTTTACCGACTCATAAATACCGAATTTTACCGATTCGGTATTTATGAATCGGTAAAATAGAAGGTGGGAGATGTAGGTAAAATCGGTATTTGAAATACCGATTCTGTAAAAATCGGTATTTACCGATTCTGTAATTACAGAATCGGTATTTCCCATTGATTCCCATGGGCTTTGAAGCCCATAGGAATCAATGGGAAATACCGAATCCTGCAAGGGTGCAGGGGGTGTCACTGTGACACCCTCTAGCACCCCAAATACAGGCATGTGTGCCATGTGGCACACAGACATGCCCTAAGGGCACGTATGTCTGTCACATGGCATAGGTGTGCATGCACACATGTGCATGCACACCTGGATTCGGTATTTTACCACCCAATTGGATTGGGTGGTAAAATACCGAATCTGTAAGGCCTTTGGGACTCAGAAGAGTCCCACCTACATCTGGCAGTTACAGAATCGTTAAAAATACAGATTCTGTATTTTACCGATTCGGTAAATTTACCGATTCGGTAATTTTACCGAATTGGTAAAATAGGGCCCCTACATAACAAATACCCATTTACCGGTCGGTAAATGGCCTCCTACATCTGGCCCTATGAGAGACTACCAGCACATATTATGGGGCCTGTTTGCAAGCCCCTTGCTCCACCAGTGCATCACTATTTGTGACGAACCGGTGGCACATTTTCTGCCCCATATTCTCAAGGGCACGAAAAGCCACCCTGCGTGGCTTTTCTGATCCTTGTAAATATGGCCCTTTACACGCAGCACTTTTTGCGAAAGGCGAGTTCCATGGGTGTTGCTGTGGGTGTTCCCATGCAACAGCCATGGAACCTGACACATTTCCAGATTTATGAGAAATCATAAACCTGGAAATGTGTCTGAATGCTACACCTCCCAGGGGAGGCATGTATTCATTTCTCCTCGTTTTTTTCTTCTTTCTATGTATGTTGCAGCACAAATAGAACGAGGAAATCACCTCTTGTGATTGTTTATGTGCAGGAAAGGGTTCCCTGTGTCGCAGGGAACCCTGCACCATGGTGCAAGGGTGCCTGCGTCGGCGCATGGCAGCCAATTGCGCACCCGCACAAGGGAAAACACAGAGATGCGACATACTATTGTAAATATGTTGCATCACTGTGGTTTGAAAGTGCCATAGCGTGGTGCAGCCAAAGGGCTTGTGGTGCTGTGCCACTTTCTTCTAAATGAGCCGTTTTGTGTTTAATACCTTTACTATAACTACAGCTGTGCTCTGTAAAGATTCATATAATAGCCTTAATGAGTATTACAAATACTTTGTTTGAATCTTAATTGCATTGTGTTGGGTATTAAATCAAGCAAACAAAATATGAGTTGTGTAGTGTGGCTAATCACCTGTGAGGATATGCAGGAGCTGAGGATCTAACTGAGGAGGCTCAGTTGAACAGCCAGGTCTTGAGTCATTTTCTGAATTCCAGCAGTAAGGGTGAGGTCCGGAGGTGAAGAGGCATGTAGTTCTCTAGGACCTAGCTGCAAGATAGGAAAGGAATGACCGGTGCTGTGGCTTCGATATATGTGAGGGGTGTGAGCGAGGTGAAGGGAGCCAAAGCACAGGTGTCTAGCGGGTTAGTGGAAGTTCAAATGATGGTTGATATATGCTGGTCCTTGGTTGTGCAGGGCTCTGTATGTTTGGATCAGTATTATGAAGTGGCATTTCTTCTGAATGGGGAGCCAGTGGAGCTTCTTGAGGTGGGGGATGATCTGGGTCCACTTAGGGAGGTCGAGTATGAGTTTGGCCCCAGAGTTCTGTATGGACTGTAGACCTTTAAGGGGGTAAAGATGATTCCTGTGTAGAGTGTTTTGCCATAGTCCAGTCATCTGGTGACTAGGGCTTGGGTGATGGTACATCTAGCGTTGGCCACAAGCGATTTGAAGATCTTGCGAAGCATGTGAAGAGTTGAAAAGCGGGCGGAGGAGGCTGCGTTGATTTGGTTTCTCAGCTTGCTGCCCAGGATGATTCTGAGGTTGGTCATGTCACGTTTTACCATGGTCTGTTGGCATGGGTGGGGGTCTTAGTTCAAAAGGCCACCAGGAGTCGTTCTATGGGGAGGTGTTGTACCCAAAGCTTCCTTTCCCACTGCATTTATAGGTATTTGTTAACTGGATCAATCTTTGAACCTTCCAAGGTCCAACAAAAAGTCCACAAGATCTGCTGTTTCCAAAAAACTTTGATTTCCCTATATGGACCACTTTGTCATTTGCCTAATGAAATTCGTCAACGTGTTTCCAGTGATGTTTGTAACACAATTTATGTTGGGTTCAACATAGCAGGATTATCATCATACTGTATCAGTGGTATGTCTCAGTTTGGGGGAAATTCCTAACTCTCTGGACCTTGCCAGACATATCTCTTTATATTAGCTAGACAGAAGTGAGGGTAGCACATATACTTGCTTTAGACCATGCTTGATTAGTGGATTTACAAGTAGTCATAAAGGTTCGATTGGAATCCTAACTGTAATCCAGGTGTTCTGGTGCAGTAATTTAATAGCCTTGAGCAGGTATGTTGACATCCCACAGAACAAGAGTTTCTTTCGTAACTCAGCATGGTTGGATCTGTCAAATGCAGCTCAATCATTCAGGAACAAGACATAAAACCTGCTGTCACATTCATGAACTGATCCCTCAGCCGTGTTATTGAAGGCTAATATAGTATAAAGAGTCTCACAGCCCTTCCTAAATTCACCTGATAAAATGATTGATGTTTACCTTAGTCATCCCATAGGTCTAGTTCTTCTCCTAATTAGTTTGAGTGAACCTTTTGTATTGGTTGTTGAAGCCACTCTTTTTGAAATCACTGAGCCATACTAGGAGTCTGAAATGACATTTAATTTCAAGTGGCAAAAGAACAGTGTCCATGATCAAAAAGTTATGACAAAAGAGTATTTATATATGCCCACAAAGTGAAATATGGCATAAACAAACAATACACACAGTCCCTGAGGTCAGGGCTCTAGTGTCTAATGGGCATTTTGCTGAGTCCCACTTCCCTTTCACTAGCAGTAGTGGTTATTCCCCATTTACTTCAGGAGACTCTTCAAAAGTAAAAACAGTTCCAGTGCCTAACGAGCTATCTGGCAGAGCAAGTTCCCCATTTTCCTTCCTGCTTACAGACATAAAACCTGCTGTCACATTCATGAACTGATCCCTCAGCCGTGTTATTGAAGGCTAATATAGTATAAAGAGTCTCACAGCCCTTCCTAAATTCACCTGATAAAATGATTGATGTTTACCTTAGTCATCCCATAGGTCTAGTTCTTCTCCTAATTAGTTTGAGTGAACCTTTTGTATTGGTTGTTGAAGCCACTCTTTTTGAAATCACTGAGCCATACTAGGAGTCTGAAATGACATTTAATTTCAAGTGGCAAAAGAACAGTGTCCATGATCAAAAAGTTATGACAAAAGAGTATTTATATATGCCCACAAAGTGAAATATGGCATAAACAAACAATACACACAGTCCCTGAGGTCAGGGCTCTAGTGTCTAATGGGCATTTTGCTGAGTCCCACTTCCCTTTCACTAGCAGTAGTGGTTATTCCCCATTTACTTCAGGAGACTCTTCAAAAGTAAAAACAGTTCCAGTGCCTAACGAGCTATCTGGCAGAGCAAGTTCCCCATTTTCCTTCCTGCTTACAACCAGTCTTAACCATTCCTGCAGGAGTTGCACTACTGGAGTCCCTCGGAGGGCTTCACTCCTAGATTTTGCATAGGGCTGCAGCAGCTGCTGACTGTGAGACCGTAAGTACCTCTGATACTTCCCACAGGTGGGCACAGATGCTTGCTTGGGTTCAAATCCTCAGTTGGGGACTTGGGCATACACAGGTCACTATGGTCCTCTCCTCACAGCGGCAGCTAAACCAGGCAATGTTCAATTTTCTTCACTGTGGCCCCGTCTGCTATACAGGATCACCAACCTTACTCTGCCCAAGAGCGATGGCCCGATCAGTACAGCAGAAATTTTCTCTTGATGGTAGGCCCCTTTGGCATGCGGGGTCATAAATTTCACTCCACACACAGGAGTTCAGGTCATTTCTCTCCGGGAGATCTTTTCAGGTTGTTGCCTCTCCCCCTATTGTTCCCAGGTTCACACCATACGTCCTGGAGTTCCCCAGGGTTCAGCGCTGTGCCCCACGCTGTTTAACATTTATAAACAACCTCTTGCGGTGGTAGCAAAAGATAGGGGGCTTTCATTTGTATCTTATGCAGATGACACTCAGCTCGTGGTCTCCTAGTCCAACAACTCCAACCAATGTTTGACTAAGTTTCACCATTATATGAGGGCTGTTGCAGATTGGATGTTGGCCAACTGTCTGCAGCTTAACGCCAATAAATCGGAGATTCTCCTTCTAGGAAAAGATACCCACATATGGGGCGATCAGTGGTGGCCCCCTCGCTAGAGTCAGCCCCCCTGCCCAAGGAGGTCATAACAAATATGTGTGTCTTGGTAGACAGTGCATTGTCCTATGAAGCACTGACAAAATTAGTGGCGGGTGTCTGTTTTGGACTTCTACGAGGACTTAAGCCCCTATTTGGGTTCTTCAACCCACAAACGTGCCAGATCATCATCCAGTCCATGATACTCTATGACTGGATTATTGCAATTCTTTGTATCTGGGCTCTAACTAATTGAGGATCCAACAACTTCAGAGTTCCCAAAATGCTGCAGCTTGGACACTGTTCGCACTCCCTAAATTCTGGACTGTTTCTAAATTCAGCACTAAACTATATTGACTTCTGGTGGACAAGAGAATCCACTTTAAGACATTGTGCATTGCTCAAAGAATACTTACCCCTCAAGCACCTCCTATCTTATCTAATTAACTTCTTCCATATGCGCTCTATGGACTTTCACCTGGAGTGTGTTCCCCGAGTCAGAAGAGCAAGAGCTGGAGGGTGCTCATTCCGAGCGAAGGCTTCGGCACTTTGGGACGCTCTCCCGGTGACAATCAGGAGCATCCAGAACAACTGGGCTTTTTGAAAGGCAGTGAAGACCTGGCTTTTCCCAGCTTAATCTGACCCAGAATTAGCGCTGGGATGCCCCGTTGCTGGGGCAGCCATGCGCTTTCCAAATCCTCTAACATAACTTAACACACGCTTTGGCATGATCAGCATGGCAATCTTGAAATCAACATGGCGGCCCCTCAGCCTGATCGGTGCAACCCTGACCAGTGGTGTAACAAAACTTGAGGGGGCCCCCCTGCAAGGTCCATGGAGGGGGCCTCCTCCGGACTTACTCAGGAGCTCTCAGGCAATGGTACTGTGCTGAGGGGGGTCCCCTTTCTTACAGCCAAATTTCAGATACCAAATTTGATTTAGGGTCTGAGTGTTTGAAGTTTATGATGGGGATCTGCTTGGATATGTGCATGTAGGACACCACCTCTCTGTAAAGTGTTCTCAAATGAAGTACTCTGTGTAGATGATGCAAGAAATCCCCAAAGGGCAGGAAGAGGTTAAAGTAGTTAATACTAACTCTCTTTTTGTGGTAGTGTGGGTGGGCAGTTAGGTTTATCGGAGGGTAGTGTTAAGCATTTGTTGTACATACAGAGGCAATAAATGAGACACACACTCAAGAATAAATCCAAGACCAATTTGAAAGAATAACATTCATTTTTATATAATTTCCAAGACCATATGTAAGATCTATGTTAAATACTTTTGAAATTATTAATTTTCAAAATTCGATAAATATATCACTTCTATGCACAATTACACACCAACAATAGGGAAAAAGCAGGGAAATGTAAAGACATTCAGGCAATGATTTCATGAACTTCAACTTCTCGTTTTAGGTTGATGTCAGAACCAGGTCCAACATTCCAGCAGGAGAAGTTCGGGGGCGTCCCAGATCAGCTTGGAGCAGAATGCTGAGGTCTTGGAAGATGGTGTTCAAAGACGAAGGGGGGCACTTGAAAAAGCACTGCACAGAGGCACTTACAAGTATGTCCGGTGGTGTCCTTAGAAGGAGGAGGTTACAAGGGCCTGGGGACAACAGGAGCAGGGCTGATTGGTCGGTGCTGGGGCAGTTGGGGCCGGGTGTTGTATGTCTTGAAGTCCTTGAGGTCAGGGGCTGTCAACTTGGAGAGGCGATCTTGGGACAGCTGGTCCACTCAGGAAGTAGGTCTTGATGGGTGCTTGCTTCTGGTACTTCAGTAGTCTGGAGTGGACGCTTCTTCTAGGTGTTTACCGTCGGGGTCCGGTACCCCGGGTATTGGTATGCAGCAGCTCTAGTAGGTCCTTGTTCCTCCAAACTTAGCGGACAAGCATATCTGACCCTCTGGAGCTGTTGTACCTTTTCTTGCTTCTGTACTGCATTGAGGCACTCAGGAGTAGCAAGTCGACTAACTGGACTTCATGGAATTGTGCATGCGGTGTGCATGTGAGTGATACCTTCACTTAAATTGAGGTATGCAGGAATTTCCTGAAGGCTGGAGGCGCTCCAGGGTTCTTGGAGTCCTTTCAGGTTTCTGGACGACACAGCAACAGAGATTGTTGAGTCCTTGGAGCAGTTGGCAGGGTTTGGTGCCTTTTTCTTCTGCAGCAGGGCTTCAGTTCTCATGCAGCTGGTCTTCTTTGTCCCAGTCTTCTCTTTTCTATTGAATCTGATGTTCAGGTCTTGGGGTGCCACCTGAATACTGAATTTAGGGGCTTTACAAGGGGACACTGGTGGTAGCCAGTAGGCAACGTACTTTTAGTGTGTCTACACCTTCTAGTGACCATTTACTCTGGGAAGAGGCACTACCCTAGTCCTGATAGGAGGTTTTCTCACCACCTCAAGATGGTGGAATTTTTAAAGAGGGGTTCACCTCACCTGCCCTAGCCTTAAGGTGATGTAGGCTAAGTGTATACCCTCCTCCTCATTTAACTAAGTTCCCCGCCTTTCTCCTGCCAAAAGTGGATCAGGAAAGGAGGCTTAGCCTCCCCCACTATATAGAGGTTCCTGGTTTGGATTTCAAAGGTGGCATTGCCTTTGAACCTTCCCACCCAGGAGAGCCATTCTGTCCTAGAGGAGGTGTGAAGCACCTAGGCCCAGAGCAGGCTTTGTCTTTGTCCTCTGAGAGTGCTGGCGCTCACCCCATGAGGTCAGAGACATGTCTGGTAGTTGCAGGCTGGCAAACACAGGGCAGGAACCACACCAGTTCTTGATAGGTTTTCAGGGGACCCTCTAAAAGGGTCTCCTGTGTGACTTTATTAATAAACCCTTCACTGTCATCAGTGAGGACTGATTAAGAGAAGATGTTTGGTACCATGCACCTTATGACTCAGTGAAGTAATCACGGAGCTAGGAAACACATGCTGACAAGTATCCAGCCCATGTACTCCTTATGGCTTCCCCTGTTCACTTGCAACTTTATAGAATATACTGGACATTGTAGGGGCATGTCTGCTGATGCTGATACACCCAGACATATGATATAGGGCACCCTGTCTTAGGGCTAAAGGCCTGCAGTAGGGGTGAATTACCTATATCACATGCAGTGAATGAGAGGCATGGCACACAGGGCTGTATGCATGTCAACACTTCGGATTTCTCTGCACCAAAATGTGCAGCCTGCAATGACAAAGTGCATAGCCTTGGTGAGGGGTTCCTGGGTTGGCAGAACCAGTACTGCAGCCCCAGAGGACCCTCTTTAGTACCCATGATCCTCGGTACTAGGGGTACCACTTCCTAGGGACTTATAGGGGTGCATGAAGTTGTGCCAATTGTGTTATAGTTTTAGGGAACCTGGTTAGCAGGGACCCAGCACTCTACAGCCAATGTTACATCAAAAGCCAGGCAAAAAGTGGCGGGGTTACTGAAACAGAAACCGCCTTTCCTACAGTGCATCATAGGGTTACCCAAAAGGCCACAGCGCCACTCTTTATTATACTCTCTTATCAGCCCCATCTCCTTCCTGACATGTGCCCAGGTCCCTTTTGAGTGACCCTTCCCTGAATCAAAGAGCCCCCTTTAACGTGTACCAAAGAGCCTGGCTCTTCTTCCTCCAGTGTGTGTCCCACCCTGCTCTAAGGAATGCATCAATCCACAAATCTGTGTGAGGAAATTTCTCTACCTCCTCATGGTTCTCTAGTCACCTCTGAGTCTCTCAAAATTTAACCCAGAGTCTTCCATGTATTCTACCAATCACAGAAACACATACCCCCAGTGCATGAATGCAATAACTGCACACACTCCAGGGTTAACGGCCTGTTCTCTCCTACTGAACAATACACAGTATGCTACCACAACAACTCATGTGTTACTTTACTACTGGCGAAGGGAGTAGCCTTTCAACATCATGAGGGTAATACCCTCCCACTCCAAAAAGACCACAATCCGTGAGACAGGCCTATTTTATGGCACACATGCATGATCCATGTTCATCCATGACAACAAAAATCAGTGCCAGGGATCCAAATATTGTTGCTAGGGCACTGAAGGGAATTCATACACATCTTGCATCATGCAAAAAACCTTTCCATCCACACAGCTAGACAAGTGGTTTAAGGGCTCATTTGAACCTTAATTTAAAATCCAAAGTAATAGTCAAGTTGAATTTTATATTAGTATTTTGGAAATGACACTATTATAAAGAAAACATGTTCTTGCCTTAAGCTAAAACATTTACTTGCCAGTGCCCAGCTGTCACCTGATCCTGACAGCCAGCTCCCATGTGGTGAGATGTGCATTGCTCCCAGATATTGGTATAAGGGCCCTTGGAGTGGGGAAGGGGACTACTCCCTCTCAGCACAGACTAAAGAACAGTGCATGAATGTGGTCCCAAATGACATCTCCTCAGAACACTCTTAGATCTTTGAAGAATCTGAAGGAGGACTGCCCTGATGTCTGTAGGAAGAACCTGTAGGAAGACTGAACCTGCTTGCCTTGAACACAGGACTCCAGAAGTGACTCGAACGTTCAGTTGGCTGACCTGTTTGAGCTACAGAGATACAACAAGCTTCAGAGCACCTTGCCCTCTAACTGCCCATCTAACCAGGTCCAATTGGATGTGCCCTGGACTCTGCTACGGGGCTCTGTTGGAGTGAGTCTTGCTCCTGTTAGAAATGGGGATGTCTAGTTGACAGGTTGTAACCCTGCCCAAGCAGGGACCCTTCTTCCTAGTCTGGATAAGGGAGTTACACTTATAAAATATCTCCTGCTCATCCACTTGGTAACTTGGCACGAGCAGTCAGGCTTATCTCAGAGGCAGTGTGTAAAGCATTTGTACATATCCCATAGTAATACAGTTAAAAGTCTACAAAAGGACACTACGCCAGTTTAAGAAAAATGTTCAATATTTTTTCTGTGCAAAACTAGACAAAAAACAATAAAAATCCAACATACACAAAATTGACTTAAAATTTCCTTGAAGTCAATAACTCCGTCCGCGGCTATCACAGCTTTGTGAAAAACACATTCAAACTGTTCTGGCTGACCGCGGCATCATGGGCCAGCTACAGTGTCGGGAAGACCTGCAAAACAGTACCTTTAGAAATGCAGGACGTTGGTGACCTCACAATGAGCCTCAAAGAGCAGGCATCAGCGTGCGTCGGTTCTGGAGGTAGGTGCAGGAGTCGTCTGACCCTTGAAGTCACACGTGTTGCAGATCAAACTCTCTGAGGTTGAATTCAGGAGGACTGGCGTCAGCAGGCATTAGCAGGCGTCGGGTCGGTGGTGCGAAGTGTAGGGGTGCAGCATGTGGTGGCCTAGGGCTGCTGTACAGCCAGCGACTTGGTGAGTGCCTCCGGTGAGAGCAAGGCTATGGTGCAAAGTGCGGCAGTGCTCATTGCGGTGCTAGCAGGTCATGGTGCAGGCAGCTACGTCGTCTGATGAACTGGAGTTGATGGTGCCGGCATCAGTAGGCCAAGGCATGGGACTGGGTGAGGCACTGTGTAACCTAAGAGTGGTGCCCCCAAACCACGGTGCAGGCAGAGACATCGATGTTGGCATGGAGCTACATCATTGGGGATACCAGGGTGTCAGAGGGACATCTGGCGGTGCAGAATGTGGTGCCCACAGATCACGATGCATGCAGTAGCTCGGTGGCGGGTGTCATCATCAGTGAGACCAGGGTTGCGATACGAAGTGTTGCAGTGTTCTCTGCGGTGCCGTCAGGTCACGGTGTCAGAAGCGGCATCGTGGACGGCGTCAGATTGCTTTTTCTTCAATTTCTGCACAAAACACAAGAGGCATATTATCAAGGAATGGCTTTAAAATTATCGCCGCATTACCGGCAGGAAACTGCCACTAAAAAGGCGATAATGGGCTTGATAATATGCCGAAGAGAATTCTAATAGAAGCCCATGTTCTGGTGTTCACATGGGCTTCTATTGGAATTCTCTTCCGCCTATTATCAAGTCCATTATCGCCGTTTTAGCTGCAGTTTCCTGTCTTTAAAGAGTCTAATTTTAAAGCCATTTCTTGATAATATGCCCCATAGTTCCCAGTGCTGGTAGCAGATGCACTTGAAGCCTTGTTGTTCCTGAGACTTCTTGAACAGGGGACAAGCTCTGCCTCAAGACCTTGGAGAAACTGAAACAAAAAAGTTGCAGAAAGAGAAACCTGACCTTCCCACGTTGAGAATCTCGCCAGGAGGTTTATTTTCCACGCTCGCGATCGGCAACTTGATGTTGCTGATTGTGAACGAGGAAAAAGTCTCGGCAGGTTGTCATTTTGCTCGCTCGCGGTCGCAAACTTGACGTTGAGGACCGCGAGCAAGCAAAAAATTCCCACTACGCTACGCGTTTTTGCACTGTGCTTCGTGCACTTCACGTAGTACTGGGAGTAGCGTAGTCCTACACCCAGGTTTATTCCTGGACCCTTGGCTGGTGTTTAGAGTTTTCTCCTCCTCTGTAAGAAGTGGGAATTAGAAACTTCCTGACATATACCTGCCTGAAAAATAACAGAGACCGGTATTGACGTTAAAGCAACTGCCATCAATGTTGAATCGCAGGTCGGCCCAGCTTTCTGCTTTGCCCTGCTGAAGGACATCTGACTGCCAGAAAATAATGTATATCGGAACATATAAGGCTTCATCAGTACAGACACCAAGCAGCATCCAATCAACATCAAAGTATGTAGAGGCACAGACTTCAGATTTCACACATCTTCTCCTCCTTCATTGACAACCACAATTGGGACCCCGCTCTTCAACAACCTGCATTCATCTTGCCTTGCTTCAGATCAAACTTGCAGCTTGCCTTTCTGACAACTAGGCAACAACCACATTTCCTCCGTAAACTTTTCTAAGTCCGAAGGTAAAGGATGAACTTGGTCCCTGTTCCTGACCTGCGCTCTGTCGTGCTAAGCCTTAACTTTTAAATTTGACCCGATCTAGCATGATCCGCTTGGTGTTTTGTGCTTTTTGGAGCTATTTTTAATTCAAACTTTAAAAATTCATATAACTGGTTTTACTTATTGGATTTTTGTTATGTTGGTGTTATTTAATCTATTAAAATAGTCTCTATTTTTCTAAATTGGTTTAGGATTTGCCTTGTGTTGTGTTTCACTTCATTACTGCTTGAGTGCTGCATAAAAACTTGAGACAGGTCCTCTAAGTTAAGTCTGACTGCTTGGTGCTAAGCTGACAGAGGGTTAAGCACAAATGTATTTACAGACTTTACTGGTTCACCCTGACAGAGATTTTGATTATTAGTTGAAGAGGGCTTTCACCCTTTCAGCTAATACTCCAGTCTCTTACAAAGTGGAACTCACTCCCTCAAAACTCAGAGGTAAAACTAAACGTAATACCTAGTTGTATACATTATTAACACAGTAGGTCAGTAGTTCACTTATTAGTGCTGAAATGCCTTCAGGTAATCACATGTTCTAGAAATATGGAAATAAATAAATTGGTGCTCATTCCTAAACAAATTCTTAGGTCCTTGTTTAAAGTTTGTTGGGATGGGAGCATTGCTGTATAGACTGTGATGCTTCTGCCTTGCCTATCTCATGGTATCTGCCCCCGGACTTAAAGTTGGGGGATTTGTGTTTCCCATGGTGGAGACTAAACTGGGTCTGCCAATGGAAAGCCTTGACTTGGCGATCCATCCACTAATATCCTGCCTGCCTGGATGACCCGGCCTGCTAAAAACCAATATCGCTAATAGATTCAGTGGCTAAAGTGACAGGGATAGTCTTAGTAGATACATTTGAAGCACCGATCTGTTGATAACTCAATCATAGTAGATGTGCAATACAGCTTTCACCAGGGCTTAACTACCAGTGATCATTGCATCAACTTGTTCCTGTTGACAGCTAAATATACAATCACTAAAAAGGGTGCCATACACTTAGGCTTCTGGATTTGTCAAGGGCATTTGATTGAGTCAATTGAAACAAGTTGTGGCACTAAACGCTGGCCTTGGGTGTTGATCCTCCCATTACCCATTTCTTGTTGCAGTTACATACCAACACAATAGCTTGCATGAGATATGGTGTGAAAGGTGAGTGCACGTCACTTTAGGACAGGCAGGTGGTTGATAGGGATTCGCCCACTGCCTCTAATTCCATAAACAGATGATGTGATTTTATTAGTCCAAACAGTCAGTGGCGTGCACTGTTTATTAGATTAATTTGCTCAGTTTGTGGCGGATCTATATCTTGATACAAACCTGTCGGAGCTCAATCTGTGGAAATGTTGTCTTATTTTATTTAAGATACATTAATTCATAGAATAAAAACCTTCCATTAATTTGGTGTCCCTTTCAACTCCACAATGAGAAGGGACAATTTCTGCTTCGTTAGAGGACCACAATACAAAAGAACCATCAATGCGTTTTTTAGGTTTTCAAGCAAACTGGAATCTACACCTCTCAGGAAGATGTTGTCCATTATCAAAGCAAATGTATTTCCATTTCAAGTAATGGGGCAGAACTGTGATCTTAACTGTTGTGTCTGGGCGGCGGGTTGCTATCTTCACTGGTTTCCAGATTGTAGATTCCAGTGGGGACGGAGCAGGCAGTTGCTGAGGAGAGAGGACGAGTACAGGGGTTTCTGTTTTACTTGTAATAAACTTATCAACTGATATCTACCCTGTGCAGGAGTCTTAAAAATAACAATAAACGAGTATGGTGTATCATTTTAAACGTTCATGACGATAATAGATATTATGACAAGCATGTCCTATATTCAATCTGTCACAGATGTGTTTTAGAATCCAGGGAGTCTACTCCACCCATCTATAACTAGGGAGAATCAGTGCACTATTACTTAACTCCTTATGCTCATTATGCCGGAACAGAGGAAGAATTTACTGTGTCCATGAAATATTAAGGCCCTGATTTACAAAGGTTATGTGTCAGGTTTGCGCTATTTTTGTAGCACAGACCTGATGCAAAATCATTTTTAGGATTACCAACCAATGCAAATTGCTATTTGCACTGGTTTGTAAGATAAAGTACCAGAAACCAGTGCCAAGTGTTGCTTTGCATTACACTGTGTACTTGGGTGTTCCCATGCCACCAACATGTTTTTTGACGCATACCCTATCTACTAACAATGATAGACAGGGTTTTGTGCAAAACATTAATGCCACTTGAATGCTGGCATTAAAAGGAGAAATGCTTTCATTTCTCCTTTCTTTTCTGACTTTGCATGTGTGCTGCACTGTACAGCAAACATACAAAGTAGGAAAACTTGTAAAGACAGTCTACGCTAAGGACTTTATACTGGAAGGATACCCAGTACAATCAATCATATCATTTGTAAAGCGCAGTACTCACCCGTGAGGGTCTCAAGGCGCAGGGGTGGGGAATGCTGCTACTGCTCAAAAAGCCAGGTCTTGAGGAGTTTTCTGAAGGTCAGCAGGTCTTGGGTCTGCCGTAGGTGGATGGGAGGGTGTTCAAGATCTTGGCGGTGAGGTGGGAGAATGATCTGCCACCGGAGATCGCTCTTCGAAAGTGGAGGACTGTGGTGAGGGCGAGGTCGGCGAAGCGGACCTGGCAGGTGGGGGTGTTGAAGCTGATCGTCTGTTGAGGTACGTTGGTCCGGTGTTGTGGAGTGCCTTGTGTGCGTGGGTGAGGAGCTTGAAGGTTATCCTCTTGTTGACTTGGAGCCAGTGCAGGTCTCTCAGGTGGGGTGTGATGTGGCTGCGGCGAGGGATGTCGAGGATCAGCCGTGCAGAGGCGTCTGGATGCGTTGGAGCCGTCACAGGAGTTTGGCCGAGGCTCCTGCGTAGAGGGCATTTTCGTAGTCCAACCTGCTGCTGATGAGGGCCTGGGTGACTGTTCTTCTCGTTTTAGTGGGGATCCACTCGTAGATCCTGTAGAGCATGCGGAGGGTGTTGAAGCAGGAGGAGGAGACGGCGTTGACCTGTTTAGTCATGGAGAGGGTGGAGTCGAGGATGACCCCTAAGTTGCGTGCGTGGTCTGTGGGTGTTGGAGCGGTTCCCAGTGCGGTCAGCCAACAGAAGTCATCCCAGGCCAAAGGGGTGGTTCTGAGGACGAAGACCTCCGTCTTGTCCGAGTTCAGCTTCAGTCGGCTGTTATTCATCAATTCAGCGACAGCCTTCATTCCTTTGTGAAGGTTGATTTGGCGGTGTGGGGGTCCTTGGTGAGGGAGAGGATCAGCTGGATGTCATCGGCATAGGAGATGATGTTGAGGTCGTGCCGACGGGTGACGTGGGCGAGCGGTGCTATGTAGATGTTTAACAGAGTTGGGCTGAGGCATGAGCCCTGGGGTACACCGCAGGTCTCGGTGGCTTCGGAGCGGAAGGGGGAAGGTTGACGCTCTGTGTTCTGCTGGAGAGGAAGAAGATGGTCCAGCCTTCTCTTGGATCCCGACGTTATGGAGGAGTGTTTGTAGTATGTGGTGGCAGACCATGTCGAAGGCGGCTGACAGGTCCAGGAGGATGAGGGCCGCCGTTTCTCCCTTGTCCAGCAGGGACGTGGTGTCATCGGTGGCGGCGATGAGGGCAGTCTCGGTGCTGAGGTTGATGCGGAACCCGGACTGGGAAGGGTCCAGGATGTTGTTCTCCTCGAGGTAGCGGGTCAGTTGTTTGGTGACGGTTTTCTGGATTTCCTTTGCTGGGAACAGGAGCAGGGAGATGGGTCGGAAGTTCTTGAGGTCCTTGGGGTCCGCCTTGGGTTTCTTGAGTAAGGAGTTGATCTCGGCGTTCTTACAGCTCTCCGGGAAGGTTGCTGTCTCAAAGGAGGTGTTGATGACTTTCCAGGGATGAGGTGCGATGGATGTGCTGGCTTTGTTGAAGATGTGGTGTGGGCATGGGTCTGACGGAGATCCGGAGTGGATGGTGTTCATGATCTTGATTGTGTCATCGTCGTTGATGTTTGTCGAGGAGAGCAGGCGGTTGGTGCAGATGGTGGTCGTGGGGGCGGAGGTCTCAGTGGTTGTCGGGCAGTTGAAGCTGTCATGGATGTCTGCAATCTTGCAGTGGAAGAAGGTGGCCAGCGAGTTGCACAGGTCTTGCTAGGGTGGGACGTTATTGGTGTTGGAGCTGGGGTTGGAGAGTTCCTTCACGATGTTGAAGAGTTCTTTGCTGTTGTGCGCGTTATTGTCTAGGCGGTTTTTGAAGGAGGCCCTTTTGGCGGAACTGATGAGGTGATGGTGTCTGCGGGTGGCGTTCTTGTGGGCTGCGTGGCTGTCCAGTGTTCGTTCACAGAGCCAGATCTTCTCTAGCTTTCGGCAGGTTTGCTTGGAGGCCCGGAGGTCTTCAGTGAACCAGCTGGCTTTCTTGTTGGTGTGACTGTTGCAGGGTTTCTTGATTGGGGCGAGGGTGTTGGCGCAGTCGTTGATCCTCTGTCTGAGATTGCGGGCAGCGGTGTCGGGGTCAGTGAGGTCTGCGGGTGGGCTCTGGGCGAGGGTGGTGGTTAGCTGGTCTTCGGTGACTTTGCTCCAGCAGCGGCGAGGCATCTGTTGGGTGTGATGGTGCGTGGTGGGTTTCTTGAAGGTGGAGTGGATGCAGCGATGGTTGGTCCAGTGGAGTTCGGTGGTGTGGTTGAAGGAGACGTTGGGGATTGCGGAGTAGATGGGGTATGACCAGTGGAGTGGGTGGGTGTTGTGACAAGTTGTCTGAGTCCAAGGTTGGCTAGGTTGGCAATCAGGGTGGTGGAGTTGGTGTCGTTGTTGTTCATGAGGTGGAAGTTCAGGTCCCCAAGGAGGATGTAGTCCGTGGAGGCGAGGGCGTGTGTGCTGACCAGGTCGGCGATGGAGTTGCTGAACTGTGGTCAGGGTTCGGGGGTCTGTAGACAATCTATGCTAGACTCATGCAGACACCTTTGCACAATGTGTTGCAGATAGGTTCAATATCATGTTTGTTTATCGTTATTTGTCCGTATGTGAACATTGAATAAGGCCAACCTAATTAGGAAATGCAGAATTGTGGGCATAATAGGAGTGGAATGGTTTGCAGCTGCTTGAGGACAACTTTATAAGCAGACTATTCACTCTGCCCCGAAAAAACACTTGTAATTTTATTTTCCATAATGATCTAGGAAGTCCCTATTTGGAAAATCATATTAAGTCACACTCAATGGCTCTCCATCTGGACCAAGCAAGAAGCTGAACTTAACCGCTTGATTATAGCAGACTGATTGACCCTGGAACAAGCATTACAAATGTTCTGATTCAAATATATCGTGAAATGCTTTGGCTTCTTTGGGAAACCTGACATCTTTTTCAACCCGGGCAATTGTAACCTTTGTATGAAGGATGTGTTTAAGTGCAAGGAAGATTTTTTTTTATAGAAACAGAGATACTTCGTAACAAACTCTTAGCTCATGCTTATCTCAAACAATTGGTGAAATGTTTAACCAACTAGGCCTGGATCTGCCCAAGTAAGGCTCTACTTACTCCCTACAAAAGATGAGACAATTGAGAAAATAGTGTGGGTCACCACATACTCACTGGTTTCCAATATGATTGTCAAAAGAATTAAAAAAACATTAAAAACTGCGTGCTGGTGGGGACCTTCGATGTGATGCTCCGATGTTTGCCTATTAAAAACAAAAACATTTAAAAGATCACCTGGTTCTTACTATGAAACCCATGTTGACCCTCACTGATCATTGGTATATTCCTTCTATCATATGGCATTATAAATATGGGGTTTGCATAATCTGTCAACTCACTATTGAAACAAAGGTGTTCTCTTACAACAACATTGCGGTACACTTACATATACTGTCCAATTGCAATACCATTAATGGGCCATGTTCCTTACTTTACTTTGGTCAGACTACGCAAACAGGGAAAATCTGAATTTGTCATCATCGGAGTAGGATCAGACACAAGGTTCTCACTGCCGCAACAGTAGCTGACTTTATTGATTTTGGTCATTTTGAAAATAATCTGAAATTGTTGGTGATTTGACAATATTCATCCGAGAAAGAGGAGGAAATCTTGAACAGCTCTTGAAAAAAGAGTTTCTGAAATGGATACTCAAATAGGACACAATAAATTTCGGACTCAATCATCACTAACACTGGACTTCATTGATTTAGAGACTCATGCTCACAGAGGTTTCGCATCATAACATAATCTGCCTTTTCTCTGATGTGAACGGTGCTTAATTTTAAAACAAAATACTGAGCTGTCTCTTGTATATATTTCTTGTGGTTGGGGTCTTCTACTTATTTATGTACGTATCTTTAAAAGTTTTATTGGGCATGCAAATAATTATATTTGGGTCTTAATTCTTCATTATACCCCTGTGCAGTTACTGTATCCTTCTCCATTACTCTGGGGCTGCTATTTGTCTCATTATGTCTGTGTCCATTCCTTTTCATTTCATGCACAACCTTTGTGGTTTGATGATTCCTCCCAACATGGCTGCCATCTTCCGGGGCCTGTTGTAGTCATTCCTCTATTTTCTTTTCTTTATCACTGTTGCAACATTGTCAGTGCCATTTCATGGTAGTAGGCATCGGGCATTGCTCCTGCTTTTGCTAACGGGACTTCATTGCTCCTGCTCTTGTAGCCTGTTTCAGTCTGCCCGGGCCCCATGGGGATGCACACAGGCACTCACAAACAGTCCCATGCAACTGGACCTTAGTTTCTGTAGCCTATTTTGGAATTTAGGGTAACACTGTTGTGCGTATAATTCCTGCATTTTCATAGTAGCTTGGCTCCTGCAATTCCCTTAATGCTATTAGTACTATTGGAAGGTTATTCTGATGAATTATTTCTATATGGATGTCTCCAAGGGAATTATAATGCTTCTCAGATGAGCTCACCTACACTTTCAACTCTTTTGTTTTACTCGTTCTGCTTTCTTCTTCAATTTTAATTTGCAGAGCATGCTAACTCATGATAGATGTTAGAGTGCTGATGTTAATCCTGGTATATATATTTTTTTTAAATCAAATATTCATTGACTAATTATACTAATTTTAAGTATATAATTTGTTTTGATGGGCTGTGTGGTTTGTGTTATTTTGATACACAAGATGGTCAAGTTTATTCCATGCATGTGTCATATATAAAGGAGCACCAAGCACGTTGTTCTGCACTGGCATTCACTGTGCCGTTTTTGTGATTTTAATTGTTTAATACATTTAAATTGTCATTTGACTGCACTTATTTTATGCACATTCCTACAACTAGGGACCTCTGTTCCTTGTTCTGCTATAAGCTCGTGGGGTAGGGTGCATGGTATTTCAAAAGTGGGACATGTGGGCTTAGGTTTTTCACGTCCTGGCAGTGAAAAACTCCTAAAGTTGTTTTTCAGTGTTGTGAGGCTATATCTCACATAGGCTAGCACTGGGTCATCTAATTACATTTAATAAAGTGCGAACTTCAGATTGGGAGCAGATAGAGAAGTACTGTTTGGACTCCAGAGGAACAGGTCAGAAGTAGTTCGGGAGTGGGCTAGGGATTGCGCCCCCGCACAAAGGCTGGCACTGGGCATAAAAGGTGGCACACTCAGACTCCACATCAGAACACTCCTAGACCTGCTGCAGATTCAAAAGTACTGTCCTGCTGCCAGAAGGACTGCCCTGGACCTTGAAGAACTGCCTTGCTGTTTGAAGGACTGCATTACTGTCTGAAGAAGGAAGATTGGACCTGCTTGCATTGATCATAGGCTATCCAGAGAGACTCCAAGGACAGTTGGACTGAGCTACGGGAACACAACAAGCTTCCTGAGGCCTCTCTGCAACTGCCCACCAGCTGCACCTGCCTGGACATGTCTGAATTGCGGTTGTTGCCTGAGTCGGGCACCAACCAATAACCCAATTTATTACTCACTGGAATGCCCAAGCACCACCCTAGGAATTCACCCTTGACATAAAGTGATGCAAGGCAGAGCATTGAGCTATGTTGCATTACATTTTCATACAAAACCAATGTAAATCGGAATTTGTATTGGTTTGTACAGACCAACCTGGGTTTTGCGGCAGGACGGCATTAAAAAAGAAATATCTGGCCAAAAGATATTAATTAAAATGAGCCAAAATCTTTAGTTTTAGATTTTAAAGTACATTACAGTGGAGAGGCCAATTAGTTTACAAAAAATAATGGCCTTTGAACATTCGTAGCATATTTTATAAGCTGGCATCATACTCTTTTGAAATACAGAATTAAAATTAGGTATTTCTACAGGTCATTCAATTATATTTAAACACAAGTGCTAACTGCAAGAAAGACGATTTCTAACTCATTGAAGCTGGTTATTAAAGGCTGCAGGTGTTTAATTGAATCACAACATGACCCTCTCCCCTCCATCCATCAGCCTGACATGATGCTGTGTGAGGTGATAAGAGTACAAGTGACAATGCACTCATCAGAAAATGCATTTTAAAAAGGAAAATGCTCGGAATGTATTTTGCTGTGAAGAAGAACTAAATTCATCATTCAGGACCTCCTCATACATGATGAAATATTGCACAACCCGCCCGTCCGCTCAGCAACCGAATTGACCCAATTGCCTACATGAAGGTGCAATGAGTCAAATGGTTGCCTTTGTCATTTTTCAGCTTGGCGAGAATGGCACTTGTTAGTCCTATGCTTCTAAACTCTTCAAGAAAAAAAGGCATTTGAGGTGATCTGAGTGTTGGTGGTGTTGTAGGGTGTTCCATATAAAGGGACAGCTCTCTACCTAAAACGTGGGATATACCCCCAGGGTATGTATTTATACATGCATAAATACATACATACCCTGGTGGTATAGTCACTGAAAACACCAAAGATTACAGGGGCATTAGTTAGGCTCAGATTTCACTCATACAAAACCATAGAAATTCAGCAGTTTTAGTTACCTGAGCTAACTATAACTTACACACCCGCAATGCACTGCTTATGACCTCACATATTACATCTGAAAAAATGTGTTGTCCTCATTCACCTCTGACTTCAATGTCCCTTCCTCCTACCCATACCCTGGGTCCATAGGTGTGGGGTGGGACTACTCCACCGTCAGGTACACATGCCGACATGTGCACATTGCTCCAATTTGGTAAATCTCTCCCAAAATTATCCATTGGGCGGCAGCTGCACAAAGTGGATGCTTAGGTGTAATCATTGGGCAACAGACATAGGCTCTTTTGTCCAACTTAATTTTATCCCCCAACTGTTCACTAGACCATCTTAGTAGGAAACTCCAAAATATCTTCTTTCTATTTGGCGCTCTCCCCATTAAATAAATTTTGAACATATGAAATAGAGATACTAACTACTCTGAGGGCCTGAGAGCTTGATTCTGATGTTGTTCGGAAGGTCTCCGAATTGGATTTGGCTTTTCTGGATCCAATTCCTAGCCCTTGCTTATGACCGAATCATACACAGGTCCGAACTAGCAAGTACAATGCGAAGATCGCATACACGCTGACTGAATTGTTTCTGGAACCCGAACCTGTCCATACGACTCGTTTGCAGCTGAATCGTGCCGCGCTATGCAGCTGAATTCCGACCGGGCGAGTACAATAAACAATTTGGACAGCCGCTTCACCTAGGTCTCAGCGAGATTAAACGGCTGTTGTAATTATACTTTACAGGGCCGTGGCAGCCCCCCTTCAACTGGGGCCCTCCGAATCTGTCACGGGTGTGTGCCCATGGATCCCCCTGATCGAGGCGTGCACAGTGTGGCGGGCACCATGGGGTGTCCCCCACAGGTGTATGCTTTTTTCCATGCACCCGTCTGTGCATGGGCTCCCATTAATTTCAATGGGAGTCCAAGCAAACCAAGTCAGATTTCCCTTCTTGCCAGTATTATAGCATATATCAAGAGATTTCTGGCGAGACCTGTAATACCCTCCACCACTCCAAAGAAAATCAGTTAGAGGCTTACCTCAACCTGGAGCCTCAATATGCTTGAGATGGACTTACCCACTTCCTTTCAGAATTTCAGAATACCCGGGTTTTAGAAATGGCAGTCCAAGAGAACCAAGTCCGTAAGCATACAACAACATCATACTCGCTCTTTTGGACTCCCGGAGCACGTCTTGCTTGGAAAGCCCTCTGGATCCGAGTCATACGGAGGGCTTTCCTAGTGAGATCCGAATCGGGCCCTGAGTATTGTCGAGAAATATCTGCTGCCCACCTACAGCAGATTTCCCTTCTTGCCAGTATTATAGCATATAACAAGAGATCTCAGGCGGGACCTGTAATACCCTCCACCAATCCAAAGATAATCAGTTACAGGCTTACCTCAACCTGGAACCCCAATGTGCTTGAGATGGACTTACCCACTTCCTTTCAGAATTTCAGAATACCCGGATTTTAGAAATGGGAGTCTCTAGTTGGTAGAGGTAGGTACCTTTGTCCAAATAGGGAAACTCGCTTCTAGTCAGGGTAAGGAGGATACACTTCTAAATTAACCCCTGCTCACCCCCTTGGTAGCTTGGCAAGAGCAGACAGGCTTATCTCAGAGGCAGTGTGTAATGCATTTGCGAACACATACAGTAATACAGTGAAAACACTACAAATGGACACCACACCAGTTTAGAAAAATAAGTAATCCTTATCTAAACCAAAACAAGACCAAACAACAAAAATCCACAATACAGTATTAAAAATAAGGGGATGTATGACGTTACAACGCAGGCTGTTACAACGCCTGCCTTTACAACGCGGTTTTTACATCGCAGTCCATTACAACGCATAGTGCTTTTGGGTGTTGGATAGTGAATAGTTTAATTTACTATTCCAACTCCAGTCGCCGTGGACACTGGGGAAGGTTATTGGATTGTAAATTAACCTATTCCCTATCCTAGAGCGCCCCCCAGCGCAATGCCTTGTAATAGTGTGCGTTGTAATGACCGCATTGTAATGGTAGTGTGTTGTAAAAGTTTTGTTGTAAAGGTTGTTTACCAAAATAAGGCTTTCAAATGGTAGAAAAAGTTCAGTTCAATACAAGTTGTTAATGCAACACTTTCCTCAAAAGTACCTTAGATGTGTCGCACAAAACAAAGAAAATGGCCGAAGGGAAGGTGATGTGTTGGTTCCTTACACTCAGGGGAGGTGATGTGTCAGTTCCTTACTGCAGCGCATGGAAGGTGATGCGTTGATTCATTACTGCACGGGGAGTTGCTGTGTCTGTTTCTTACTGCGGCCCCCAACGACGCGACAGTCTTGGAGCCTCGATGCAATGCGTTGATCCGGTACAATACATGGTTTCGTACAGCAGGCTTGCATCGGAATCGGTGCGGCAATCTCAGACTTTGGAGATCATTACACCTGATACATCGTGCAGTGATTTCTCAAGCCACGACAGGCGCAGTGACTGTTTCTTTCGCGATGCGTCGAAACAGGTACGGATGCGTCAAGCTTCTTCGATGTTGCGTCAATTTCCCAGCTCCCAGCAACAAACAGTCTCCAGAAGTCCTAAACAGCAGCAGGCACCTCTTTGCAGGTTGAAATTCTCAGCAAGGACATTCAGGGGAGCTGGTGGTGAAGTCTTTGTGTCCCTGAGACTTCAAAGCAGGAGGCAGGCTCAGTTTCAAGACCTTGGAGATCTTCCTCAAGATGACAAAGCAAACAGCAACGTTCTGTTCTCCTTTCCTTGGCAACAAGCAGCCACTGCAGGCCAACTCCAGACAGCAAACAGCACAGGGGCAGTATTCCACCTCAGCTTATCCAGCTCTTCTCCTTGGCAAAGGTTTCTCTTGATTCACAGAAGTGATTCAAAAGTCTTTGGTCTGGGCCCCTCTCTTTATACACCAAAATCCTTTGTTCTCTGAAGGCAGAGAGTGTTTGTACCCAGCCAAAACTAGTTCTGTGGAGCACGTTGCAAGTGCACAGCAACCTCCATTGTCAGTGTGAGCCCTGGCTCCAGACACACCCCAGGGGGGTGTGGCCATCATTGTGGAAGGAAGGCACAGCCCTATTCAGGTGCAGGTGCTACACCTCCCCCACTACAAATGCAGACCAGGCCTAATCAGCCCAGCCCTGACTCTTCAGACTCCTGGAGCCACTGTCCATCTGCATCCCCTGTCATCCAAAAGCCAGACATGCAATGCAAGACATGCATGCAATACACAAACCTAGAAGAGGCACACTGGATGGTTAGGCAAGAAAATACCTACTTTCTAACAGTGGTATTTTCAAACACAGAATGAAAAATTCACCCTCACTCAAAGATGCATTTTAACATTCTGAGTTCAGGCATATCAATCTTTATTTTTCCATGTTGTTCCTAGCGTCAGTTATGTTTATAACATGTTGTAAACAAACTCCCCATTCTGTCCTATTGGAACAGCCTTGCAATAGTGAAAATCGAAATTGGAAGTAATTCAATATCAGGATATGCCACACACATTAGGGCATGCCCTACCTTTCAAATACAATGCACCCTTCCCACAGGGGTACCTTGAACCTACCTTAGGGGTGACCAACACATAGAAAAGGGAAGGTTTAGGGACTGGCAAGTGTGTGCACTTGCCAAGTCGACATGGCAGTCCCAGACTGCACATAGACTCTGCAATGGCAGGCCAGAGATATATTTTACAGGCTGCTTCTGTGGGTGGCACAATCAGTACTGCAGCCCACTAGCAGCATTAGATTTATAGGACCAATGCATACACAGTGCACTTCACTAGGGTCTGACAAGTAAATCAAATATGGCAATCATGGAATCACTCATCCATAAAAAACCATTTACAAAGGAAGCACTTGCACTTTGGCCGTGAACAGCAGTGGCAAAGTGCCCAAAGCATCTAGACCAGCAAAACAGAGTCCAACACACAGCAACAACACAGGAGGCAACAGCAAAAAATGGAAGGGAGACCAACGCCAATGGTGCCAGGTCTAACACCAGGCATAGCAGGGAAGCTGCTTGCTTGGTAGGCAAAAGCAGACAAAAATAGAAATCAGATAAAGAAAATATCGGGCACACAGAAAGGCGGTAAGCTAATTAGTGAAGCAGAGATAGAAGTAATCTTCGAAGGCCTACATATTGAAACTTTATGCTGAAGAAGGGGTAGTCTCTGAGGATGAGGTTGGCCACTGGTTAGGTCCAAAAACTTTTAAACCTCTAGACTTGAATCAGCAAAATCTTCTCAGGTCAAGCTGAGCTTTAGAAGGTTATGCAGCCAAGCAGAGTGGGGAAAGCTTCAGGTCCAAATGGAATACCAATAGAGCTATATAGAGCTTTGGGAGATGTGTTAAATCTATTTATGACAAAATTTGGTGGTGGAGGGTGCACTGCGGTTTGGTAGGAAAATTAATGAGAGTCTATGAGGTTGAAGGTTAAACAGATTGGGTGCACTCTCAGGTGGCGTCTCCGTCAGGCGCCTGAAGTATACGAGTGAGTAGTGTACGCATAGGCATGCGTGGGAATCCCTGTGAAAGGCACTCCTTGTAGGTTCCAAAAAAGATTCCAAACTTTAATCAAGAGGTAATAAGTTTTAATTCATTTGTATTTGTACTCGTTATTCTTCATGATATTAACGACATATCAAGAAAGTTCATGGCAAAATCCTAGAATATTAATGAAGACTCCGATGCATTTCGGGCGGGGTGCCCTTTTTCAAGGAGTACTGAAAGAAGAAGACAAGAATAGAAAAATGTCAGAGAGATAGAACGGAAAGTGTGCAGGGTATGTTGTTAAACTATTCGAAATGGCGTCCAAGCATTAGTGCGGGGTACGTGGATTAGATAACATGTCGGGATGGACTGTGTTTAAAAATGCCGCGGTGGGTTAGTGAAGAAAGGTGAAGACGCTTATACTGACTAGCGAAAAGTGGCGTGATTAGATAACGTGTCGGGAAGGACTATGTCTAAAAATGCCGCGGTGGGTTAGTGAGGAAGGGTGAAGGCGCTTATGCTGACTAGCGAAAAGTGGCGTGGACTTATAAGGATGAGTAAAGTGCATTCGGGGTGGCTTACATGCTAAACGGTGTGAAGAACGGAGTGAGGAAGCTGTGTGCACAAGCGGTCAGGGTGGCTTACATGATCAACGATGTGAGAAAGGCAAACTTACTTCTTGGCGGTAGAGCCGAGATGCTATGAACGAGTCGGTGTGTGTTCTGGTTCTAAGTTGGAAAGACGAGTGAACGCGGAAGTGAATGGTCATGAAATATAGTCAAGGAAAGTGGACTAGCGTGATGAGAAGAGGAATAGAAATAGAAAACGAACCTACAAGGAGTGCCTCTCACAGGGATGCCCACGAATGCCTATGCGTACACTACTCACTCTTAAATCTATTTATGACATTGATGTTCGATGAGATTCTGGAAAAACGTCTACAGTTGCCCAAATCCTGGGGCGAGGCTATAATTACTAGCTGAGATTCATGTAGGCCGATATCACTGCTTAACACAGATTATAAAATCTTTGCAAAAATCTTAGCAGAAAGAGTGAGCATAGTAGCAGGCGAAATAATGCACAGCAATCAGAAGGGGTTCATCAAGGGTAGATACCTTCGTGAACTAACATATTGTCTGATATGGGCTATTGATTTGACTTCTGCTCTTTCGATCCCTCTAGCAGTGGTGACCTTAGATGCCACCAAATCCTTTGACACATTAAATTGGTCATTTTTGGCGGCTATTCTAAGTAAACACAAATTGGGGGATAAATTCTGCAAGGTTATTCAGCTAACACTGAGAGGCATATCAGCAAGGGCCTGCAATATTTATCGCTCAGCGTTTTTAGCGGGTGGATAATTATCGCAGGCTAACGCTGGATTCTATTGCGGAGATAGCATGCTATCAGCAAACGCTTATCTCCCAAGCGATAGGAATCCATGCGAAAATAGTGTGATTATCGCTGGAAATCCAGCGATAATCGCATTACGACCAGAGATACCTTACTGATAGGGCAGGGTGGTCTTAGCCATGTTATTCACCTCCCATTGGATTACATGGATAAATCAGATTACAAGCAGTCGTAAGGAAAGTAGCGATAACGGTGGTTAGCGCTACTTTTCTTATCGCTCTGCTTGTTTGCGTGCAGCTTGATAATTGGAGAAATGGCGGTTAGCGACGTGTCTCCAGTTATTTTGGCATGGAATGCCCACTTTGCATCTCATTAGAGATGCAAAGCTGGGCGTTACTGTAAGGGGCCCTAAATCAGCAAAACACACAATAGCGTGTCTTTGCTGATAAGGCGATGAAATTATCGCCGCTTTTCGCCTGAAAAACGGATGCAAAAGCGGCAATAATTTCATAGCGCCGCCTTGCTAATATGCCCCTGAGTCTTTTAAAATATACAGAGCCACTAGACAAGGCTGCTTCCTATTTCCTCTCCTGTGCAATCTCTATATAGAGCCCTTGGCACAAAAGATCAGAACTGCTGCTAACATTCCACTCTTTGGCTATGAAGGTTGGTAGAAGAAGGTAGCACTCTCTGACGACGACTTAATGTTATATACTTCAGAACTTTTGGCTACCTTGCTAGTTATAATTCAGATTGCTTTGGAATTTTGGTAAAGTGTCAGGGTATGAAGTTAACACTGGCAAAACAGAGGTAATGTAAAAAGGCCACTTGATAGACACAATGCAGAACAATGTCATACATTCACCACAGTACAAAGATCTGAGCCTAAATCCATTGTTTTTTTGCTCACCATGCCATTCTAGTTTCAGACAATGACATGGGACCTGGAAGAAGGGAAAACACAATTTTATACAAGAGGGTCTAGGGGATAATTTTTACCGACCATGTAATCTCCACACCCACAATCTAGTACAGAAAAAACAAAACAAGAGACTACCGGTCAACTCATCAAACCTAATACAAAAGCCCAAGAGGACAAGAACATCAAACACTCATGATTTGAGTAGCACCTGGCTCAGAAACATCAGCCCACCACCCTGGTGGAACATCGTCATCTGTGAAATGATGGTATGAAATCTGTGTCACCAAACCCAAAATGGAATAGCTATGCAGCACTAGATTTCAATCCAGTAGTTGGCACAGCCAAAAGTACTCTCAAAGCAATGGTGCTGATAATGTGCAGTGTGAAGTGAGTGTGATAACAAAAAATGACTAAGAGGACAAAAAATAAGTTTAATCAAGATTGTCCAAATGTCAAGATTAAAAACAACCTGATAGTCAGAAAAAATGACTATCTTTTGGCAATAGGTGGAAGGTCAACATGTTTCAGCCGTAAAGGTAACAATGACCGGCTTTCTTCAGGACCTAAAAAGAGTGGTATACTACTGCAGAAATATATACAATATATGTATGAAAAATTCAGAAATATTTCTAAGAAAATATATGCACCAGTGGTTATAAACCACCCTACAAGAACCTGGTGTGGACCAAAGTAACTGGTAGGTTTGTATGCAATCTTCTTTCCTGAAATAATACAATGAATTAATTTGTGATGCTAATAAATGAACATAAATCCTCTTGAGCAAGATGTACAGTCTAGTAGTTGTCTCAGAGATAGACAAAAATGCCCAAAAAGTGGCAAAACAGAACAAATGCTGAATAGCCTAATTAATTCAATGAAGTAGTACTCACCCAGCTTTGTGCGGAAGTAAGCCACACCTCACCCGGCAGCTGCTCGGTGAATGAGGCCCCGTTCTATTTATGGGTAAAACAAGGAAACACAGATGAAAGGAGGAAACTCCAAATGTGTTCCTTATCAAACAACAAATTAAAACCTTGATTGTTAATATAATTCTGACAATAGACTAGAGGGCTTGAGAACAAGCAAGGACAGCAATGGAATAAATGATAAGATTGACAAAATTAAGAGTGTTCATATATGTGACGCTCATATAAAACCCAGGTCTTTAAATCAACAAGTACTCAGGTAGAGGCCATGTAAAAACAACTGACCTCGTACTCTCAAAATGGAGTTAAAATAGAACACTAGCCCTACAGAAGCTAAAAAAGTGACCTAGGTTGAAAATAAAGGTACTTAGCGAACATGCCCTGGAATGATATCAGGAACGAATGGCAGTAATACTAGAAGAACTTGCAAGCTGCTCACCTGTCCGTCGGTACCTCCAGTTAAAGACCAAGCCGAAGGGGAGGTACCAAACGGCAGGCCAACTCGCTTTATAACCTGCCTCTAATTGGTAACATTCAAAAAGTTAATTACATACTGATTGGAAGCTCGGCGTACACAAGCGCAAAGAAGAGTGACAAAGCCACTGATATAAAGATTAGCGCTAGTTACTGCTTGTACCGCGCATGCTCACAAATGGAAAAACACCTTGCTAAACGTCGCGCATGTGTGCTGGAAGAACCTGTTGATTAAAAAAGAAATTAGATACTTGGGGCTGAAGATTGTTCAGGACATTAAGAAAATCCCAGCAGTAAACCTGAATAGCTCTTTGAGGGATTGTATTCGGATAATGAAGGGATGGGAACATCTCTCTTTAACAATCTTTGGGAGGGTTAACCTGGTGAAAATAGTGATATTGCCCAAAATCACCTTCTTGTTTAATACAATCCCATTGCACTTTGATAAGCCACTGATCGAGAATTTTCAGCAGACCATAAAGGTCTATATCTAGGCTTACAAGGGAATAAGAATCTCATGGAAGAAATTACGGAGGAGAAAAGGGAGATGGGGGGCTATCCCTCGCAGATATTCTATACTATGCATGGGCATTCAAACTGACACACTCCAGAATGTTGCTAAATGTACCAGATTGCTTAGATCTGGGGACCCTGTTTAAGGTTATGTTTAAGGGAGTTAATATTGGCGCAGATTAAATATTATTCAAGTTTGGAGACCCGAAATTCTTCAAAAAGATCAAGCTTTAAGTGTTGCAAGCAATAGCAAGAATATGGTATAGACTTAGATGGTTGACAAGCTTAGACTATTATTCAAACTTGGCTCCTATATGGGACTCACCATGGACCACAAGTGTTTAAAAGATAAATTAGCTATGCCAATAACAGATGCAGGAATATTCTAATGGGGAGAACTAACCCAGAAAGGTAATTGTATATCCAGGGCTGAGCTGAGTAAGAGGATGAAGGGGAAAATGTCAACATTTTAATATATACAATTGAAAAGCTGGGAGCAAAGTCGGAAGTTCCCCTTGGGTATTGGAAACTATTTGGAAGATCAGCTGGTGGGGAAACCTCTTGGAAGCAAGAAAGTATCAGTCTGGTATTTAGCACTACAAGAGGCCACAAATAGAGAGTTCATTCTGATAGATGACCTGTGGGAAGAATGTTTGCCGAGGGAGCAGTTGCAAAATGATTGGCAACTATTATTGCGTACATTATTCCCAATCGTTAAGCCTGTTTGGTTAAGGAGAAATCACCTTTTTTCACTCGACAGGGCATATATAACACCAGAAAGGTTGTTAAAGATGGCAAAGGGAAGATCGGCCAAATGCATGAAATGTGGATTAGAAAAGGCATCAGACATACTACTTGCCGCTACTTGTGTGATACCGTTGAGAGAGGTGGTTTCTCCGGTCCCCTCTGCCAGGAATATAGCTTCCCCGCGATGGTCCTAAACTGTGGGCTGTTAAATGTTAGATCATTAGTTAAATATTCAATTGAAGTTGGTCTGCTTTTTAATGCCTGCAATTTGAATGCTCTTTTTCATGTGGAAACTTGGAACTCTCCTGATTGTTCTGTTGATCTGGTCCTGCCACCCTGGTCACAAGATGTTTCACAAACTCCGAGGGGATAGGAAAGGGGGAAGGTGTTGAAACTATCTTCAACGATAAGTGTGATTTTGTACCACTTAGCCTGGATGAACTTGGAAGGCCCAAACTTTTGGGATTCTCCTTAAAAGATGGAGAAGCATGTCTCTGTTCTGGAATCTTGTGTTACCGTCTACCGGGGCCATCCTACTCTTATTTGCAGGCCCTCTTGGAATTGCTTAGCAATATGGTGTTTAACTCACTCTTAACTAGTTATACTAGGCTATTTTAATCTTTGGTCAAATAAGGAGACTCCCCCTCTACTGAGGGACCTGCTGGGTACATGCTGCGACATGATGGGGGTCATATGTTAAACCTTTATTTTCCCTACTGACAACTGTGGGTAACATCTTGCCACTCTGTTGTACTGATCATGCTCTGCCATAATTTTCAGTTTTGGGCAGAGAGGTCCGCCAGGTCAAAGGACCCCAGGCTAGCACATACTACGGCAGAGCATAGAATAAACTCAGGAGGTCTTGCTTGGACAATCATTCCTCTTTATTGTTACCTGCCATTTACTCAGACAACTCAATTGAGGAAAACTATATTATTCTGGAGAACCACATTTTGAAACCTCTGAACTTAGTGATTCCCCTGAAGGAAATTAAATTGGGCTGAAAATACTCCACACCCTTGTATAACGCCTTTTTAAGACAGTTAAAATAATGGTATACAGCATATAAGCATATAAGGAAGAGGGCAAAAGAGCTCTTATGGATTCTTTATGTGAATCTAAGTTAGGTATTATAAAACCTCAAACTGAATTCTATGCTAATATCATTTTAGCGGCCCCCCAAGGGTACTCAGAAGGTGTTCAACATTATGAGAGAAATGTCTAAACTAGTCTGTCTAAGTTAGGTGATAGTGCCTTCACAAGCTCTTTGTGAAGACCTAACAGTGTTTTTTTAAGAAAAGATAAACATAATCCTAGACGGCATCAATTTAACGAACCTGGAACAGGTCCCCTTAGAAGTTCAGAGGGACAGCCTGAATCCATTAATTCCAGGCGAGATGTCCGATTCAGTTTCATTCAAATATGATAACTTTGAACACCTCTCTGAGAAGTGTTTTCACACTTTGGCCATGACCACTCCATCTGGCTCACATGTGGATGATTTGCCAGTTAAATTCTGAAAGTCTGAATGGAAAAGGTGAAAGCAATGTTTCGCCTCCTCAGGCAAATCTGCAGACAATCTCTGCATTCATGCACAGTGCCACTTGTATGAAAAAAGAGATTATCACTCCTATTTTGCAAAAACCGTCTCTGGATCCATCTAATCTGAGCAACTATAGACCTATCCCTCTTCTGCCTTACCCAGTTCAAATTCTGGAATATCACATTAGTGAGCTATTAGTTCAATATCTTGAAAATAACAATTCTTTGCAAGAGGAGCAATTTTGATTTGCATCTGGTTATGGGACCAAATTGGCCTTGATTACAGTCATGGACGAACAGATGAGGGGCAATCAGCGGTGCTGATTCTATTGGATGTCTTGGCCGCTTTTTATACGGTCTGTCCCACCACACTATTAGCCCTGTTAGGGGCCATTGGAGCCGGCGGAACAGTCTTGGACTGGTTCCATTCGTACCTATTGGACAGTTGCTCTCCCTTTGTTCCACTCCTAGTTTAGGACAATCAAACAGGGAGTGCCAAAGAGCTTCTCTATTAGTCCAATTGTGTTCAACATCTATATGGCCCCCTCGATCAGACTTAATAAATCTCATAAGGTGACCATGGCCAACTATGCAGACGATCCTCAGCACATTCTTTCATTGGCAAGTAATCAGCATCGTATCACCCTTCATGATTGCATGAGGGACATTATCCAGTGGCTCAGCCTAAATTCCCTAAAGTGTAATGGTGATAGAACAGAGCTGCTGTGCCCTTCAGTCCAGATAGTCTCAGGTGTACTTCCTCCCAGTTTTTGGCCTAGGCCTTTCGAAGTCAGTCTGGAATTTAGGAGTCATGTTTGATGACAAACTCAGTATGGAAAGTCATGTGAATAAAGTTGCAGGCACTTGTTTTGCGCTCCTTAGAAACTTGCAGAATATCCTGACTGTGCTTCCCCATTCCACCAGAGCTTTGGTAGCCTATAGTTTTATTCTTAGTCACCTGGACTACTGTAATGCTCTCTTGTTGGGTGCACCTGAGTATTTATTAAATCGCTTAGCAAGGGTTCAGGTTGCAGTAGCCAAACATGCCCTGAATAGACATAGGAGAACTTCTGCCTCCTTGGCATTGAATGATCTGTATTGGCCAATGCTTAAGCAAAGAATTTTGCTTAAATCACTCTACATTGCGTTCATAGCCCTTCGAGGGATGGGCCCTGCTCCCCTGCATAAGAGGCTGAGAAGGTACACCCATAGTAGAACTCTTTGGTCTTCGTCAGCCAATCTGCCATGTGTGACCAAGTTCAGGAAATCCAGGCAAGGTGGCCAGACCTTTAAGTTTTGGAATTCACTTCTTCTCTCACTAAGGTCCTTAACTGATCTGCTGCAGTTCAGGAAAGAGCTCCAGACCTGACTATTTCCTAAGTAATTTTCTAGCCTAGGCTAGCTAATACATCTTGGGTGTACTAATCCTGATGCTCTGTTCTTTTCAGTGGCTTCTATCCCCATTGTCTTTCTTATGTTCAGTTTAGTGACTAGCGCTAGGATACTAGTTGGTGATAGAGCGCTTCATAAATTTTAGAAATAAAAAAAGAATGTCTTTTTTCTGCTCAATTCTAAGCTTTACTTTGCCTCTTTCTGCTAGTTTCTGACCTTTATTTAGCCCCATTCTGCTAGTTTCTGACCTGTATTTTGCCTCTTTCTGCTCATTTCTGATGTCTATTTTGCCTCTTTCTGCTCATAGATTGGCGAATCCACCACAAAGTTACATGGGGGCCATGCTGAGTTATACAGTGGATCCGTGAATCCATCCAAAACCCCTACCTAATTGCGCTTTCTTTAGAGAAGTGTTAGAAAGGGTTAACAATGCTGACCATTCAGAAGTGGTATACCATAAGGTGTGAAAGGGATGTTGTGATTTGTTTTCTGACTGAGTAACCTTAAAAGCAAAATTGAAAAGATTTGCCATTAATGGTTACCTTGTTTGAGAGCGAAGGACCATTCTTGTGCTTGTTTTTTGTGCATTTTCAGTGAGAATGAGATTCTAACTGATACTGAGAAACAAAAATAGAGACCAACAAACACACTTAAGAGGTATGTGAATTAAGTCGCAGTTTAAGAAAAATTGTTAGAAAAGGCATGAGTGTATATAATGTGGATAAAAGTGAATGGGATGTTTACAAAATATAAAAGGGAATCTAAATGGAGGGCAGGTGATGAAAGTAAGGTAAAGTACAGTGATCACCAAAGGAAGATAAAAACTTTCTAAAGAGTATAAATACTCAGTCATACACTAATTGACACACTAACACAACCACTCAAACACTAATGCATCCAATAATACACCCAGGCATTCCATCATGTATACACTGACGCACACAGTGTATACACTGATGCATACACTGAGGCACAAACACATACATATGCATCAACTAACAGACCTGAGTACACACTCATGTAAATATTAACACAGTCAGGTACACACTGATGTCTACACTAACACATCCAGGTAGGCACTGATACACACACTCATGTATACGCAAAGACAGGCAGACACATGCTGATGCATACACTGAGACAGCCAGGCAGACACTGATGCATACACTAGCACACACACATACACACTGATGCTTACACTGACACACCCAGGCACACAGTGATACAGACACTGATACACCACCCAGGCACACATTCATGCATACTCAGACAAACCCAAACACACACTGCTGCATACACTGTAACACCCAGTCACACACTCATGCATACACTAGGCCTGGGTGGAGCGTGCAGATTTCTGCTAGGCAGTGCTTAATTTGTGCCGGTGCTTGCCGGTGCTTAGCACCGGCACTTAATTATCAGGGCCGGGTCTACAGTGACGCATTTGGTGCAGGGCAGTGTGCTGCTGTACGTCCGTAAGCGCTGCTGCCAATTTACCGTCAGCGTGGTACTGGTTGATATTGATGACTGGGCAGGACTGATGATCATGTTAAAGAACTTCACTCACTGAACGGTGATGCGACTGACTTGTCTCAGATTCTTCTCACTCTTTCACAAGGCTGCGTATCAGTGTTGCCAGCCCAGTGGGCGGGACACTGAGTTGAGCAGGGTTTGCCTGGCTGGTCTTCTTCTGCAGAGGTTGGGGTTCTGCTCGGCAGAGGCAGCGACGCGTGCACAGATTTTACAATTGAATGCGTGCGCATTCACTGCTTTAATGCTGCCACGGCACGCCCCAGCATACCCGCATGGCTGCACTTCACTACCGTGACTTGCACCGCGTCCAATACTGAGTATCTACTGGTGGTTCAACTTCAATGGCCTCAGCGCCGCGGACTAACCAGGTGAGGGTGAGGCATGGCCTGGGGTAGGCCGGCGTGGCCGCCTAATCATGATTCATTGGTGATTTAAAAATAAAGCTGCGCAGCTAAGGCAGGGCAGGGACTGGCAGGCACCGTGATTACTGTTTTTTATGTTAATTGATTAATTGGTCTGGTGATGAATGGCCGCGGGCCCGTGGCCCTTACTTTGATCAGATGCTGTGATTCTGAAACCACAACAGGGGTTTGAGAAAGATTCCTGTCTCCCCTGGGGTACGAGTGCTTGATGGAGTGGGGGGGACTGACCGTCCAGCCAAAGGATCATGGCATGAGCACCCTGGCGCCTGCCACGGCAGCCTCCTTTTCATGGCATAATTCGGGTGCTGCCAGCAGCAGCTGCTGATGTGGCTCAACTCTTCTCTTCTCCTCAAGGCGAAAGTCAATCAGGCCTGAATAGTTCTCACTGGGGTCAGGTTTGTAGGGGTGCTAAGGAGACATGAGGCCACTCCACGCTGATCGGACTTGATGAGGAGGGGCTCACAGCAAACATCACGTTCTCAGCTGTATTCTTAGCTGCGGTTTTGGCCTGTGCTCACCTTTGTTACTTGCTCCTGGAACTACGTTTCTCCCTCCTCCATCCTGCATCACGTCCAGAACGGCTATCGCAACACCTCCAGTGATCCTCTACAGGATATTGTTAGGAAAAAAGAGTAAGTAGGCGATAGAATGCATTGTTGGGAGGGTTGAGTGGAAAATTAAGAGGTGTGCTTGAAGAGTGTGAGCATCTTATTGGATCAAAACCCCTGCGGCAGGTTAGTGGTTGAAGAGGGTGCTGAAGTGGGGTTGAGTTCAACTTGTGGGGTCGGGTAATAAGTTGGGGAAGGCTCAGAAGAAGTTTGCAACGAAGTTGGTCTAGTAATGAAAGGTATACATCTTCGAAATGAATCAGTATCTTACTATTGATGTAGATGGAGACGGTGATTGTTCCATTTAATAGTGATGAGAGAGAAATGTGCAGCTTGCAGCCATGAGGAAAGTTAGTAGAAGATGTAAAATTTAATTTGTTGAAGGAACTCTTGGTCCAGGACGTAGTATTACAGGTAAAAAAGATAAGGTCTGTCTTAAGCTTCACACATCGGCCACTATGGTATTGATTGAAGAGGGTGTGTGGAATTTTTGGTGATTTCGGAGAGGATGTGGGTGTCCGAAGAGTCATGGAAGGGCAAGGAGTAACAGAAGACTGCAGGTTTCCATCAGTCCAGGGTTTGCTTCCTGTAACATTACCATTCTATTTTAATGAAATATAGATGTTACATGGGTAAACATTTCTTGACATCAGATAATGCCAGCCAAGTATATTTCCCTGCTTGCTCCAGTGATATATATTCACCCCTAAGTTTGTCATTGCACTTAACACAGATTTTGACCTGCATGTCTGTCTCATGCTGCCTAAATGTTTGACACCTAGTGGAGTAGCCACTAGGTGTTGGTGCAGTATTGCAGTGGTGTGTTATAGCCAGGGCACAGGAGGTTCAAATGTGACTGAGCAAATGTTGTCTTGCCACTTCCATCCTCCTGCAAAAGAGCCATTTGGTTGCAGTTAGGGCAGTCTATCAATTTGAAGCATGTCAGACAAATGTTCATTATGCAGTGCACCAGTGCCATGTTGAATCAGGTTGCACTGCTGTGAGCACCTCTCCCTCTAGCACTAAGTATCCTGCCGGTAAACAGGCCCTCTCTCAGGAGAAAATGTACATACCCAATGAGTTGGTAGAGTCTGGTGGTATGAGAGATGACTCCTTGGCCGGACTGGCTTCCAAATGTTTTGGTGGACTGCAAACTGTTCCCAGGTATGTGCATCGCTCTCCGACCAGTGAACAGCAGCTTCTTGCATTGAACACATGCAGAGCTCCGAACCACGTGCTGTAAGGCTCTAAATAAACCTTTGCCACCATGTGCTAGTTTTCTGGTACTTGAGATTCTGCAGTGCCAGTTGAGGATGTGGGGGAGCAACTAGAGTAAGTAGGTGGAGTCACTGGTAGAAGAGGGTGGAGCCGAGGGAAGTGGGTGTGGCCTCCTAAAAAAATGTGAGCACCTGCACTTCATATTTTACAAATTGAATCCCACAGAGCACCCCAAATACTCGGCAAGGCTTTGTGGAATTCCACGAGCAGCCGGAGCTGCTCAATGCGCCCATTCTTGCTACGTTTTTGATGCTCGGCAATGTGAGGCATGTTCTCATTCTCAAAATTGCATGCGAACAGCACACAAAGGAGAAAATCTGCACGAGGATGCAGTTGCAGTCACTTGTGCTCTCTAGCGCTTGCTGTCTTCAGGAAAAAGGCGCCATATGTCACAGGCACAGTCTAAAGCCGAGCTAGTGGGCGGCAAGTCTTGCATACACTTGCAGGCGTTCAGCAGATCTCACTGGCGCTCACGGGCAGCTGGTAAATCTTACCGGCGCTCAGAAGCACTCAGCAAGACTCCCCGCGCTAAGTTATGCCACCAGGTGGAAAGGATAGTTTTTAGGGAACTCCACATTCTCCATGAAACGCAGTTTTCAAATTCCACAAAGCGGAAACTTATGCACAGGCCTAGCATACACTGACACATACAGGCACACACTCATGCAGACACTCCAATAGGTACTACACAGCGGGATTGCTGGGAGGTCATTGGAGGCCCTGCCCCCTTTCTCCACCACTCTGCAAACATGTCTCCTAGTCCTCTACTGGTTTGGGGAGGAAGTACCCTTGGATGCTGATGGTCCTTGGGGGTTAAGAACCCCTCCTGTTACCTCCAGTAAGTCCCACATAGCTCGATTGCTAACTCTGCCAATGCACCTCCTGGCACACTTCTGGTTGGGGGATGAAGTCTTCTTTGATGCTGAGGGACTTTGAGGGCCAAGAAGCCCCCCTGTTACCTCCAGTAAGTCCGATACAGCTGAATTCCTGAGAGCTGGTCAGAGGTCCCCCCCCCCTTTCTCCACCACTCTAGAAATACGCCTCCTTGTGCATTACTTGTTGAGGGGGTGAAGTTCCCTTTAATGCAGAGGGTTTTGGGGGTTCAATAACTCCTCCTATTACCTCCAGTAAGCCGACATAGTGATTGCTGAGAGCTGGCCAAAGGCCCCACCCCCTTTCTCCACCGCTCTGCAAATGCACCTCCTAGAACACTACTGGTTGGGGGATAAAGTCCTCTTGGATGATGAGGGACCTTGGGGTCCACAAAGCCCTCCTGTTACCGCCAGTAACTCCCACACAGTGGGATTCCTGAGAGCTGGTCAGAGGCTCTGTCCCCTTTCTTCACTACTCTGCAAACACAACTACAAGTTACTACTAGTTCACTTAAAAAGCAAAGGTTTTACAGTTAGGAAATAGAATTTGAAAAGCCTTAGCAATTCGCTTAAAAAAACAACGGTTTTATTTCGGAAATAGAATTTTTAAAAACTGAGAAATCCACAGAAAAAAAACAAAGGTTATAGGGATGTTATAGGTAAGCACAGATTTCACTCTTTCAAAACAATTGAAATTCAGCAGTTATAGTTATCTGAGCTAACAGTAACTTACACCCCCACAATGCACTGCTTACAATCTCACATATTGCATCAATAATGACATGGTCAATGATATCACTCAAACATTACAGATGACATCTCAAATGGCATCACTGATGACATTATCCACAGAACCAATCACACACCGACTCACACCCTATACAACCTCTAGTATGCTCACACAACCACTCACATACCCATTCACTGACCCATATCAGCACTCACACATCAACTCATGCCTCTAAAGAGCCACTCACACAGACACCCACTCACTCACTCGCACAACCACTCACACAACCATTCACTCACCCATACAGCCCATCATATAACCAGTCTCTCATCTGTATAGCCAGTCACAAGGCCACACACTCGTCCATCCAGCCACTCACACCCACTTATTTACCAACACAGTCACTCTCACACCCACTCACTCATGCATACAGCCTCTAATCACTGCCCCTCACTCTCCTATACAAGCACTCACACACTCATTCACACACCCACCCAACTTATATACCCATTCACACATCCATACGAGCACATCTGCTCATTCACCCATACAGCCATTCACACAGACACTTACTCTACAATATAGACACTCACACACTAACTTACGTAACCAAACCCCACCTCACACAGCCACTCGTTTACCCATATAGCCACTTAAACACCCAGCCACTCACTCATACAGTCATTCAGGCACCCACTAACTCACCAATACAGTTACTACACACTCACTTACCACTCTTAGAGCCACTCACACTGCCACTCACTCACCCATAAATCCACTGACACACCCACTCACTCACGCAGAGCTACTCACACACCCACTTAAACACCCATACATCCCCTCATACACCTGTATACACAAGGACACATATAGTCACACAGCCACTCACATCATATATGTTAGAAGTAGTATCACTCAGGAATAGTGCACCTAGTATACTATTTTGATTGTTCTAGTAGATTAATATATACATTTAACAATCATAAAGTCTTATAAAAAATACTTACACTAACTAGAAGATATCATCAGTGATGTCATCAGTGATGTCATCAATGATGTTGTCTGCCATGTCATAAGTGATGTAATATGTGGGGTTATGAGCCGTGCATTGCAGGGGCGTAATGTTTAGTCAGCTCAGATAACGATAACTGCTGAATTTCAATGGTTTCGTACAAGTGAAATCTGAGCCAAACAATAACATCCCTGTAACCTTTGTTTTTTCAGTGAAAATATATATGTCGTGCACGTACTTTTGCCTGTAACTCTACATATTATACATCAGCTTTTAGTGACATTAGAATTCCAATTAAAGAACATTTGACTTGCAGGTCAGAATTTGCGGTTTACAAACTTAAATGTACCTGCAATTTGGAATATATTGGGAGCACTAAACTCCCTGTGCATAAACGTATCGTACAGCACATATGTGCCATTGTGAACAGCAACAGTGACTATCCTGTCGCTAGACATTTTAAAGCTGTCCACAAAAACCAGTTAAAAGATTTAGAGTATACTGTCTTATGCTCAGTACCAGTCCCCGGCCGGGGAGGTGATCGTGAGCGTTTATTAAGACAGAAAGAATCACATTTCATTCTTTTGCTCAATACTAGAGCTCCCAACGGTCTAAATCTTACTGAAGATTTACATGTCTTTCTATAAATCATTTAAGACCTTAATCTATGAACAATCCCAGGGTATTCATGTAAAGTCGCATTTTGAAAGCCGCATTTAGTCATTTTTCTATGAATTTACAACTGTTGTTTTATATCTATGACTTGTTTTCTTACAGTTTTCCATTGGGTTCTTAATCTATCCCTATCTGAAATTCGAGTTGTTTGCTGCACTTTATTTAATCTCCATACTGTGTTGAGCATTTTTTAATCTATCGTAAATTTATAAGTGAATAACATTGTAGTTTTTTCATTGACAGTCTCTGCTGTTGCTTTAGTATTTTTTTAATGTATTTCTTTATATTATTTACCACGTTTAAATCATGTTTTTCATACACATTATTTTTTTGTTTAAATTTTAGGCCATAATTTTGCATCTAGTTTCTCTGTTGCCGATCAACTAAACTTACTCTAAGAAAAAAATATTTTTTTGGACTAAACTGAATTTGGATAGCAATGAAATTTATCAATGGTGGACATTTCCAATTTTGGATAAGATTTAGACACTTGTCGTTTTTTGTCCTTCATTTTTGTGTAAAATGTATTGACTATGACACTTGTTGATAATTGTTCACATTCATTTATGTTCACATGAACTTTTGTATATATTTTATACATTCATCCAAAATTCCTCTGCTGCAACATTTTTTTACCCTGAGCAAATCGTTGGTTGAAATTGTTTAGTCCATATAGTTAAATTAGTTTAGGCATCGTATTATTGTAATTCATGCAATATGGCGGACACTTTAGTCTGTTTTTTATTTTTACTCTCTTATTTTTTTTTGATTAAATCAAATCACCTGTTTACAAACTATAAATTGCGGTCATACTTCGGGGCGCGTTATGTGAACAAGCTCCTTTTAGGAGTGAAACGCGTCATGGATGACACCATGTCTTTTTATTTCATTTGTGTGAAATAAACACCTTACTTTCACTGGAGAGAGTCTTTGCTGCCTTCTTCTGTTTACTTTGATGAAGTCACGGTCAAGAGGTCCTTGCCTGGTTTGTTTCACCGTGGAATGGTGAACAGGAACATTGTTGCATATATATATATATATATATATATATATATATATATATATATATATATATATATATATATATATACATATATATATATATATATGTGTATATATATATATATATATATATATATATATATATATATATATATATATATGTGTGTCCTGCAATTGTTGGCGACCTTGCTTGAATTACCCGTGGAATCGGATTTTGCAGGACCGCCTCATAGTCAGATCAGGCAAGTGGCCACTGTCAGGAACAGCCTGTGACTTCACGAGGGTAACAGGATCACGGCATCCTAGTTGCATGGCCCGGTCGGACTTTGGAAATGGGGCTGGAACGTTGGGGACCTGAGGAAACGCTGAGACTATAACACGCGGGGGCTCTCCTTGCCTACTACACTCGCACTACTTACCAGGACTTACAGCCCAGATTACACAATCGAATTTTGGCTCCACATCGGTACTTACCAGGATGCTGCATTATGGGAACTGCAGTCCGACAACTTCGCACTGCAGCTGCAACTAGTCAGCGGGTTGAGTCAGCTGACCTCCGTTAATTGGGAGGACCTCTGAATATCAAGTGTGTGAGGAGGAGTGTTCCCGGTTAAAGCTTACGGCATCCGAAGAAGGCAACACGCTGAAATGCATTATGCCACACCTAAGCTGTCAATAAATGTGTTACCGAATGCTCCCCTTGTGTCCTCTGGCTTTCTTCACGAAGGGGTCGAGTTTTTTATGTATATATATATATATATCTATATATTACCTACTGGCGGTCGCCAGTAGGTAGTTATAGTTAGGACCTAATTTCCATAGGAAATCTGCAACATTCTATTTGGAATAACTTTGGCGCCGGTCGACGAATACACACAAAATTCTCCAAGAAAATAGCCTGCTCCGCTCCGCTCTTTCCCTGAAAGTTTCGGGGTGATTTCTTAAGTGGGAGCCGAGAAGAAAGGGGGGTCCCAAAACATGTTTTCTCCATGCAATTTTCCATAGGGACCTTTAAGACAGGCTACAGCCTGAACTGCTGAACGGAATTATACCGAATTTGGCAAAAAGATAGATTTTGGTTCGCAGATTATGCCTTTTGTTAAATGGTGTAAATCCGTTCAGTAGTTTCTGAGAAAATCTAAAGAAAATCATAGATATATCTATAGGTGAAGTACCATACGAGTACTGTCCGAGGATAGTGTGCGTAGCATTCCGGGCACAGGCTGCATGTGTATTGGCTGTCGACTGTCTGTCAACACTCCAAACCAGTAGAACCAAGGCACAAGAAAGCAGCGAAAGAAACGCGAAAAACATGCAAAGGGGGTAGGGTAGAAACACCCTGACCCTGTAGGCCTGCTCAGGGGGTCCCACAAGGACCCCCTAGGCGAAAAACTTTTTTTTTTTTAGAAAGTCACTGTATACGCGTAAGGTACGCGTATGCTGTGAAAAACAAGAAAAAAAACGAAGCCTGCTTTATTGTTAATTAGCCCCCGGGGGGCCAAATCCCGGCGGGAATGTTTTTATTTATAATGGGGGGCCCAGAGGGGAGCCCACTCCTGTGACCAGGCCTTGGCCGAAATCCTCTCTAATGAGATAACCAGACAAGAGGCACACCCTTCTCGTACATCATGGCCAAGACCTAGAAATAACTCCCCCTCAGCATCAGATGAACCCCCACACTGAAAGCATTCAAAAAAGATGTTGAAAGTTCCTGTTTTTAACATACGAGCAAATCAGATATGTTTGCATGTACACGCAGCGAGAGGCAATTATTACAGATGACTTGCTTTCGCAAGACCCCGAAAGGCTTCTTCCAGAATAAGTACGCACTTCACTGCAAGACCCCATTTAATGATTATCCAGGCTCTGATGCCTAAACACATCAGAAATCATCTCTCACCACTTTCTCTTCTTTTTAGTGTATTGTGTGGCAGACTATGTCCAGAGCCCTCGAAGGCCCTGGAGACTGCCACGGCCCAAGACCAGCTTCTGCTGGGTCCCGGAGTTGCGCGGCCCCCCTCCCAACATTTAAAAGCCCCGGGGGAGGTGTAAATTAATCGAGACTGAATACGTTGGTACAGCCCACTGTGCTTACGCTACCAGGAAAACACAACAACACTATAACGCCCAGATTTCCTTTGTAGTGATTTCTTAGTTCCATGTCTAGTCTTCAGATCGGCACACACAGTCCCTCATGACTGGTATACACCCACACCACACCCATCCAGCGCATCCGTAACTACACACGTGACCCTATCTATAAAAAAAAGGAGCGTACAATGCCCCGACGGTACCGTCGACTCCTCGTGTCCTTCTGGACCCGGCATTGCTTTTACACATGGGGAGATGCTAAGTTGCATGTGGAAATGCAATCTTGTTTGGATTTTGAAAGTGAGAACAGATTTCACTGCTGTGTCTTTCAAAGTTCAAACTAAGTTTGCTACGGGAGGGCGGGAGCTGCAAGACTTCCGCCCTCTCATAGCAAACTGTGAAACAGTAAAGGTATCGGATCCTACATCTGACCAACCCGGATCTCAACAATAGGAAAAACAGAACAAGGTGGCTGGACAGGATTATTCGTCCAGCCACCTTGTTCTGTTTTTCCTCTCATAGCAAACAGCAGTATTCCGGGGGTAGGCAACCCGGGACACTGCAGGAACCGGCTCTGGGCGTGATGGTCTCCAGGGCTCTCGAGGGCACCAGGCGGAGGGCCACCCCAGCCCCTGTCACACAATACAGAAATCTCAGGGCGCTGGTTGTTCCCGGGGTTTGAGGTCCACACACTTTTAATTTTGTAGGGGGGGCATGGTCGCGCAAGTGGCGCAAGGGGGTTGTAAATGTGGTACACACTGTTTTGTTTTATTTTGCTTTCCTTTCTGTCTTGTAGGGGATCCAGGGTAAATATAATGGTTTTTGTACAACCAGTACCTTTCAACGCTATCCTCAAATGGCTTTCTGCCTGTTACCATAGTAACAGTTCATGGAACACTTGCGTGAGCACAGAGGCAAGAAGTTCACGACAATATGTTGTTAGTTGAAATAATTACTGTGCTGGAGATTTATATTTTTTTCATAGGAACCGTATGTCGTAGAAGAGGTCAGTGGAAAAGTTTTGTAAGCGATTCCTTCCTGTTCGGGGAGTATTAGGGTAACGTGCTCCAAGCGGGACTTTACGAAGCTTAATGTTCATTGGCTGTGAAGTATTAAAAGTATAATTTTTGGCAGTCAATCCTTCCTCCTGTGCGGAACAACATGGACATTTTATTGGCTAAAGTGTTCCGAGCAAAAGTTTGCTCCTTATTGGGTTGGAACGGTTCACTGTTGTCAGTGATATTGTGACGCATTTCCAAAGGAGTATGGGAAAAGAAAGTAGTAGAGGGCAGGTTAGAAACACTAATAACTCTGTACAGTGCCCATAAGGTGGTGGAGAGGGATTGTGAGGGAAAAAATTGTTTTTATATGTTTCAAGAGCCATTTATATAATTGCCGTGTGGTGTACAAATAGCGGCTGAAAAATGACAGTGTCTTGCGCTGTTTTTTTTATCAAGTTTGTGAGTGACATACTTCTTAGGAGCACTATTTACTTATAATGTGGTGTTTACTTTCCTGATGGGGAGATGTGGTTGCGCAGCAAAAAATTCAATCTAGGTTTGAAACAGTTTTTATTAAGCAAATACAAATAAACTTTCTTCAGAAACTGTCGCTGTATATATGAAAGGGGGGGCAATTAATAATGGAATTTCATAAAATATCAGTTAAGCATGGCTATATCCTTCTTTTTTCTGCTACAGTTTGTAAAAGTGTTGCCCCACATTTTGATGATGTCAGAGGGCATTAGTTACTTTTATATAAAGTAGAATAGAAGTGCTACAACATACACTCCCGCACTACATTATCTGAGATCATGTAAAAAACAGTTAAATACAAGTGACTTCATATTACATAGAAATGTATGCATTATTATTTTTCAAATTTGTATTCTGTACAATTCAGGAACGTGCTGTCGTAGTGCTTAGAGGTTGCAGACTGTTCCGCTAACAAATCACATACTCACTAAAGAATATATAGGAAGGTACTCTTATAATATATAATACAGGTCCTATTTATTCTTTACGGAGAAGGTCAATAGGAACCGCAAACAAGAATAGAAATTATAAAATAACATTCAGAAATGTAGGGTTTATTAAATATTTAAAGTTACAAAGTATGCATGATAGCTATATTTTTTTGTTCTGCAGTTTCGTAAAATATGTTTCTTGAAAAAAATATCTGATCAAGTACTTTTTAATATTTGAAAGTTATATTACAGATGGCGCTGAAAAATCTCCCACTCCTCTTCTGTAGCAATAGGACAATCTATTATAATATAACGATTGATACCATTGTTACAGTAAAAAGAAAATGAAAATAAAGTTATGTATTTAACAGAACATCCATAATTATTTACTGAACTTCTTTTCTCCGGGAGGTGAAAATGTTTGATCTTCGTGGCGAAGGGTCATAAACTCCTCTGAGATCATGACTGTGAGAATAATAATATGTATATATTTTCACAGCACATGATCACTAGGGGAAAATAGACTGAAAACCGCAAGCCGGTAACGTTGCTTACTTATCGTTACTCTTTGTGACGACGGATCATGAACTCCACTAAGAACACCATCACTGTTTATATTATAATATACATATTAACAGTATGTGATCTCTAGGGGAAAACACAATAACAAGTGGAAGATGGTGACGTTGATTGTAAATGTTTAGGGTTTGCGTTGACGGGTCACCAACACCTCTCAAGCGAAGTACAGTGTCTATATTATAATATAAAAAGTCACTATATATAAGCTGAAAGGAGCCAGAAAAGGAGCAATGTTTGTTATAATCTATATGTTTCTAAAAATAAGCTGCTGACGTTAAAGAGAAAAAGCGAAAAACATGCAACAAAATTTTTTTCTAGATATAACTGTTTAAATATTGACAAATAGCCACAAATTATAACTAAGTACTATGCCTATGCCATATTGAAACAACTTACAACTCTGGAATATGTTTGTTGACGCAAAAAGAGAATCCGATGCTAGAAAACGGAACCTGCAACACAGATTGGCGACTTGCGAAAACAAAACTAATTGCACAGTAGGTGTGGTTTATATAGTTTTTGGTTGTTTAGTAGTGTACCGAAGGAAGATGTGGCTCCGCCTATTTAGATGGCACATTTTGCAGTTTACACGTGTTCACGTTTTAACTGTTTTACTTCTGCATGTGTTGGGAAAAGTTACAAACTGTGAAGCTATAAAGGTATCGATTTCGATAGTAACACGTATAAGGTATTATTATCTACATACGTTGAAGAGTTTAAAAAGTTTTACTCGGTAAACTGTGTTCTTTGCATTTTCATGATTAAAGACATCAAAAAAATATTGTTAACATTAGAAGAAAAAAAAAGGATTAATATTTGTTATTATTATGCTTCTTAATTTACCCTCGGAAAGGTGTGCTGGTGCTTGGGGCATTGGGAAGATTAAGCAAGGTATTACTTACAGTGGGATAGTGGTGGGCTAAGATGCTGATGGACTATTAAATTGAACTGTGAATGGTGTTGTTGAAAGTCAGGTATTATAGGTGCTGTGTCATACTTTTACCACACGTATATGTTAATTACTGCTAATTAAGTTGAAAATATTCTTAAATTATAAGTAGGGCTGCTTGATTTATGTTTTTACTGATGTTTACAGATAAATACAAACAGAAAAGTATTTATTTTCCTCTTTGTATTTATTTTAAACTGTGCATGAATACGGAAATTGGGTTGTTTTTTAAGCGTTTGTAAATGCTGTCAATGATGAGTAGTAGGGCAATAGGTCTGTTGTTCTAAAAGTAAAAGGGTCAAAACAATAAAAGACTTTTAGAAAAGATCCTTAAAGAGCAATATATATTCTCGGTAATAAAAGTTGCACATTTTAATATGAAGATTGTCTATAGTTTATCATGTAAGTGTGTTTACATGAGTGAAAACCTTCAGTCTTTCAGCCAAGAGTGCATATTTATCAGTAAAATAAATGTGGAAATATACTAATTTCAGATTAATTTTTTTACAAAATCCGAAATATATATATGTAAATAGATATAATTTTTTTTTTTAAATATGGATAAATATATATCGAAATGTCCAAACAATAAATACCATAAAACCTGGAGGTAGAATTATAAGTAATACAACACTACTGTTAAGTGTTTTTTTACTATAAAAAGTATACACGTGTTTTTAAATTTGACTTAAGAAACACTATAGGTTATAGGGATATTGTAGTTAGATATTGACATTTAACAAACCTTTGGAATTCACTGAAAAAACCATAGGTTTTAGCCACGTTATATTTAGGAATTAGCATTTAAAAAACCTTAGAAATTCACTGAAAAAACCATAGGTTTCACACATGTTATAGTTCGCTGGACATTTCACTCATACCATACCATTGAAATTCCCTCATTATAGTTAGTTCAGCTAACTATAACTTGCGCGCCCGCAATCCACTGCTGATGACGTCACATATTACATCACTCATGACATGGTCAGTGACATCACTCATGACATCACTGACATCACTGAGCATGGCAGTTTTCTTTAAGGTAACTTAATTTTTTTTCTCTTACACCATGTGCAACACAAGAGGACGGTCGACGCATTTCGGCTGATGCCTTCAACTGGACCATAGAGTCCCACCGTCTGGACAGTCTATTTAAAGTGACAAGTGCAATTGATCCCTTGTTTGTTTCTTTTAAAAAAATAGACTAGACCACTAACCCACTTAAAAACATTTGTGAATCGGCAATCAAAGGCTGCAATTTTCTGAGAGCATTCATTAAATACATTATCATAATTTAAGACGGCATTTGCAATTTTTCACAGTAAAATACTCTTGTTGTTACCGGTGGAAAGGTAATATTTATTATGCAGGCCTATGCTGTTGAGCTAGCACTTGTGAATGTGTGTTTGTATGTATGGCGACGCCTTAAGGGAGAAATGAGGACCTGGAAATCTACATGTAGCTGTTAAAAATTCGAGTTTTTGAATAATTTTCCAATGAAAGGGAAATTATTTATTTACATAGACACAGTTATGTGAGTATCTATAAGACTTACATGTCTCAATGGGGTGTTAGGGGTCTTGACTATCTATGTAAAGTACTATGTGTAAGACCCAATTCCCATTGATTTTAGTTTAAGACAAGATAGAAAATATATAAAACTTCCCTGACATCATGTTTGTATGAGAGTAAAATTCCATTCCAGGAACTGTATTGCGTGACAGTGCCACTAGGTTCTTACTATAGTCATAATCTTCATAGGTCATGGGAGAAAGAGAAAGTGTCAGGTGCTCAAGTTCAAAATATGCATTCACGGGTCCTAAGAGAGGTCGTCCATCAGATTACATAGTATATCCTAGAGGGTCAGGCAAACAAGTTAATATATCATAAAATAGTAGTTGTAAAGTACATTGTGCAAATTAACATTTTGGAGCCTGGGCTTCTAATCATTCATCGATATCGTAGTCTATTAGGACCCGATATATAAAGTGACACGTGCTCGGTTCAGGCTAGCAACAAAAGGAGGGAGATCCTTCTCGGTCCTACTGCCCAAAATGTGGAATGAACTGCCTGAGTCTCTTCGCAAGGAAGGAAATCTGCTCCGCTTTAGGAAAGCCCTAAAGACAACTCTATTTAGAACAGCGTTGAGCTCAGTACAGATCTAATTCGCCTCCTGTGGCTGCCCGAGCTGTGATGTCATTGTGGTCAAAAGCGCCCTGAGACCTGCCGTTGATTTGGCGCTATACAAACCGACATAAACATAAACATAAACATAAGCATTGTGCAAATATTTTGTGCAAATTTGCAAATTGAAAAAAATGTCTCTTTCTCAACATTTTCCGTCTTTCCCCTGTCATAAGAATTGTTGTTAATATTAATTTGGGGTGTTACTTCAATTACTGTCCTAGATCTGGATAGTCTCTCTTTTGAAACAACACAATGATGGTATTTGTTATTACATGTTTCCCCAACTATAACATTATGAATTCCCTAACACTTGTTAATTCATGCGACAATATTTCAGACTTCCAATAGTTCAGTGGTGTGCCATAATAGGGATGTATTCATTCTCTTCTCAGCATCTATTCATTTCATAGCACCTAGACATGTCTCAAGGATTGCAGATGAAGCGAATCTTAGAGGTGAACATGTAGTTCAGCGTCCAGATTATGGCCAGAGGGTTTTTTCTGTCCCCAGGGCCAGTATGAGCTTTGACTCTGCTCTTCTGACTTCCAGGGTTTTGTCCCCCCTCTTTCAATTAGTTGTATCATCTTGACTCCATAGTATCTCAACCCTTGAGTGTTTCCGTGATGTTTTTCAGAAAAATGCTTCGCCATCAGATATGCCAGGTCTTTATTTTAATTGCTCTAAGATGCTGCAAAATCCGTAGTTTTAGTTTGTTAATGGTACTACCGACATAAAGTTGTTTACAAGGACATTCTAAAACGTACACAACGTGCTTTGATTCACACGTGATGTGTGCAGTTGTCCATTCCTTTTTCCCATTGGACGATACATATGATTGTGTGTTCATTCCGTGTTCACAGGCCTTGCATTTAGAACATTTCCAAAATCCCGGTGTTGTTAACCAAGTTACCTTTTGCTTTCCTGATTTTTCTAGGTGGCTCTGTGTTAGAATGTCACCTAGCGATGCAGTCTTCCTATACGTTATCTTAGGACTCGATGGTAATGTCTTCTTTAGTGACTCGTCAAGCAATAGTATGTTCCAATGCTTTTTCAAGATGTTTCATAAACTTTTGTTTTCCACATTGAAATCCAAAATGATTCGAGTCATATCATCATCTTCCACATCAGTTATCTCATTCAGTAATTCTGATCGTGGTTTCTCAATTACTTTGTTCTTTGCTACTTCAATCACGTTCAAGGGGTAGCCTCTTGCTAAAAATCTAGTTCCAGTGTCATCAAGATTTTTTGCTATGTCATTGGCTTCCGAACAGTTCCTCTTGATGTGGAGAATTTCTTCGTATGGAACACTCCATTTCAGATGTTGTGGGTGTCCGCTTTTCGCATGGAGGATACTGTTAGTGGCAGTCGATTTTCTGTGAATTCTGGTACAGAACATCTTGTTTTGTATAAACACTTCCACATCCAAATAGGTCACTTGTGTCTTGCTCTAGGTGGATGTGAAGGATAGATTATAGTTGTTTTGATTCAGGCTTTAAATAAAATCTTCTAGTGTCTGCAGGTCTCCTTCCCAAATTACAAATAAATCATCGATGTACCTCATCCACAATTTAATACTCGGCTGGTACCTGCTTAGTAAGTTGTCCGCTTCCCTGACTGCCATAAACAGGTTGGCATAAGTTGGGGCAAATGATGTCCCCATTGCAGTCCCTTGCATTTGCAGGAATGTCTCCCCATTGAAGTAAAACATATTGTGTGATAGACAGTAGTTCAACATGACCATGATCATTTCCGAATGTTCCAGGTAGCTGAGAGATCGTGTTTTCAGGAATGTATTCACTGCGGCTAGGCCATCTTTGTGAAGGATAGATGTGCACAATGAGGTCACATCGATTGTGACCATAATTTGATGGTCATTCCATTTCGCAGTTTTCAATCTGTTCAAGAAGGCCGTTGTGTCCCTTAGGTATGAGGGTAGCATTGTGACATATTCCATCAGGAAAACATCAATGTAATGTGATGTCCGTTCTAGGAGAGAGCCCATGGAGCTGACTATTGGCCTTCCCGGGAGGTCCGTTAGTGACTTTTGTACTTTGGGGCAGAAAGTATATTGTTGATGTCACTGCATTTTCCACCTTGAGGTACATAAATTCCTCGAAATTGATCAGTCCCCTTTCTTTCTAAGTCAGTAGTTGTAGATGATATTCTTCAGTCCATTTTTCCATTGGATTCTTCTCCAATTTCTGATAATGCTCCTTGTTCCTCAGCTGCCTGCAGGCCTCGGCGATATAATGTTCTCGATCCTGGAGAACAATGTTCCCACCTTTGTCGGCGGCCTTGATGATGATTTGCCGGTTGTCCCTGAGTTCTTTTAGTACCTTTTGTTCTTTTTGGGTTAGGTTCCATGTTTGTTTGTGATTTTTCTTTCTTATGGCCAGCTGATTAAGCTCCTCTACTAAGATCTCGTGAAACAGGTCAACCTTGTTCCTGGGGTGTAGTTGCGGACAAAACTTTGATTGAGATTTAGGTCCACTTTCACCACCATAGTTAGTCTGTATGCCTTCTTTTCGACAGAGTGTCATATCGTCTGCAATATTGAGAGTATGATTTTCACTGTTGTCTTGATTATTATTCCCTAGATTAGACATTGTTCTTAGAGCAGGTAAATCATTTTGATTTAATGCAGATATCTCTATGATTTTTTAAACAGTTTTGCCACCCATTGTGGCTGGTTTTTCCTCAAAGTATTTCTAGAGTTTGGCTTTATGGCAAAACGTATACAAATCAATGCGGAAGTTGCGTTTGGACAGAAGGTGAGACCTTTATTTAAAAGGCTGATATGATCGGTGTTTAGAGTCATGCTTGAGATGTTAATAACCAAATCCTTATTAAGTGACATCTTTTTTATTTTTGTTTTTTCTTTTCTTCGCCTCTTTTGGGCCTTGCCCCTTCTTTTGCTAAGTCTGGTTGGGGTGTGGTTTGTCCCCTTCCCCTCCCCCATGTTATTCCTCTTGTTCGGCCTCGCTGTTGCGTCTCCATCTGGGCCAATCTCATTTCTCCGCAAAAATCCAATTTGAAGATTTTTGTGTTTTCGTCCGCCGAACTCGAATCAGAGCTGTCATACATGCCCTGGGCATCGTGACTAACGCATGTATCCATGGCTGCTCTATTTCTAAGGGAATTGTATTTTCTTGCAAACGTGTAGATGCAGCCGTTTGCATAATCCATGCGGTCGCGATTGAACTTACTGGCTTTCCTTTTTTCCCCATCAATCTCATGCTTGGTTATTTTTTTCTCCATGGCCTCCATCAATTCTTTTTTCTCATTTTTTTTGGTAATTTGTCCAATCCTCCTCCAGGATTTTAATTTTTTCCAGTATCCCTTCTAATTTTCTTTCAGCGTGTAAAATAAGTGTCTTCATTAGTCTCAGGGAACATTCATTTGTGTCCATCTGCCATTGCTTTATTAGATCCATGTCAAGATCATTGAGTGTGGGCATAATAAGGATGCGTAGACCTCTAGGCACCCTTTTAAACTCAATGTACTTCATATCGTCTGGAATATTTAGAGTATGATTTTCACTGTTGTCAGTAGGTCTTTAAAATTAGGACCTAATTTCCACTTCAGCTGCTGTCTGGAATGCTTTGGGGTGATTCATCAATCAGGGGTGTTTTCCCCATGCAATTTCCCATAGGATTTTAATCATGACTACAGGCCGAACCTCTGAACCGAATTCTGCCAAGTTTGGCAGAAAGCCAGATCTTGGTCCAGAAAGAGTGCTTTTTATAATGGGGCCACTGCCTGCTCTTAAAAATGTTTTTGCATAGATTTACTAAGGGAAAGGGGTCCCGTGATGCCCTTCCCGTTCGTGAATGGGTTACCACCAACTTCATGTTGGTGGTAAAATGCAAATGTTTTGCGACCGCAATTCAGTCACAAAACATTCTTACATACCAGTGTGATTCGCTATTAGGAAGGGACACCCTTAACATGTTCCTTAATAATACTCAATAATCACTATCCCATTTTTTAATTCGGTAATACATTACCAAATCTCAAAATGGGCCTTTGTCCATAGGTCAATGCTTTTTTTCCAGTCGTAAATAGCCTAATTCTGTTAATTGGCCCATTATCAATATGAAAACAGCTACGTACATGTGGCCCTTAGTTTCTAAAATGGAGGTCCAAATCTTCCAGCGAGGCAAGGTGAAAGGTTGTTGCAGGTGAGGATCTCTTCAAGACAGATATGTAATGATCAAACTCCTGCAGAAGCCATTGATTTTGGCACCAAAAGTTCCAACATGGGTTTTATATGGCAGAGGTTTCATTGCTGGTCAGATAGATTTGTAAAATGCCCCTGTCCAAGGGTTTACCTGTGGACTTAGTAACTTTTTTGGATGCCAACAGCCTCCAGTGAGGCAAAGCTGGAAGCCATAGCTGGCTGAGCTCCACGAGGAATGATACCATTGCCCCAAAATCCCTATTAACTAGTTGTCAGCACAGAAAAATGTTTTAAGCAGGGTGAATATAGTTTTCCTGCCCCCTTGGGTGAGACGTCGCTGGGCATGCCTCAGCACTTTATCCAGGCGCTCTTGCAGTGGAAACAATTGTGAAGTCAGAACTATTTTTAAGTGCTTGAAAAAATCCTCCTGGTCAGTACTGTGGCTCCTAGTTTCTTAGAGTGGGCCTCAGGACATCAGGTTTTCCTCTAGACTGGTCAAGGTCCTCCATGTCAGCTGGACTCTCTTGTAATCCATTTGACTTTTTCTGTCCCTGAAACAGGCAAACAGGTGGTCAACCCCTTGATCTACAGAGAGCAGGTACGTTCCTTGAGCACCCACAGATTTTAGAAGCTCATAAGACCTTGTGAGCCCCACTTCCAACTGGAGATAGAAGTCTTCTACTAAGACCTATTTCTTCAGCTGAAGTCTTCCCAGATTCTGAACTCTGCTGAGAAGATGGCGCTTGAGGTGCCAGATTGATCCTGCAAAAACAACAAGGTAATGAATGGAATGGTCAAATTAATCAGAGTCACTGGCAATCACTATGGGCTTCATCCCAATACATTGTTTGTTGCCCACCATGCGAGCTCAGTTTAGAGCCAGCCATATGCAAATCAGTCTTGATCCTGACCTCATGGGAACAGTCCAGTTTTCCAGGTCCCCCCTGAAGCATAACACAAGCAACCTAGCACCAGTTTCACCCTAATTAGGGTTCACCAGCCAGGTATAGCTTGATTCCAGTGGCAGAGTGAGCCCAGGACCCATGTCTGGGCGTACCAGGCACACTTAGGGCGGCAACTGCAAAAATAACTAGGTGCAGATTTATCCTGTAAACAAGGCAATTATTGGGGAAAGTCTATCGCCTAATACTAAATTTGTTCTCATGGACCCCCACCTTTTTCAGCACTTCATCTTTTCTTTAATGTAAAATTACCCAATTAATCAATAAATCAATCAGTACTTGTAGAGCGCAGCATATCAAGTCAAGTCCCATCAAGTCAAAGCAGTCTTTATTTCATTCGTTATGATCATAAAAGACACAAAATTATTTACAATGTTACATCGTGACTAAAATTTAGGATAAATATGTGTACAGATTTAAAAAATACAACTGATATATATAAATACATAAGCAATATGAATCGATATGTTTACAATACGCTATAGAAAAATGTGTAAAACATTCTTATAAAATGTTAAAAGGATTAATAAAATTGGTAAAAAAGATACTATGGTTTGATACTACAATAATCACATCACTCTGTCGGCTTGGCTTGGCTATCGGTAGTATATTTGTTTCATTTTTTACATTGTGCTCAAACATTCTACCGAGTTTAGGAAGCATAAGCTAAATAACTATCGGGCATAGCTTATAATACACAGTATTTTGTGCAACAGATGTAATTACAATCTTCAGTGAATATGATAGCCAGCTCAAAAACGTAGCCATAGCTATAGCTATGGTATGGTTGAGATGATCTTTAGTATTCGAAGTGCTATTGCACTAGATCGGGTGCCCAGATTGGAGCAGATTGGTTTTAACCATTTACCCCTGGGGAGCTTGTACGCTGGGCAGACAAATAGGATGTGGACGATTGTCTTAATCTGGCCAGGGCTGGAAACACATTTGTTGTCCGATGGACTATGCCAATTGTGTGTGAACTATTTAATAGGGAGCGTACCCCCCTAAATTGGTGGTAAAGCTTCCTGTCGCGTGGTTTGGATATAAAATCCCAATAATCCTCGAACATGGTATCATATTGGTACTCCCAAAAAATACCCGACAGGGAGCTACTCTTAATGGAATATAGGCTATTTGTTTTAACCATATTCCAGTACGCTTCCTTAATGTCTTTCTTAGACGGAAAGGGACTAGCTACCGGGTCTTCCCAAAGATGTCTCATCCCCATCTTTCCCAGTGTACACTTTATATTTTGTAACCAGGGAATCTTACTTGATAGGTCTGCCCCCTTTACATCCTTTAATGCATCAGCGTAAAATGGCAATTGCGGGGTGGACTAGAGCTTTCTCCCGTATGCTAGGGGTCTGTAGCATGCTATATCTTCTATAGTACAGCAGCCCAAATCTAGATATAGGAGTTTGAGTAGGGTGGATTGCGGGAGACACGGAGGGCTCTCACAGATTTGTTCTGGGCTGTAACAAGAGCTGTCAAGTTTTCGAAGCCCTAGAGTCCAGCGCCATACAAGATTGAGGCCCTGAACTTTGTATCATATATCTTTAGTGCAGGGCCAACTGGCTTTGTTTGTGACAGCCTCTGTTCTTTCAATAGGGCCCCTGCCAGCTGTGCATGTTTAAGGGCCAATAAATCAATCTGCGGCTTCCAATTTAGCTTCCTGCCCAATGTAATCTTCAAATACGTAAATACGTCGGTCTGTTCGAGTTGGACCTTCCTAAACACTCTCCTCTTGATCTCTTTGCATTTGTGGAGAACCATGAACTTGGTTTTCTCCACACACCAGCTCATGGTCTCCACAAAATTCCTCACATTTTTTCAATGCACACTGTAACCCTTCCTGTGTTTTAGAAATAATGAGGGTATCACCAGCAAACATGAGTATTGGTATCTTCATGCCAGCCAATGTGGAAGTGTCAGTTGGGTTGCTGGTAAAGTAATTGACAACCCTATTAATGAATAACGAAAATAGGTTCGGCGCCAAGACGCATTCTTGGCGCACCCCTTTGGTTACTGAAAATCTATCTGTAACATTGCCCTGTGCTCCCCAATGTACCTGTGCAAAGTTTGAGTCATGCAGCTTAACTCCCAAAGAGAGTAGTTCTAGAGGCATCCCTAAATCATCAAGAGCCCCCCATAACTTGTTACGGGGGACTAGATCAAATGCGGATTTATGATCAATAAATGCTGCATAAATGGCTCTTTCCCAATGATAGCAATGCTCCAGTACATTAATATGAACTTGAAGACCCGGTCTATCGTGCTTACATGTTACGAAGCCAGCCTGTAGCGGTGTTAGAATATCGTTATCTTTTATCCAAGTCTGAATTCTGCTCAACACTAGCCTGGCTATGATTGTTTGCATTGAATCTATTAGGCTTATTGGCCTATAGTTACTGGAGCAGAAGCGGTCCCCTTTTTAGTAAATCGGAGGTATTTCCGCGCCACACCATGAATCTGGGATGGGGGCTCCACTGGCTATCGCATTGGCGAGTAGCTGGATATATATTAGCCAATTACCTTTATTGTATTAAAATAAATCAGCCGGGATGCAATCAAGGCCAGGGGCCATTCCTCTGTGAATTACATTCAGGGCAGGTTTAACCTCTCCCCTCTCAAAAAACACAACAGTATCAGTCTTGGGTATTTGTGGGTTGTCTGTACTATTGCATGTGGCAGAAAATTGGGCCTCAAAATGAGCGACCCACCATTCAGGGGCAACATGGTTGTTAGAGGTTTGTCCACAATCACCACTGCCCCATTTTACTATCTGCCAAAAATTCTGCATACTTCTTTCTTTGCTTGCTTGGAGGAGGTCTTGCCAGCGTCGTTCGTCCTACTCTTTCTTAGCTATGTATTGGGTTCTTTTGTACATCATCCGCGCACTTTTGATGTTGTCCATTAGTTTAGGTTTTATAGCTAGAGAAAGCCTCTTATGAACTTCTCTACAAGACTTATTGTACCAATTTACTGATTTGGGAGTGACCTTTCATTTTAATTTACAGGTTTTGATGAAAAAGGATTTAAGTTTGGTAAACATAGTTTTGTGGATGTGTATTATGTTAGCATTTATGTCCTCCTGAGTATCTAGGTTTTGAAGGGCTACTAGTGTACACTCCATCACTTCCTTCATCTGCTCTTACGAGGAGTCATTATCAATAATCATGGCCCATTTAACTATTCTCAAGTCATTGCATAAAACAGCATCTGCTGTCTCTCATTCAGTTACCGGCGGCTGTGCTTGCGGTGATCTCAATCCCTGCAGTGTCAGCAACAGGGGATTGTGGTCACTTTCACATCTCTCTTAGACCTCCATATCTGAAAGGAAGGACCATAGTTCCAGATTGATGAAGATGTAGTCAATGCGACTACTTCTATGCCCATTACAAAATGTATGGGCACCCTTTCTGTCTGAGGGAGTCCTCCCATTTACTGCCCTAATACCCCTTCCCAGGCATAGGCCTTTTAGCTAAAGCGCGGGATGGGATGGGACGGGATGTTCCATTGGGAATCCTCCTCTGCGCTAAGACTGCCATCTTCTTGGTCAAATGAGCAGTTAAAATCGCCTGCTATTACCAGGTTGCTTCTGCCCCTGTTGGAATCGATAAAGCTTTTAAGTAGCGAGGCTGTGTTAGATAGTTTACCACACCACCATCCCTCTTGCATATATGTTGATTACCAAAATATCTGGGGAATGTTTCTGGCGTAGGAGTCGGCCAAGATGTCAGGAGAATCTATTGGTATTTCCTCAACCCTATAGTTAGAATGCTGCTTGACCCATAGTGTGAGCCCTCCCGACGTTCTACCTCTTCGTCCACCCAGGGCCAGTTTTGAGAAGTTTAGATACTCAGGGTGGTAGATGTCGTGGTCCTCTATAAATGCTGACCATTCTGCTGAAGCTGTTTTTGTATGCAGTCCCACAGTATTCCAGGAGGCAAAGGCCAACCTGGTCATGGTTGGTGCAGAAATAATGGGATGAGTGACTACCTGGCCGCAGTTTTTGTAGTTTGGTAATAACTCTCCCAGATGATTATCAATGGGACAAGTATTATGGCTATCATTAGGATTATCCAAGGGCCCAGATATCCCATCCCCTACCCCTGGACCCCCATGGCCAGTTCATATAATGGCCCTGGTTTGATTAGACATTTCTCCCCCTTGCAGTTTAATTTTGTTGTTATAAAGTGGCATGGGGGTTGTCCTTAAACATCAATCTACCTTGTCTAGGGGGGAACTATTGTTGTTTCCTTGGGCTGAATTGTTACAGTTATTGCTATTATTAACTTTAGGAGGATTATTTTTTATCCTAATGTTAGTAGAGGTCATGTGGGAAGTCCTTAGGTCAAATGCAACCAGGTTGTCAGCCATGTCAGCAGATTTGAGTGTGAGACACACATGGTCTGTACTATCTCCCTTAGACTCAATCCTTTTGGCGGAAAGTAAGTCTTCCCTTATTACTGATCTACAGTTCCTCACATGCCTTAACCATTGGATGCATATCACTTGTGAGGGTATCCAGGGGCTGGGTTGCTGGGCTTAGTTGAAGAGCCAGGTATTGAGTCTCTTCCTGAAGTCCATCACCGAGGCTGATGTTTGGAGGTGGTGGGGGAGCGCGGTATAGGAATTGGTGGCAAGGTGGGAGAAGGAGTGGCCTATGCTGTGGCTAAGGTGGATGTGCAGTGTCTGTCTGAAGGCGAGAGAGGTAGAGTGAAGGTTTCTTGATGGCTGGTGGAAGCTCAGGCAGTGGATCATGTATGCTGGTGCTTGGTTGTGGAGGGCTTTGTACAGTTCCTCACATGCCGTAACCATTGGATGCATATCACTTGTGAGGGTATCCAGGGACTGGGTTGCTGGGCTTAGTTGAAGAGCCAGGTATTGAGTCTCTTCCTGCAGTCCATCACCGAGGGTGATGTTCGGAGGTGGTGGGGGAGCGCGGTATAGGAATTGGTGGCAAGGTGGGAGAAGGAGTGGCCTCTGCCGTGGCTACGGTGGATGTGCAGTGTCTATCTGAAGGCGAGAGAGGTAGAGTGAAGGTTTCTGGATGGCTGGTGGAAGCTCAGGCAGTGGATCATGTATGCTGGTGCTTGGTTGTGGAGGGCTTTGTAGGCGGGTGTCAGTAACTTGAATTTGAATCTCTCTTGGACAGGAAGCCAGTGAAGTATTGGGCGATGTGGGTCGGTTTGGACAGGTTGAGGATCAGTCTGGCTGCAGGGTTTTGTTTTGTCTGGAGCTTTCTTCTGAGTTTAGTTGTGGTTCCTGCATACAGTGCGTTGCCGTAGTCCAGACGGCTAGTGAACGAGGCTTGCGTGATTGTTTTTCTCATGCTGATGGGGAGCCATTTGAAGATTCTTCAGAGCAAGTGGGGAGTGTGAAAGCAGGTGGAAGAGACTTTGTTGATCTTTCTTTTCATGTTGAGTTTGCTGTCCAGGATGATGTCGAAATTGCAGGTATGGTCTTTTGGTTTGGGAGTGGGTCTGAGTTTGGCAGGTCACCAAGTGTTGTCCCCGAGTGAAGTGGGGTTGGCAAAGATCAGCACTTCAGTCTTGTCAGTGTTGAGCTTCACACAGTTGTCCTGCCCAATTAAAGATGGCAGAACCTAACGTCCACTAAGCAGGGCCTGTCATTAGCTCCTTAGCCACCCCATGATTTACATGAAGTCTTGTGCAATCTGACAGTGGTAAAAACTGGTTCTCTTTCTTACTGTGACGGGCTGTTCGGGTTGGACCTGGAAATGAACAGGAGATGCCCTCGTTGGTATCTCCAATACAAAATAGGTGGTGCAATAGCTGCCCTTTATTTGAAAAACTGATCTTGTCAAATCCCACTAAGCTAATGCCAGCTATGTGGAAAGCAATTAACACTCATTAGCATTTCCTGAGCTTAAAGGTAGGCAGGTCCTCAGAGGAAGAATTATTAATTCTTCCATCCAAGGATGAATATACCTGCTCTGGAGGTATGATTGGCAGAACTGTTTTTAAGCTCATTCACTAAGCCTAAAGTATTGTTGGGCATGACCCTTGCTACAACGTCATCTTCAAACATGTTTCCCTCACCCTTCTGTTTCCTGAACTCATTTGTTATGGCTTTTAGGACTTTGTGCACTTTACAACTGCTAAGCAGTGGTAACACATGTAATGTATTTATAAGTAAACACAAGGAGAAGATCGACGGAGCGCTGAAACTTTTCGGACACTCACCCCCAGTCACAGATCTGGGTTGAATCCATCATCATTCTTTAACTCACTTTGCCACCACAGGATGCTTGTATCCGGTCCAGGGAAGATATGGCCTGGCAGTTCAGGCTGGACTGTTTCCATGAGGCACAGGGTCAAGACTGATTTGCATATAGCTGTGTCTGAACTGGGGTGGCGAAGTGAGCTAAAGAACGATGATGGATTCCACCCAGATCTGTTGCAGGGGGTGAGTGTCTGAAAAGTTTCAGCTCTCCGTCCATCATCTCCTTGTGTTTGCTTTGTTTGCCCTAAGTTGGCAGGGTATGCCCAGACATGGGTCCCTTGCTCACTTTGCCACTGGATTCAAGCTAGCCTGGCTGATGATGGGTGATTAGCCAGAAACCGTTCCTAGGATGCTTGTTTCCATTCCAGGGAAGACATGGCTTGGCAGCTCGGGCTGGACTGTTCCCATGATGCACAGGGTCAGACTGATTTGCATATGGACTTGTCTGAACTGGGGTGGTGGAGTGAGCTAAATAATGATGATGGATTAAACCCAGATCAGTTGACTGGGGTGAGTGCTTGCATTGTTCAACACTCCGTCCATCATCCCCTTTGGTTTTGCTTTCTTTATTGCTCCCAGACCATGAGATGAAGGGGGAATAGGTGTTGGCAGGATGGACTATCTTTGACTTGCTAGAGGGCAGAGCTGTCACCTACCACACATGCACATTACAAAGGGTTTCACACTAGTATTTTGTGCCACCGGTCAAGCTGGGGCCAGGCATGAATTTCCAAACATCTTTCGGATAGAAACCAAAGGGCCCTTTTTCTACTTCAAAGCTGGCACCAACTATAAATATTGGACTCTCAGACCCAATTATTCAGTACATTCCTGGAGCTGTGGATAGTACAGAAAGGACGCCCTGCTTCTCTGCTGCTTAAGGCCTGCACTGCTTGCTGAGAAGAAAGACTGAACCTGTACCCTCCATCCCAGCCTGTAGTAACTCCGCGGGTCAGCTGCCTGACCTGTTCAGAGCTAAGGGTACATAACAAGCTCCCGAAGACTCCCTGTGACTGCCCAGCAGACCTGCTGCACTGGACCTGCATCTGGACCTGCAACCGGACCTGCCTTAGCCCTGCTGGCCTCTGCTGTAGGGAAATCCTGATCCGCAAGGGGCGTCCCTCAGGTTCTAGACCCTTACTGGGGCATCAATTGATCTCCTCCTTGAAGAAAATGAGAAATACTGAAATTCTCGGCTCTTCATGACTGCAAACTGTCCCTTTGGCACCAATATCTTGCTACCAGCCCAGACCGCCAACACAAAGATCTAGGAATCCCAACACTTCTAGCTACAGAGACCCCCCAGCAAGAATCTTTAATGTGAGATCTGCACTTTGAGCTTCAGCATCAACAGCCCACGGTGACTGCCAACGTGAATCTCCAGCAATGACCGTCCATGACGCCTGACAAGATCTTTGCGCTCCAGCGCTGACTGTCCATGACGTACGGCCTGCTCTTTGTGCTACAGTGACCACCATCCGTGATGCTCTCCCGGCCCCTTGCAGCCTCCTCCACCCCGAGCGGAACTCTTTGCGCTGAACTTTGGAAGGTAACTTTTTCAGCGGGACTAATCTGGTCCAGGTGTCAGGCCTGTACTCCATCCCAGTCATCCTGAACGTTTAACTTTCACCCAGTCTTGCACGACCAGATACCCACGAGTGGGGATCTGTGCTTTTGGCATTATACTTACCTTAAATGTTTACAATTGAATTTCCCCAGTTCTACTGATTGGATTTTTGTCATTTTGACCTCAAATAATATATTACATGTGACTCTAATTTCCTAAATTGGTATGATATTTTTCTTGTGATGTTTATTCACTTTAATACTTTTTGAAGTGCTGCATAAATACTTTACACTTTGCCTCTAAGTTAAGCCTGACTGCTTTTAAACCAAGCTACCAGTGGGTTAAGCAAAGATTAATTTAGGGTTTGCTTGTATTTCACCCTGAGAAGAATTGTGGTTGCTGCTTGAGTAGGGTTTTACCACCTCAACCAGTAACCTAATTTCGCACAAGTATGTATCTGCCAAGTTACTTTTCCACTTAAGTTATGAAAATCTGATCTCACTATTGAAACAGATTTTGAAAATTAAGTACAAACTAATTTTGAAGCATTTGTTCATAGGCTTAGCCTTCTGTGTACAAACCGAAGAACATGGTGGTGAGGTCAGAGCTTATCCACAGTCCAGGTGCCTCTCCAAAACTTTCTGTTAATTTCCAGGGACTATGCACAGTGACATATCTTTACACATGACTGGGGTGCATGGTAGTTGTCCACTTTGCCCTTGCCTTAAAACATCTTTGGGTCATGCAGTTATTCCACATTCCTGGGAGAAAAGCGGTATTTGTCAGAATTTTGTGTGGGGGTACTAGATGCAATCTGAGATTACAGTCCACTGGAATCTACACACCAAGGGGTATATTCACAAGAACATGTGATAACTACCGCAAGAGTAGCGTAACGCAACTTTCAACATCGCAGCCCATCGTGGGAAAATAACCCAGTGGCAACGTGGAATTCACAACACGGTGGAAGCATGCAATATTCACCAGATAACGCATCAAATGTCAGCATGAAAATCAACACGACGCTGCAAAAATGCAAAATGCAAAACGCAAATGCAAAATAAATGTGATGAGCCCAATCGCCGTACAAAAATCTGAGAAAACCAGCCACAGGCCTGCAAATCCCACGCATCTGGCTTGGAAACAGCACTATGAAAGAAAAAAAAAAGAAAAAGCAATTCAAACTGCGCTGCAACATGGATGCACCCGGACCGAGTGCCGAGGACAAGCCAAACCCCACAAGCCACATGGAGGTACTGCCATTAACCCTGTGTTCCGGGAAGGGCAAGGACAAGAGGAAGAGGAAGACGGGGTTCAGTCCGCAAGAAGACCGGATCATCATCACAAGGTGATAGAACACCATCAACAACTGTTCGGCACCTCCACTGCAGCACTGGCAACGAAAACCGAAATATGGCAGGCCATTGTCACCAACGTCAATGCAGTCGGAGTGTCGAGGAGGTCACTGGAGGAGATCAAGAGGCGCTGGTATGAAGTGCATAGCCAAACGAAGGAGAAGCTCTCCGCCAACAGGTAGGCAGCAAGGGCGACTGAAGGTGGGAGTCCTGCGATACAGGAGGAGATTGATAATCTGGAAAAAAAGGTGGCCACAGTCAGCAGTGTGGAGACGGTGGCAGGAATTGGGGGCCTGGACACAACACAATAAGACCGGACCCATCAGCAACAGGGTGATTAAGGACCAGGAACGGGGGGATGGGGGAGATGGGCACAATGGCACACATGCACAATTATGTGTAGCACACTGCACACTCACTATGATTGTGGAACATGTCACTGATAGCCTTGGCACACTGCAGCACATAGAAACGCCAAGCAGGCCCCCGTCCACAATGTGCACAAAAGGGCCCCCTCCATATCACCAATATCACAACTGACCCATGCACATGTGCTGAATCCAGCAAAGCAGCAGTTCTGTGACCACAATGACTATGCAAGTAGCACTGCATGCCCGATAGCATGGCAGCAGTCCAAAAACATGAGATGGCCTAGGAATCGACATGGAGGTAGCCCAGTGCGGATCACAGCAGTAAAGGAGCAGGTCACACTATGACATGTCCACGTGTACACACAACCCATGCTGCACTATTCACGCAGCAGACAAACAATGCACAAGGCCACAAAATCTGTCCTAGAGCACATATGACCCAAGTCAAAACAAATCAGGCCCCGGAAAGCACACAATTCAAAGGCACTCCGCCTCAAAGGGAGAAGGCTACACGAACTCAGAGCTGCAGGGGCAACTCACCCACAATGCAGCACACACACATAGCAATCACAGAACATCAGCAATGACAGCAATGAGGTACAAAGTGCAACACCAACACCATAGGACATGGCTCACAACAGTTCCCGCACGTGCAGAGTAACTGTCCACTCACATCTGGCATTGCCTGATACTATGTGATGGTAATGCACGGGTGCTACCACACATCTGTCATGTAGTCGTAACACACACTGACTGCCATCAAATAGTAGCTCCACCAAAACAGTGACAATGTACATTGGCATGCAGTCTGAATGTTAACTACTGCAAAACTTCAACATACATGTGTAACTCTGTTGACCTGCATCTCCCCTTTCACATTGCAGAGGGACAAACAACACCTCCTGCAGGGCACACCACACTTCACATCATTGATGATGAAGAGGACAACCTGTACATATGTCAAGACACCCTCCAACGGATAATGGACAGCCTCCGCACACCATCCCCAGGAGCAGGGCCGGCCAGCTGCCCAAGGTGAGCCCAGCACCTGCACAGACCACACAGCAGGAAGCACAAACCACCATGGCTGTCTCCCAGCAACCACGACCAATACATGGATTTCCTACAAAGGGTGTGGGGTTGCCAGGTGGAGTTGGCTGAACAACTGCGGGTGGATTTCGAACTTGTTTCAGCCAAACTGGATGCCATACATGGGTGTCTGAGTCCCATCAAGGACCATGTACAGTACCTATCGGAGACCCCCTGTATGCCCCAAGCTCTGCCACAGACCTTTGCTGACCTCGCTGGGGCCATGAATCGAATATGAGAACTGTCTGGTCTGACAGGCACCAGCGATGGCACAGTTGCGGAGGTCAATGGAGACCATGGAGCAGATGCAGGTTGGAAGTATGTATGCCACGGCTGGACACCAGCGAGTAGTATCTGGGAACTTCAATGCCGTGCAGTACTTCCTCTTGCCATTGCTGCCACTAACCCACTCCCAGATAACAGCAGCTGGAACATCGACATAGCTCCGACCCCTGATATGTTCGTGGCACACAGTGATGCTGCCCCATCACCTTCACAGTCTGTTGTGTCAGTGGCACACAGAGATGCAGTCATCACCCCACCACATACACCAGACACACTTGACACAGAACCTTTATCAGGGGAGTAAGAAGGGGATGAGAATTACCGTGTGAGGAAGGAGGCAGTAGCATCCATCACTGCCATATGCCCTGTCCCTGCCTGGTGATGACCTATGCATCATGCCATGGGAAATATCTCCTACTGACCACCGGAACACTCGGTGACATTCACCCGGACCCCGAAACAGACTCCCATTTCATCACTGTTGGCCAATCACACAGCAATCTAGCTGCGGACTGCACTCTCCCACTTCCTAATCACTTCTCAATCCCCAAAGGACTCTGGTTGGCCCACCGCTGGGCTTCCATGTGATGTGGGCTTGGATGGCCATGTACAGCTCCAGCTCCGTGAATCACTTGAATGTGAATAAAACATTCTAAAGCACATAGATGTGTCATTACTATGTTCACTCACATATGGGAGTATGGCTGGATGTAAGGACAATGATTGCACCTGAAGGTACACCCTCTTAACTGACATCTATGCGCATGTGTATCCCTGAGACACATGGCACATTTGATGACTGGGAAGGTGGGTTCTAGCTCTGTCTCCATTGCACATCAACAACAATCTCACAACGCCCCAAGTAGGCACGTGTCCATGTGTTGAATAGGGCTGTGTGTAGGTGTGACCAAATCGGTTGCAGGCCAGAAGTGGTGTCCTACATCGCATGTGTCAACAGAACTTCAGGATGCATACCTACTTACACACATCTGTGTGGACACATTCTGTAATGATTTATGACATTGCTCCACATGGTCAGAGGTTGGACACCATACTCACATTGCTGAAGTCACGTAAGTGCACATGTCGGCCAGCACCTATCCCAAAACAATGTCTGGCTCACAGAGGTTGAGCTTGCAAAAGGGATACAGCCCCATTGCACATACGTCAGTCAGTTCCTCCCTATGTAGGGACGATGCTCATTGTGACACACGAGTGGACAATAAAATCAACACACCTCACAGTTAGACACCAGTGGGGTGGCACAGACTTTATTGGCATCTGTGTGTCAATACGGTTGAGGCAATGACCACAACAGACTGGGATATGCTTCAGACACTTACATGCAGCATGGCTACATGTCGGGGTTCAGAAAATGTTGGTGCAAACATGGACAACAATCATCATGGATGGCAATGATCCCAGCCCACCTTGCCTTGCTGGTTGAGTCATGTGTTGCTTGGCGTCTGCCCAATTCCCCGTGTAAGGGGGCACGACTCACTGCCCATGGGATCTGCATAGTGCTCTGCTACCGGAGTGTGCCGATTGTCTGCTCTGCTGACAGTGATCAGGTGAAAGGGTCCAACAGGTTCACATGTCGTGCTAGGTTGCCATGTATGTGCTCTCCCCCAGCAGTGTGTCCGAATTGGCAACGTTGTCACACGATGCTCTGTTGCTCCGATCTTGGACCTATATCACCTTGCACAGGTGTGTACACACGCGTTGTTGCACGCACATGCATCCAGAGTCCGGCAGATGGCAGACATGTCCACTGTTGTGGTGGGATATGTGAGCAATCCCCATGATGCAACAAGTTGTTGGGACCTGTGCTGTGGGTCACAATCAGATGTGGCTGCAGGAACATAGTTACTCGTCCATGAATGCCCACGCATGTGTTCCAATAGTACATCGTTGTCGTGTTCAAGGAACACCAGTGTGAGCCAATCCATTAACTGGTCTGGGCAGGTGTGCTCAGCCCACACTGTTTCACCAATCTGCAATACAGGCAAATGGGGGAGCGCCTCGATGTGGTCACAGCACACGAGGAATTTTGCAATCTCCCATGCACAACTGACAATACATATGCAGTATGTCAAGGCATCCCATGCATGGCTGTCTCGGTTGAAGTCCTGTTTGTGTTCCAACAGGGGGCGCAGACACAAGTCAAAGTCCAATTCATCTACGGTTGTGTTGGATAGGCAGACCTCCATGTGACACTCGAATGTGCATGTTCGGCAGTGGAACCAGGGCTGGACGCAGGTGACATAGGCAATGCAGAAGCTGAGCCGGTAACTGATCCGCAGCACTGCCAGTGACACTGCGCCCAGTAAATGCAGCATACGTGCACGGTAATGTTCTATGTGACCGGGGTTGTGCATGTGCCCGGTATGGCCTGCCATTGCCTTGGTGCATCTCGTGGAACCGGCACTCTTCTGTCTTGCGGTAGTTGTGTGGAGGATATTCCACATCTCTGGACAATGATTCGAATGTGTGTGCAACGTTGGGCTGAATGGGTTGCTGTTTCCATGAGTGCTGTTTCCCTGAGTGTCAAGGGCATCCCATGAGGGGGTACCTCTGGCAGGGGCTTCTGCGTGTGGGTTGTGGATAAGTCGCATAGTTAATTTGCGCAATGCGTGGTGTGGGAGTCGTCCCCATCTGCCATGGCATCTCTCTCAGGGTGTTCCAGGCGCGTTCTGGACCAAGGTCAGAGGTGCAGGTGTCCTCCGACCTTCTGCATTGGAACAATGGAGCTTTCATCCCTGATGTTTGTCTGACTACTACTTGCGTTTTCGGAATGTAATGTGGCTTTGGCGCTGAGATTAGGACAAGGTCTTGGACTCATGGTGTACGGATGGCGATACCCACACACACATGTTGGCATGTGGTGCCAGGTACCCTGCAAGGCCTTGCGCTGCTTGTGCAATCTCACTCTGTCTCTCTCCCTCGCTCTCTCCCTCTCTTTCCTTTGTTGGGAGCATGGTACACATTCTTCTGTTGGATTTAGTCTTCCGGATTTTCCAATGAGGACCCACTAGGACTCATCCAAATGGTTGTTTTGGCTTTTGTTTGCATGGTGTTGTGTTGGTGTTTGCATTGCTGTATGACTGATTCTCGATTTTCTGGCCACACATGTACGTTGATTTTCCTGGTTGTGCGACATCAGGCAAAATATTTGGTTTTGGATTCGTGGTGTTGGTCTGCAGTTTCTTAGCCCAGCGTTGGAGGTGGGCCCGGGAGGGGGGGTGTTGCGGGCCAGGGTGTGGTGTCGGTGGGTGTTGTGACCCTCTTGGGTGTCTTATCGCCGATCTGGCTGGTCGTTGTGAATGTTAAGGTGTCGTGTTGTTGCGGCTTTTGGTGCTGGATCGCCTACTCTGCATCTCATTAGCAATAGTTGCGGGGGGTCCTCTGTGGCGATGTTTTTTGTGGCTGCTATCGCGGGGAAACTGGGGCTGTGGGCTGTTAGCACCAGCTTGTGAAGGGGGGGTACATTTATCATGACTTTGACTGCGATAAAGTGCTGTTAATTCGGTGATAGCTCTTTGTGAATATGCCCCCCAAGTTTTGGCTCATTCATATTGAGGGCCTTGGCGGTATTGGAGAAAAGATAGAGAGGATTTTCCAAATAGTATGTACTTGGTATTTAGCTGCAGTAGAGATGATGTACAGAAAGAAGTCTAATTCTGTTTTTGTATCAAACATCACATCTAGACATCTGGCTGCTGTGGTGTGAATATTAGGACTGCAGAGGCACAGAGTGCCCAAACATCATTCAAATATAGGTATTCATGTGCTGAGGAGAGGTGTAAAAAGCAGAAAAGAGAAGTTGATTACAGTATCATCAACATAGAGGTGAGCTGAGATTCAGAAGGAGAAAATAATGTCATACATGTAGAAGGTGTACTGTTAGAAGACTTGAGAACCCCTCACTGAGCCTTGAAAGAAAAGGAAGCAAGTAAGTCTAAAAGGAGAAGTATGGGCACATGTTAGGATGCGAGAGGATTGTTATGTTTTAGGAAGGCATGTAAACAAAAGAGAGGATGGCGAAAAATATATATTCTAGAAACACACTGATATTACATATATAATTTAATTTTCATGTAAACGAATTGACTGTAAACGGCCTCATCTTGTAATTTGACAAAGATGGATTTCATTTATTTTGGATCAGTAGGCGAAAGTAAGAATGTGAGTTTCAGCAAATGCTTTTTTTCCTGATTTGTCTTTGGTTTGAATCCCATCATTCTGCATTATCATGTGAGTATTCATTGGTGAAATTAGAATGCAGTCAAACGCCTGCCCATTAAAAAAGAGCTGCTTGCATACAGGAATCATTTGTCAATGTCCTCAGCTGGATTGTCAAGGAAGCAAAAGTACAGTATGTAAAACAGAAATGAATAATTTGAGGTAATATGGTTACATTTGATATTACAAAAAAAGTGTAAGTAGAACATGAAAGTGCTCATTTATTCTCTTTACCTAGCAGTGCTTTGTGAATTTCTAGATAAATATGGCATGATACATTTACATCCTCTAGTGTTTTGCAGTGGTTGTCACCCTGGAAATAGTCGCATTTTATCATGAGTCCCTGGTGATGCATTACTCAGTCGGAAATTTTCAATGAAAGAGTGTCTTACTTTGTAGACGCGTGAATGCCAACATCATGATCAGTATATCCGCATGAGTTACAGATACATACAATCAATGAGGATTGAATAGTCAGTGAGCATCTTGAACACTTGGACAACAGGGGCCTATGTTGATGTATGCTGATGCAAAAGGTGAAAAAGATGATAGTTCTGTAAAATCATTGGAAACAACCTGCGTTTGAGTCACTTCCCCCCAGATTTTCATCCCATCAACTTGGCTGGCTTTAGAACGCTCTGCAGACACTTCCCTGTATTCAGTTTCAATTTTGGTAAATTCAGGTGAGTGTTTTTTCAGTATTTTTCAGTGATTTCAATACCTTAAAGAAACAGTGGTTATCAGTGGTGACACATTTTTGCACCATTAAAATCAACAGAAACAGTGTTTTTCCGGTGTTTATGGAACGTTTTGCTATTATTTTTGCTTGCTTTCTACACTGATGCTATATAGATAGTGTACGTACAGTGTATATGAGGGCCAAATGCATTTTTACAAATCAAACATTGTAGTACACTAAATAATATTTTTTCGGTGAGTCTTTAGTCATGTCACTCGCTCTTTCCTTCCCATGTAAACTTTTATCTGTGAAAAGGCCCTCTAAATATTGACACTTGAGACGGGAAACCCCAAAAGAGTCAGTACACAATTTGCTAACTCTGGCCACTGACATAGCTTTTCGTGCCAATACTGGTGCACCTGAAGATTGCAATTCTCTGGAATTGGTTCAGCAACATATGCATTGAAATGGGTTCATATGCTCCAGAGTAATTGAAGCAGTCACAAATGAAGCAGTACTTTTTAAAGTCTGGAGAAAATTCCCCTTTAGGCAAGAGTTCTAGAACTTGTGCGAGTACCACAGTGAGGCTTCATTGACTTCAAATGTCATTGTTGGTGAAGGACATTTCTATGCATCATTGCAAGCCATTTCTCAGCCATTGAAAAATAAAATGTCCTGAATTGCTCCTCAACATTTCTTTGCTAACCAAGTGTCAAGCATTCTAACATAGAACATATGTGTGTGGGCCTCCAAAATGAAGCATGTGCCTGTTTTTTTATTTATCAATAACAATTTCACAATTTTTATTCATTATGATTTGGAATTCCAAAGAATTCCACATAAAAATACATCTTAAAAACACATTACATTCCAAATAATTGCCAATCTAAATTCATCTTTTCATTTTATCTAAAAACACAGAAGACAAATCAGTAGCAGCCGTTCTTGAGGTTTTCCAGTGCCAGAAGGGGTGAACCTTGAGTAATCAGATTGTCATACATGAATTCTTATGGGCTTATACGGACTTATAATCTAATACTATCATAAAACGTTCAAAAATAACACTTATTGTAAAGTGCAAAGATTTAAAATTCGCTATACAGTTCTAGATAATGAACAAAATAACCATGTAATAAAAAATAATGTATCTGTTCAGTGAACTGTACTGTATAACCAGCAGCATAATAACAGTGCAAAGTAGTTCAATACTATAGACTCGCCTTTTATTTAGTATGAAGTACACAATAATTTAGCAGCAAACCAAGGATTTAGTAAGGTGCTTGAGATCCTAGAGGATAAGTAACTAGAAGAAGAAAAAGTTTATAATAGTGCCCATGCTTGATTTCAAACCTAATAAATCGGCCTTAAAGACGGAAGGGTAAAAAAAGTGCAAAAATCGTGAAATACACAATAGTTTAGCAGCAAAACAAATTTAGTACAGTGCTTGAGATCCTAGAGAAGACTAACTAGCAGCAGAAAAAGTTTGTAAAAGTGCACATGCTTGATTGTAATCAAAGTAAATCGGCCATAAAGACCCGAAGGTCAAGAAAGTGCTAGTGCTCAATGCATACATATTAGGAAGATCCTTACAACATTAATCTATATTTAAAAATTGTTTAAAAAAAAACGAATCATTTTAAAACACATGAGTTCAGATGGGGAGACAGCAGACAATTTCGGGCCTCTTCTGTTGTGGTGATATTATACTTTAAAAAATAATTCCTTAGATATCTACGACGTATTGATTGTAATGCGGGACAAAAAAATGAAACATGATTCAAGTCTTGTATACAGGAATTACATAAATAACAATACCTTTCGTGTCTAGGAATACCCTCCCAAGTTCCTGTTACAATTCTTAGTGGGAGTAAATTCAATCTCAGTAGCACCCTGCGCACTCCATGTTTAAGATTCCATAAAACATAAGGTTGGGGATTGTTGACAATACTGCCCCCCCCAATACAATCAATGTTTCTATTCTCTGAGCACATTTTAATATCTCCTTCACAAGAAACCCCGTAGATTGTTTTCTTAATTATAGTTTTCAAAGCCCTTTTGCAAAGTACCACCACCCCATCCTTATCTAAACCAAACATTGATAATGCTTTTAAATTAGTCCTCAAAATAGCACTTTTTTCTTCATATTTACAAATATTTCTCTGTACAGTGCTTGCCGTAGCAGGTTCTAAGAGCTATTTAACAGTGCATTACACCATTTTAAGCACGCAGCCATTGATAGCACATAAGTGGAAAGAAGACCAAATTCGAGCCTAAGCGCTGCAATTGGTGCGCGTGATTCAAATTACATATTTTGCACCAAATTTGACCTTCCACTTTCTCGAATTTGACCCACTCTTGTGCATCTATTGTTTTACTGGTGTAGCTCAGGGTTGGTGGGATATTTATTTATCTATATAGACCGAAATAATGTGTGAGAAATGTCTTTTCCCACAGTGTGTGTACAGACGATTAATTGTAGAGGCTTGTGAAATTGCTCTGCCTTTGCAATGGTCCGTATGTCTATTAGCTGAGCACCTCTCTGTAAATATTTTTCCTAAATATGGATAACATTTTACTACTTCCAATTTCTCTTTTCCCAAGAACAAATTAAAACATTTTTCCGATCTTACATGCTTGGTAACTAAAAATCATGACTTTACTCTTTAAAATATTTATTTTTAGATAATACTCTTCTGTGCACCTAATTAGCTCAGCAAGCCGTCTTTGCAGTGAAATCCATTATTATGGCATCATCTGCATACAGCTCAGCTCTAAGTTTCCTAATTTAGGGGATACCCTTTACTAAGCCCCACTCTTCTTGGCAAATCATTAATATAGATGGAAAAAAGTAAACCCTGCTTCAACCCATTGTTGGTTACTGAGAAAAACCAGCAATGGACCGCACACCGCTAGCCCCTCCTCCGGGTTGCCCCTAAGCACTCTGGTATGTGCAGTGCCTGAAGTTTGAAGAATTACTGAAAGTTCGTAAGTGGTTCACCTATGTAGGTGCAAGTAGATACTTGTTATTCCCCCGATCTCTAGACCCGGGACATGGCCCGGGTTTCGGGATATCTTCCCTCATCAGTAGAGAAAGTTAATAGGGGTGGAAGAGAAGGCCGCCTCGTAACTGTCACGGGCCTCGTTGCCCAGCACGCAGGTGCGTCGTCCAGAAGCTCGTCAGCTTGGGAGGCTCAAGGGAGCCCTTAGGTAGAAAAATCAGCAATGGACCGCACACCGCTAGCCCCTCCTCCGGGTCGCCCCTAAGCACTCTGGTATGTGCAGTGCCTGAAGTTCTTAATTATAGTTTTCAAAGCCCTTTTGCAAAGTACCACCACCCCATCATTATCTAAACCAAACATTGATAATGCTTTTAAATTAGTCCTCAAAATAGCACTTTTTTCTTCATATTTACAAATATTTCTCTGTACAGTGCTAGCCATAGCAGGTTCTAAGAGCTATTTAACAGTGCATTACACCATTTTAAGCACGCAGCCATTGATAGCACATAAGTGGAAAGAAGACCAAATTCGAGCCTAAGCGCTGCAATTGGTGCGCGTGATTCAAATTACATATTTTGCGCCAAATTTGACCTACCACTTTGTAGTGATTATGTCCACACAGATGATAATGTAGAGATGTTTATTTGTAATCAAGTAGTTAAGATGGTAATAACACCCCACCAGGAACATCTAGCATGATGCTCAGCCCAATGCCAACTGTCATCCACAGTCCACAGAGCCCCAACATTCTACAATACATCATAGCCGCAACATTCCACAAGCTGGGGTAGAGAAGGAGATAATATGCAAAGCATAAACAGGATGTAAGAACACTACATCTTCCCCCTTTGTCCGAAATGAAAACAAACAGAGAAAGAACACAGATCAGAAAGAACCCCGGTAAGAAAGAACTAAAGAAAGGTAAAACAAACAGAAGAACAAAACCCATCCTCCTTTAGAATAGAAAAATGAAAAAGTCAGGAAGACAAAAAGAAGCAAGCAAACATACAAGAACCTATCCACTATCCCTTCAATAACAGAAGAAAGATAAGAAAACAGCAGACAGGAAAACTAAGATTGAAAATACCAACGGCTAACCGACATACATACCTACTGGCCAGACAGGAATGCAAGACGGATAGACAATAGTATAAGAACCAAGATAGCGTTAAAAGTCCAACCCTCAAATATATATGGTAAAGAACCACAACACGAGAGTGAGAACAATATAAAAACAAGAGAAAACAGATAAATTTGCAACATCAAAAGAAGACAAAATTACCCGTCTTCCCACAAGAAAGTTAAACATAAGCATGTAGAAAAAACTATTACAATGAAGAAAAACTCTCCCACAAAAGGGATCCAGCGTCTCAAACTGAAGAACAATAAATGTAAGACATAGAATACCCAAATACAACCCTAACAGAGGGATAGAAAAGGCTCCTCATATAGAAAAGCAGTATGTAGACTGCGTATATGGGAATAAAACCCAACAAAGTCCCTTAGCACTGAGAAAATGGGACTTAGACCAAAAATTAGAAACCTAGGTGGGACTAACATCCCCTAAACAGGTGGGACTGACACCCCCTAAACAAAGGTAAGTCCCTTAGCACTGAGAAAATGGGACTAGAACCAAAAATAGAAACATAGGTGGGACTAACACTCCCTTGCCAGGTGGGACTGACACCCCCTAAACCTAGGTGGGACTAACAGCCCCTAAACAGGTGGGACTAACACCCCCTAAAAACTGGGTAAATTGGACTTAATCCAATATAGTGCATAGGTGGGACTCAAACCCCCTAAAAACTTACGAATGAGTCAAAAGGAAAAAGAACGTTTGAAACCCAGAAAAACCAAAAACTTTAAAAAAATAGGATATGGGACTTAAAACCCACCCCTAAGGATTATGGGACTACAACCCATTCCTACAAACAAAAACACACAGCGTCAGGACAAAAGATGGTAAGTTACATCAAAAGCAAATCCCAAACTGTAAACTACTCTTTTGCAAAAGTAAAAAACACAGTGCTTAAATAAATAAAAATAAGATGAACATTTTCCACTTAAAACACCACTACAAGGAAGCGTAACCTTTTTCTTTGCCTTGTGAACCGATCGTGTCCCAATATCAGCCTTGTTAAAAAAAACTTTTTACTCTATACTAAAACCGAAAACTTAAACAGCAGAATGTAAAACTCTTCGAGGAATGAAGCACCAGTGAAAGACTTTAAAATTAGACTTTGTATGAAAAGAACTCCGATGACCTTTCCAACTATGTCTTGCCAACACTAGAAAGAAATGTCTTGAAGCAGCAGAAAGTACCTTGAAACTCCAAAGTGTGCTACGGCAATATTCCCACTAATCAAACGTTTGCGAAGCATCTTGTCCAAAATAACTGCTTAGATACACAGAGTTGGCAGCCACCCATTGCGCCCGTTAAGTTTGTAGATGATCTTCGTAGCGATGCAGGTTGATCCCCGGCATATGATCCATGGCATACACACTGTGTAAAGTCACTTTTTTTTTAAGACCGAACATCTTCATAGAAAGCCAACTATAAAGAAAAAATGGCGGCACGTGATGGACGTAATGCCGGTTGGCTCAAGGCAGCAGCGTGCGCCAAAACGCTTGACGGCAGCGCTGCAGTCGATGTGTCACAGTGTCGATTGTCGAGAAGATGAAGAAGTCTCCAGAGTTTGCACGAGACGCCAGAACTGCTCTCAGGTAAGCGCGAGCACAATTTTTTTTAATTTAAGAGTGGCAGTTTGAAAATGCGACACACTTGAAGGACTATTATTAAAAAAAAACATTACATATATCCAAAAACAAAAATTAAAATATGACTGTTTGGCTTGAGAGTCTGTTTGGCTCGACAGTCAGTACACGATGCCCCCAAATTTATCCTGTGACCTGGTTTCACTCTTCCCGGTACCACAACAGATAAGATGAGGGAAACAGACAAAGATCAAGCGGTTTCTTTTGCAAGTCTGTACGAAACCAGATAGTCAACCGCCAAACACTTTGGGAAATGCGAGTCAAATAAATAAATTGGCTTACTATACATGAAGAGTGTCTTTTTGCAGTTCCTAATACGCATGAAGAATTAAATTGTTTAGACACTGAAAAGCACGCATCAGTTGACGCAGAATATCTTTTCAATAATGTCCTTGCGCAGGTTTCATTTGATTTATAGCAGACACAAAGAAGGAACAAAAACATGCTTACTCTTGTTGAATGTCCAGGTGAGCCGCGCACAACACGCTTGAGCAGGGCTGTCCGATCTGAATGACACTGGTGGGGCTTTAAAATGTGCTGATGTTTCCTTAGTGGCTCCTTGGTTTTTGGCTCCTTATGTTCCTTAGTTTCTTCATTTGATTCATGTAGCTCACGCTTGTTGTGGCTTCTTGCTGAAATCTGCGCCATGTGTAGTTGCTGTAAACTGCGCCAGTCGCTTTTTAAAAGTAAAGTAGAGGTTTCTTTAGCCACTTGTACCTTGATTTAAGCGTAGATTCTCCTAGTCCTCGTCGCCATAAATAATGTAGTGATTATGTCCACACAGATGATAATGTAGAGATGTTTATTTGTAATCAAGTAGTTAAGATGGTAATAACACCCCACCAGGAACATCTAGCATGATGCACAGCCCAATGCCAACTGTCATCCACAGTCCACAGAGCCCCAACATTCTACAATACATCATAGCCGCAACATTCCACAAGCTGGGGTAGAGAAGGAGATAATATGCAAAGCATAAACAGGATGTAAGAACACTACACACTTTCTCGAATTTGACCCACTCTTGTGCATCTATTTTTTCACTGGTGTAGCTCAGGGTTGGTGGGATCTTTATTTTATAGACCAAAGTAATGTGTGAGAAATGTCTTTTCCCACAGTGTGTGTACAGACGATTAATTGCAGAGGCTTGTGAAATTGCTCTGCCTTTGCAATGGTCCGTATGTCTATTAGCTGAGCACCTATTTGTAAATATTTTTCCTAAATAGGGATACCATTTTACTACTTCCAATTTCTCTTTTCCCAAGAACCAATTAAACATTTTTCTGATCTTACATCCTTGGTAACTAAAAATCATGACTTTACTCTTTAAAATATGTATTTTTAGATAATACTCTTCTGTGCACCTAATTAGCTCAGCAAGTCGTCTTTGCAGTGAAATCCATTATTATGGCATCATCTGCATACAGTTCAGCTCTAAGTTTCCTAATTTAGGGGGATACCCTTTACTACGCCCCACTCTTCTTGGCAAATCCTTAATATAGATGGAAAAAAGTAAACCCTGCTTCAACCCATTGTTGGTTACTATTTTCCTCGAAAGTCCTTGTGTTCCCCCCAATAATACCTGAATCCAAGTGGAAGAGTGGAGAGCAATTATTAATCATAAAAGATTCCCTGGTATCCCTATAGTGACCAATGTCCTCCACAGCTTCCCCCAATCTACTCTGTTGAATGCTGTGGAGAAATCTATAAAAGCCAGATATAACGGCACACCCCGACTTACTGGATATTTTTCAGTTAAAGTTTGGAAAATGGTAATATTATCCAGTGTGCCACTATTCTTACAAAATCCTGTTTGTTCCGAAGGGATAAAATTATTTCCAAATGCCCACTCTTGAAGATGAGTGAGAAGACTCTTTGCAAACAGTTTGCGGGTTGCATCCAGGAGCGAAATCTGTCTAAAACTGGCTGGGGAATATTTTGGACCCTTTTTATATAGCGGAACTAGTATACTTCCCTTCCAGGATTGTTGAATATTACCATGGATATAACAATGGATGAACAATGGATGCAGAAATTTTGCCCACTCTTCACAATCCTTTTTTATTATGGCTACTGGTACATCATCTAAACCCATTGCGTTGGAATATCTTGCCCCTTTAATGTAACCCTCAATCTCTATGCATGATGGTGCACTATAGTCGATCCCCACAGTTGGGGTAATGGTAACCTCTTGGTTCTGTCCAACTGCGAGATTTAAAGCATAGGCCTGGGAAATGTACATGGACCATTCTGCTCCTGGGATTAAAATAGGTTTTGACTTCTCTCTCCCATCACAGAATTTTGCTATCAGTGCCCAATACTTCCTAGTGTCCCCGGAAAGAAACACCTCTCGAAGTCTAACCCATTTTTTGTATTCAGCCCTCCTACAATCCGATGTTATTTTCCTTTTCTGTACCTGTTTCAGTCTACTTATTTCTCTCTGCCTTTGTATCGTGGGCACCCTAAATTGGTATCTAATAAACTATTAATTTCCCATGGTATTATTACTAATGGAGTAAAACTAATAACTTGTTTCTTTCTTCCAAAAGTTCAAATTGCAGCCACGACTCTCTCAAACCTCGGAACCGGTGTTTCTTGTCTGGAAATAAAGGCAGTATTTTCAAATAACCTCTTAAAATAAGAAAGCAAATTATTTGACCAGCAAGTACGCCCATTATTACGATTATAAGAGACCTTTTCATCCCTCTGATTCCAAAGTTCAGGCTTCTCAATTTCTATGTCCATTTTTACAGCTAAAATATTATGGTCACTCATATTTGTGGCATATACCTTAAATTGTGTACATACATTAAATAGTTGAAGAGAGACTGCCATATAATCAATTAAGGAGTGACCATGTACACCCCAGAAGGTATAAGCTGTGGGAGAGTCCTCCGGGAATCTACTGTTTAACGTTACAAGGACTAAACTTCTAAAATTTTGCAAAAGTAACAAGCCTCGTCTATCTGACCTTAGACAGTACAGAATCTGGGATAGCCCATACCTCCTCCAGTTCCGGGTTAGAAAAAGACATAACTGCACTAATGGATAATTTAGTGGTAAAATCACCCACCATCATTATACATGAGCATTCTTCATTGTTACTTAACCCTTGCACAAAAAAATACAGATAGAGTCGACCAGTACGTGTGATGCTCTCCCTGGGGGAATATACCAGTAAAAGAGAAATTGCTTGCCCCAGGTTATCTTCACCTATCCTCAACTTTACTCCAATACAGCATTTTGAGGGGTGCTTATGATCACAGGATCCCATCCTATGTCACATAATTAAACCTCCACTTGCGTGCCCTTTTACAGATTATTTTGCTGTACAACAGTACACATAAAAATTATCAAACTGAAACTCCTCCCCCATCCCCATTTCCTGGAGGCAAATTATTTTGGGGTCAAATTGTAATAGTGATTTTAACTTACAACTCGTTTTTCCTACCCCTGCCACATTCCAGGATAGGATGTTTCCCAATTGGCTACCCCCACACTTTGGGCTTAGTGGTAGACATTTCTGACCCATCAGGGTACCTGCAACCCAGCTCCACTTTGCTACCTCATCCTCCACATTGGAACTAGTAGGCCTTTGGGTTTCAGGTGCTAAAATGTTAATTTCTCTGTTTCCTAGGCTTCTCCCTACTGTTATTTCGATATATTTCAGGTTCATGGGGATATTTGCAGCCCTATTATTAGGGAACCCATACCCTTGCATCTGATGAATCGTTCCTAATCTTTCTAATGGGACTCAGCAAGGGGGTACAGTAGAGATCACATCTATACCTCTTTTTCTAAAGCAGTCTGCATTAGCTATAATCAGTGTTGACACTACCCCTGACGAGAATGTAACTCTAGTACTTGGGGGAGTGCTCATCCAGTTTAAGTAGACCATCTCAATATTTTTACTTGTTATTGGTCCAAAATCCTTTATTTCTGTTAACATCTGTAGGAGGGCATTGCTATTCAATAACATTGGTTCAGTTCCAAACAGAGAGACAAAAAACAAGGTCCTTCTCACCTGCCCAACTCCTGGCCTATTACCAGGCTGCCCTAAAACTGAATCTCTCTCGAACTTGTCCCTATTACTGTTAAAAACTGTGAACAAGTCCCCAACCGCAACTGTCCCAAGGCCGGATTCAAACCGTACAGGGAAAGTATCCCGTACACAGGGATGGAGTGCGGCACCTCCAGTAGCTAAATATTGATCTATGGCAGGCTCAAATAAATTTTCCATTACATTTCTTGATATGGGGTCTCTACTTATCTCATGGTTTATCCCACTTTCTTCCTGGCCCTCTTGATACTGTGGGTCAGTCAGCACCAGGTTCAAACAGATCGACTGATTATCATTATCTTGCCTAGTCTTTTGACCCGTATTCAATATGAGTTGCTCCAAAGTCCCTGTGTCCTTTCTACTGGGAGGAGATTTTGTACTATTTACTTCCTCGCTTACTGGAGGGAACGTCAATTTTTTCTGTTTTTGTTTAGAGATACGTTGAATCCTGTTCTTCTTCTTACCCCTTCGACCAATTCTGATGTTACCTTCACGCAATACTGGGGCCTCCCCTAAGGGTACAATATCTGAGGTATTTGCTAATTCTTCACTTAACTGTAGGCTTGGGCTGTTTGGGTTAAATCTTTTATAAATAGAGTAGACTCGTAGTGGGGGAGTGTTGGAACCTAATGATGTCAGGTCACCTAGGGTAGCAAAAATCAAAAGAGGCACATGTGTAAAGGTTGCAAACCACCCAGCAGTAATCCAATGCAATATCACTCAAGAATGACGCTACACCAATGTTTGGAAAAATACTAGCTTGTTTATAAAAATATTCTTTGCTCTCTTGTCTTCAGAAATCACAGTTCAGTCTATTACATTTATCCATGAAACTATTATGATTTTCAAAGTTGCCAAATCATGTCATTAAGCAGTTTTTCAACTTAACAGCACATTACATTTAGTCATGAGTTTAGTAAGTTCCTCAGAATTGCCAAAACAATCACACTACTTGGCTTTCTAACATTGCATCACATTACAGTAGTTCACAAGAAGCAGTGTCTGCACTTCCCTAGAAAAGGTTTGCACATTTACTCCCTCTCCACCACTAACATCCAGAAGAATTGGTGAGCCTTACTCACTTTAGTTGCCCTATCAAAGCTCCTCACCAGATCTAACAAAGGTAAGGGGGAGGGACTGGTATAAAGTAGTCTAATCACAGAGGGGGAACATCCTGCATTGAAAATTATGTCTCAGTAGTTTCTTACAAGAAGCTTGATGGCATTCCCCAGTACCAGCCCAATCCTTGTTTGGCCAACTGGAAGTCTTTGTTCCTTTGAAGGAGACTCTATGGCTTCCAACATTCCCCTCAAAACCTCCTTACTTCATTTGTGTTGGGCCCCCCGTGGGCCTGTGTTTCTGTCTGGCAGGGGTGGAAGGAACCAATCTTCCCCGGCACTCGATGCGGTCCTTCGCCCCTCCTCCCCTGCTCAAGTCCGCTCCTTCTCGTTGGAGCTTAGGCAGAGAAAGGGGTTTCACAAGCGGAGAAGCGCCAGTGCTCGCTTCCCGCCCGCTTCCTTGGGGTTCTCCCATCAGCCGATCCGCGACGTATCCCCCGCAGCGGTACTACCGCGCACGTGCGGGAGACTAGCGGACCAAGACCGGAGTCTGCCCCGGCCGCCTACCGCTGGTAGTGGCTCTCCCGCGGGCCTGCTCGCTGCTAGGCCCCTCCTGACAGGGAGAACTGAATCCACATAAGGCATGCGCAAAGGCGCCCGACTTCCGCACAGCCAGTCCCCTTTTCCTCAGGTCAGTGGCGCCGCCTCACCAACGCGGCCGGTGCCCCAGGGGTCCTGATCACGGCTGAATCGGCGCTGCCACTAGGAATCCGACACCCCTCTCCTTCCTCTGACTCACGAGTGGAAAAGGTGATTCGCCGGCTGCACGACCGGTAAGGGACCTCAGGGTCACAAGGGCAGTAACCTACTTTAACCCCCAAGGAGATGGGTAATAGAGGTGAATCTCCTCACGTATAAGCTCCCAGTTCTCTATCCTTATCAGGGACCTACTGTCTCTCTGTACTGGACAGGGGCTGGTGATAGGGGGGCACTCAGTTCCGTTCTCACAGCAGGGACCTTCGCAGTTCCACAGTCCACTGGCATTAACCCCTTCACCTAACTGTCCAGGGTCAGCAGGACGAAACTAACTCGGCTAGGACAACAGGAATGGGGGGTTGGTGAACCCAGACAGAGAGCAACCCTTGTAGAGCAGTCCACCCTTCAGGACCCTACCCCTTCCAGACCTCAGCCTTCACTCTAGCTGTTCCTCACTAGCAAGACAAGATGGCTGTCCAGCATTCCGCCTTTTATAGGCTGACCCTCAGAGGTCCAGAAGGGACCAGAAGGTTCTGGAATACCCTATTCTATCCTATGGGACAGGTTCCAGGTATGTCAGTTATGACAGTTGGTAGCCACCATTTTGTGACTCCCAGGAAATTCCTGTCAGGAAAGGCCTCTAGGCCTGAGGTGAAAAATGATGAGGGCGAAAGAGCACCTATCCCCTAGACCAACACCTTGAAAAATCTAGTGGACACAAAAATAAATAAAGGCATGAGGGGCAAAAAGGGGACAAAATAAATAATAAATTGGAGGGACTACGCAAAAGGTCAGACAGGTCTAACACGCGTCCCCCCCAGCTGAAAGTGGGGAGAGCTACCCAACCCCTTGGGAGTCCTCATCACTAGGGCGGAAATACCTAGAAAGACCGTCTGCATTGGCGTGGTCCACTCCAGGTCGGTGTTCCACCCGGAAGTCCATTCCCTGTAGGGAGATGGACCTTCTCAGCAACTTGGGATTCTCCCCCTTCATCTGCATCAGCCAACGAAGGGTTCGGTAGTCAGTCTGAACCAGGAAGTGCGAGCCAAACAAGTATGGCCGCAGCTTCTTCAGTGCCCACACCACCGCAAAAGCTTCCCTCTCAATTGCACTCCACTTCTGTTCCCGAGGAAGCAGTCTCCTGGATAGGAAGACTACAGGCTGATCCAGGCCCTCTTCATTCAGTTGCGATAACACTGCCCCAATGCCATGTTCTGATGCATCTGTCTGGACAATAAACTCCTTGGAGAAGTCTGGGGCCCTCAGGACCGGTGCTGCACACATTGCCTGCTTCAGTTTTTCAAACGCTTGCTGACAAGCTTTCGTCCAAACGAACCGTCGAGGTTGTTTCTTTGAGGTGAGCTCTGTGAGGGGCGCTACAATAGTGCCATACCCCTTCACAAAGCGACGGTAGTAGTCTGTGAGGCCCAGGAAAGCTCGGACCTCAGTCTGTGTCTTGGGGGATTCCCAGGCCATGATTGCCTCAATCTTTGCCTGCAGGGGCTGCACTGTCCCCCTACCCGCCAAGTGTCCAAGGTACACAACCGACCCCTGCCCAATCTGGCATTTGCTGGCCTTGATTGTCAATCCAGCCTGTTTCAGGGCCTGGAGAACTGCTTGCAAATGTTGCAAATGGTCCTCCCAGCTGCTACTGAAGACAGCAATGTCATCCAGGTAAGCAGCGGAGAAAGCCTCCATTCCGGAGAGGACCTGATTCACCAGCCGCTGAAAAGTGGCAGGGGCATTTTTTAGCCCAAAGGGCATCACGCAAAATTGGAAGTGTCCCTCAGGCGTGGAGAAGGCTGACCTTTCCTTTGCTCCATCTGTCAAGGAGATCTGCCAGTACCCTGAAGTGAGGTCAAAGGTACTTAGGTATTGGGCAGCTCCTAGCCGGTCAATTAACTCATCCGCCCTAGGGATCGGATGGGCATCAGTTTTTGTAACTGAGTTCAGTCCCCGGTAATCCACACAGAACCTCAGTTCTGGCGTGGTGCCCGGTGGAGCGGCTTTTGGCACTAGCACCACCGAACTGGACCAAGGGCTGTTGGAAGTTTCTATAACTCCTAGCTCTAGCATCTTGGCAACCTCTCCATGGATGCTAGCCTTCACCTTGTCGGATAGCCGGTAGGTCTTTGACTTCACTGGTGGGCTGTCCCCTGTGTCCACATCATGGGTACACAGGTGAGTCCTTCCCGGGACAAGGGAGAACAACGTAGAGTACTGCTCCAGTATCTGGCGGCAGTCCTCCCGCTGTTCAGGAGTTAGAGTGGGAGAGAGAATCACTCCCTCCACTGATCCATCCTTTTCCTGAGACGAGAACAAGTCCGGGAGAGGTTCGCTTTCCGCTTCCTCTCCCCCATCAGTCACCATCATTAAGATGACCTCGGGCCTCTCATGGTGGGGTTTGAGCCGGTTGGCATGCAGCACCCGTAGGGGCTGTCGAGGGGTCTTAAGGTCCACCAGGTATGTGGCCTTACCCTTCTTTTCCAACACTTCAAATGGGCCTGTCCAGCGATCCTGGAGGGCACTAAGCTCTCCAGGCTCCATCACCCACACTTTCTGGCCAGGCTCCAGTTCCACCTGGTGAGCATTGTGGTCATACCACTCTTTCATGACTGCCTGGCTGGCCTCCAAGTTGTCAGAAGCTTGCTTCCACAACTTCGCCATTTGGCTCCTGAAGGCCAGCATGTAGCTCACCACATCCTGGGGAGGTTTCCTGGGAGACTTTTCCCAACCATCCTTCACCAGGCTGAGAGGACCGCGTACAGGGTGCCCATACAGAAGTTCAAAGGGGCTGAAGCCCACTCCCTTCTGTGGCACTTCCCTGTAGGAGAATAGCAAACAGGGTAGGAGGACGTCCCATTTCCTCCGCAGGCTTTCAGGCAGACTTCTGATCATGCCCTTCAAGGTCTTGTTGAACCTCTCGACCAGTCCATTTGACTGGGGGTGATAAGGAGTGGTGAACCGGTAAGTCACTCCACACTCCTTCCACATTGCCCGCATGTAAGCTGACATAAAGTTGGTCCCCCTGTCAGACACAACTTCTTTGGGGAAACCCACTCGGGTAAAGATCCCCATTAGGGCCCTAGCCACCACAGGTGCAGTGACAGTCCTCAGAGGGATTGCCTCTGGGTACCGTGTGGCATGATCCACCAGAACCAGGATAAACCTGTGACCAGCTGTTGTCGGTGGATCCAATGGCCCTACAATGTCGATGCCCACCCTTTCAAAGGGGGTGCTAACGACTGGAAGTGGTTCCAGGGGAGCTTTCAGCTTCACCCCTGTTTTCCCACTGGCCTGGCAGGATACACATGTCCGACAGTAGGTGTTGGACGCCACTTTCATCTGAGGCCAGTAAAAGTGGAGGACAAGCCGAGCAAAGGTCTTGTCCTGCCCTAAGTGTCCTTCCAAGGGTATAGCATGAGCCAATTCCAGCAGAAAGGCTCGGTATTGTTGCGGGACTACCAAGGCCCTTGATGAACCAGGTAAGGGTACCTTGGGTTCACTGTAGAGGAGTCCACCCTCCCAGTAAATATGGTAGTGTCCCGTAACATCACCTGCTGCCTGGGCTTCAGCCTGTCGCCTCAGTCCCTCAAGGGTAGGGCACTCCCTCTGCCCCTTACAGAATTCCTCTCTGGTAGGCCCTCCCTCCACATGCCACTCAGCAGGGATGGGTAGGTCCTCTAGAGAGACTACTTCCCCCTCCACGGACTCCTGGTCCACCACCGCAGGTGGCCGATCTGTCACATGGGGTGTGGAAGCCGAAGCAGGCTCTTCCTGTCTTCGGGTCTGTCCCTTTTTGGCAGCGGGTTGGGCCATTGTTCCAGGCTCCAACCCAGGCGAACTCCCTCTCCGGGCAGTCGCAGACCTTGTGCACACACAGGCCCAGTCAGGTGTACCCAGCATCGCAGAGTGCGTCCGGTATTCCACCTCTCTCCAAGCGTTGTGCTCCATATCATTCCCCAGCAGACAATCAACTGGCACGGCAGGGCTTACGGCAACTCGAAGTGAACCTGCAACCCCTTCCCACTCAAAGGGAACCTCAGCCACGGGATAGTGGCCTATTCTGCCGTCAGACATCGCGGCGGGGTGGAGTACATTGGGAACCACCTGCTCTGGAGACACCAGTTGACTTCTCACCATAGTCATACTGGCTCCTGTATCTCTCAGAGCCTCCCCTCTCTGGCCATTGATGGTGATCCATTGCCCATACTTAACAGTATTTGGGGGCACCTGGATCTTAGGAACCATCTCCCGTTCTCCCAGGGACACTAAGGTGACACCCGCCCACTCACCCCCCTTATCTAAGGGCAACTCCTCCCCGAGCGCTACACTAGCTACTCCCGGTGGTTTTCCTCCGGTGGGAGGGGGTGGTCTCTTTGGGCATCTGACATCTCCCTTATAATGTCCAACACCACCACACTCAAAGCAGTGGAGAACCCTTGGCTGCTGGCTTTGGCCAGGATTAGGGTTCCTGGGCGGGTTTGCCTTAGGGGTGAAACCTGTTCCCTTTCCCTGGAAATTGTTTTGGGGACCTTTAGAGAACTCCCTCTTTTTATCTCCCCCCTCCTTCTTCTGAGGGGCGCCCTGTCCGGCCTTTTGGGAATCCCCTCCAGTCCCATTTGAGGACACCCGGGTACTTGCCCAGATGTCCGCCTCCTCTGCAAGCTTCCGGGGATTGGTCAGCTTGCTGTCCAACAGGTGTTGGCGCAGCTCAGGAAAACATTTCTCGAGGAGGTGCTCTTTCAAAAATAGATCATACAACCCCTCATAATCCTTCACCTCACTGCCCTTTACCCAGCCCTCTAATGCCTTTCTTGCATAATCAAGGAAGTCCACCCAGTTCTGGGTGCTTAACTTGTGGCTCCCCCTGAACTTCTGGCGATACCTTTCTGGGGTAAGCCCAAACTTCCTTACCAATGCTAGCTTCATGGTGGGGTAGTTGGTTTGCTCCTCTGGTTCCAGGGCCAGCAAGGTGTCCCGACCAGTAGGAGGCATGTACTTATACAAACCACCCCCCCAGTGCTTCTCCTGCACCCCATGGGCTCTTAGGGAGACCTCACAGGCAGCCAACCATTTGGCTATGTCATCCCCCTGACTATAGCTAGCAATGAGGTCTTTAGGCAAATAGGGTCTGGACTCCCTGGCTGTTTCTTTGGATTCGCTGCCACCATTCATCACAGGAGAGGACCCCCGTTGCAGGGTCTAGAGTTCTAACTCTTTCAACCTGAACTCATGAGCCATCCTCCGCTCTTCCTTCTCCTGCTCCAGCTTAGCCAACTCCCATTTTAATTTTCTCATTTCCCTCCTGTCAGTGAGCTCTGCTTCGGTCAAGCTTCCCCCGGAGTCACTACTGCCCCTCCTGGAGTAGGACACTGGTCCTGGGAGTAGGTTTTCCCCCTCCGAGTGGAATAATCCATCTATCTCCACAACCGTGTCCCGGTCTGTCCCTTCATCCTCCTCCTTCCCTTCTTTGTGTGCTTCCACCCAAGCCCTTAGACTGGTCTGGAGTTCCCCCTTCCTGGCACCATGCTTAAAAAACTACCCCCATTTGTTGGCAGAAATCTTTCAGTTGGGCCACAGAATAAGTGTCCAGTTTTTCCAGTGCAAATTCCATTTTGCAAAAGGCAATTCAAAGTTACACACACAAGAAAATTTGAGTTGCAAGGGCAACCTGAAGCTACCTCCACCCCACCACCAGGAACAAATTTGGAAAAAAAAAACAAAATAAAAATTAGGAGGGCCGCTAGGAGAAAACTCCTGGTGTAGGCTAGTGGATTACACTCAATTACTACAGAGTAGTTGCAACCACAGTCAAGATCCCACCGCTAGACACCAACTTGTTGGAACCTAATGATGTCAGGTCACCTAGGGTAGCCTGGCCTAGGGTGAGGCAAAAATCAAAAGAGGCACATGTGTAAAGGTTGCAAACCACCCAGCAGTAATCCAATGCAATATCAGTCAAGAATGACGCTACACCAATGTTTGGAAAAATACTAGCTTGTTTATAAAAATATTCTTTGCTCTCTTGTCTTCAGAAATCACAGTTCAGTCTATTACATTTATCCATGAAACTATTATGATTTTCAAAGTTGCCAAATCATGTCATTAAGCAGTTTTTCAACTTAACAGCACATTACATTTAGTCATGAGTTTAGTAAGTTCCTCAGAATTGCCAAAACAATCACACTACTTGGCTTTCTAACATTGCATCACATTACAGTAGTTCACAAGAAGCAGTGTCTGCACTTTCCTAGAAAAGGTTTGAACATTTACTCCCTCTCCACCACTAACATCCAGAAGAATTGGTGAGCCTTACTCACTTTAGTTGCCCTATAAAAGCTCCTCACCAGATCTAACAAAGGTAAGGGGGAGGGACTGGTATAAAGTAGTCTAATCACAGAGGGGGAACATCCTGCATTGAAAATTATGTCTCAGTAGTTTCTTACAAGAAGCTTGATGGCATTCCCCAGTACCAGCCCAATCCTTGTTTGGCCAACTGGAAGTCTTTGTTCCTTTGAAGGAGACTCTATGGCTTCCAACGTTCCCCTCAAAACCTCCTTACTTCATTTGTGTTGGGCCCCCCGTGGGCCTGTGTTTCTGTCTGGCAGGGGTAGAAGGAACCAATCTTCCCCGGCACTCGATGCGGTCCTTCGCCCCTCCTCCCCTGCTCAAGTCCGCTCCTTCTCGTTGGAGCTTAGGCAGAGAAAGGGGTTTCACAAGCGGAGAAGCGCCAGTGCTCGCTTCCCGCCCGCTTCCTTGGGGATCTCCCATCAGCCGATCCGCGACGTATCCCCCGCAGCGGTACTACCGCGCACGTGCGGGAGACTAGCGGACCAAGACCGGAGTCTGCCCCGGCCGCCTACCGCTGGTAGTGGCTCTCCCGCGGGCCTGCTCGCTCCTAGGCCCCTCCTGACAGGGAGAACTGAATCCGCCTAAGGCATGCGCAAAGGCGCCCGACTTCCGCACAGCCAGTCCCCTTTTCCTCAGGTCAGTGGCGCCGCCTCACCAACGCGGCCGGTGCCCCAGGGGTCCTGATCACGGCTGAATCGGCGCTGCCACTAGGAATCCGACACCCCTCTCCTTCCTCTGACTCATGAGTGGAAAAGGTGATTCGCCGGCTGCACGACCGGTAAGGGACCTCAGGGTCACAAGGGCAGTAACCTACTTTAACCCCCAAGGAGATGGGTAATAGAGGTGAATCTCCTCACGTATAAGCTCCCAGTTCTCTATCCTTATCAGGGACCTACTATCTCTCTGTACTGGACAGGGGCTGGTGATAGGGGGGCACTCAGTTCCGTTCTCACAGCAGGGACCTTCGCAGTTCCACAGTCCACTGGCATTAACCCCTTCACCTAACTGTCCAGGGTCAGCAGGACAAAACTAACTCGGCTAGGACAACAGGAATGGGGGGTTGGTGAACCCAGACAGAGGGCAACCCTTGTAGAGCAGTCCACCCTTCAGGACCCTACCCCTTCCAGACCTCAGCCTTCACTCTAGCTGTTCCTCACTAGCAAGACAAGATGGCTGTCCAGCATTCCGCCTTTTATAGGCTGACCCTCAGAGGTCCAGAAGGGACCAGAAGGTTCTGGAATACCCTATTCTATCCTATAGGACAGGTTCCAGGTATGTCAGTTATGACAGTTGGTAGCCAGCATTTTGTGACTCCCAGGAAATTCCTGTCAGGAAAGGCCTCTAGGCCTGAGGTGAAAAATTATGAGGGCGAAAGAGCACCTATCCCCTAGACCAACACCTTGAAAAATCTAGTGGACACAAAAATAAATAAAGGCATGAGGGGCAAAAAGGGGACAAAATAAATAATAAAGTGGAGGGACTACGCAAAAGGTCAGACAAGTCTAACAGGGAGTTACTGGGGAAACTTTGGAATTTTATTTTTCCCCTTGACTGGTAAGCTGTGCACTCTCATGGAGTTTAACTGAGGGTAATCTTATGATTGGACTACCTCCAAGTGAGACACTTTTAGATACCTCATTCATTTCCTTCGTTTCCCCGTTCACAATTTTAGTACCACTTTTTGGCATCCTGTTACAAATTTGACATAAATGACTGGGTACTTCAGGTACCTTTACCAAATTCTTTATGGCTTGCTTGATCTGATTGAGTTCTTGGACCCCTATTAGTATGGGCGAGAGGACTTCCAATATATGATCGTATTTACTGTGCTTTTTTCTAGCAAAGATAAAATTGCGGCGAGAATTCTCTCCAGTGCGTGAAAAATCTCCAAGGTTCCCCCATCCGCGTATTCTCAAATGAGTTCATAATGTTCTCTACCCCCTTATCCAGTGATACTTCTGATGTCCTTTCAGCAGAAAGTTCTAATAAATGAGCATGGAATGAACTAATGGGTGTACTACTATAGAGAGCAGGCATATGTGGTTGACCGGCTATTAAAACCGGAGACAGTTCCGGATCCATCGTCATGGCGCCTGTCTTTTTCAGCTGTGCCGTCAGTTCTTCATTCTTTTCCATTTGCTTGGCAATATCCAGCAGAGTGTAAACCTCCATTTTTGCCTGCTCAGAACTAAAGCTAAGTTCTGTACGCTGTGGCACTTTTAGTGACAGTACACCCAATTTAGGGGCTCATTAGGATCGCGGATTTCCCACATCCTCCGGGCCGGCGGAAGCCACCGCCGGCCCGGAGGATGCGGGAAAACCGGCGCGGATGCTTTAAAGACCCAACTCCAAATTAGGATGGCTGGTGGGTCTTTGAATTTGTCCGCCGCTTTTCCGCCGCGGTGGCCTTCCGACTGCGGCGGAAAAGCATTAACATGGCAGCCATATTATGATGGAGTAGAAAGTATGTTTTTCCACGGCGGATTTTTCGCCGTGGAAAAGCATACGGACCTTCACTTCGGGGGCCCGTGGCGGGCCCCCTGGGTGAAGGGGGGGGTAGAGGGTGCACATGCCCCCCTGCATTTGCGTGAACAAAGCGGCAGGCACCGCGCGGTGCCTGCCGCTTTGGGCACGCAAATGCCGTGCATGCATTTTTAACATTGCGGTGGGTGCAGCTTGAAGCTGCACCCGCCGCAATGTTAAAAATAGAGGTTTTGACCGCCACCCTGGCGGTCACATCCTAATCTGCATGGAGGGACCGCCGCTGCCCCTGCGGACGGTCCCTCCTACTCTATGGTGGCGGACGGACTCAGGTCCGTCCGCCATCATAATCGGCCCCTAGGTCGGCTCAAAACCAGGCTCAAAACCGTTCATACTTCTTAAATAGACTTGAGAATTGTCAAAGAGAGATACCAATCCTGCCGATGGAGATAATGGGGTAGGTCCCTTTCTTTTCACATTCTTATTTGGGGGAATAGCAGCACAAAAGAGATAGCAAGATACGGCGAGGGAGAAGGAAACAAGCAAGATTTAACAACAAGGAACACAGGGAGGCACAGAAGCAGATGGGCGAGAGGCAGCAACACAGATTGTGGAGGGTGAAAGCACACAAATGACAGAGAATGACATGGGGTAGAGGGAAGAGAAACACCAGAGGGAAGCAACTGAAAAACACATGCACTCTCATGGAATACTTAAGCAAAACACAAGATGGACACTGTAAGCCATAGAATGAGAAGCAAGCAAATGAGAGTGATAATAAATCCAACCAATGGTAAGCAATGGAAGGGGATTTAAGCCCACTGTAAGGTCTTAGTGAGCACACAGTAGTTATTTTTTAAGCAGACAGCACAGCTGTGCAGTTTGGTAGGCTTGACCTAAACAGCTCCACTTCATAGACAGGCACATCCTGTATGCAACATTAGCCTGCACAAGGAAAAATGGCTGAAGCATGTTAAAGTTACATTAATGCAAGTAAATGAAATTTCACTAGGCGCCCTGCTCTCTACTTTAGGTCAACGGACATGGACAGCAGGGACTGGAGTAGTGAGGCCCTGCATTCCTAGTGGGGCTCTGGTGTGCTTTGTGCAGAACACCGGCCTCAGAGACCTCATTTAAGGACCTCTGCTGCTCTGCATAAGTAATTAAGAGTTCGGACCTGTCCAAGGTGACCTTACTCTTCCCAGGCCTGTATCATTTCCACATTAAAGGAGCATGGAGGGGACGTTCTCCATTTCACATTCACCAGCATCCGAGACTATAAATAAAAAACACTTCTGAAAAGCTGCAGCTTTGTGATGTTGGAAAAGAGAAACAACTGATAGGGGTACAGAGAGAGGGGTGCAAGAAGCTGATCCAATCCACAATGACTCCCACTGCAAGGCCGCATCTGCTGCGCAGCAGAGCCAACCCCCAACCTTCACAGGCAACATAAGGGAAGAAAAGAATAAGCAAGATGGCAAAGTCGACATGCATAGTCTTGAAAACAATAACGTGCTCATATCTGCACACCGTACGTGGCAGAAGTGTGAAAACGCTTAACTCGATGGTACTCTTTCTGTACAGGCGGCTTAGCCCCGGATAGTGCTACACGGATCACACCATCGGGTGCACCACAAACTGTATACTCTATTTGTGAATCACAAAGAAGCACCTCGCGGCCTAGGTAGGGGAACAAGGGGCTATACAAGTGCTATGGTACTGAAAGGTGCTTATGGCACATGATGCACATCAACAAGTGTGAAAAGAAAATTGTCGTAGTTATGTCTGCATAACAGACACAGGTCTACAAGTGTGAAAACCAAATATGTTCATGTTAGCACTCACCTGACACAATCACAAACATGTTCTTATCTACACACAAAAACAATATCTCATTTTAGCGCACCTGATAGAGACACACACCAAAATCCCATAACATTCATGAGGTTCATGGCGGGGCACTGCCAACGGATCACTGACCGAATATCAACGGACAAAACATCGACCTACAGAAAAATCGATGCAGGAATATCGAAGGCAAGAATATCGACATCCAATCTACAACATGGTAAGAAAAAAATATCGAAACCAAAATATCGATGTTAAAAATATTGTAATTAAAAATATCAGGGTTTTTTGTAATTAAAAAGAGTGTAAAATAAAGTAAATAATACTTATAAACCAAATAAACATAGTTAAAAATATTTGATAATGTTTAAAATGAATAAATAATACGTATACAATATTATAACATTACTTAGACATATACATAAAATATATAATATATACTTACTTATTATTATTATTATAAAAGCTTTTGTAGCGCGCTCAATTACTAAGAAAATAGTATCCTGGCGCGAAAAAAGAGAGAGGGCAGAGCAGAAGGAATCCAGAGATGGTAATATTGAGAGAAAGGAGAACCCTACAGAGTGGTATTAAAGAGGTGGGTCTTCAGTCCTTTCTTAAAAACAGTGATGGTGGAGGCTGTTTTTAGGTGGAGAGGGAGAGTATTCCAGGCTTTCGCAGCTCTGACTGTGATGGATTGGCCACCTAGTCTGCTGTATTTAAATTTAGGAACTGTCATTTGGCACAAATTGGCCGACCTAAGGGGCCAGTTGGGAACATAGAGGGAAAATCTTTTTCTCAAATAAACTGGACCAGTTTGATGGACAGCGCGGTAGGAGAGGACGAGGATTTTGAACATAATCCTGTGAGCGACTGGGAGCCAGTGAAGGGCGCGAAGAGGGTGGCGGACACTGGAGCTTCTGGGTATGTTAAACAAAAGTCGCACAGCGGCATTTTGAATGACCTGGAGGCGATGTATAAGATAGGACGGTAGACAGCAGAATAGGCCATTCGCATAATCTAATCTAGAAAGTATAAGGGCACGGATAACAGTCTCTTTGGCCTCTCTCGGAAGGAGGGGAAAAAATCTACGTAGCGTTTTCAAAGTGGAAAAACAGACCCCTGTAAGTCTTTTTAAATGATCCTCAAATTTGAGGTCATTATTGAGCCAGACTCCTAAATTTTTAGCAGGGCCGCCGATAGAGTTAGGACATGGCAGGTCAGCAGGCCAGAGAAAATCGCTAAAATTATCTGAAAAAGAGCCATATAACAGAATCTCTGATTTGCTTTCGTTGCATTTTAGCTGGGCGAGGGCTAGCCAACGAAAAACAGATGTTAGGCAGGATTGGGCCGCTGACGTATCCAAGTTGTTTTTCGGCCATGTAAACAGGAGTTGGGTGTCGTCGGCGTAAGCCATAATTTTTGCTCCTAACTGTTCAGCAAGATAAATAAGGGGGGTAAGGTAAATGTTAAAAAGCAGGGGGCTGAGAGTAGAGCCCTGAGGAACACCTGTAGTAAGTTTCTTAGGGGAGGAGGCAAAGGGAGGCATCCAGACTTGTTGCGTTCTGTTTTCTAGAAATGATGTCAGCCAGTCGAGTGCAGGGCCTGTAATGCCAATGGCAGCTAGTCTGGTGAGCAGAAGGAAATGTGGTACCGTATCGAAGGCGGCAGAGAGGTCTAATAAAATCAGAGCCGCTCTGCCACCTCCATCCAGACATTCCCGGATAGCCTCGGATATTTCCACTAGGGCAGTCTCAGTGCTGTAGGCCGCTCTGAAACCTGATTGGGCTGGATGGAGTGCCTGAGAGGTTTCAACAAATTTGTCCAGTTGATTGAATGCGACCTTTTCACATATTTTGGCAAGAGCTGGCAGCAGTGATATAGGCCGGAAGTTGGAAGGGACGGCGGGGTCTAGCCCGTTTTTCTTTAGAAGTGGGAGCAGTTTCGCCTGCTTCCAGCAAGCCGGGACAATTGCAGTAAGCAAAGAACGGTTAATAATATGAGTCACCTCATTTCCGACTATATATGCTAGTTCCGCAAATACTCTAGCAGGACAAGGGTCAGAGGGGGATCCTGATTTTAAGGCCGCAAGGATATTATCGATGTCCAGTTTCTCTACCGGGGCAAAGTTAGTAAACTGCTCCGTGGGATCAGGCATCGTAGGGGAGGGAGTGGCCAATTGAGATGGGAAACTGTTACAAACATTTAGCAGATCATCCTGAATTTTTTTGATTTTGTCAACAAAGAACACAGAGAGTTCTTCGCACCATTTCTCAGAGGAGGCCAACAGAGGTTGAGCTGCACAGGGTGAAACAAAGCTTTTTACAATAGTAAAAATTTCCTTGCTATTATTGTTGGCTTTGTTGATTCGCCCTGCAAAGTAGTGGCTTTTTGCAGATCTAATAGCCGCATAGTACTTTTTTTGTGCCACCCTCAGTTCTTTCTTTGCCTCAGGGAGATATGCTTGTCTCCAAGTCTGTTCAAGTTTTTTACAGCCTGATTTAAGGTCACGGAGAGAGTGGGAGAACCAGGGTTTGGAAGGGGTAGAACGTAGTCTGCAGACCCGGCATTTTTTTATAGATACAGCAGTCCCTAGTTCAATCCATGAATTAAATGAGCTGACGGCCGACTCAATTTCAAGGGGAAGAACTGGGCGGGAGGTGACTAAACAATCAGACAGGATATCTACATTAATTTTCTGTGCATGAACAGCTTGGGGGCTGTTCTCAGCTGAGCGGGTCAAAGTCCAGGCAAACCTGATCAGCCTATGGTCTGACCATGTCACTATCTCAGGGCGGGCCATGTCAATGTCAAAATTAGTACAAACCAGATCAAGGACATGTCCACCTGAGTGAGTGGGTGCCTCAACCCATTGTTTTAACTGAGTCATGGCAAGAGCTTCGTTTAGGCGGACCGTCTCTGAGGAGTCCGGGCTGTCAACATGGATGTTAAAATCCCCCAGGAGGAGATATCTAGAATATCTTAAAGCCCGTGGAATTATAATATCTTCCAATGCGCCCAGAAAGTTACCGGCATGGCCTGGTGGCCTGTAGACCAGAGTGCCTCCTACGGTGAAATGAGAGCTAAGTGTTAATGAAAAGTGAAACACCTCTGCGTCAGCTAGTGGACCATGAAGGTCGTGGGAAAAAACCCATTGTTCTCTAAAGACGGCAGCAATACCGCCTCCTCTACCCAGAGGGCGATCATTCCTAAAAATTTTGAAGCCCCGTGGGATAGCAAATTCAACTGACGGGCCGCATGTCTCACTTAGCCAGGTTTCCGTGATAAAGAGTAAGTCTAGCTGATTGTCGCTCAATAATTCAAAAATATCTGCAGCGTGTTTGACCAGTGACCTAGCATTGATCAAGCCTGCTCGGATGCGTGAGGAATCAGAAGGGCTTTGAGCATGACAGTTTAAAATGGGTTGTAAGCGAAAATTGCATTCATGACAAACCCGTGAGGTACTGTCTGCTACCTCCCATTTATCAATACATAGGCAGGTGTTGGCTTGTAGCGCCATAAGGTACTCACGAGAATATCGAGTACTAGTCCTATAGGGCATCTGTGGAGCGCCGACAGGGGGGCTGGCGCTGGCCGCGTCCGGGACACGGACGGGCACAGACGGGCCCTCCTTTGGCGCTCCTTCGGCGCGCAGTCGGCGCGCCCGCTGCGCGTGTCCGCTGCGCGTCTTAGAGTGCATGACTACTTGTAGACCAAGCCCAACCCTCCGCTGGACCGCTAACTCGGGTCCTGCAGGGTCCGGCCCACACTCAAGATGGCGCCCGACCTAGCCCTCCACAACAATCGGCACTTGAAGCCGCGGTGGACCGGGGCTCAGGGGGACCAGATCAATGCAATACTTTGTATAGGTAATTTTAAAAGGTACACAAATTTATAACACAGCAATTTTTAAAATCAATTGAAAGTGTTAAAAAAGAGATTCGATAGTGCAGTGGGAAACAGGAGAGAGCAGAGGAGAGCCCTCGCAATCTGCTCGCCTTCTCAAGCGGTATATCGAGGTGCTGCCACCACCCCAAGCAAACGCCCAGACCCACGAGCACCAGATCTACTTGTAGACCAAGCCCCACCCTCCGCTGGACCGCTAACTCGGGTCCCGCAGGGTCCGGCCCACACTCAAGATGGCGCCCGACCTAGCCCTCCACAACAATTGGCACTTGAAGCCGCAGTGGACCGGGGCTCAGGGGGACCAGATCAATGCAATACTTTGTATAGGTAATTTTAAAAGGTACACAAATTTATAACACAGCAATTTTTAAAATAAATTGAAAGTGTTAAAAAAGAGATTCGATACTGCAGTGGGAAACAGGAGAGAGCAGAGGAGAGCCCTCGCAATCTGCTCGCCTTCTCAAGCGGTATATCGAGGTGCTGCCACCACCCCAAGCAAACGCCCAGACCCACGAGCACCAGATCTACTTGTAGACCAAGCCCCACCCTCTGCTGGACCGCTAACTCGGGTCCCGCGGGGTCCGGCCCACACTCAAGATGGCGCCCGACCTAGCCCTCCACAACAATCGGCACTTGAAGCCGCGGTGGACCGGGGCTCAGGGGGACCAGATCAATGCAATACTTTGTATAGGTAATTTTAAAAGGTACACAAATTTATAACACAGCAATTTTTAAAATCAATTGAAAGTGTTAAAAAAGAGATTCGATACTGCAGTGGGAAACAGGAGAGAGCAGAGGAGAGCCCTCGCAATCTGCTCGCCTTCTCAAGCGGTATATCGAGGTGCTGCCACCACCCCAAGCAAACTTAATAATGCGTTTTGATAATTCATTTAATAACTTATACATTATTAAAAAATATTATACATTACAAATACATCTACACACATAAAACAATAACATAGATAAAAAGTAAATATTTATATGTAATGAATTAAAAAAATTAAATATGCTTTCAATATTTTTAAAATTAATTATATACTACGTTATCAAAAATAATAAAAAAATATTAAATAGCTAAATAAATAAAACTACTATTCAAAGTCCCAAAAAAACTACAGTAATAATAATCTTGGATAGAGTAACACTTAAAATTACTATTCCAACTTCAGAATCTTGCAACAGTAGGGAAAGCGTTGGATAGCGTAGGGGTAAAAATTACTATTCCAACTCCACAGGGTGAAACAGTAGGGCAAGAGCTGGATAGCGTAGGCATAAAAATTACTATTCCAACTCCAGAGAGTGCAACAGTAGGGGAAGCGTTGGATAGCGTAGGGGTAAAAATTACTATTCCAACTCCAAAGAGTGAGACAGCAGGGAAAACGTTGGATAGCGTAGGGGTAAAAATTACTATTCCAACTCCAGAGGGTGCAACTGTAGGGAAAGTGTTTGATAGCGTAGGGCTAAAAATTACTATTCCAACTCCAGAGGGTGCAACAGTAGGGAAAGCGTTGGATAGCGTAGGGGTACAAATTACTCTTTCAACTCCAGAGAGTGAAACAGTAGGGAAAGCGTTGGATAGCATAGTGGTAAAAATTACTATTCCAACTCCAGAGGTTGCAACAGTAGGGAAGGCGTTGGACAGCATAGGGGTAAAAATTACTATTCCAACTCCAGAGGGTGCAACAGTAGGGAAAGCGTTGGATAGCCTAGGGGTAAAAATTACTATTCCTACTCCAGAGAGTGAAACAGTAGGGAAAGCGTTGGATAGTGTAGGGTAAAAAAAAATAAAGCATATATCCTTTAGAGTGTAGTAAGGAGAAAAGTACATAAGTCATTCCTTTGGTAAAAACCATCCATGGACTTAATGTGAGTCAGTATCAATTTCAGTTACTTATGAGAGCCCTTCTGTACACGGGTTTAACAGTTCAGGGATCCAGGTCTATGCCCTAGTGTAAGGGAAATCGGTTATGGGTTATGGGTAGGTAGTAGGTGTTTGCTAAATCCAGGACCATATCTACCCATCCCAAAGTTATTTTATTTGTATGATCCTGCATGGGGAATATATGTAGTCCTTGGATAAAAATCATGCAGCTCCCATATTCCGATTGAGCCATCACCCATTTGTGGCTGCCAACATCGGAAATGTTTGATGACTCGAGGGTCCCTGAAGTTGACCAAAACCAGGTCTCCCGATATGTCCTTGGGGATAGGTCCCAACCACCCTACCCTTCTAACATTTAAGATCGTTCCATCGATATTCTGTGGTAAGGGTCTATTCTTTGTCAACCAGAAAGACACCTTGTTTGCTAGGTCTGCTGGTCTTTCAATTTTACTATTAGTTAGCTTGGGGACGCCCGAGAGGATGGACACAAAGGGTGCAGCCTCCGGTGGTAGATCTATATGTTTTGCCCTTATTTGCGTATTACCGTAGTTTTTGGACTTCCCCTTTTTCAGCGGGAGTGGTTTAATCTGGCCATCTCTAGATGCAGGAATCTGGGCTATTAAGGGATTTGGTATGACTAATGTTTTAGATGTATTAGGGACAAATACATGAGTTTGTATGGTATTACTTTGTAAAGGGAGGATGGGAATATCAGTAGTCACTAGGGTCTCAACTTGATTCTTTCCTTCAATTCTTTTTAAGATCGTTAGGTTTGCCCTGGTGGATTCCTCTATAGAACAAAGATTTTCCCCTGTTGCCCCAATTCTTTTTTACCAGTGGGGAAATTAAAGACCTGACCAGGAGGTCAATTTGGGCCAATAGTTCAGATGTTGCAGTATTTACAGTCAGCTCCAGATTTGAACGTAGCTCTGGTGTTTTAAGGGTGTTGTTAATTCCTGAAGGGGGACTTTGATGCAATCTTTGTATTTTAGCTCGTCTTTCCCTCTGTTTAGGCCCTTTGTGCTTTCTATTTGGGTAGGGTACCTGAACATTTACTGGCTGTTTTATAGTATCTGTGGGTGTTGACAGAGAAGGAGTACCAAGATGACTTGAGTTTAGTTGAGGTGTGGTAATAGACTGGGGGCTAGTGTTTCGCAATGCACCTACAGAAGCACTTATTAGGTCATTCCTGTTTTCAATGTTGGTATAGACAGTTTTACAGAGCATATTTAGTTCATCCAGTAAAGAAAGATTTTGTATTTGGTCTGGTGGCTCCATAGCTGAGTGGTTGCTAGATGTGGATTCTATACAAAGACTCTTTTCTACTCTTTCTATAACAGACTCGATAGCCGATGTGGTCTTGATTAAATAATTTTCCAATGTCCCTTTCCGTTGCCCCCCCCTGGGGTATGTTATTCGTGCGAGAGCCTTTATCTGTCATAATGTTGTTAACTTCATGGAAATATATATATGACAGAGGGCTGAGTAACAACGCACGTACACCAATAGTTTAGCAACAGGGAGGTAAAAGGGTAGACCAGTAGAGGATACCGAAGAAAATATGATTACAAAGCTGTGCTCTCGCAACTACATTAAGGTGTCACAGAAAAAAAGTACAATGACCAATGTGATTCAATGAACAGAAGCAGATTCTTTCGTGTGTTTCTTGTCACAGCAAGATGATGGTTTATTTGTATCCAGACTTGAGGAATATCACAGTTAGCCGACACGTGTTTCGTTGTGTATAGTTGAGTCAACACGACTCTTCAGGGCTTAAGACTCAACTCCAAACGTATGGGTTGAGACTAGTCTGGACCTCGTGGTTGTGTTCACTATGTCATTAAGAATCAAAATTGTGACTGAGTAGGAATGGTGTATCCAGTGGAGTCACGTGCAAGATACACTTTTTGCTGCTAAATTCCGCCCTATTGGGTAGGTCAGCGTCTTCGAATATTAGCGCTCTGAATGCGGGTGCGTATCAGGCAGTAACCGGGAGGGGATCCATCTGTATAAGTGCTGCAGAAAACGGGTTCGTTTTCTCTTTGGCGGCGTGCCGTGGTGCGGTATCCCTCCTCTGTTGGTTCCCGGTCGTCGTCTCTCGTGTACCGAAGAAAATATGATGACAGCCACTTTTAGTGGATTTGTTAGTACAAAGTTACCTCTCGTTTTCCATTGAACATACAGGCGGCAATCAAAAGGGGGTGGCCCATCCCATCCTCCTCGTGCCTCTGAGGGCCACGGAGGGCCCGCCCTTTGCCCGGGCTTCGCCCGGCGTTCCGCGATGCAGGAGCTCCCCAGTAACTTTATGCGCCGGCGGGCGCAGGAACAGCGTCGGCGGCGTGCAAGCCGCAAGTGGTGTTGGGGGATGTGGTCCCGGCGGGTATGCACCACGAGTGTCCCGGTGCTCCGTGCAGGGGGTCAGGAAGTGCTGCGGTGGCTCAGGAGCGGAAGCGGCATCAGCAGGTTAGTGCCCCCAGCTCATTGGCAATGTCCCCCGCTCCCCTGAAACTCCCCAGTAACTTTATGCGCCGGCGGGCGCAGGAACAGCGTCGGCGGCGTGCAAGCCGCAAGTGGTGTTGGGGGATGTGGTCCCGGCGGGTATGCACCACGAGTGTCCCGGTGCTCTGTGCAGGGGGTCAGGAAGTGCTGCGGCGGCTCAGGAGCGGAAGCGGCATCAGCAGGTTAGTGCCCCCAGCTCATTGGCAATGTCACCATTAAATATTAATTAATAAATATTAGTCACCAAATAATAAATACTGAACAATAACATATTTTTATTACAAAAAAATATTAAATATTGAAAATGAATTCACAATTAAAAAATATTAAACAATAAAATTATTTTTCTTACCAAAAAATACGTTTTATGAAACATTGATTACCAATTAATTACAAATAATTTCCAATTAATAAAAATTGTTTAGAAATAAAAAATAATAATCGCCAATTTACAAAATTAATTACGAATTAAAAAGTTCTTTACCAATTAAAACATTATTTACCAATGAAAAACATTATTTACCAATTAAAATAATTAATTGCCAATTAATAATTAATTAAAAATAAAATAATTATCAATACCAATAAATAAAAATCAATCATTACTTAATTACAATTAAACTACTTCCCACCCAATTCCCCTATAAATTCACAACCTGCTACAGATATAAACACAACAGGTATTTAAAATTAATTTATAATTCCTAAAAATGTATAATTAATTTATTATATTTAAATTACTTCCCACCCTGATCCCCTATAAACCCACAACCCGCTCCGGTACTAAAACATAAAATTGACTTAAAAATAACATTATTAATTTGTAAAAATTGTACACATATAATTTAAAACAAGCAAAATACTTAATACACATACATAATAAAATAAATACCAATAATACAAATATCGATATTAGTAACATCGAGATTAGATACATCCATATATATGCTATCGATATTACTAACTTCGATATTACTTACATCAATATAATAAAATCGATATTACTTACCTTAGGGTCGATATTCTGTCCAATGATATTCTTGGCCTCAATATTCTGTACCTTCGATATTTCCAACTCAATATTTTTGTAGGTCGATATTTAAAACTCAATATATAGACTGTGCACCACTGCCAACACATCTGAAAGTGTGGAGTATGCAGAACAGCACCACATTAATTTCTGCATGCAAAAGCCTCTTGTGAACAATGGTGAAAACACCACGACACCACAACCTTGCTGATGCTCTCATTACCCATTCCACTGGCGCTGGTTTTCTCAACCTGAGGAGGATTATCTATGAGCTAAAGTACTGCCATTCAGCTCCCTGTCTTGCAACCTTTACATGGATATCTGAAGCAGTGGACAGGTGCATGAACCTGCTGGGCTATCCTACTCTGAAAAGTAGAGGAAGCAGCTGCGCCCATGCAGGTAAGAGCGGTGGGACAATAATGCCGGGTTGGGGGGATTTTGAAAGACGACCACGAGAGAAAATTAAATAAATTATGAATTTTCCCTCTTTGTCGAAATCCCCCCACCCGGCCCTACCTGCAGGGGCCGTGGCTGAGAGGAAGTGATGCAACACACCGCAATTTATATTCCGATTGCGACGTACATTAAAGTGGCAGATTCAAAAAAAGGATTTACTTTAAAGAAAAAAAGAAATGTGTCTGATGAGCCAGAGCAGGACCCTCAAGACACTCCAACCTCTTCAGCTCTTGAACCATATTAGAGTCATTAAATGCCAAAGAAAATAATCCTACTATAAAGTGTTACGTCTTTGCTTACAATCTCACTCACTCGTGCCTGTAGGTCTACCTCAATGGGCCCTGCAGGGTACGTGGCAGATAGATGGATGGGTATTTCTGAGGAATAAAATGCTTCTCATAATTATGCCCTATCCTGTAGAGGATCACAAGGGTGTGGGGCCCAGCATGAACCTCAGAAGGGGCTAAGAGTTATACACTTATTAAATTTAATTAAATGATGTGATCCCTCCGCCCAAAACAAGTGAGGTGCTGGTGGCCTGTACCCACACCTCCTCCTAAAATAAGAATTATATCTTTGCAGTTTGGCACATCAGTGTAGAAGTTTTACCAATTCGGTTCCTAAGTATATCTTGAAGTTACACATACATATTGCAGTTTTTGCACAGACCTGAGATCATAGTAGAAATGGGTACATTAGAAAAAAAGGCTCTACTCTTCTCTTTATATGACTAAAATAGGGGAGAAAGTAGAAATAGTTTCAAAGTTGGGTGCTCAAAACCACACTAGCAAAGAAATATGGGGTTTTTATAAGTCATGCGTCTGCTCAGAAAACCAACCAGAACGTGCTCAATAAAGTGCTGCTGTTGTATACATGGGTATATGTGACTTGACCAGTCACATGGCCTCTCGCTGCTCATCTTAACTTTAATACTGAGGCCTGAGTGTTGACAGAACATCTGCGATCCCTTGTGGGACTGCCGACTAGACCGTTCTTGGCTTGCTGCCCTTTCTATATCTCTATGGCATCAAGTTTTGATTTGATCTGATGGTAAAGCCTGCCACCTACTGGTTCTGTTTTGTACGGCATTGGCTCCCTCAAGTGGCCAAGCAGTGCCACAAATTAAAAAAAATCTGTGATACTCAGTTTAAACCAGGTCAGCAGCCTTTCAGCCGGTAGGGTACTGTCGGGCACACTCGGGTTTAACAGAATTTCGGACAGCCTATCTATGCACTTTGCCCCTGCTAACCAGAAGCAAAGTGCCTGTGCTCCTCCTTTAAACCTGGTTAAATTGTCTTATTCCTTATTGGCACATTTAACTTGCATATAAGTCTGTAGAATATGGTGTAGATACTGCACTCAGGGCATGGACTTTAGATGGCACTTGTGTACTGCAGCACCTATTGTGCCATCCACTACAGTAATAGTGCAAACATGGCTACAGGGGTATCCTATGTAGCTTGAATGCTGCAGTGGAAATACCTGCAGTGCAACCTGTAGCAATATCCCTTTTTGGCAGGTAAAGATCTCCCTATTAAATATTAGTAAGTTGCCTCTATATAGGCCCAAAATGCAAGGGCCATGATATTTAAAAAGTGGGACATGTAGATTAATTACATTATACTATGACCCTACAGTAACAAGCCCCACAGAGTTGTTTTCAAGTGGAAAGCGTAACTATCCTATGTAGATAACCAGAGTATGTATTAAAATTATAATGTTGTATCTCAGGAATGGGACTAGCTAAAAAATATGTAAACCACTATTTTTAATAGTGATTAAAAATCCATGTCAGTGATGAAGTTGAATTTTTACTACGCATAGTTGCCTTGAGGTCCTGGAGACTAATTTGCATTAACTCTCCAGCAACTCCTAGCCTGTACTTGGATTGAATAAAATGTAAATGAGGTGTGAAATTCCTCTCAGGAGCTACACAATAGGTTGACCTGAATGACCAAGGATGACTCCTCTGAATTCAGCAGAATATTCAGGTTTGTGCTGTAGGTATCCTGTGGGCACCATGTCAAATCCTGCTTGGTAGTCCGTCTGAAGAGAATGCAAACATTTTGGGGCCGATTCCGATTCGGGAAAAAAGTGTCCGTCCGAATCATATCCGGTGCCCTCTCTGTACGAATCGTACATGTCCGTCCGAATCGCGTAGTATGATCCGTATCTCGTCAATCCATCCGAATCGTCACGAACGGTATGAATTGCAAGGTTAAAACTGTACGACACGGACCCTCACAGTGAACGTTCGATTCCTAAACATGCCGTACGACCCGACGAGTATGATCCAGACCCGGGTATGAGGACGCGATTCATACGGTCCACGTCAGGTAAGGGCGATTCGTACGGACAACCACACAATCACATACACACCGTACAGTGCGTACACCCCATGATAGCAGGTGTACGCACCGTACCCCTGCAATCATGGGGTGTATACACTGTACCCCATGATCGCAGGGTATACTCACAGTACACCCTGCGATCATGGGGTACGGTATGTATACCCCATGATCGTGGGGTACGGTGTATACACCCCATGATTGCAGGGGTACGCACCGTACCCCTGCAGACATGGGGTGTACGCACAGTACCGGGGGGGGGCGGTCCGTACCTGTTTCAAGGCATACACTGCTACTCCGAACGTTTTGGGCTCCCGTAAAAAAAGCGTTGTACGGTGCGTACCCGACACGAATCGTACATGCTGGGTCGGGAAAACCTGCTCCGAACCGTACGGATGTCGCGTACAGCGGGTTCTGGGGGAGAATCGTGCAGAGAATAGAGTCGTACTGTCTTTGTACGATTGGTATGGAGTCCTGCTCCTGGTACGAATTGTACGTCATCGTACGTACGGGGGAGGTTGCAGGGTACGATTCGTATGGGAAAAACGCTCCGTACAGCTATTCAGAGCGCATTTTCCCAAATCGGAATCGTCCCCTTTGTGTTCTGAAGCGGGTCAAAAAGGTCAGGAACACAATTTAGAACAATTATTGTGTATATGCTGTCTGAGCATTGAGGGACCCTTCTTTGTCTGAATAGACTCCTGGTATGTTTTTGGGTCTCGAGCCTGCATCAAACCAGATTTTAGTGAAAAATTAGGAAAGGACACTGGTTGATTTCTCTACGATAATGTCCCACACACCACCAGCCCTCAGAGCCCGCGTTTAGTGTGTCCAATAGCTATTGCCATCTTGACAATACCATGGTACATGGCATTTTGGGCCTGTTTACAGCAACTGCAACAGTAACTGTTGAAAAATTGGGTTGGGTTGTCAGCAGGAACGTTTACTCCATTGGGTAGGGAGTGACTAGAAGTCAGTCCCCACTAGCTGGTGCCAGGCATAAATGTGGCACCTTAACATATCACCCTCAGAACAACTTCTGGATCAGAGGAAAAACAGAACAGGACCTGATGGCTGTGATGGGAAAGGAGTCCTGAAAGATTTGAACCTGCTACCTGTCCTTTTCTGTGTTGGGACCTAGAAATATTTTTGACTAAAACTTGAAAAGCTCCAGAGCGCTTCAACCCACGCTATGGGGATTTTCAACTAAAAAGTGACAAAGTCCCATTATGATTTAGGACTTAGACATTTTTTCACACTGAGCAAATTCCAGGCTTCATTGGGACCAATCTGCTTGCTCTAACTGACCAGGGATCCATTGTGGCCAGCCTCCAATAGCGTTTATGTCTCGGTTTACTGTGACCATAGACTACCATTGGCATTTTGCACTTTTTGGGACTATATTTATTTAAAACTTTAAACGTTCATATCTCACTTGCTCAGTATTGGATTTTTGTCAATTTTGTGGCATTTAGTTAATTAAAATGTATTCTATCTTTCAAATTCACTTTTACATTTATATCGCCTTGGGTTTTGACTTTACTACTGTTTTGGTACATCAGAAGTACTTTACACATGACCCTAAATTACGCCTGTCTGCTCATGCATAGCTAGCAAGGGGGTGAGCTCTGTTTAATTTAGTGACTTTGAGGGGTCACCCTGACAAGAGTTGTGATTATTGCTTGAGATGGGCAGTCGTCCCATCCCAAATAATAATCTAGGTTCTTACAATACTTATCTCTGTACGAACTGAGTCACAATCCAGAGAGGGAATCCAGCTTCAGGTGGAGAATAGTCAAGTTACACAACAGGCATTCAAACATTTCGAAGACCCTCTGTAACATGTTCACAGATGACATGCGGATACAGCAGCATCTCAGCATGGCCCAGAGTTCTTCTCACCAACCTGCACCAGGTTTGCTTGGCAGTTATGATTAAACCATATAAACTTCTCCTTCAGACATCTCTATGGCACCATTGCCCTGCTACTGAACATGAGCACTGATGGAAATCACTGATAATCCTGCTTCTAACCTTTCTTCAGAGCAGGTGTCATGTGTGAATCATGTCAGCATCTATTGGGTTTGAGATTTTCCTTGATGATGTTTAAAATATGTAAGGTTTACTTTCTGCTTTATAGGTCTTTATATGTCTCAATCAACTGTAAGTACTTGTACAGTCTTGGTCAGGGTTTAGTCACCTTCCCCGGGTGGCTTCTAGTGAATTATTTATGATAATAATTTGCATTTCTGCAACATAGGACAAGACCCATCTTAAATCCATTAGGTAAGCTATTTGGGTGTTGTCGATAGTCTAATTTCATATGACATAGCGATTTACCACACTTCTCATAAAATACTGAACAGAATGCAAAACTGATGAATCGTTTTTCATTTTCTCCGACAATCTAGGAAACGCAGCCGAAGCTGATCTAAGCCATTTAGACCTAACGAGGCGCTAGCATTGCTCAGTGCCCTGAATGAACGGAAAAATCTCAAAAACGGGTAAAAAATTAAATGTGCAAAGCCAGCCTCACAAAACACGCATGCGCAAGCACTGAAAATAAGTCACCTTAACAGTCCATTGAATCTGATGACGCTGGGATTCCCACACTGATTTTCTTACCAATCCTTGGAATCCCTGGTTGACGGACCTCTTTAGTCTGCATAGAAGTGTAAAGGAAGTTCTCTAATTTCATACCTTTAACAGTTTGCAAATGAACAATGCATCTTAATCTAAAGGACCACCGACTACGTAATGAAGTTTAAAGATTTATTACAGAGACAAAACTAACTGAACATACAAGCACCTCAGAGAGAGGTTCAAGAAATAAACTGGCACTAATACAAACAAAATCCTACGCAGGAGTCTCAGTCGACTCAAAATAAAGAGCAAGGTTAATTCAAGAAGCATTAGGAACGCAATTACAGTTCCCACTGGAAAACTCAACTGCATCTGCTCCAATGGAAAAGAAAGATTAGTCTGTCCCTACACGAACTCTAAGGTGACATCCCTACTTAACATACCTCCCAGGCAAGAGAAAAAAGGTGTCAGCTGTGAAGGCTCCCTACGAAGCACATTCACTCTTTCCAGGTAAGTAGCCTAAACTACCGAGCTCTTTCTAAGATGCTCCTTAAATTCTCCTGCCTAGTCCCCTCTAAGTCCCATGCCTAACTGCATATCCAATTGGACTGCCTTAGACAGGACTCAGTCTAATTCCAACTGACTCTAACCCTAGCTTCAATAGCAACTGACTCTCCACCCCGGGGCACTTTCCCTAATACAAAATCCCCAAAACAGTGTACAGGCCCATGGCACTCCTCCTTCAGACAGGTGCAGACCCTCATACTTTTCCAGCACCGATTTGTCTTCTTCCAAACACCGTTGTTGTGTCCTTGGGTCCTAGGCATCTTCTCCGCCAAATGTTTCAACCGTGCATTCCAGCGCACTCCCTTCGTCTCTACTCCTACCAGTCTAACTTCTAAACAATGGCTCATTCTACTTAACAAGCTACATGGCCTTGCACCTGCAAAAGAAATGCATGAGAAACAATACTCTGCACGCTCTAAGTTACAATTTGAAATTCAACTGCGAACAGGAACCTTTTTCCCAAGGTATATTTCAACTCGACATTTCTAGTCATGCTAAGAAAACCACAGTTAGGCCTCTGCTGGCGTTTTCATGTCTCAGGCCTTAATTCTTTTAAATGCATTTCTAATACAACAACATTAGCATTTCATTAATTAATTCTAACATTACATTTCATATCTGCAATCGTTATTCTCATGTTAAAGCATTACATATCTTATTAGGAAGCCTACACGTGCAATTTTAACATGGCACGTTCAATCCCAATGCGTATTTTACATACAAAGCAATTAATTCTAAGTTACTTAAGGCATGATTCTCTCAACTAAACACTACATTAATCTGCAAAAGATATGAACATAATTCTACATATTGCATCGATCCCCGGCCTAGTACTACATTATAAAATCACCTAAAACGGCCCTCTAAATATTCGGGTGCTGACTACTTGGGATTATGGTGCACCCCTACAATTTTCAAACAACATGGCGCTCTATCTAAACCTAGACAAAGATACTCAAAACACTCTCGATCTTGTAACAGAACCACATAAAAATTGCAGAAATCGGTGACATATTTTTGAACTAATCGTACTGTGACTTTGCATAGAATAATCCAACAGGCACTTCTGGGACATGCAGGTGAATGACATGTGCCTGAGTCATGGTGGACAACACTTTTCACCGAGCAGTCGCACAAAACGTGCCTTCAATAATTTGTATGCCTCTCTTAAGCATTGTTCTTTACCAAAATGGTTCATAGCAACAATCAAACCATCCTGTTAATTTTTTCATTGTTCATCTGCATCACCAAAAGCCATTAAAGATCCCTCTGCGACTGCCACTGGCAAAAACCACAGGATTCATACTCACACTGCAAAAACTCCTCTGCGTTAGCAGATCTACTCATATTTCTAAAGACAGCAGCAATCACTGCATAAGTGAACCAGGCACACTGATTACTTTATCCTTTAGTCTATGAAAATTAGCTGCCCTACCAGAATTACTGAAAGTGGCTACCCAGAAACTTACAGAATCACTGCACCTATTGCAAAATCAACCTGCCATCACTGCACCTATTGCAAAATCAACCTGTCAGCTTCTTGCATACGGTAGGGAGAGAATCGCAAAAAACATCTTTGATGTTAATGTTGCATTTCTCTTGCACCAGATGGTAAGTGTAACACAGAAACATCAGGAGAAGACCTACTAAAAATAGCCATTATATCATAAATGAATTTCCACCAGTCAGAAAGGACCTAGAGGAATACAGATGAGATATTCACATTATAAGTGGTTTGAAAGCATTTGCGGAAATGTGACAAGAAGCAATGTCCCATAATTTAGGAAAAAATTAATTTTTGGGTGTGTTTCTAACACATTGGTGATTGTGTAAAAATAGTGCAAAGGATAATCCCGCCGTTTTCTTTCATTATGATCAATTAGTACCTGAGAGTAAAGTGTGCTCCTTTGCTATTCAGGCTTGCTTAGAGCTGATGGTAATAGCAAATGCGAAACGTAGATGTTGAACATCAGGGGTCATAGGGAATCCATGGGGACCGCTGTTTGTAAACCGCACAGAGTTAAAGTATCAGTCAGACTCACTATTTTCCCTGCAACCAAGGAAGGAGTGGAGCGATTTCAGACACCACCACAGGTTATATCCAACGTCTGTAGGAGAACAACATATTTATTTTGGTTCACCCTATCAAAAGCTGCAGGGAGGAGGATGAGTAAGACACGTCAGCTTTTTCAACTATATCATTCGAAATCATTATCAGGGCGGTAGCATCACGTGCCAGAATGAGAGCTTGCAGTGGTTCAGATCCAGATGTGCACACTGTTCAAAATTGTGATTTTTGCATGAAAAACGTTCTTCCTAAGTCTGCGGTTGCCTGGCTATGAGGAAGTAATTTCCTAATTTTAGGGAGGGGTTCTGAAACCTTGATTAAAAGTGTTTTGCGATGGAGTAAATCAAGGTCATTAGGACAGCAAATGTGTTGGGAAGAGGGAGCCCAATGATTTGGACAGTGAAGCCAGGGCACTGAGATGGCTTTTATGCTAGACACTTATCAATGGACTCTATGGTTCTATTGGTGGGTATTGTGAAAGTATATTTTATTCCTTGACTAGGGTGCAGGTTTTTTTCAGTATGCCCTGTGGTAGTCAGTGGGGTGACGGTGATAAGATCCTGGGTGTTACTCCTAATGCCATTAACGCTTTCCTTAAAGAAAGTGTCAATGTTCTTGCATAGGGATGGTGTAAGGAAATGCCCCTTTTGCATGATCATCCCCAGGTTTTTAGACTGATGTCGCCTGATTTTTTTACTCTGAAAATGCACTGAGTCCTGCTAAGCAGGCCTCAGTGCCATTGCTCTGACCCTTGAAAGATATATATCTGAGTGACTCACCCAATTGGCATAAGTTAACTTATTTATAAGTCTGAAGTATATGATACCAGGAGTACCCTGGGCCTGCAAGTTAAAGTGTTCCTTATGGACTGCAGCATTTATTCTACCACCACAAGTGCAAAAAAACAAAGCATGACTCTCAGCCCACATTTGCCAGCTGACAGAGCAGTTGTTACAATGCTAACTCGAATTTGCCATTTAAGGTAGTGGCAAAGCCCAAACCGTCCTTTTTATTAGATATGTCACCCTTAAGGAAGGCCTAACAAGTGCTAAGGCAGGGTGCTGTTTATTAAGAAGTGGGGTGTGTGTTTTTGCATGTCCTTGTAGCCCCATTGGCAAGTGCAGGATTACGTGCTGACAAGTCACCAACGCTAGCTTCTGAATGGGATTACTAAATATGATTTTTCAAGGTATTAAAAGAATTGTTGTATCAAACCCGAATTTAATATAACTTTTTCCCGAATGGCAATTTTAGAAAGTTGCCACTTTGTTGTCCAACGTTTGCCAGTGCTCTTTTAAGGTTTTTAGCCCCAGGCTCCTTCAGCCCTTCTGAGGGAACATGTGAACGACTCTCAGAAAGGAATACAAAGGGTCTGCCAATGGAAGAGGTGTGACCTCCCCCTGGCAGGAAGGCCAAACAGGACGAGAGCCGAAAAGGCGAGCTTCAAAGGGGAAACCGCCCTCAAAGTCAAAAGGCAAATGGTGGACACTAACGAGAGGGGCTGCTCATCTGTTTTTGCAAGCAGGCTGTCATTGGGGAAAGAAAGGGGGAAGCCTCTGCCCAACTAGTGTTCCGTGGAAGTGTAGCCCCTAGGTAGCCACATCTTTGGTACGGGCCAGGGGGCACCACACACAATGAGAAGGGTACTGCAATGTTGGAAGTGGGAATAAAAGTGCATTCTGGGCTAACTAGATGCCACACTTGCAAGGAAGTCATCACTATGTGGGAATGGACCTGATAGCCCATTGGCTAGAGCTTACCACATCGCACGAGGGTACAAACTGGGCATGAATGTGGAACTTGTGTGTGGAAATTGTGTGTGGTTGATAGAGAAAGGGTTTAAAGAGTAGCCTATGCATGGAATGAAGCAGACAGGTGTAATAGTCACATTTGCGAACCCCCCTCTCTCCTTTGCTTTCTGTAATTCAGCAAGTATAATAAACGGAAGTGAAGACCCTCAATCTCTTCATTTGCCAGGGATAAAAGAACCTGAGTTCATTAGGCACCTGATAATAGTAATGGGGAGTAATTGGTGACCATCTGAACCAGTGCATGTAACAATTCAATAAAGCAATCTTATCTCTAATAACATTAATATTGCCAAATTAGCTCTAGGAGCTTTATGAGGATGTCAGAGTCATTACTATTTATGCAATCTGGGTAATGCAATAGACTTAAATGATATCACTGTGCATAGCAATCATGATACACAATTCAAGCATGAACAGTCATAAGTGAAAAAGTATTTATTACAGATAAAGTTGTCCCTGACCTTTACAAATTCTGAGATAAACATCTACTTAAATAAACTATTGCATCCTTCACTACTATAGCTATTACTAAATAGGAATGTACATAAACTATTATTATTGTGCAAAATTGACCATTACTTGGCGGAGGCATAGGAGTCCCTCCGGGGGGCTGCGATATCCTCTCGCCTGCGACTGATTTAATTTAAATATTTATATTGTGCTTATTTTACCTGACATAAGCTGTGGGGAATGGGACTTATTCATTTCCGCCCCTGTCTGCAGTGTGTTGACGGAGATGGTACCTTTTTGCATACAATGAGGGCCTGTGGAGCACTTGCTCGGTTCTGGAGGGGGGGTTGTGGCGTGTCTGGCTGAGGTTCTGGCTTGGGATAGTGCCATGTCCCTGAAACTACTTTCATTACACAGCATTGTGGAGCTGGGTGACAACAGATACAAACAACACTTGCCATATCATGGTCTTACTCTTGCTAAGAGAGACATCGCCAGACATTGGAGGGCTGAAACTCCACCCTTGTTAGGCCACTGGGGGATGCCCACAGAACATCCCAAAATTTGGCAGCGGTGAGCAGACTACCTGGGCTTGATTCTTGAGCTGATTACCTCTTAGGACATGCATTTAGAGACTGAGATTCAGCACCATGTCCTGGACACACGTACTGCTTCATAACTCATGTGGACTGTGGGGTGTAGGCTGGGTGGGCATGGAGGGCAATGGAGGGCTAAAGCACATATAGTTAAGTCTTTTAATTGTATTATTCTCCCTTTATTAGCAATACTGTTTTGTCTAAGCACAGCACATATTGCCATTTCAAGGATTAAGGAACCAAATGTACATATATCCGGTACTCCTGGGACATACTGTGGCAGAAAATCTAATATAATGTGTTGTGAAAAAATAAATGGTGTAAAACTATGTTGTAGCTAATTTTTGCAGACCTGAATCTGCATTTGATCTGGTCCCAAGAGGAAAGCTGTGGGCAGTCCTGCTAGAAATGGGAGTCCCACCATATTTGTCTGAAGGGATTAAACAGTTACACAAAGGAAATTTTGCTCAAATACGATTTGGCAAATATGGGGAACTCACTACTCCCATGCCTATAGATTGAGGAGTTTGCCAAGGCTGCGTCCTTGCCCCGACCCTTTTCAGTCTCTATATAATTGGACTAGTTGATTTCTTAAACTCTGAGAAGGATTTAAACGCACCTAAGCTGGCAGCTCGTAATATCCTGGCCATGATGTTTGCTAATGATACCCTATTACTATCTAAAATCCCATGGGTATACAGAGGGTTTTAAATAAATGTGATGCCTTCTGTAAAGACAGAGGGCTTGAGATTAATTTACAAAAAAACTAATATATGGTATTTAACTCAGCCAAAAGTACTTGGTCAAACCCATGTTTGGATGGTAAATCCCTAGAGATGGTATCTACCCTTGAATATTTCGGCATGACTATTATTGAATACATGGATTGGGGAGCACAAATAAATAAAACATGTCTGAAATTAGTGCAAACAACAGGGGGTTTATAAAAGGTGTTTCAAAACTCCAGCCACAAATCAGTTGGCCCAGCAGTAGAGATATACAGGGTGCAAGTCAGAGGTGCTGCTCTATATGGAGCAGAAATATGGGGTCACGAATGCACCGATAGACTGACCAAAACAGAAAATTATTTTATAAGACAATTGTTTGGTCTTCCCCGTAGCACCCCACTCATTCCACTATGATTAGACTTGGGGGTTAGGTCAATTGCGGATGAAATCTCTCGGAGACCCCTTCTATTCTGGAGGTGCTTGTGGGCCACTCCAGAATTGCTCGAGTTCAGGGGAGAACTAAGAGAGGTGATGAGTCTACCAGGGGCATGGAAACTACCATGGCTAACATACATTAGGAACACCCTTACATCTATGGGTTTGGGAAACCTTTGGGACAACCCAGAAATGATATGTCCCACAGTCCCTAGGAAAGAGCTTAAGGGCCTTTTCTGGGAGGAAAAACTGTCCCAGCTCCAAGGAAACTTACCATAGCATTTACGGAAATAAAAGACCAGTATATACTAGAGCCGACACTTAATGACATCAAGCCACAAGGAAGCTCTATCTACAGTTTAGGCACGGGGTACTGCCATTGTGTGCCTTTATGAATAAATGGGTGGGCCTACAGATATTTGGTTGCCTGGCATGCAAGTGTGTAGAAGAATGTGAATTCCATGTGTTCTTTGTCTGTGCGGGCTATAGGAAAGCAAGAAAATGATGGCTGGTTCAGATATGCAGAAACCTGGGAACTAGAAAATGTGCAGAAGCCTTTAGGTTACTGAAATACAATACTAGCCTCTCCCTATAGTGTACTCAGTGGCAGGCTTTTTATTTTCTATGTGGTGCACCCAAAGAGTTTTAGTAAAAACATCCCCCAATGATGATGTCTAAATTTGAGTTTAACCTGCTTTGCTTTTAATTGATGGAATTTTAAATGAATTGTACGTCCGTTTTAGCAGAATTTTAACAATGTATATACTTAAGGTGCATATTATTGGTGAATAGGATCATTCCGAAGTAGGACCGTTGCTTATTGATCTTTAATAACGTTTTTTTCCTACTTGATTGAACTAATTTTCTTAATATATGGATTTTTAAATATGAGTAAGGTTTTGCAAACTTTCCATTACATTACGCACAAGCACTTTAATGTAACCTGGTATGCTGCTAACAAAGGTCTTCTTGACAGACACAAGCACTTTATATGAACATATGTATTATCATTTATGAGTTGACCAGAGATTCACTCTAAGTGCAATAAAAAAAAGTACATATATATATATATTCACTGAAAAAACCATAGGTTATAGACCATATATAGTTAGGAATTAGCATTTACAAAACCTTGAAAATTCACTGAAAAAACCATAGTTTATAGACCATATATCGTTAGGAATTAGCATTTACAAAACCTTATTTTACTCACACAAAACCATTGAAATTCCATATATAGTTAGTTGCACTAACTATATATCGCGCACCCGCAATCCACTGCTGATGATGTCACATACTACATCATTCATGACATGGTCAGTGACATCACTGATGACATCACTGATGACATCTCAAATGACATCACTGATGACATGACTGATAACAACATCCAGTGATTTTTTGTTTCTGTAAAGTTTAAATATGTCTTACATATTGAAGATTGAGTGGATGTGTAAGTGTCTGGACGAAGGATTTAGTAGGTGCATGACTAACTGTATGAGTGAGTGATTAAATGTGTCTCACTGAGTGCATGGGTTAGTGACTAAACTGTCTTAATTTGTGCATCATTATGTCTGTTGTTCTGTAAACTGCTGCATGTGTTGATCAGTAGCTGTATGAGTAACTATATGGGTTATTGATTGATTGCCCAAGTATTTGTATGGGAGACTGAGTGTGTGTGTGGCTGGCTGGGAGGTGTGTGACTCTGTGCAGATCAATGTGTACTTGTATCAATGATTGTATAAGAAGGTAAGTATGTGTTACTATATGTTTGAAAATGTAAGGTGCTCTATGTTTAACTGTATAGACAAGAAAATGGAAGTGTCATTGATTCTTTACATGACTGACTAGGTGAGTGAGTAACTCCATGGATGAGTGGCAGACTGTGAGTGTCTGTATAGGTGTATGAGTGCATATGATAGTGTTGTAAAGATGAGTGATTGTATGTATGAATGATTGTATGGGTGAATGAGTGAAGGTGTGTGTAGACGTAGGAATCAGTGAGTGCGTATGTAGTAACTAGTATTGGTGTGTCAATGGTTTCAAAAATTATACTCTGTATTTAACACTGGGTGAAACAGAGGTTATATTAAAATGTGAGGAGATGCATTGTATTGTCACATGAATGATATCATCAGTGATGTGGTCATTGATGTCAAATGAGATGTCATCAGTGATGTCATCAGTGATGTCATTTGAGATGTCATCAGTGATGTCATCAGTGATGTCACTGACCATGTCATGAATGATGTAGTATGTGACATCATCAGCAGTGGATTGCGGGTGCGCGATATATAGTTAGTGCAACTAACTATATATGGAATTTCAATGGTTTTGTGTGAGTAAAATAAGGTTTTGTAAATGCTAATTCCTAACGATATATGGTCTATAAACTATGGTTTTTTCAGTGAATTTTCAAGGTTTTGTAAATGCTAATTCCTAACTATATATGGTCTATAACCTATGGTTTTTTCAGTGAATTTTCAAGGTTTTGTAAATGCTAATTCCTAACTATATATGGTCTATAACCTATGGTTTTTTCAGTGAATTTCAATGGTTTTTTAATAGCAAATATCATAAGCTGTCGAATGTCAAGTACGTGGTAAGTGAAAACATTTTCGTGTTTATGCACACTGATCTGCTTTGAATGGTGCCCCCCCCCCTCATTTCTATTAGGAGTACTCTCTCTTTGCACATAGTGAAGGGTAGTTAACGCAGGCCTTTGCCCCCGTTGTAATACATCGTGCCTGCTTCTCTCTCCATTTGATTGATTGTTATCCAAGTATTTACTGTTTTAGAATTGGTTCTGTTTGGTTCATTCTCTATTTACAAACAAACACAGAGTCGCAATACTCTGTTTAGTCTTTGCAGATAACGAAAAATCGTGTAAAAAAAAAAAGAAAAGGAATCGAGCAAAATCAGTAGGCCACTAATGGGATCTCTTTTTGACCTCGCTAAAATAGAAACATTAGGAACAACCCCTCATGACAAATACAAAACTAGTGAAATGAACTGAACTCCACACAATGATGGCTGCAAAACAGCTCAGCTCCGCCACCCACCCCGCCCAAAATAACGATAAAGAGCGGCTGCCATGATTGGTTGCGGAATGGCCACGACGGAGCTACGAAATGGTGCTGCTCTCATGCTAACCCCAGCTTCAGTCTGAAACATCCAGAAACACTGTAGACTACCAATTCGATCAGTTCCGGTAGCGCCCCAATGTAACCCGGTAGAGAAGAACTAGCCCTCCCCTCTTTGACTAATGGTTCTTGTTGCCTGTCCCTTCTGTTGTCATTTAACAGAACTATTTAGCCTGCTGAAAGGGGTTGTGTTCCGACCGCTGGTTGGTGGAGACATTTTGACTATATTCTGGACCTGCGTTGTCGCGTAATGCGTCATATGACGCGCCGCGTTAGCGCATCCGGAAGTCATCCGGGGCGCGAAGCGCAGCGCATAACGTAAGCATAACAGGTCATGTGACTTGTTAATAAAACTTTTCATTGGTTCATTTTACTTTTCTTATTCTAATGATGAAAGGCTTGGTCATATGACCTAAAAATTACGCTTTTTATTACTTCCGAACATTATTTTTTCTTAAATATATGTTATAATGTTCCAGGCTAATGTACTTTCCCGGAAAATTTACAACTGTCCTGCAAGTAAAATATATTCTTTTTTCGAGAAAAAGAGCGTTTCTTCGTCCCATGACGGAGACGTTGAGCAAAAGAGGGTCGACCTGCTGTCTTAGTCGCCGATACGCCTGAATATGAGATTCTTATCGATCACTTTATGTTGCAGGAATAGAAAACACAACAGCCCTTGACCATTTATCTTTACTGCGTTCCTTCGTATTATACCTTTTACCCTTCATGTAATTGGTCTGCTTTATTTCACTTGCCTTTTAATGATTCTAAAACAGTGACTATCATTAAAAACTTTACCAATGTATATACTACTACCATGTTTTCTTTTAAAAACCTTTATTGTGAAAATTTCATTATACAAATACGGGCCTATAACCACGTGGGCCGGCCACGGAGCAAACTGTAATTGTATATGATGAGTAGACATTTACACTGTAGAGGAACGTAACGGGCGGGCCATTAGGTTGCAAGAACTAAGGTGTCTAACAGTTACGGAATCGGTGGACGTACATTTTATAATTAAAATACGACAGGGCCAGTTACAATAAAATTATCTAGATATACATTTGCGGGCAAGTACCATGGGTGACGTTAATTCAAACTTTCAATAGTGCAGTAATCAATAACACATCAGAACTTAATATCAATAGGGATGTCGAAATATTCAATCAATTCTCGTCCCCGCCCGCCATGTGCTTCAAAACTGCATACGTATCTCGTGATTTCAAGGTTCTGCAACCAGTACACAACAAGGAGTTACGAGTCCTATTTATTCCGGCGCCATTTTGGGCGAGGACGGGCAGGTCCAGGATATAGTCAAAATGTCTCTACCAACCATCGACTATGATGATGTTCATATGCTGTATTTATTAGAGTAACACTCATCTGTCCACATGAAATTAATTTGCCACAATCTAAACATGTCATTTTAATCTTTCCAAAGTTCTTCTAAATATTTGGGACCGTTTCCCTTGCCTCTGATGCTGTCAGTGCCACTTCTTTGATGAATGTACTAGCAGGTCAGGGGTTCTCCTCCAAATCTCTCTTTTATGCAGCACTATAATTAATTGGTGCCACCTCTCCATATGACGATGCATGGTATAGTTACCATAACTATATTTTTTTTCGGTTCCTCTGGAGAGTTCATCGTGGCAGATGAAGCGTGTAACGTACCGGGCATTTACCTTTTTTTGCATGTACAGGAAAGGAAAAAAAAATCGAGCGTCCGAGTTCTAAGGTGTCCCAGGCCCATTTTAGTGGACCAGGCCCAAATCCAAAGAACAGGCCGCCATTTTGAGAGTCCTGTTGCAGCCGCCTGTCGCTGTAGCATCAAGAGCAGCCGAAACTCAGCTGAATGGCAACTGAAACGGTAAAGGGGCGCCCCACTACAGCAGACGAGCCTCCACCTAGGAAGGCCCGTTCACGCCGCCTCCCCCCCCCCCCCTTCGGGCACCCCACGCCGTTATTCGGAGCAGTATTGTAGGATGGCCACACCAGTGCGGCAACTTGCTAGACATCACCTCGGTGGTAACCGAATCTCAGCGCCTTGTGGTGTCTCCTCTTCAGAAAATATTCTTGCGCTACCTTTGCCCCATTCACACATCGGTCCGCTACTAACGCCATCTCACAGGCTAATGGGGCGCCCCACGCCGAGTTTCAGCATTGTAGGATGACCACACCAGTACAGCAACTTGCTAGACATCACCTCGGTGCCATCCGGATCTCGGCGCCCCACTGCAGATGAAGTGCCTCTCAACTATGAAACCACCACGGTGACATCCGGATCTTGGCGCCTTGTGCTGGTTCCGGCCTATTCACACATCGGTCCGCTACTGACGCCATCTCACAGGCTAATGGGGCGCCCCACGCCGAGTTTCAGCATTGTAGGATGACCACACCAGTACAGCAACTTGCTAGACATCACCTCGGTGCCATCCGGATCTTGGCATCTCAACGCCTAGTGGTATCTTCCATACAGAAAATATTGTTGCGCTGCCTTTGGCCCCATTCGCACATTGGTCCGCAACTGACAGCATCTCACAGGCCAACAGGGCGCCCCACGCCGACTTTTACCATTGTAGGATGGCCACACCAGTGCCACAACTTGCTAGACACCACCTCGGTGCCATCCGGATCTTGGCATCTCAGCGCCTTGTGGTGTCAGTCAGAAACTATTGTTGCGCTGCCTTTGGCCCCATTCGCACATCGGTCCGCTACTGACGCCATCTCACAGGCCAACGGGGCGCCCCACGCCGACTTTCAACATTGTAGGATGGCCACACCAGTACAGCAACTTGCTAGACACCACCTCGGTGCCATCCGGATCTTGGCATCTCAGCGCCTAGTGGTGTCTTCTATTCAGGAAATATTGTTGCGCTGCCTTTGGCCCCATTCGCACATCGGTCCGCAACTGACACCATCTCACAGGCCAACAGGGCGCCCCACGCCGACTTTCAACATTGTAGGATGGCCACACCAGTGTGGCAACTTACTAGACACCACCTCGGTGACATCCGGATCTTGGCGCGTTGTGCTGCCTTCGGCCTATTCGCACATCGGTCCGCTACTGACGCAAACTCACAGGCCAACGGGGCGCCCCACGCCGACTTTCAGCATTGTAAGATGGCCACACCAGTGCTGCAACTTGCTGGACACCACCTCGGTGCCATCCGGATCTTGGCGCGTTGTGTTGCCTTCGGCCTATTCGCACATCGGTCCGCTACTGACGCAAACTCACAGGCCAACGGGGCGCACAGGCCAACGGGGTGCCCCACGCCGACTTTCAGCATTGTAAGATGGCCACACCAGTGCTGCAACTTGCTGGACACCACCTCGGTGCCATCCGGATCTTGGCGCGTTGTGTTGCCTTCGGCCTATTCGCACATCGGTCCGCTACTGACGCCGCCTCACGTGCCAACGTATTTTCTCCGCATTTTATACCCTATGCCGCATAACAGGTCATGTGACTTGTTTATAAAACTTTTCATTGGTTCATTTTACTTTTGGTTTCCTAATGATGGAAGGCTTGATCATATGACCTAAAAACAACACTTTTCATTGGATGAAAACTTTTTTTTTTCCCAAACGATGAAAGCCCCACCTTGTTTCTGGATGTTTCAGACTGAAGCTGGCGTCAGCATGAGAGCACCACCATCTCGTAGCTCCGTCGTGGTCATTCCGCGAGCAATCATGGCAGCCGCTCCCCACCAGAAGCCTACAGGAGTCGGGGGCCCCCAAAACTTTTGATGAATCCTCAAGGCGGAGGGGACGCTTTCGAGAATGGGGTCCAAGACCTAGCAGACTAGCGTCCGATTTCCAAGGTGTCCCAGGGCCATTTCAGTGGACCAGGCCCCAAAAGGAAACAGCCTGCCGCCATTTTGAGAGTCCTGTGACAGCCGCCTATCGCTGCACCGCAAGAGTGGGCGCAACTCAGCGGAATTGCGGCTTTTGACACAGTGGACCAAAAGCGGACGGAATGGCAACTGAAACGGTAAAGGGGCGCCCCACTACAACAGATGAGACTCCACCTGGAGAGGCCCGTTCACGCCGCCTCCCCCGGGGCGCCCCACGCCGTTATTCGGAGCAGCATTGTAGGATACCAAAACCAGTGCGGCAACTTACTGGACATCACCTTGGTGCCATCGTTCTGCTGCCTTGGAACTATTCGCACAACAGTTTGCTACTGATGACCCACCCCCCGCGACACCCCACGGCAGAAATCTGGACGTTGTGCTGCGTTGGGAATATTCGCACAGCCGACCGCTACTTCGTTGTTTTTCCCTAAAAATGTTTATATGTTATTACTGTTTTTGTTTTCTTGTATATATTTATAAGTTATTAAAGTTTTATAATCTTACTACTTTGTTGGAGTGCTATATATTTTTAATGTGACACATAATTGTAAAAACTTTGATGTACAAAGAGTCATCCCTGGAATCTTCCGCTTCAGGCTCGGTCCCCTCCCCAATCACAATACAGGATGGTTTTCAGATAATAGGAACGCGTCTGCTGTGACGGATCTCATCGAGTGTGGGCCTTGATCTACTATAACTCCTTTGAAGAGGGGTGATTCTTTACAGCTGGGGCCATAAACTACATCTGCAGGGCTAGCTGATACCCTAGGACCGGCCTGGACAATCGGACACAGAGGAAAAGGAGTGTCAGAGGGTGCGGTAGTGAATAGGGCGAAAGGGAGGTGTCGGGCGGGCACAGGGTGTGATTCTCAGGGAAGAGCAGCGCAGATGGGGGGTGGTTTATTACCCATGCATAAGACAGAGAGCGGGGGTGACCACTGCCTGGGGGAGATGCTTGCGAGGGTGGGGAGCCATGCTAAGGATCGACAGCGTGCACAGAGTGGGTCTGGTCAAGGCATCTAAAATGACTGCCGTGCACGACAAAAGTGTGGCATTTGAAAAAAGGCAAGATGGCGCAGACAATGTTTTTCAACACTTCCTGATTTCCTTCGAATCGAACGTTAACAGACGTTGGGGCATATTACCAAAGTTAAGCGATATTTATCCCTAACGATGCTTAGCAACGATTTTTTTACCGCTAAGCATCGTCAGAAATTATCGCAGATAAACCTTGCTATTATCAAGGTTTATCGCAAATACGATAAAAAACGACCGCAATGCATTAATATCGCTGAAAACTCAGCGATATTCATGCATTACCGAGCTAATGCTCTTAGCCATGTTATCCACCTCCCATTGGATGACATGGCTAAGAACTGCTCAGGGCAGGTGCTAGCTTTTGGAGATATTCGCGCTTATCGCGAATATTTCCAAAAGTTGATAATAGGAGATAGCGATGTTAGCGACTGTTTCCAGTCGCTAACATCTTGGCATCCCCACTTTGCATGTCATTAGTGATAAATATCACTCACATGCAATGTGGGGCCCAAGATGGTCGCTATCTCCTACTAGCCGTCGCTAACTGGTGTTAGCAACAGCTAGGTAATACAGATATAATTTTATCTCCGCGAAGCGGAGCGCTGTTACAGATATATATCTTGTTTTTGAACGTTAATTTCTCAAAATCCACTGAAGCACATATATTGACACCTAGCAAAGGCACATCGAGCTACCAGTCCCTACAATTTTGCCAAGTTTCGTGCAAATCCATTCAGCCGTTCGATTATTATTATTTTATTTTTTTTGCCCCGCGGGGCTCTTTTAAAACCTCCACATCAAACCTAGGGGGTCAGCGAGAATCTACTATGCCCCCTTATGGTCATTTGCCCCTTCGCTTTGGCCTCCTCTTGTCTCTCGATCCTACCGAGAGACAAGATGGCGGCCGCTACGGACTGTTTGGAATGTTTACAGACGCCGGAGAACCAATCAGCTTCGCTTCACAAAGCTCCGTTGCGCGAAAAGTACGCGAACTGCAGCGCTGCCCGGTCCGCTGTTACATATATATATCTTTTTTTAAACGTTAATTTCTCAAAATCCACTGGAGCACATATATTGAGACCTACAAAAGGCACATCGGGCTACCAGTCCCTACAATTTTGCCAAGTTTCGTGCAAATCCATTCAGCCGTTCGGGCTAAAAGTGAGGCCAACCGCCCTATGGAAAACTCAATGTTAAAAACACGTTTTGGGACCCCCCTTTTTTCTCGGCCCCCCCTTGACGAACCCCCCCCAAATTTTCAAGGGCTGCTCAGAAACAAAATGTGCCATTTTCCTGAAAATTTCAGCCAATTCCGTCCACAAACGCCAAAGTTATTAGACATAGAATTTTCAAAAATCCCATAGAGAAAAAATCCTAACTATATATACCTACTGGCGACCGGTCGCCAGTAGGTATATATAGTTAGGATTTTTTCTCTATGGGATTTTTGAAAATTCCATGTCTAATAACTTTGGCGTTTGTGGACGGAATTGGCTGAAATTTTCAGGAAAATGGCACATTTTGTTTCTGAGCAGCCCTTGAAAATTTGGGGGGGGTTCGTCAAGGGGGGGCCGAGAAAAAAGGGGGGTCCCAAAACGTGTTTTTAACATTGAGTTTTCCATAGGGCGGTTGGCCTCACTTTTAGCCCGAACGGCTGAATGGATTTGCACGAAACTTGGCAAAATTGTAGGGACTGGTAGCCCGATGTGCCTTTTGTAGGTCTCAATATATGTGCTCCAGTGGATTTTGAGAAATTAACGTTTAAAAAAAGATATATATCTGTAACAGCGGACCTGGCAGCGTCCCAGGACGCGTACTTTTCGCGCAACGGAGCTTTGTGAAGCGAAGCTGATTGGTTCTCCGGCGTCTGTCAACATTCCAAAAAGTCCGTAGCGGCCGCCATCTTGTCTCTCGGTAGGATCGAGAGACAAGAGGAGGTCGAAACAAAGGGGGAAATAACTATAAGGGGGCATAGTAGATCCTCGCTGACCCCCTAGGTTTGATGTGGAGGTTTTAAAAGGGCCCCGCGGGGCAAAAAAAAATAATAATAATAATAATCGAACGGCTGAATGGATTTGCACGAAACTTGGCAAAATATTAGGGACTGGTAGCCCGATGTGCCTTTGCTAGGTCTCAATATATGTGCTCCAGTGGATTTTGAGAAATTAACGTTCAAAAAAAGATATATATCTGTAACAGCGCTCCGCTTCGCGTAACGGAGGTTTGCGAAGCTGATTGGTCATTCTGTCACTGGGCTATAGTTGGGCTACATCTGGCTGATATTTGGGCTACATTTGTTTTTTTGTGTGTCTGGCGGCCATCTTTGGGCTACATTGGGCTACATTGGGCTTCATTGGGCTACATTGGGCTACATTTGGGCTCCAACATATATATAGGCCAATGTAGCCCAATATATATTTTTCAAAGTTAATTTTCGTAAAAACCACTGAAGCATATATCTTGAGACATAGCAAAGGCACATCGGGCTACCAGTCCCTACAATTTTGCCAAGTTTCGTGGAAATCCATTCAGCCGTTCGAGCTAAAAGTGAGTCCAACCGCCCTATGGAAATGAAGGAAATGAATGGGTAATTTGTAATTAGCAAATAGCTAATCGCAAACTAGGAATGGTAAAGAATCGCTATTTATTCCTTAAAGTTCGCTATTTAGGAAATGCAAAAAACTTTGATGATACATATGGCGGTTCATCTCTAACAAGATAAGAAGCATAGGGATACATTTATGATGACTGGCGCATCACCAGGGATGTGTTAGTCATTCTGTGCCGCTGTTCCGTCACCTATGGTGTGCTGCATTTACAATGCGGCGCATCATGGGGCAAAAACAGCACAGATGCGTGATGTATCTGTGCCGTAAAGGTGGCGCATTGCTGGAGTTGTATCGCAAGTGTGATGAAGCTCCAGCAAGGGTCGGGGGTGCCCCTGTCGCAGGGTTTCTGTTCTCACACAGAACTGTGGACAGAGGATTGGAACCTCGGCGAATTAGGGTGTCCCAAAACTCACGTTAGTAATCAAAAACTCCTTAGTAAGCTAGGTACAGTGTCACATTGGATATAACAAACTCTCAATGTTTAGACAATCCAGAATATGAACTTATAGTACCTCAGGATACGTGGAACTCATGAACAGTCGGTCGTTATATATTTCTTAGAAACCAGAACATGGAGTTAAGAAGAACACATGTGTATTTGAAATGTTTATTTACTAATGCCGTCTTCTCAGGCGTAGTATCTTAGATAATACAAGTACACATATTATCAGTAGCAAAATTACCAGCATAGTTACTAGTACATAAAAAGCGAATGGTGATAGTATGTTAACATGCTGTAAATGAATAAGAGTTAGCAACACTTATAAGCAGCCGCGGGCCGTGGAGGGAGTTACGGTGAGGCAGGGAGGCGGGGAGGGGGAGAAGCAGGGTGGAGAATACAAGTACACATATTATCAGTAGCAAAATTACCAGCATAGTTACTAGTACATAAAAAGCGAATGGTGACAGTATGTTAACATGCTGTAAATGAATAAGAGTTAGCAACACTTATAAGCAGCCGCGGGCCGTGGAGGGAGTTACGGTGGGGCAGGGAGGCGGGGAGGGGGAGGGGCAAGGTAGAGAGGGCTCCACCCTGCTTCTCCCCCTCCCCGCCTCCCTGCCTCACCGTAACTCCCTCCACGGCCCGCGGCTGCTTATATCTCACCCTCCCTAATACACATATTATATTATTTGCTAAGAAGGTCTCTTTGTGTTGGTTTAGGGCGTGCCCATACTTTAGTGTCTTAGATTTGAAGGAATCACATCAGCATACACCAGCTCTCTCTTCATGTGAACCGCATCAACTGTTGTGTATGTGTGTTCGGCAAAGCAATATAAAACCCGCCTCATGCCCAGAATTGGCAGAAGTTGCACTTATGTTATGAGTATGAAGTCGTGGAGATCAGACCTCATAACAATTCTGTATCGTGTTGTTCTTGAAACTTTAGCACTCGCTGTACAGATATAGTTTAACAAGCAAAGCAGATAGTAGAGCAATAACATATTATTCTCATGTAAACCACGATGAACTACTAGGTGGAAAGCTAAAGCAACAACTAAGTGTCGTGTGCAGAAGTTGCAAAAAAGGAAAAATGGCGTTTAAACCGGTAATGAGCCCATGCTAACTTAACACGGTGTAAAGATATCCAGGACCTAGATGACACCTCCCCATGATCCGGAAACGAACTGAATAAGATAATAGAAGTGCCATCTCATGAGAGCAGATTGCAAGTTTATATGTGGACGGTCCGCAAGGTAAAGCATTAAAAACTAGGAAAATTTAATGCTAAAGAAAAATAAAACAGCCAAGTACTTTATCGAGTCTTAAGCCAATAGGCAAGGTAAATAATAAAAACTTGACAAATAAGTCAATGAATTGTCAATGAAATGCTAGTACTCAGCATATCAAACATGAAAAAGGTCTATGACATAACTGTGTATGCAAAATAAGCTGCAACAGCCTCCAATAGGAAGTCACCGTCTTCATCCGAAAACAGTTCAGCCATCCAATTTAAAAGCGGAAAAGAACATACGTGCTCTCCCAGCACCGGATCCTCTATCACCATCAGAGGACAGCTCGGTGGGTTTTCAAGAAAGCTCTGTTCCAAGAAAGACTGTGCTGCCGCCAGTAAATTCCAGGGACCAAGTAGTCCATGCATCAATGCCACAGCCATAATCCTTTCGCCAGGACAAACCAACTCGTGAGTAATGATAGGAGTCATCAGCTGATTAAAGTCGACGTCAGGAGAAACCGGTCCGCAGAGACACAAATCAATGGCCCAATCGAAATCACAGGTCAGGCAGTGAAATACAGGCTGGACACAGGTGAAGTAGGAGAATCGAAAAGATAATCCATATGCCGTGCTTAATATCGCCAACGGCATTGTGCCATAATATTCTAGCATGCGATTGCGGAACAGTGTCAGCAGCTGCAGGGTGGGAGGTTGCATAGGAGGGACATCCATATTTAAAAATGTAAAAAAGCACAAGAGCGTCCGCTGGTAATGCAAGTAAAAATGCCAATCCACGAACCAGAGTGGAGAAAATAGAATGAAAGGAAGCAGGGATGACTCCAAAGATTTTCTCAAATGAAGTCACGAGACCACTGGTAACAACTTTAAAAAAGTGCGCCAGGGCCTTTGTGGAGGATGCGTTAAAGATAGTCGGAACCATCTTGCTGAAATTGAAAGGCAAATCTGAATTGAAAAGGGTCTGCACCTCTGTACGGGTGTTCGCTATGTGAAGCACGAAAGTTTCACGGGCCGAACTCAAGGCCGCCTCTCTCTGAGACAAAAGAGCTCTTATTCTTGCCATGCCGTTGAAATCTGTCCCAAGGTTGGTATTTGTGGCCAGATTGAAAACTCCCTATGTTCATGTGTGGGAGGAAATAGAACATTTCTGCAGCAAATAACCCGTTCACTTACTGTTACGATAAAAGGAATACTTTTAATTAACTCAGAACAATCTTCATTATTGAGCATCAAATAACTACCATTTTCCAACAACTTGAACGTGGGGATGATAGCAGGAACTGGCGTGCCTTGCAACACGCAAGCCATATTTGGTCGGTGTTTGTTGCATGAACCGTGTAACTGTATGTGCCTACACATTAGTGAATGATCTGGCGTCTCAGTGTATTCCTCTCCATTCAGATAAACTTCTTGATCATCTTTGAAACATCTGTATGTGTATGGAAGCGACCAGACCTCATGAAGAAAAGCACTACTTAAAGGTTCATAACGACCTATTGGTATATATTTCATACAATTTGAAAACTTATATAAAGCAAAAGGCAGCGTTATTAAACCGTGGATAAGGCACGTTGCCAAAAAACCCGCAATCCTCTGCTGATGATGTCACTGAGCATGTCATGAATGATGTAATATGTGACATCATCAGCAGTGGATTACGGGTAATAGTATCTCTAGTTTACTCCCCTATAGCTGTCTTTCTTTTAACATAAGTGTCTGTTTCCTTCCCTTATACTTACTGTTTTTGGTTCGCTTCCGGTTCGCGTACCGGCGAGCGAACTGGGAAGCGAACTAAGAGAAATAGAGGTTGGCACAGTTCCAAATATTGTACCAATTTTTTAATAACGGGGAGGTAGTTCTGAAAAAACCTTTTTTTTTTATTGTTTTTGTTGTTTTATATTATTTTTCGGAACATTTTTTTACTTTTTTTGAATTTTTCTGAACAGTTTTATATTTTTTTGGGTTTTTCTTGGAGGGGGCAATGAAAACGATTCATTGTAAAGGGCTCAACAGGAGCAACAAAACAAAAAAAGAAGTATTTATTATTTTGGGCGTTTCGTACAAACTTGCATATGATAGTCAATAGCTCTGTTGATCAGAGTGATGCTTCTTTCTCCGTAGGAAATGAATCCATCGCAAAATACGCAGATGTGTTTTACTTCACCAAATTTCATTTGTATATTTGGCACCATCTCCCTGCCCTCTGGTCCCGTTACTTCCGGTACAACAGATCTTCTGGCCATAATAGGGAGATTATCTAGGTCGTTCCGAAACTGTGCAGCACTGTAGTTGTTAGGATGCCACCTAGTCATATGGCGATGCATTGTGTAGTTTCCGAAACTGTATTTTTTCTCGGTTCCTCTGGACAGTCTATCTTGACATATAAGGCAAGTTACGTATCTTGCATTTACTTTTTTCTGACCTTTGGGAATTTTAAAAAATTGCCAAATGAAGTTTTCTTTCCGGTGAGACGTCCTGGGCTGCTCAGGCAAAAACTGCCTCTCTTCGTGCTCGTCGTCCTGTTCCTCTTCTTCCTCTTCTTGTTGAATTATAACTTGAGCAGGTGGTCCACTCTTCCTTGGATGTGGTGGAGGTGGTGGGGAAGCACCAGCTGAAGCTACTAAAGAAGCCATTGCTCAGTGATCACAAAGGGTCTTTCTCTCACAATGATGAAAGTCAGAGTGAGGAAAGAAGGAGGGATTTTCATCATTTGGGAAAAACAAGAGTTCTCAACCAATCAAAAGTGTTCATTTTAGATTATATGACCTAGTCTTACATCATTAGGAAACCAAAAGTGAAATGAACCAATGAAAAGTGTTATTACCAAGTCACATGACTTGCTGTGTTTACGTTAAGCGCTTTGCAGGGCCTCCCGGTTTGCTTCCAGAAACCTGCGCTTTGCGACTCGCTTCGCGTACCAGTTCGCTAACGTAGCACGTCATATGACGTATCACGCGACAACGTGAAACGTCATGCGGACGGGAGGCGTCACGATGTTGTTTTCTAAGGCGGCACTTGCGGTAAAGAAACGTTTACCGGCTCGCAGTCTATTTCGCGGCATCAAGGTCAGCTAACGGGAAGCTTCCCGATTCGCGAAGCGGGAACGAAGAAAAAAAAATATTTAAAAAAAAAATTATTCATAAACATATAAAATATATTTTTGGATTTAAAGAAGAATACATTTTACAGCTACAGATATTAGCTGTTAAAAAACCAATGAAATTCACAGAAAAAACCATAGGTTATAGACCATATATAGTTAGGAATTAGCATTTACAAAACCTTGAAAATTCACTGAAAAAACCATAGGTTATAGACCATATATAGTTAGGAATTAGCATTTAGAAAACCTTATTTTACTCACACAAAACCATTGAAATTCCATATATAGTTAGTTGCACTAACTATATATCGCGCACCCGCAATCCACTGCTGATGATGTCACATATTACATCATTCATGACATGGTCAGTGACATCACTGATGACATCACTGATGACATCTCAAATGACATCACTGATGACATCACTGATGACATCACTGATGACATCTCATTTGACATCAATGACCACATCACTGATGATATCATTCATGTGACAATACAATGCATCTCCTCACATTTTAATATAACCTCTGTTTCACCCAGTGTTAAATACAGAGTATAATTTTTGAAACCATTGACACACCAATACTAGTTACTACGTACGCACTCACTGATTGCTACGTCTACACACACCTTCACTCATTCACCCATACAATCATTCATACATACAATCACTCATCTTTACAACACTATCATATGCACTCATACACCTATACAGACACTCACAGTCTGCCACTCATCCATGGAGTTACTCACACACCTAGTCAGTCCTGTAAAGAATCAATGACACTTCCATTTTCTTGTCTATACAGTTAAACATAGAGCACCTTACATTTTCAAACATATACTAACACATACTTACCTTCTTATACAATCATTGATACAAGTACACATTGATCTGCACAGAGTCACACACCTCCCAGCTAGCCACACACACACTCAGTCTCCCATACAAATACTTGGGCAATCAATCAATAACCCATATAGTTACTCATATAGCTACTGATCAACACATGCAGCAGTTTACAGAACAACAGACATAATGATGCACAAATTAAGACAGTTTAGTCACTAACCCATGCACTCAGTGAGACACATTTAATCACTCACTCATACAGTCAGTCATGCACCTACTAAATCCTTCGTCCAGACACTTACACATCCACTCATTCTTCAATATGTAAGACATATTTAAACTTTACAGAAACAAAAAATCACTGGATGTTGTTATCAGTGATGTCATCAGTGATGTCATTTGAGATGTCATCAGTGATGTCATCAGTGATGTCACTGACCATGTCATGAATGATGTAATATGTGACATCATCAGCAGTGGATTGCGGGTGCGCGATATATAGTTAGTGCAACTAACTATATATGGAATTTCAATGGTTTTGTGTGAGTAAAATAAGGTTTTCTAAATGCTAATTCCTAACTATATATGGTCTATAACCTATGGTTTTTTCAGTGAATTTTCAAGGTTTTGTAAATGCTAATTCCTAACTATATATGGTCTATAACCTATGGTTTTTTCTGTGAATATATATATATATATATATATATATATATATATATATATATATATATATATATATTACCTACTGGCGGTTGCCAGTAGGTAGTTATAGTTTGGATTGTTTTCCATAGGGAAATCGCAACATTCTATTGGGAATAACTTTGGCGCCGGTTGAGGAATCTGCCTGAATTGTTCCTCAACTTTGCCTCGCGGCTCTCCGCTCCTTCCCTGAAAGTTTGGGGGGGATTCGTCAGTCGGGGACCGAGATAAAAGGGGGGTCCCAAAACATGTTTTCCCCATGTTAATTTCCATAGGGCGGTCGAACTCACTTTTAGCTCGAACGGCTGAATGAATTTCCACCAAACTAGGCAAAATTGTAGGGACTGGTAGGCCGATGTGCCTTTGCTATGTCTCAAGATATGTGCTCCAGTGGATTTTGAGTAATTTAGGTTCAAAAAAATATATATATCTATAGGTGCGCCCCGGTACGCGTACCGGGCGCGTACCAGCGCGCCACGCAAGTTCGCGAGCGGAAAGCTGATTGGCTCTCGGGTGTCTGTAAACATTCCAAACAGTCCGGAGCAGCCGCCATCTTGTGTCTCGGGAGGATCGAGACACAAGAGATGGTAAAAATCAAAGGGGCAAATGACCAAAAGGGGGCAGGGTAGACTCCCCCTGACCCCCTAGGTTTTATGTGGGGGCCATAAAAGGCTCCGCGGGGCAAAAAAAATAAAAAAATTAAATTTCGATTTTCGCGGGGGAGCGCCTGGTACACGCACCGGGGAGCGTACCGGGGAGCGTAGCATGGGGAAAACCCAGTTCATTCACTGCGTCACCTCTCCGACCCTTTCTTGCGTCAATACACTCCTTTTGCATACATTACACCTGACATAGGTATAATGTGGCGCATCTACCTAGATGCGTCACTTTGTAAATATGACTCAATAAGGTGCATTTTTAACAGCACTGGTGCGTCACAAAAATTGACACACCGGTGGCGTAAAAGTGACGCATGGCCTCATAAATGACGCCTTCAGTCTTCTACTCATGCGTCATATTAAATATATGACATATTATGTCGCAAGTACTTTTAGATACGTCAGTATTTCAGACGTATCTGTAAGCGCAAAAGTGATGCATTGCTGGAGAGTGTCACAAAAATGATGCAACTCCAGCAATGCATCCTTCCACATGGGGCCAGGCCCCATGTGAAAGGGCCTGCATCAGTCTTACGCCTGCTGTGAAACAGGCGCAAGATTTGGACGCAACAGCGTCATAAAAGTGACGTGGTGATATCTCTTAGATTTTACTGCGTCACCTGTACGACCCTTTCTTGCGTCAATACGTCCCTTTTGCATACATTACACCTGACGTAGGTATAATGTGGCGCAGGGGTTTACAAAGTGACGCATCTACCTAGATGCGTCACTTTGTAAATATGACTGAATAAGGTGCATTTTTAACAGCACTGGTGCATCACAAAAAGTGACGCACCGGTGGCGTAAAAGTGACGCATGGCCTCATAAATGAGGCCTTCAGTCTTCTACTCATGCGTCATATTAAATATATGACGTATTATGTCGCAAGTACTTTTAGATACGTCAGTATTTCAGACGTATCTGTAAGCGCAAAAGTGATGCATTGCTGGAGAGTGTCACAAAAATGATGCAACTCCAGCAATGCATCCTTCCACATGGGGCCAGGCCCCATGTGAAAGGGCCTGCATCAGTCTTACGCCTGCTGTGAAACAGGCGCAAGATTTGGACGCAACAGCGTCATAAAAGTGACGTGGTGATATCTCTTAGATTTTACTGCGTCACCTGTACGACCCTTTCTTGCGTCAATACGTCCCTTTTGCATACATTACACCTGACGTAGGTATAATGTGGCGCAGGGGTTTACAAAGTGACGCATCTACCTAGATGCGTCACTTTGTAAATATGACTGAATAAGGTGCATTTTTAACAGCACTGGTGCATCACAAAAAGTGACGCACCGGTGGCGTAAAAGTGACGCATGGCCTCATAAATGAGGCCTTCAGTCTTCTACTCATGCGTCATATTAAATATATGACGTATTATGTCGCAAGTACTTTTAGATACGTCAGTATTTCAGACGTATCTGTAAGCGCAAAAGTGATGCATTGCTGGAGAGTGTCACAAAAATGATGCAACTCCAGCAATGCATCTTTTCTTACCCTTCCACACCCCCGTTCCTTTTCTACATTTTGTTTGAATAACCACATTCCCCATGTTTACTCTCCTTCTCCTTACTTTCGTTCCCAACACTCACCTTCTTTCAGTCCCCCTACTTCACTTCCTTTCTCCTCTCATACTTTTCTGTTCTTTCTTACTCATTTTCCTTTCATTTATCAATGCACTCCACTTCACTTACTCTTTTTCATTTTTTTAAGAATATAGCTCTTTGATGAGAATTGGAGGTAGTTCTGAAAAGAACTTTTTTTTTCTTCTTTTTTCTTTTTTTAGATCTACAACAAAAACAGGGAATGGAAACTGCTCAACAGGAGCAATTTTTTTTTTTTTTATTAGAGCTGGTAACGGCAGTGATGGTTCTCCAATGCTCGAACCATGAGCAGAACACTTTGCTCCCCACAGGAAAGTAGCTGATCACAGTATCTGCATTTAAGGGCGCCTTTGTTAAATGCAGGCTGAATGTTCGGAACCTGCTCTTGTGATCTCCCCTCACCGATGGTGTTCGTCCTCCGGTTGATGTAGAGGCCCCATCACTGGGAACCTTTTGTGCCAGAGCCCTGACACTTTCCCGGGCAAAATTCAGTGGGTGCCTTCTCTCCACATGGCGAATCATTGTGGAGTTCCCAAAAGAATATTTTTTATTGGGGTTACCCCGTGACAGGACTGTGTGACAGATCCTGCACTCCACTTTTGGAGCATTTACCTTCTTCTGGTGATCAGGTATGGAAAAAAAATTCCAGATGAAATGTTCTTTGTATTTTGGCTGAGGAGGCTCTTCATCGATGAATTCATTGGAGTCATCTTTACTGCTGGATGGTCTGGCAGCCATGATAATCCAAGATATCCAACAAAGAACCGACAGCAAAACAGGCAGGTCTTTCAGTCACAAAAGTGAAAGAAGAAGTGAAGGAAATGGGTGGGGATTTCATTCTTTATAAAAAAAATGTTAGCAACCAATGAAAAGTGTTATTTTCAGGTCACATGACCCGACGCGCTTACGCTGCGCGCCCCGGGCGCGCCCCGGGGCACTTACGTAGCGCGTTCGTATGCGCGTGGGTGCTTCCGGGTGCGCTTACGCCGTGCGTATCACGCAGACGCGGCTATGCGATACGTTACGATGTTGTTTTCGTTCGCGGCAATAGCGCTAACGGGGCGCTCACCGGTACGCGCCCCGGGGCGCGCCGTAACACTGCGCTTACCGGTGAGCGCACCGGTAAGCGCCCCGGAAGCGCTCCACACAAATTATTTATTTTTTTTAACTATTACATAATTATACAATATAAAATTTAATTCAATATCACATTTCATACCTATAGAGATTTGCTATTAAAAAACCTATGAAATTCACTGAAAAAACCATAGCTTTCACACCAATTATAGTTAGGAATTAGCATTTAAAAAACCTATTAAATTCACTGAAAAAACCATAGGTTTCACACCAGCATAAAACCATTGAAATTCCCACGTTATAGTTAGTTGGACTCACTATAACTTGCGCGTGCAATGCACTGCTGATGACGTCACATATTACATCACTCATGACATGGTCAGTGACATCACTCATGACATCACTCATGACACCATCCTTGTGACAGAGTGACCGACCTCCTTTCACTATAATGTAACCCTTGAAACACATATTCAAAAATAGAAACTAAAATTTTCCAAAAAATTGAGATACCCATATCAGTCACAACAACCTATTCAGTAATTCCACCATCTATATACACATCCACTCATTGACAAACAGTTCTACATAGTCACTCATACATATACTCACTCATCATATGTAGTGATACACCTATACATCCTGTTACACACCGACAGTTATCCATAAGTTACTCACACACATACTCACACATGCAAATAAACTATTGAACATCCATTTATTTGCATATACAGCTATACACACACTATCACTTTACTTCTAAGGAAACTTACACATACTTACTCTTTTAACCAATCACTTATAGAAACACATACTAATTTAAACAAGAACTCTTACCATCCCTCACTCTCATATATACTCACTTATATACATCAATATTCACATATACTAGATTAAAACATATGTAGTTACTGAAAAAAACACTAGTGAGACAGTCATTCACTCACTAACACACACACATATACACGCTCATCCACCCATACAGTCCTGCACATATGCTGTCTTCAAAACACATACAAAGAGAGAGTCAGTCATTCATGCATCTATGTGCTAAGTAATACCCCCACCAAACCATAGAAACACTCATACTGATACTAAGAAAAACATCTAATAACCCATATACATACACATGTAGCTACTCACCAACCCATGCAGCCACTTATACACAAAGTGAAACACTAATACATATATTTAAATATTTAAACATTACTCAGTAATATTTATTTTTCAGAAAGACACACATTCACTGGATGGTGTCATCAGTGATGTCATGAGTGATGTCACTGACCATGTCATGAGTGATGTAATATGTGACGTCATCAGCAGTGCATTGTACGCGCAAGTTATAGTGAGTCCAACTAACTATAACGTGGGAATTTCAATGGTTTTATGCGAGTAAAACTTACAGCTAACTATAACTGGTGTGAAACCTATGTTTTTTTCAGTGAATATATATATATATATATATATATAAATATATATAATATTCACTGAAAAAAACATAGGTTTCAGCCTCGTTATAGTTAGGAATTAGCATTTAAAAAACCTTAAAATTCACTGAAAAACCATAGGTTTCATACATGTTATAGTTAGCTGGACATTTCACTCATACAAAACCATTGAAATTCCTCCGTTATAGTTAGTTCAGCTAACTATAACTCGCGCACCCGCAATGCACTGCTGATGACGTCACATATTACATCACTCATGACATGGTCAGTGACATCACTCATGACATCACTGATGACATCTCAAATGACATCACTGATGACATCACTGATGACATCATCCTTGTGAAAAAGTGGCAGACCTCCTCTCAGTGTAATATAACCCTTCATCCGCCACTCAGCTCAGGATAGAGAGATAGAAACCCTGGCAAACAGCAGTAAGCAAAACCGAAACCTATCACAGGGCAGAGCCATCTTAGCGCGCTCTGGGACAACAACAGAGGGCGGGCGGAAACCCACAGACTGTAGCCTCCTCCCGTCACAGCTAACAATATGAGGTGCGAGCTGGCGAGTTGAACAAGAACCGTCCATAGTCCCCGCACAGAGCGTCGGAACTGCAAAAGGGACGGGCGATAGAGCCCTCTGCAATCCGCAGACAAGAAAACACCCCACTGACAAAGTGCGCTGAGGCGGTGCACTGAGATTCAGAGCAACAGGTGAAGCGCCAGAAAAATGAAACGGAAGCAAGCAAAGTTGCACCAACGCGCGTGAGTGGGCACCGTCACCACGATAAGAGTGCAGGACTAGTAATCTCCCCACAGTCAAGCTGGCAGTGTAAAGTTGCCATCTATGGATAACATCATGACCTCGCTGTGGGCTCCCCGCAAGGGGCGGGGAGCGATCCCCTCGCCGCACCCAGGACTGGCATCCCTCCCTCCCTGTCCCTCAACTACTCGCCAGGAAAGGGCTCCCTCTACAGGTCACCCTGCAACCAGAACAGCAGCTCCAGCGCAGGGAGCAACCACTGCAACATGCAGGCCATGAGCCTGTACTCGGGAGAGCGCTTCCTGACTTTGATTTCTGAACTAAGTACCCCCCGGACTTCTCCTGGCACTCTAATCCATACTCACTGGGTCACCCACGTGGACTTCTTTACGTTTTTCTTCTTTTATCCTGGCAGACATTTTGTTGCTGTTCACAGCCACTTTTCTCTGGACCCTGACCCGCCATCTCGTCCATTCCCTCGTCCTTTCCCCTTTTCCCTTGTTTCTACCTTGACGATCCTTAAATGTTTCTTCCTTTTTCTGATTTGCCTTTTCTCCATACCCTTGTATCCCTCCCACCCTCCCTTGGTGTTGTGACTGCGTCCCCCCTCTGACCCCACTTAATGGAACTCTGCTCTCCTGGTTTTTTGGGTCTTTATCTGAGAAAATCTACTATTTGTATATCATTGTATATACAGATAACTCTAATCACTAGTATATGCAGTAGACCTTTGTACTCTCTACCGTTCCTATGTGACTCTTAGAGTATATCCATTTGTATCCCTTTCCTATGTATATAGAGATAACTCTAATCACTAGTATATGAAGTAGACCTTTGTACTGTCTACCATTTGTATGTGACTCTTAGAGTATATCCATTGGTATCCCTTCCTTATGTATATAGAGATAACTCTAATCACTAGTATATGCAGTAGACCTTTGTACTCTATACCGTTCCTATGTGACTCTTAGAGTATATCCATTTGTATCCCTTTCCTATGTATATAGAGATAACTCTAATCACTAGTATATGCAGTAGACCTTTGTACAATCTATCATTCCTATGTGACTCTTAGAGTATATCCATTCGTATCCCTTCCTTATGTATATAGAGATAACTCTAATCACTAGTATATGCAGTAGACCTTTGTACTATCTACCATTCCTATGTGACTCTTAGAGTATATGCGTATCCCTTCCTTGAATGCTCCTCCTTGTGTGACTATAACTTGTACATTTGCAATTTTTTTCTGTTTTTTATCTTTTATGCAAAGCATGTAATCGTAAGTCCTTATGTATCGCAACTGGTTCTTATGTAAAATGCTCTGACACCTTCGGGCAATGTTCGCGCTATATAAAATCGCATTAAATAAAAAAAAATTAAAAACTAGCCCACTAGGAACCTCCAGTATGCGCCAGGGGGCTGCGTTGCTCTGAGGTGTAATGAGGCCACGCCCCTTTTTACACCTCTCTGAAACGCAGCCCCCTGGTGCTTTTTCAGAGGGGGAACCAATTCCCCTTGCATACTGGGGATCCCTGGAGGCCAACTAGCCCACCAGCAACCTCCAGTATGCGCCAGGGAGCTCTGTTGCAGAAAGGTGTAAAAAGGGGCGTGGCCTCATTACACCTCTCTGCAAGGGAGCTCCCTGGCCCATACTGGAGGCTCCTGGAAGGCTAGTTGGCCCACAGGGACCCCCAGTATGCGAGGGGAATTAGTTCCCCCTCTGCAAACGCGCCAGGGGGTGTGCTTGCAGAGAGGTACAGGAAGGGGGCTTGGCCTCCTCTCGATACCGTTTAAAAAAAATAACAATACTTTTAAGAAAGGGGGCTGTGTAGCCCCCCTTCTTTTTCTTTTTTTTTTGGCCCTGGGAACACCATCCCCCAGGGCCGGCCCCCAATTTTTATTTAAAAAAATAAAATAATCGGGAAGGGGGCCGTGTGGCTCCCTACCCAGGGCCATACTCCGCCCCGGGGACCCCATCACCCGGGGCATGGGCCTTTTTTAATTTATTTTTAAAAAAATTAGGAGGGGGGCTGCTTTGCCCCCCTCCTGTGGCCACCTTTGACCTCAGGGACCCCATCCCCCGGGGCCGGCCTTTATTTTATTTTTTTTATTTTTTTGGGAGGTGGGCCTTGTGGCCCCCCTCCCGGGCCACTTCTGGCCTTGGGACCCGATCCCCTGAGGTCTGGCCCTCCTCGTTGGGGGCTGTGGGGGGGGGCCAAGCCCCCCATGGTCCCTGCCGGCTCCCCGCATCCTGTGGGAGCCGGCATTGCTTTTCTGCATGGGGAGCAGCTAACATGCTGCTCCCTATGTAGAAAAGCAATAGTCTTTGGTTTTTGGAAGAGAAAAACCAAAGAAGTTTGCTATGGTAGGTCGAGAGCCGCGAGGCTCCCGCCCTACCATAGTGAACAGCAGTGACCAGGGGGTGGGCACCAAGGGACACTGCAGGAGCCGGCCCAGGGTTGGTGGTCCCCAGGTCCATCAAGGGCTCCACTAGGGGGGCCGCGGGGCCCCCTCCCAACAACTAAAAAAGCCCCGGGGGTGGTGGTCCCCGGGGCTGGGGGGTCCAATATTAGTGTCCCGGGGCGTGTGGGGGGGCTTGAGCCCCACCACAGAGGTTTTTAAAAAAAATGTTATGCAAAGTCCCAGGGGTGGCGGTCCCCGGGGCTGCGGGGGGGGGGCGTGAGCCCCCCGCATACTTAGTAGGAAAACACCGGGGGTGCGGCCCCCGGGGCTCGGGGGGCCTTAGAAGCCCCCCATCATTAATATCAAAGCCCCGGAAGGTGGCGGTCCCAGGGCCTGCGGGGGGACCATATAACCCCCACTATCATAATTACTTTGCCCCGGGGGTTGGAGGTCCCCGGGGCAGTGTGGGGAGGGATTGGGCCCCCCCACACATTTTTGAATTATGCCCCTGGGATTTGGTCCCCCCGGGGGCTAATTTGAAAAAAGCAGACCGGGGTTGTTGTTTTTTCGCGGGGTACGCGTACCTACGCCTACCCCGCAATTTGTTTTACAAAAAGAAAAATTTTTTGTGGTTCCTTGTGAGACCCCCTGAGCAGGCCTAGGGGGTCAGGGTGTTTCTACCCTGCCCCCTTTTTGTGTTCTGCACGTTTGTTTTTCTGCTTTCTTGTGCCTCGGCTGTAGCCCTGGCTAAATGTCCTATGGAAAATTGCATGGGGAAAACATGTTTTGAGACCCCCCTTTTTTTCGGCCCCCGCTTGACGGATCAACCCCAAAATTACAGGGACGGAGCGGAGTTGAGCGGGCCATCTTCTTGGAGAATTTCACGAAGATTTGTCCACCGGCGCCAAAGTTATTCCAAATTGCGGATTTCCTATGGAAACTAGGTCCTAACTATAACTACCTACTGACGACCGCCAGTAGGTTATATATATATATATATATTCACTGAAAAAACCATAGGTTATAGACCATATATAGTTAGGAATTAGCATTTACAAAACCTTGAAAATTCACTGAAAAACCATAGGTTATAGACCATATATAGTTAGGAATTAGCATTAGCATTAGCATTTAAAAAACCTTATTTTACTCACACAAAACCATTGAAATTCCATATATAGTTAGTTGCACTAACTATATATCGCGCACCCGCAATCCACTGCTGATCATGTCACATATTACATCATTCATGACATGGTCAGTGACATCACTGATGACATCACTGATGACATCTCAAATGACATCACTGATGACATCACTGATGACAACATCCAGTGACTGTATGTTTCTGTAAAGTTAAAATATGTCTTACATATTGAAGAATGAGTGGATGTATAAGTGTCTGGATGAAGGATTTAGTAGGTGCGTGACTGACTGTATGAGTGAGTGATTAAATGTGTCTCACTGAATGCATGGGTTAGTGACTAAACTGTCTTAATTTGTGCATTATTATGTCTGTTGTGATGTAAACTGCTGCATGTGTTGATCATTAGCTATACGAGAGGCTATATGTGTTATTGATTGGTTGCCCAAGTATTTGTATGGGAGATTGAGTTTGTGTAGGGGTGGCTGGGAGGTGTGTGACTCTGTGCATAGATGTGTGAGCAGTTGATTCACTAGGTGTATGAGTTCAAGAGTGCATGTGGAAACAGCTACATGGGCAGTTGACTGTGTGCATGAGTGTATTGATGAGTGAATGGATATCTCAATGCTACATGTCATAGTAAGTACATATGTAAAACACAGTACATGTGAGAGTTGGCATATATAAATAACTGTGCATGAGAGCCACTGAATATGTGAGTGGTTGTATGGATCATTGTGAACTTGTATCAGGGATTGTATAAGAGAGTAAATATGTGTTAGTATATGTTTGAATAAGTAAGGTGTGTATAACTGTATAGTTGAAGAAATGGAGGTGAGATTGTTTCTTTGCATGACTGACTAGGTGTGTGAGTAACTCCATGGATGAGTGACAGTGTGTGAGTGTCTGTATACACTGAGTGTATCTAAGAGGTTTATCGTATTAGCACAAGAATGATGTCAAATGAGATGTCATCATTGATGTCATCAGTGATGTCATTTGAGATGTCATCAGTGATGTCATCAGTGATGTCACTGACCATGTCATGAATGATGTAATATGTGACATGATCAGCAGTGGATTGCGGGTGCGCGATATATAGTTAGTGCAACTAACTATATATGGAATTTCAATGGTTTTGTGTGAGTAAAATAAGGTTTTTTAAATGCTAATGCTAATGCTAATTCCTAACTATATATGGTCTATAACCTATGGTTTTTCAGTGAATTTTCAAGGTTTTGTAAATGCTAATTCCTAACTATATATGGTCTATAACCTATGGTTTTTTCAGTGAATTTCAATGGTTTTTTAATAGCAAATATCATAAACTGTCGAATGTCAAGTACGTGGTAAGTAAAAACATTTTCGTGTTTATGCACACTGATCTGCTTTGAATGCTGCTCCCCACCCCTCATTTCTATTAGGAGTACTCTCTCTTTGCAGATAGTGAAGGGTAGTTAACGCAGGCCTTTGCCCCCGTTGTAATCCGTCGTGCCTGCTTCTCTCTCCATTTGATTGATTGTTCTCTTTGGTTCATTCTCTATTTACAAACAAGCACAGAGTCGCAATACTCTGTTTAGTCTTTGCAGATAGCGAAAAATCGTGTAAAAAAACAAAAGGAATCGAGCAAAATCAGTAGGCCACTAATGGGATCTCTTTTTGACCTCGCTAAAATAGAAACATTAGGAACAACCTGTTGAAAATAGCAATGTGTATGTACATAAGCGGCGTTCATTTGTGTTCACAGTACCCCTTGTTGATTGTTTGAATCGAGCATTGAATTGTTCGAAGTTGGTTCTCTTAAGGATCTTCTCTGCCTGCAAACGAGGAAGAATAGGAATATTCTCTCTCCCTTTGCAGATAGTGAAGGGTAGGTAACGCAAGCCTTTAACACGTCGTACCTATTTCATTCCTCATTGATTGATTGATTGTCCGAACATTGACTGTTTGGGAATTAGTTCTTTTTGGAGGTATTCCCGGTTTGCAAATAAACGTAGGAAAATCTTTGCAAGTAGTGAAAGGGTACGTAATGCGGACCTTTCTCCCCCGTTGTAATCTGTCATGCCTATCTACTCCCCACTGATTGATGCACCTGTTTCACCCGGACCATTTACTAGAGATAGGTCATCTGGCCCGACCAGAGAGCACCCCTAGTGAAAAGGACATATGCAATAATAACGAAGTGATCACTGTATCCTGTTAACAGAAACTTTAGCATGAAACAACCTGGAAAGAAAAGAATAGGAAAACGAAAATCAGTAGGCCACTGATGAACATGAACTTTTATTAAACAACGAACAAAGAAACGATAACATAACGTAATGATAAAACCTATTAATGTCCTAGAAACAAGAAAACGTTAAAATATGCCAGTGGTGAGAGACCAGAAAAACAGTAAGAGAAGCCAAATCACCCCTCGCTGTCCCACCGCCTGCCACGCCAAAAAAATCGATAGACAAGGGAAAATGCAAGTCAGTACTCTGGAAACTTCCAAGGTGGGGCAGGGTTGCGGCTACGCCCAGCCGGGAGCAGCCCATATAAGGCGGGTCCTGCTGCCACGCCTCGGCCAGGAGATCCTAACGTAGGGTGTAGCCGGAGGAGAGGCCGAGGCCAGCGGGACCCGGCCAGGGGATTGCCTTTACAACGCTGAACAGTTGCAGGGGGGGGGGAATGTCTCCTCGACCCTCCCCTCTCTCTCCCAGTCTGGCCGCGGTGGCCCTTGAGAGTTGCAGGTAGTCCCGCCACATGCTCTTCCGGTCCGGCCACCAACGGTCGGGGGGCCGAGGCCGACGGGATCCGGCTGCAGCCGATAAACCAAGAAACCCGTTCATGGGGCCAGAGCCAGGGGCGTCCGGCCGACATCTACCGGAAGCCCGGCCCGAAGACGGACGGGACACTTCTTCTTTCTTGAATAATGGCTGCGACAACACTGGGGGGGGATGTCTTGCACATGCCTCCGACCCCCCCCCCCTCGTCCTCATCGCCTGGTCCGGCCATAACAAATCTCAAGCGAGACGCCGTGGGGTGCACTGGGAGGGAGAGACGGTGCGAACAGGCCTCTCCCGCCTCCCCAGGTGGAGGCTTCCCAGCTGCACCCTCAGCGCTCCAGGCGCCCGGAAAAGGGTTCTTCCACTGTGGCCATGCTGCAACGTCTCGCCCGGCAGGGTGGAGCCCGTCCGCTCATTTGCGGGTCTTTTTGCTATTATCATTGTATGTGATGTTTTTCATCACACTTTAGGGGGTGTTTACGGGTCACGCCCTCGACCTATACGCACAGGCTTTTGAGTACTAGACATAAGACCAAAAATAGTGGAATAGTGTGCAGGCAGCCAATAGCTCTGACCCAATTTTGCTGTGTTATTGGAGCCCGTCCGCTCATTTGACCCCGCGATCGCCAGTAGCTACCGAACTCTCAAAATGGAGGTCGACCTGGCAAGAGCGGGCCCAGCATAAAGAAATGGCCCGGTCACTGGTTGACTCCACCACCGTAGTCCTCCACGACCTTGAAGATTCTAGAGGAGCCGCGGGAGTCTCCGACCCCCGATGGGGAATGACTGCCATGATCGCCCGTGGAGTGACGAAACTGTATCCGCGGGACGTCGGCGCTCCCATGCTGGCGCCAGCCTCACTTTGAATTACTAGAATCCTGCAGACCTCAGTTCCGGTGAAAGCACAGTGTGACCCGGTAGGAAAAATTGTTGCACCCCCTCCCCTTTTTGACTGATAGTTCAAACCACCGATCCTTTCCTTTGCCCTTTTAACGGAACTTTGGACTGCCTCCCCCTCTTTTACATTTTCTAGAGAAAACAAAACATTAACCACTACATTAGCATAGCAGTTGACACCAGAACTGTTTTCAAATTGAAAACCAACAACATCTTCAACAGAATCCTTTTTGTTTCTGCTGTGACCCTGCTACAGCACAGGCATTGTCCCCAGCAGTAATTCTGCAATGCCGGTAAGAATAGCTGTGGTGCCTACTGGACTCACTCACCCCCGTGGCGCCCCATGCCGTTATTTGCTGGGCGGCAACTTACTAGACATCACTTTCGTGCCATCTAGATTTCAGCGCGTTCTGCTGCCTTGGAACTATTCGCACAACAGACTGCTACTGACGACCCACCCCCAGGCAACATCTTCTGAATTTTCATAATTTCAAAGAACTAGTAACATGTCCTCATCAGGAATTCAAAAGAAATTGCCACGGTCTCTTCGTTGTTTAAATGTTTTTACTGTTTTTGTTTTGTTGTATATATTTATATGTTATTAAAGTTTTATATTCCTACTACTTTGTTGGAGTGCTATATATTTTTAATGTGACACATAATTGTAAAAACTTTGATGTACAAAGAGTCATTCCTGGAATCTTCCGCTTCAGGCTCGGTCCCCTCCCCAATCACAATACAGGATGGTTTTCAGATAGTAGGAACACGTGTGGTGTGACGGATCTCATCGGGTGTGGGCCTTGATCTACTATAACTCCTTTGAAGAGGGGTGATTCTTTACAGCTGGGGCCATAAACTACATCTGCAGGGCTAGGTGATAGCCTGGACAATCGGACACAGAGGAAGAGGAGTGTCAGAGGGTGCGGTAGTGAATAGGGCGAAAGGGAGGTGTCGGGCGGGCACAGAGTGTGATTTTCAGGGAAGAGCAGCGCAGATGGGGGGAGGTTTATTGCCGATGCATAAGACAGAGAGCGGGGGTGACCAGTGCCTGGGGAAGATGCTTGCGAGGGTGGGGAGCCATGCTACGAATCGACAGCGTGCAGAGAGTGGGTCTGCTCAAGGCATCTAAAATGGCTGCCGTGCACGACAAAAGTGTGGCATTTCAAAAAAGGCAAGATGGCGCAGACAATGTTTTTCAACACTTCCTCATTTCCTTCCAATCGAACGTTAACAGACGTTGCTGCATATTACCAAAGTTAAGCGATATTTATCGCTAACGATGCTTACCAACGAATTTTTTTACCGCTAAGCATCGTCAGAAATTATCGAAGATAAACCTTGCTATTATCAAGGTTTATCGCAAATGCGATAATAAACGGCCGCAATGCATGAATATCGCTAAAAAGTCAGCGATATTCATGCATTACCGAGCTAATGCTCTTAGCCATGTTATCCACCTCCCATTGGATAACATGGCTAAGAACTGCTCAGGGCAGGTGTTACTTTTTGGAGATATTCGCGCTTAGCGCGAATATCTCCAAAAGTTGGTAATAGGAGATAGATATCTTGCATGTTGTAATACAAATTATTGTGGTATATGGAACTCATACCATAATCTCTCAGGAAAGCAGAAACTGATCCTTTTGGGACCGCCTAAAAAGGCCTAGGGGTTGAGGGGTACTCTACTTTGCCCCCTTTTCACGTTCCGAACTATTTTATTTTACTCTCTTCTGTAATTACACAAAATAGCAGCGATAAGATGCATCGGAGACACACAGTGAGAGAAAGGAGGCCGGAGATGAAGAAGAGATGTCAAATACACATTGGAGATAATATAGTGGCAGAAGGGAAGTAAATATGAGTAAACTTACCATGTAACATAAAAATGTTGCACTCTATACTATAAGTCTCATTTTATACTACAATCACTTCGCTACAACCTCATAAATTAAAAATAAAAATGAATAATGTCTCAAACAATTTTTGATTTCTAAATATAAATTTATTCTTCAGAATTTTCTAAATTTGAAAGAACTAGTACCATGTCCTCATCAGCAATTTCCTCATGAAAAGTCTGCAATGATGATTCTTCTAACTCTATGGCCTCCAAACATTCGATAAATTCGCCATCAACAGATTGATCAAAAAAATCATTCAAGTCATCTCCTCCTTGTGACAATATTTCATTATTGGTGCTGTCAATTTCAATCAATGTAGTGGAATCATTCAAGTCATCTCCTCGTGACAATATTTCATTATTGGTGCTCTCAATTTCAATCAATGTAGTGGAATCATTCAAGTCATCTCCTCCTTGTGACAATATTTCATTATTGGTGCTGTCCATTTCAATCAATCTAATGGAATCATACAAGTCATCTCCTCCTTGTGACAATATTTCATTATTGGTGCTCTCAATTTCAATCAATGTAGTGGAATCATTCAAGTCATCTCCTTGTGACAATATTTCATTATTGGTGCTGTCCATTTCAATCAATCTAATGGAATCATACAAGTCATCTCCTCCTTGTGACAATATTTCATTATTGGTGCTCTCAATTTCAATCAATGTAGTGGACAATTCAAAAGAAATTGCCACGGTCTCTTCATTGTGAGCCATTTTATTTTGAAATTGCTTGCTGTAAATTGCAGAAAAAAATAATCACTTTCATTTATCGTTTTTAGTAATACATAATATAAAACTAACTTTATCAAGTATTTAGTATAACAGAAGGACTGCAAATAAATAACAGAAAACATTTTTCAAATTATCTTCAAGTGTACAACATAGTTCCCCTTACAAAGAAATTGCCACGGTCTCTTCATTGTGAGCCATTTATTTTGAAATTGCTTGCTGTAAATTGCAGAAAAAAATAATCACTTTCATTTATCGTTTTTAGTAATACATAATATAAAACTAACTTTATCAAGTATTTAGTATAACAGAAGGACTGCAAATAAATAACAGAAAACATTTTTCAAATTATCTTCAAGTGTACAACATAGTTCCCCTTACAAATTAACATCTCACCTTTTTAAAAGTAGGAAAAGTGTTAGTACTGTGTAAATCAAACACCAGAAATTCACCACCAACAATTCCTCACAAATGTACCTCAGACAGTAGTATCACAAAATGGCTGTGGTTTCCTCTCATTTGACATATATACATAACCAATTAACTTTCATCACACACAAATACAAAACCAAAGTAACATTTTAATTGGTTCTAAATTTCAACACTTTCAAATGTGTTTTCCCCATGCAATTTTCCATAGGACATTTACATACGTCTACAGCCTGAATGGCTGAACGGAATTACACCAAACTTGGCAAAATGGTACATCAAACCTAAGAGGTCAGGAAGAATCTACTATGCCCCCTTATGGTCATTTCCCCCTTCGCTTTGGCCTCCTCTTGTCTCTCAATCCTACCGAGAGACAAGATGGCGGCCGCTACGGACTGTTTGGAATGTTGACAGACGCCGGAGAACCAATCAGCTTCGCAAAGCTCCGTAACACGAAAAGTACGCGAAGCGGAGCGCTGTTACAGATATATATCTTTTTTTGAACGTTAATTTCTCAAAATCCACTGGAGCACATATATTGAGACCTAGCAAAGGCACATCGGGCTACCAGTCCCTAATATTTTGCCAAGTTTCGTGCAAATCCATTCAGCCGTTCGATTATTATTATTATTTATTTTTTTTGCCCCGCGGGGCCCTTTTAAAACCTCCACATCAAACCTAGGGGGTCAGCGAGGATCTACTATGCCCCCTTATGGTAATTTGCCCCTTCGCTTTGGCCTCCTCTTGTCTCTCGATCCTACCGAGAGACAAGATGGCGGCCGCTACGGACTGTTTGGAATGTTTACAGACGCCGGAGAACCAATCAGCTTCGCTTCACAAAGCTCCGTTGCGCGAAAAGTCCGCGAACCGGAGCGCTGCCCGGTCCGCTGTTACAGATATATATCTTTTTTTGAACGTTAATTTCTCAAAATCCACTGAAGCACATATATTGAGACCTACAAAAGGCACATCGGGCTACCAGTCCCTACAATTTTGCCAAGTTTCGTGCAAATCCATTCAGCCGTTCGGGCTAAAAGTGAGGCCAACCGCCCTAAGGAAAACTCAATGTTAAAAACACGTTTTGGGACCCCCCTTTTTTCTCGGCCCCCCCTTGACGAACCCCCCCCCAAATTTTCAGGGGCTGCTCAGAAACAAAATGTTCCATTTTCCTGAAAATTTCAGCCAATTCCGTCCACAAACGCCAAAGTTATTAGACATAGAATTTTCAAAAATCCCATAGAGAAAAAATCCTAACTATATATACCTACTGGCGACCGCCAGTAGGTAATATATATATATATATATATATTATATATATATATATATATATATATATATAACATTTCAATGGCAAAATGAAACCCCTTATTTTGTTCCTTTTCAAATTAAATGTCTTAAGTGTTACCACTTTATTCCAATCAAGATGACTTCAGGTGTGCCATACTTTTGTCATAAGTAAGACTGTTAGCGTTCTAGTTGTTCTTTAAAACACTCTGGGACATTCTGTCACTGGGCTATAGTTGGGCTACATCTGGCTGATATTTGGGCTACATTTGTTTTTTTTTGTCTCTGGCGGCCATCTTTGGGCTACATTGGGCTTCATTGGGCTTCATTGGGCTACATTGGGCTACATTTGGGCTCCAACATATATATAGCCCAATGTAGCCCAATATATATTTTTCAAAGTTAATTTTCGTAAAAACCACTGGAGCATATATCTTGAGACATAGCAAAGGCACATCGGGCTACCAGTCCCTACAATTTTGCCAAGTTTCGTGGAAATCCATTCAGCCGTTCGAGCTAAAAGTGAGTCCAACCGCCCTATGGAAAACTCAATGTTAAAAACACGTTTTGGGACCCCCCTTTTTTCTCGGCCCCCGCTTGACAAAACCCCCCCAAATTGTCAGGGGCTGCTCAGAAACAAAATGTTCCATTTTCCAGAAAATTTCAGCCAATTCCATCCTCAAACGCCAAAGTTATTCAACATAGAATTTTCAAAAATCCCATAGGAAAAAAATCCTAACTATATATACCTACTATTTGTTAGTGTGAATTGAACCTAAGTAATACATATATGGATCATTTCAAATTGAATCATAGAATAGAGTGTAAATTAGATCTATATAGGTATCACCATGCATTAGCTAGAATATAATTTGATGTATGCACACCTTTTTTCTTTTATTCGTTTTTTATCTAAATGAGGCGATAAATTTTGTTTAAAATGCTTTTATGATCACACTGATCGAAATAAAGTTTTTACAAGACAAGTTATATTTAATGGGCATTCTCTTGAGTTCAGTTCCAGTTTGAATAAAGTTTTTGCAGATTTCACTGTACCTGTATTTATAACTATGTTTATTTCTTGAGTGGAAAAAGTAATTTCACTCAAATGATTTTCTAAATTAATCTGCTGCTGCAATTATTAACAATTATACTTACTGTGATTTTGGAACATGGCATTCGATTCTGACTTACTTCAAAATGTTCCCTTGTTACAATGGGAACATGAGAATATGAAAAGAGCTTCCTTCTTTGTAAATGTTTGGGAGTGTTAAGTTGATGTATTTCACTGTACAGTAAAATGTCATTCATCTTTCAGTACGACTATTTTTCTGGTCGAGATCAGCTTCTGAACTCTGCTTAGTCATTGTCATCAACGAATAGGTCTTCACAGATTCCCTCAACTGAAACAAATGCCAGCAACTATTGAAGTTCTCATGAGCACAGATTATTCAGTGAAACTTTTTTTAAGGTCTTTGGAGAGGAGAAAGTTTCTTTTGAAGTTCATAGAACTTCTCCTTTTCGTCCATCATTGTTTGTCACTGACGCTCTCCCCCACCGGTCTACAGGGATCTCCTGGTAGGTTCTTTGAAAATATTGTTTTCGTATATGATAGAGAACTTTTAAATTAGAAATACAATATTACAGCCTTATGTTAATGATCTTATTTAGAAACATGCCAGGACCCTTGCTGAGACAGGGAAGGCATTAAGTAACAGGACAGAAGCAGAAGACAAGAGCCTCCTTGTATAGACTGGATGCGGACACTGGACATGAGCTACTTTATGTCTGAAAAGACACAGCTCGAAATATAGCAAACACAATACGTTAAACAATTGGAAGTCAATAGGAAAGTACAAAACAACAATAGGGGAACTACAAAAACATGATAGTTTGTATGTTCCGTGGAAAGTGATCTGATTGTAATGGAAAAGATCTAACAATAAACCAGGGAGCAGTTCATATCACAGAGTCCTGGAAGATATTCAACAACTCTTTTGGAAGGATAGCACTGAGGGAGTCTCTGTGCAATAGGCACCAAGCCTCAGAACTCATTGTCGCCCTATGATTTCAACATAAACATATGACAGCACCAGGATAAAGACGTAAGAAGAACTAAAGACTGAAACAAAGCTCAAGGGAAGCAGCACCAGATTCTGAGAAAGAAGAAGAGGACTGGATGGAAGTATGTAGCTCAAGGAAGGCTGAAACCAAAAAGATGTAATCTGTACACAAATAAGGACAGGCCTGGGAATGTGCAAACTTAACTTGGAACACTAGTCTACAAGTCAAGAAATCTACATAAAACAGGAACAGGGTTGGAGAATTTGTAGAGACAGAGAACAAAGAAGTTACAGTGGCCTTGCAAATAAAGGGTAAAACACAGCAGTGGCCCGTGCAGGTAAAAGCGGTGGGGCCGCGTGGGGGGAAGGGATTTTGACAGACGACGACGCAGTGAAAATTAATTATTGATTTAATTTCCCCTCGTGGTCATCTGGCAAATCCTTCCCAAACCCAAAGCTTATACCTACATGGGCTACTCCTCGTAAAACAAGTAATAAATAATGCCTAAAGCACACAGAAACAAGGCGCACGCCGATAGACAAAGCAGCAAGATAGCACCAGTATGTGAAAAATCCCAATAGTAAAGGCAGTTGTGAGATCCCTTGGCTCATAAAGTAAAACAAGCTGGAAGCTCATGGAAGAGCACATTGCCTGGCAAAACACAAGGTGTAGTTAATTAGCGAGGCATTGAAGAATTAAGGATCCACCAATGCAAAGAAAGTTGCAATGAAACATGGAGATGGAAAGATTATGAAAGGAAGAAGGTACAACAAGAGAAACAGTGAACCTGGAAAGAGAGTATAGTTAGGTGCTGAGAGAGTCCAAAGCTCAGAAAACATATATGTGTGGGTTAGTATCTCCATAGTAATCAGGAACCATGATACAGAAGAGGCAAGGTTTGGAAACAAGAAGAAACTACATGGGCCATAATGCATCAGAACAGTGGTGTAAAAACCAGGCCTGGAGAGTGGTGTGAAGCAATGTCTGCAAAAAGTGGTAGAGTGTTTTGACATAAACTGGTGGACAGTTAGGCCCTTACAGGGACTTCATGGGTACCACCTGATGGCAGGTTGGCAGAATCCTGACATTTCTCTGACCCACTCCCCCTTCCCCCAGAAAGAGGCACAAAAGGTTGCCAAATGTAAGGCTGAGGCCAAACATAAAATTCAGGTCAAAACATTCTACATGTCTGAATAACTCCCTGTAAAGCTGAAAATGTACTTTGGAGCAAAAATATGGAGGATAGTGTTGGTTAACCAGAGCTTTCTGCTTTTTAGGACTCCAGATATTGGTAGGTTTTCACTTCCAAAGAATTTTTCCATTGGAACATCTTTCAGTGGGGTGATAAGATAAAGTTTGAGGAACTAGGTGATTGGCAAGCAGGTTGGTCTATGAATGATTTGTGGTTATGTTAGTGCCAAAATCTTGCTCTAAAAAATGTTACAGTCATCAGAGCAAGTATATTCTTGGTGCCCAGGTTGTTCTCCTCAAAGGACACTGATGTCAGGGTATGTATCTTCTGGCTTAGCAGGCTGTCAACAGGGATGGTGCATATTTGGTACACAGCTTTACATAAGGTACATTTCTTTTAGCAATGGCAAAGAAGAACTCCTTCTGAGCAGACGGTTCAGGAACTGAAGATTGTGCAGGAACATTGTAATGATGCCTCGTGATTTCAGAGTTTATGTGATCAGTGCTTTTATTTACTAGCACATGTGATATTTCCATGGCAGAAACAGACTCATTAGTAAAGCATACTTGCGCCTTACTTGTAGGATTTAGTGAAATGGTGTTGCGGGGATTCTGCACATACACAGAACTATGCACAGGAAAACAGGACCTCAGTGAATAGGTGGTATACCAACCTACCACATCCGTACCCAAAAATCCCTTACCGACTAGCTATAGTGTCTCATTTGTTCTCCATCTACAGCAAAGCTACCAATGATTAGACAGCCCAGAACACGGACGCTCTTTCACTTAGCAACTCATACATGTCCACAATGCGAATAATCAGAGACGCTGTATAGTTTAAAATGTTTATTTCAACTAACGCGCTCTATGGTGCAGAACACGAGACAACACTAGCAGCAGAATGCATAAACACAATATAGTTAGCATTGTTACAATTCCATAGAATACAAACAGGGATGTCATGTTAGAGAAAACAATGGAAAAGGCCGAAAACGACCTAACCACCCTCCCTGTGAAAAGAGATTGTTTATTATAAACCAGAAGACATCTGGGCTTTGTCAGCAGACTCCCACATCTCAAGGCCTAGATGCAATGTTCACATCGCAGAACAAACACGAGACCTCTCTCTGGAAAGGTGTCTCTTCGTGTGTGCAAAAAGAGGTTGTGTTTGCAATATTAAAGTACATGATTTCCAGAAATGCAACTGTGTGTAGCATGTTATGTCTAGGTGCGAGGGACAGATCAGAACAGAATACCAAGGGGCATTGTTGTTTAACCTTGAACATCGTGTGCAGAGTAAACCTCAGAGCACAGCAAAGAACCAGTAAGGCAGACAGTTCTAATGTGTAAAGGAGTACAAATAAAGTTTGCGAAATTTATGCTTGCAGTGTTGTGAGCAAAAGCACTTTCATGACAGCAAAGCTCATGCTAATTTAGCAGTTGTCAACAATGGACCTATAAGCCTTACTAGAGTGGGGGATAAGCTGTCTTCTTCATCCATCGTTTATATTTTTTAACATCTTTAGTCATTTACTAGGTTATTCACAAAGGTAAATTATACCTATGGGCACTTTTTACACTTTTAATTGACTCTTACACTTGTGGGTACCTTTATTAGTTTTGGCTGGTCACACAATCTGAATGAAAAGTTACTCAAAGGAGTAAACTGACACACATGTCCCTTAAAAAGGGGGGATGGAGCCAAACGTACAAGTGTAAGTTACAACAGTCAGAAAAAAAACTGTAGTAAGTTCACCTGCACACATGGCCAACCACTGCTACTGCACCGCCCTCCAAAAGATCATAATGGAGGAGGGACATAAAATAAAACCCCATAGAAAATATTGTTCAAATAAATGAAATATTTGAAATAATTAAAAATATAAGAATATACAATTTATTGTTAAAAATTATATGCTAATAAATATTTATTATTTAATTATACATTATGTTAACACAATTTAATTTAAAAATGAATGTAATTTATAAACAATATGAATTTATAATAAATGCTTTTATTTGCTAGCACCTGTGATATTTCCATGGCAGAAACAGACTCATTAGTAAAGCACACTGGCGCCTTACTTGTAGGATTCAGTGAAATGGTGTTGCAGGGATTCTGCACATACACAGAACTATGCACAGGAAAACAGGACCTCAGTGAATAGGTGGTATACCAACCTACCACATCCGTACCCAAAAATCCCTTACCGACTACTATAGTGTCTCATTTGTTCTCCATCTACCGCAAAGCTACTAATGGGGGAACATCCTTTACAACGCAACTTTTACAACGCACTACCATTACGACGCAACTTTTACAACGCAAACTATTACAACGCATAGCACTGGGGGGCGCTCTAGGATAGGGAATAGGTTTAATGTACTATCCAACACCTTCCCTACTATCCACGAGGACTGGAGTTGGAATAGTAAATTAAACTATTCACTATCCAGCGCCTAAAAACACTATGCGTTGTAAAGGTATGCGTTGTAAAACTTGCGATGTAAAGGTAGGCGTTGTAAAAGTATGCGTTGTAACGTCATACATCCCTACTAATGATTAGACAACCCAGAACCCAGAACCCATATGACACCCTAAGGTGTTCATATCTCTGTCATGAAAAAAATGTGTATAGATGACTGTTTTTATGTAGAGATCTTGGAGATCTCTCCATCAATTTGGCTTTTGAATCCTTTTGTTCTATGGTCTTACTCTTTGATTAGTGTTCAAGACAAACTAGACTTACTTTTGACTAAATATCATTTTCTCTTAATACCATTTTATGGACATGGGTTGATTAGTTTGATCCCTCAAGTTTACATGAATTGAAAGAATATGCACACACACATACCCCCAATCACTGAGATCGCACCAGACACAGGCCCCAACTTGAGGTCCCAATCAGCCATACTACAAGCATTCCGCTCATATTATACCGACCTGTAAAAAATGCCTCCCGCTACATCCCCTGGCATAATTAGATGCTTCTTAACCCCCCTCCCCCAGCCATTCATCAGTGCCGTGGAACATGAGGAACTGGATGAATTAATAACTGTGACTGAGGTAAAGAAGGCAATACATTACCTGGCCTGTAATAAGACTCCATGATTCGATGGGCTTCTAACAGAATACTGTGATTGGTTCTGAACTAGCCTTGCCCCTAAATTAGTCAAGAAATTTAACAAGGCTCTCACAATGGACACACTCCCCCACCTCCCTCCAGGAGTCCCTTCTTGTATCCCTTCTAAAGCCAGATAGGTATTCCACTCATCTCTTCCTCCTTTCGCCCATTAGCCATTCTGGGAGCCAATTACAAGATGCTCAGCAAGATCCTCATGGAACAGTACCTGCAGGTGCTTTCTGCCCTAGTCCATCCCAACCAGAATGGTTTTGTAGCAAGCCCCAGCACATACAACAACATTAGGCCCCTCTTTCATGTGATGGGCCTCATTACGGTACCAGCAGTAAGCGTGTCTCATACTGGACCTTAAAAAGGCCTTTAAATTCCTGTCCTGGGATTACCATTTTGACATCCTAAAGGTTGCGGGCTTAGGCCGGCGCCTACTAGTTTACATGAAGCAGTTCTACATGAACCCGTCATCCAGGGTGCATATTGGCTTCTTGCTCACTCCCCTTTTCTCATAGGTCGTGGAACGTGTCAGTTATGCCCCCTCTAGCCTATTCTATTCTCCATCGCCATGGACCTGTAGGCCTATCGCCTTCACCTGGAAGGACACCAATAGGGGGTCCCTACTGTACATCTGGGACACCTCCTCAGACACAGCCTCATTATCTGTGACCTTTTGGGGCTTGGAGGTAGTGTCAGGCCTCGAAGTGAACTAGTGGAAATTGTATGCCTTTCCTTTTCACCGTGATGCCCCTCAGAGGTGATTCACCTAGGTGATACCCCATTAACCTTGAAGACAATAGTGGTCTGATATCTAGGGGTCAGGTTAGACCACTCTCAAAGGTAGTGGTCCGATATCTAGGTGTCAAGTTAGATTACTCTCAAAGGGACCTGCTTGAGGACAACCAGAAGAGTGCTTTCTGTGGTAAATGAAGATACAAATCCTGCAGGTAGGCTTTAGTTCGTTTATTGAAGTCGTATAGTAGATGAGAGCCGTCTCCTCTCTGCTGGTCAGGAAACAACTGACCAACAAGCGAATGGTCTGCTTCAAACAAAAGCAGAGAACACTTTAAACTGGTACATTCCAGAAAGACTGGAGCGCAGAAGGAGTACAGCACATCTTCCTCCTTTTCCTTTTCCAACCCCTTTTCCAACTACCAAGAAGAAAACGAAAGGCACAGATTGCATAGTGTACAACAAAATTAACGTACAAAATCATTATGGTAAACAGGTGGTCTGCGACTCCTCGCGGTTCTGGAGATGCTAGAACCCTCAGAACAAGGAATGGAACCACTGGATAGTGAAGCACCCAACTCCTCTGACACCCCAGACAAAGCCTCACAGGAGTCACCACTCGCAGCAGTCGCTCTCAACCCGACTGGATAAGCAACGACATCTGATTCTTGTGCTAGAACATAACCACTGCTGTTGGAAGTTTCCTCTGTTGGATTTCAACTCCTTTGGTACAAAGCTACCCATCGAAAATTCAATTATTTGCCATTTTCCAAAACAATACAGTGACCAAAAACGTTTGTGACTCTGTAAGGTCCCTTGAACTTGGAAAGACCTCTGCCAATCCTCTCACTCCTAGCCTTCTCTAAATCTCTCTCCTTGATGTGGTTGGGTGTACAGGAATGTTCCTGAGGCTCTGGAAAAACCCCACTTAGAGCCACCAACTTCCTCATCCATTCAGGAACCACTTTGGAACCGGGCACTCTCCCTCGGTTCAACTCAAACGAAGCCTTCTCCCCACCTCCGTGCCTCATGGTAGGCCCATATCATCTCATCAACAATCTTATGCACACCATAGCCATTGGCAGTAGCCATTTGGATAATTCCATTCATGACTCTGTTAGCCCTGTCACACAGGCCAATATCTTGTGGGTTATACAGTGAAGTGCGGTGGTGAACAACACCAAAATCTCCCAAAAAGGATTGTATCTCCCGCAAGACCAATTGCGTGCCATTATCAATGATAAGCACTGATGGAATGCAATCATCTCATTCCCCATAACACCTGAGAGTACTCTTCGTGGTAACATCTCTCACAAGCCTTACACTCAACCATTTTGAAAAAACATCCACCACAATAATGCCAAACCTGTCTCTTCCATTCACATATGCCATAAGACCAATGAAATCCAGGCATATACTATGCCAAGGCGTTCCAGGATTACAAATATGTCCTATCTCCGAGCTACCGCCCACCTTCAATCTTTTTTCACCTTCCTTGCATAGAGGGCACATTTCCACCCAACTGACTACTTGTCCATCCGAACCAAGCCACCAAAAATGTGCTTTCAAATAACATTGAATCAATGTTTGACCCAGATGGTCTTCATGGGACAGCACCACCAACTTCTCCCTAAGACCAAAAAGAGGAACAAACTTCTTGCCCTTCATCAAAACACTTTTTCCACACATGGACAACTCATCCAAATCTTTTATATAAGGGCGAACAGAAACAGAGACACAACTCTCTCTTTTTGAACAAAAGTTTAACATCTTCAAAACTTCACGCAGAATGCCATCGACTTCCATTTCTTGCATCCACTAAGAAGCACTGAACGCACCCTCATCTACCATAACTACGTCTTCCACTGTAGCTACTGCAATGTCTTCTTCCTCATCCATTACCACAGACCCATCCACCACCTTCCAATCACCTGACATTCTAGACAAGCAATCTGCCTGCACATTTCTCCAACCATGAATATGTTCCACCACATACTGACACTCTTGAAGTTTGGAAGCCAATTTTGCAAGTCTTGCTGAACCCTTTCCAGTACCACAAGTTGATAACATTTTAATTAAAGGTTTATGGTCTTTGCGAAGCAAAAACTTGGTACCCCACAGATAAGTCCAGAAGTACTCCACACCGGAAGATGCAGCAAGGACCTTCCTCTTGATGACAGAGTCATTTTTTTCAGCTGGGGTTAGCGTCCTAGATGCAAAAGCTATGGTCCCTTCAGACCCTGCATTTCGCTGTGACAACATAGTACCCAAACCTGTAGCGTTAGCATCCACTGTGATTATTGACTTACGATTTACATCAAAGGGAGTTAAAACATTGGCCTCGCAAATTCTTTTTTTATGTTATCAAAACATTCCTGATGTTGAACCCCCCACATAAAACTCACTCCCTTTTTAAACAAACTCCTCAAGCAAACAGTTTTATCAGAAAAATTCTTAACAAACTTGGCATAATGTTCAATTAAGCCCACAAATGACCCTAATTAATCTTTGTCTAAGGGAAGAGGTGCTAGATCAATGGCATTGCACAGACTTTTCTTAGGTTTAACTCCAGCTGCGCTTATGGTGTACCCAAGATACTCAATTTGTTCTGCCATGAATTTACAACTCTCCTTGCGGAGAGTTAGACCCACTTCCGCCAATTTTCCCAAACAAATTTCAATATAACAATTTGCTCCTCCACAGATTTGCCAAAGATTAAGATATCCTCTTGGAAATAAATAGCATTAAAGATTCCTTTAAAAATCTCAGTGACCACGCGCTGGAAAACACTAGCGGCCGATGATAACTCAAACGCTAAACGTGTAAATTGAAATGTCTCTCCAGAGGTGATGAATGCTGTGAGATGCTTAGAGTTGTTGTGCAATTTATTCTGGCGGTAGGCGCTCTTTAGATCGAGTTAAGAAAAGAACTTAGCATCTTTCAGAGTGGTCACCAATTCACTAATATTCAACATGAGAAATGTGTCAGCCACCACACATTGATTCAACGATCTCAATTTCCCGCAAAATCTCAATTTCCCTTCAGCCTTCTTTGTGATCACAACAGGAGAAACCCAAGGAGAGGCTTCCACGGGTTCTATCACCCCAGCCTCTAGCATCTCCTTGATATGATTCTTAGCATCCTCTCTCATCACAATGGGCACCCTCCTGACTTGCACGGGTATGGCCTCTTTTTTTTAAACGATGCAATGCACATAATCCTTAAGTTGTCCTAGCTCTTCCCTAAAAACAACCTCTGCTCTCTCAAAATGTTCTCAACCCCTTCATCCTCAATAACAATAACCTGTGTAGGCGCTCAGGGATTCACTATGATCCGTAAATCATTTTAGTGCACCCACCCTAGGATAGGGGGACCTTGCTCTGCCACATAGACTTTACCATGAATTTCCCTGCCAGAAAACATGATGGTAGCTTTGAAGTACCCCACTAAATCGATGGATTCTCCTTGGTATCCACCAGGTGAAATATCCTTGTGCAATAATTTTTTGTTACACCATACTTCTTCAAATAAACTCTTGGGAATTATCGTGTATATAAATCCGGTGTCCACCATCAAACATATTTCGCACCCATCCACCACAAATAAGGCTTTAGGCCTATTTTTCCTTATGTCATTCTCATTCGGCACCTTCTCATCACCAAGAACTAGGATTTTGTCGACCTGTGCAAAACCCATTTCTTCAACTTCTTGTACACATGCTACTCTAGAACGAGGTTTACTCTTGCAGACCCTGGCATAGTGACCAACACGTCCGTACTTTAAACACTTTTCCTGTAAAACAATATTTGGAATCAGAAGAATGAGCAACACTACCACACCTGTTGCAAGACTTAACATTTTAACCTTTGGTGTAAATGTTTTTTTTAACAGAACTTCCCCTTGCTTTTGACAGCAGCTACTACTCCCATGTCGTCTTCACTGCAGTCAGCATCCTCAAAATTATCACAATCTGAAACTTCAGTAACATCCTTGCCTTGGTTTCTTTTTTCCAATTCTCTCATGCAGCCCTCGGATTGTTCTACTACTTTAGCTAAATCAATAGCTGCCTTCAAGGAGGTATTTTGCTCTGCCCAAAGTCTTTCTTGTATTTTTTTATTGCTCCCTTGGACAATTAGTTGGTCCCTTATAAATTCATTTGTCATCACACCGAATGTACACTTGATGTACATCTATTGATTCATGTTGTTTTTGATGTTGGGTTTAGAACTCATACCTATTCATAACAAGATATTCTTCCTTGGCATATCGAGGCTCCAATCTGCAAATTTTCTCTTTGTGTTCATCGGCCATGGATTGACCATTGGCTTATAAAGCTTGGGGTAAGTATCGAAAAACTTGTTGACCTTCTTTTCCAAGTGTACTAAGCAACAGTGCTTTCTTCCTTTTTGCAGTAAAGTCTTGCTCATCAAGTGCAACCAAGTAATTCTCAAACATGAGAATCCAATCTTCCCATGGTATAGTGGGGGTACCTGTCTGCGGCAGGAAGTAACGCTACTGGAATTTGTGCATAAACCATCTTTAGTGTGAGCCTTACAATGTATTACAAGATTGAGATTACAAAAATGTAATGAACTACTTAAAGTATGTCCGTAAACTGCAATAAATTGCAATACTTTGCAAATCAAATATTAAAAGTAAAGTACCTGAACGCGATATACAATTGGTGTGTATATCACCGAAGAGCTGCTCTGGTTCACTCTGTGATGCATCCTGAAGGAGACAGGCCAATGTGTGAAACCGAGAGACGGTTCCAACGTTTCTCGTTAAGCAAGATTGGTCGCGCAGGCTTTGCGAGGCAAATTCAAAGATGGCCACCAACGTAGTACGTGGGACATATGCATGTGACGTTGTAACACTGAGCTTGAAGCTTAAATGCTCTCTGTCGTTTCCATGGTAACAGTTACCATAGTGGTGAGATGACAAAAATTAGTTGAGGCAGAAAGTATATATTTTTTTTAATTTCTGAAATGAACGAGGAAAGCAATATTTTTCTTGCCTACATGGATGCACATGTTGCCCACTCTTATCTGTGGCTGTCAGAGGTGTTGGACGCTGGGACACCTCAACTGGGACTGAGCTGGCCCTCTCCTATGCACACATGGATTACTCAGAATTGTCGTCAAAAGTTGTGGTAAATGAAGATACAAATCCTGCAGGTAGGCTTTAGTTACTTTATAGAAGTCTTAGAGTAGAAGAGAGCGGACTCCTCTCTGCTGGTCAAGAAACAACTGACCAACAAGAGAATGCTCCACTTTAAACTAAAGCATAGAACATTTTAAACTGCTACGTTCCAAAAAGACTGGAAAACAGTACAAGTACAACACTTTATTCCCAAATGCGATTTTGCCAGCGGGTACCCCTTTCTCTAACAGGTAGGATTGCACTTCCCAAAATGGTTTCCTGCCTCCCATATTACTTCATAAACATGCCATTGTTCCCACACCAGTGCTTCTTTAGATACCCGGATCAGATGCTGGAGGACCTACTGTGGGATAGTGGGAGGTGACGGGTAGCTCTGAATAAACTCCAAATGGGGGCCGGCTGAAGGCACCATCCTTTGAATCTTTTTATCTTACGGCCCAGCTCCAATGGGTGTTCTGCTAGCTGACATTCAGAGAGACAAATGTGGGGGAAAGCCTTCTTCCCCTATACATCATATGCCAGCTCCTTCATCCCTCTAGTAAGACACGCCAATATCAATCTTGGTCCCTGCACAGGTGGATCACCAGAAAGTTCCTACACAGGATCTTCCAGCTGATTACAAAGGTAATACCCTACCCCTAATATTCTCCTCCAGAGCCTACCAGGACCCTTGGGTCCTTTCATGGCTGATCAGCTGACAGAATGCCATGCATGCTCCTTCAATACCATGGACAACCTTTTTCAAGACACCCAATTCCTTACATCCGATCAACTCCACCAAGACTACAGCATCCCCCTCGATCAGTTCCTAACAAATGGGAAGCTGATAGCAGCATTCTGCTCACTAGGGGGAGCGTTAGACGAAAAGAGCCACCTACCTACACAGTGATATGTACTCTGAACCACCCTGCACAAAAACAATCCTAAGAGTTATTTTCCTCTTTCTAAGTGTTCTGCATTCTGCAGCACACTCAGAAAAGAGGAAACAACAAGGAGAAATACAGATATTCCTACTTGTGCCTCTGGTGGGAAGACGTACAATTCTGACATAATTCCAGGTCTACCAGTGTTGGTAAATCTGAGAATGCTTCAGAATACATAGGTGGAGACATGGGTGGAGGCGTGGGAACACCCATGCTCCACCTATGTAATGTTCCCACCATTCAGAGTAACACAATGCAGCAAATTGCCCTGCTTTGTGCTACCCCAGATTTACCAAGACACTCAGGACCACACAAGGTGGCCCGGCGTAGCCTGGTTAATGTCATTTTAAGTTTTGCATCGCCCTGTGTCTCTTGTGTGGTGCAAGGGTGACACAAAACCTTAATAAAACTGGGTCTGGGTTTCAAACCATCGGAACCAACACTAATGGAAGGTGCTTTTTTGTTTGAGACACTTAGAATGTCAATATCAAAGCCTTTTGTTCAGATATATTCACAATATATTGATCTTAAAACATCATAATATTAAGAATAGATTACAAGTTGAAATTTTGAGTACTTACAACAAAACAAAAATGCGGTTTCACATTTCTGAAGCTCACTTTAATTGCGGGCATAATCCTGATTTGCCGCATTTCGTTATGCTTTTCATTCACAATATTTTTCTCATTGGCCAACATGATAATCTGCATTACTCAAGAGGAAAATGATGGACTCTATGCAAAGGTTAGAATCACATCTTAAAAAGACATGCACATCCTCCAGTACTTTCTTATTAGAAGTCAATATGTTTGTCCTCTACTCTAAGTTCCTCACTATATATGTTGTATATTAAACCTTTACCTGTATTAAACAGTTAGATCATACTTCCAAAATGTCATCATGTCCTGCCACCTAGTTCCTAAAGAATGTTATTTAAGAGAAAGATTTTGTTAGAGTCTTTTTGCATCACGGGGGGTGTCAGAATTTCATTAACTTGATACTGGATTTTTACCAAAGTCCATTAAAAATGGATATTTAAGGCTTCATCAAATGTTGCAGTCTTTTTTAATGGCAACGGTCCTTAAAGCCTTTCTTTATCACCCACAGAAATAGTGGTCATTAAAATATTCAGTTGCCTCTTAATCATTTTCTATTGAAAACCATTCGAATTGTTAGTGTTAAATGAACAGTCCATGCCAAATACTTCACAAGTTATTTAGGAATCATTATAACTGATTCCACTTTAAAGAGACCCAGTAGACCCACGTAGTCACACAGACAAATGTGCTTTGTCTGTAGATCCTCAACAGAAAATACTTTCTCAAATGTTTAGCATCTTGCACAGCACCCAGTGTCCTTTATAATGATTACAATTATTAAACCCCTGCCCTACGGTCATTTTAGTCTCTCATCACTCACCACTGATTTCTTCTACAACGCCTTTCTTTACGTCCAATTCAAAAGTGCGTCAGGAGAGGACAAGTAGGACTTTCTCTCTGAATTAATTAGTTTCACCTGTAGGAGCGCAAAATTTATATTGGACTATATCTTAAAACATGATATTTTCAATCTTTTTTTTTTTCTTTTTTTTTTTTATCCTCATATTGCGGGTTATGCAAATAGAAAGGCGTTTGGGAGACCAACAGTATCCGAACAAGATGATTCACAAAGACTGCCCCTGATCTTCTATCGAGGGGTACAAGGGGTATGTCTCTTTCTTGATCTAATCCGATTTTCTCCGCACACCTCCATTTTACTCAATAATTCCTTCGTATCGGAAGATCTCTGACCCTTCGGATGTTTGACAGACTTCAAGTCATGCCAGGAATTATTGTCCGCTTAATCATTGGAATCAGAAAAAAAAAGAAAAAAAAAAGAAAAAGAAAAGACAAAGAGGCAAAGGAACCTCTAACCAGGAGAGATTATAAATTATTATCTAGAAGCGATGTAATTTTCCAGGATCTCCCAATATTTCATCTTTTTAGTTTGTTTCCCTTTTCTATCTAAACTACTAGTTCTTATTGCAGCATTTAACCAGCTTTCATGTGTTGGTGGCACTGGTTTTGTCCAATTAATACATATCTCTCTACGTGCTAAAAGGATCATAACAAACAGTAAGTTTTCTTGATGCTTATCAAACTTTATCTGATTTGGGTGAGTGGTACAGTGTATCCCAAAAATAATTAAAATACTACTTACAGTTATCGGTGTTGCCAGTATTGCAGTTAGGGTCTTACCAATTTCTTGCCAGTACTGTGTCAGCGAAGGGCACCCACCAAACATATGCACGTCATCCACTCTTTCCTCTCCGCACTTGCTGCATGATTTTACTGTGGATCCTTTAAATTTTGATAATTTCTTGGGAGTCCAGTACGCTCAATGTATAGAGAAAAGGTGGTTCCTTTTTAATGGGGCGGCCTTTACACATAACCAACATTTTTCTATTGACTTTTTCCAGATTTGATAAAGGTCTGAGTGTTCATTGTGTAAGTCTTTCTTCCATATTTTTTCAACAATTGTAAGATCTTCTTTTTCCAGTTCAATTAGTGCCCAATACCATTTTGATACTTCTTTTTTTAATGCCGTTTCATTCATCATCTCTGATTCTAGGTTCTCCGGATCTGAGGCTCCCTTCGGAATAGTACTTGCCCAGCTGCTCAGTTGATAGTATTTAAACTTTGAGATTTTCTGATCTGTAATTGTTTGCAAATGATCCCATGAGATTAAAGAGTTTCCAGACAGAAGTTGTCCCCATTTTTCAATTCCAGCTTGTCTAAGTGGGTTTGATAAAGAGTCCTTTAAGCAGTCCGGGGTGCCTGGGGAGTCCCATATTGGAGCCATACTGCTGTAGTATGGAATCTTTGTGACAGATCTTATTTGGTTCCAAATCTTAACGGCATTATTCAAAACCTTTAGTTTAACTTTTTTTTAAAATTTTGGATGACCAAACTTGAAGAGGAAATAATCTTCACCATTTGTTAGGTGTTGCAAGTATATTGGATATGCTTGATGTGCCTTTAATAGAACTCTGACGTTTTTAAATTGGAAGGATCTGTAATATTCATATATATCCGGGCTTGCTATACCCCCTTGTTCCTTCTTTCTCCTAAGTTTATTCCATGAGATTCTTGTACTCATTGATGACCAAATAAAGCTAGATATTTCTCCTTGTATTTTTTTCAGGGCTTCCTTTTTAAATTCTAGTGGAATGTTATTAAATAGATAAGTAAATTTTGGAATTATTGACATTTTGATTATATTAGATTTGCCTAAAAAGCTTAGTGGCAGGCCTGACCAGATTTTAAGGAGCTTTCTCATTTCGTTCGTGACTAGGTTTAGATTTATTTCTGCTAGTTTTCCAAGGTCTTGTGTTATGGTAATTCCTAAGTATTTCATTTTATCCTTCAAGAGAGGTGAATTTAATTGTGAGTTCCAACTCATTACCTCCGTTTTGTCAAAATTTAACAGATACCCTGAAACTTTGCCGAATTTGTTCATTTCCTCATCAATCGCTAAATTAGAAAAATTATAATTGTCCGTGAACACCATTAGGTCATCTGCGTATAGCGCTACTTTCCTTGTCCAATTGAGTAACTAAAAGGTGTGATATTAGTTTGATTTCTGATAGAGCATGCCAAGGGTTCAATATATAAATTAAAAAGCAGTGGGGACAAGGGACATCCTTGTCGTGTGCCTCTCTGGATCTCGATATTCTCCGTTAGATTACCGTTAACTGCTACCTTCGCTCTTGGTCTCGAATATACTTCACTTACCATATGGATAAAGTTAATTCCAAGCTTACTTTTCTCTATGATTTTATTTAGAAAAGCCCAATTAACGCGGTCGAAGGCTTTAGCAGCGTCATATGTAATGATTGTGAGAGGGAGCTTTTCATATACAGCTATATCGATTGTTGCTATTAATTCATGTGTGATTTCCTGAATCTGTCTGCCCTTTATAAAGCCCTTTTGGTCCGTATCAATTAGTTTGGCCATAACTTTAGATACCCTTTTCGCTATTATAGTCATAAAAAGCTTATAATCGCAGTTAAGGAGCGATATTGGTCTGTATGATGCGCAATTCTTTGGATTTTTGCCTGGTTTTAGTAGTATGCTTATCGTCGCATCGTTCCATGAGTCTGGGATCATTTCATGTTCCAGGTATATCTTATTCATCACTTCAGTTAGGTGTTCAATTAGTGTTTCTTTTAATGCGATATAAAATTCATTAGGTAACGCATCTGGACCTGCAGCTTTTCCTCTCTTTAGATGACCTATAGCGTTCCTTACTTCTTCCGGTGTTATTTCGGAATTCACAAATTTCGCTTCTTCCTCTGTTAGACTCGGGAGTTGGATCTTTTCAAGATAATTCTTAATTTCTTCATCCGTTGGGTTTGTGTCTTCCTTATATATGGAAGTAAAAAAATTAGAGAATTCCTTCCTTATTAAGACATCATCTGAGAAGATGGTTGATTGATCTTGGTTGTAGATATCTAGTATATTGTTTCTGGACTGATCTGTTTTCATTTTCCAGGCTAAAAGCTTTCCACATCCTTCACCATACTCATGATTTGCTAATTTGCTGTTCTCCCATTTCTCTTTGACTATATTCTCTAGATAGATTGTCAGATTCTCTTTTGAGTTACGGAGCCTTTCTTCCAATTTTTCCTTTTGTTCTTGCGGTATATCACATTCTAAGTGTAATTCATCATCTTTAATTTCTATTTCCATCTTTTTAATATCCTGTTTTTTTGTTTTGTGTTGATAAGCACCCAGGCTGAGCAGTTTTCCTCTTATTACCGCTTTGTAAGCATCCCATATCATTCTTTTTGATGTACTAACTACATTTTCTTGAAAATATTGTCGGGTAGTTGTTATAAGTTCCTCCACACATCGGTCGTCCCTAAGGGTTGTGCGATCCACAGTCCACCTGCTGGGCATATGAGGTTGCGGTAGTGTTATACTTAGCTGGACTGCCGAGTGGTCCGATAGGTGTGCAGGTAAGTGTTCAATATTTTTAACCTTATCTCGCAGATTTTTGTTCAATAGAAAGAAGTCTATTCTTGATTTGTGTCCTAATTTTTTGTTGTGGAAGGTATATGGATAGTTTTTTATACCTTTGGATTTCCACATGTCTTCTAACAATAAATCTTTTTTGTAGATCCCTAGCCATTCCCTCAACTTCGGTAGGTTCCATTGTCTTGTTGGTGGTATTCTGTCTATTTTAGGATCTTCTATGAGATTGAAATCTCCTCCCATAATAATTGGGGCTGGATATGTTAAAAGTTCAGAGTATAGTTTTTTGAGCGGCTCAGCATCGTCCCTATTGGGCCCATAGTATCCCACAATTGTGAGAGTGTGCTCTTCAATTCTGACTTTGGCGATTGCCCATCTGCCTTTGCAGTCCACTTTGTCGACTTCTATTTTAGCGTTGAGAGATTTCTTTATGATAATTACTACCCCCTTTGTGTTGCACTCTTGAGTTGTATGTACGCTTGCTCCAATCCAATTTAGGTTTTTTGCTAATTGAAACCATTCTACATTTGTTAAATGAGTTTCTTGAAGGATAATAATTTCACTTTCTATTTCTTTCAGGTATACCATGATTCCTCTTCTCCTTGAAGGAGTTCTAAGCCCGTTAACATTCCAAGTTAGAATTTTTATTGATCTCTCCTTTGCCATTTTAACTTGTTGTTTCTTTTGAGGCAGCCCTTAACTCCCTTGCCAGTCTTTTTATATTCCAATTTTGAGGATTTTTTTTTGTTTTTCCCTATTTGGCTCCCCACCCGTGTGTGTTTACAATCTTGCATTTTGTGAGTTACTTTGGGTTCCCTCCCCGGGGAAGCCTCCTTTTTTCTTTTTTCAGGTGTTATTTCACCCGGTTTCGTGCTCCGTTTCTCCAGGTAGTTTCTTCTTTTAGTTTAAATGTATGCTTTTCCCAATGTATGTTCTGTTTTCAGTATTCTTTGTCTCTGGGAACTTTATAGTTAATTCATTCTTGTTTATAGTATATCAAGTTTTGTTCCTTCAGCTCTTGTTTTGCTAGTTTTGCTAGCTTATTGCTTATTTAGTTTGTCATTTTCGATTTGGTCTTTTATTAACTGAATGAGGTTTTCTACCTCTTTTGGATCCCTTAGGTTGTGCATTTTGTTTCGCCACATTATTCTAAGGGAGGCGGGGAATTTTAGTTGTACACTTGCTCCGAGAGTTGGACGAGTTGGACACCTATCATTTCTGAAATTCTCAGCCAAAGGTCTGTGTCTGTGTCTGTGTCTGGTGAGAAGTGTGATAAAAGATATTGTGATAGTGACAGCAAAACAAAGGTAAAAAGGTTAACAAAACCCTGCTGGATGAATGAAAAGAAAAATGGAAGTTTCTGTTCTACTGAAGTAGTAGAAGTAGTAGAAAAAGAAGGGTGCAGTTGCACCGACACACGGTGTAACACGGAATTCGAAAAAGCTGAAGTAGCTGAGCTAGAAAATCAAGAAAAAACAGACCTACTAGTAAAAAGCACTGAAAATATCCACAATAATTACACGGTTCTAACACTGGGAGAAAGTAAAAGTAAAAGTAATAAAAACAAAAAAGAAAAAGACCCCTCCAACTTCAATTACTTCACAAGATCTAAATCAAGGAAGGAACAAGGAGTTGGATCTTTTCTCCCTGTGCGAGAGGGACCAGAAGAGGGGGTAAGAAAATCAGCATATTGCCTCAGGAATCAAAGCTTAAGCAAACAGAGTCTACTACAGCCGATAAAGAAAAAGTGCATGACCCCTAGAAGCACAAAAAAATCTGTGAAAAATCCCCCACGTTTAGAGGAACTGACGGAGAGCATAAAAAGCAGAGGAACAAGGAAATCCAAAGATAAGAAAATAAAGATTACTCCTTCATTAAGGTCATACTTTAAAATACAACAAGTGGTACAAGTAAGTGGGGGAAAACACGGTGGGATAAGTAACACGACTGACTTAGCAAACACAAAAAATATAAAAGGTACATCGGACACTTTGGATACACCTCCTGTACAACTTTTGGATATAACGGCAAGAAATCAGAGCACTAGTCACATCTATGAAAAGGAAGTGGAAGAATCTGCGGATTTGGAGATACTAACAAGAGGAAAAATGCAGTCGGCGTCTTTTCCAGACCCATTTACAAGTGAGACTTCTCTAGTGACACAACCTTTATTACTAACACTGTCATCTCAGTCAGGTCCCTCAACCCAAGCAAGCACAAGCACCACACCACAAAGTGAACTCATAAATGATCAAGAGTCTCAAGAGACCCCCGAAGATGAGCCTGAGCCTGAGCCTGAGCCTGAGCAAGAATATACAGACAAAGGTGAGACAGGAAATTTTCTAGAGCTATGCTTGGACAAAATGATGGAAAAAATAATGGGGGAAATGAGAGACAAATTTGCAATCTCTGAAACAAACCAGAACAAAATACAAGAAGCAGTAGAAAGTTTGGACCAGAAAATAAATGATTTAGGAGTCAGAGTCACAGCAATAGAGAGCGAGTTGGGCTCCCTAAGCAAAAGAGTGGACATAACACAAAGAGAGATAAGACAATTAAAGGATAACGATAAAATGGTCAAGGAGAAACTAGAGTCTTTGGAGAACCAAGGAAGAAGAAATAATATCCGCGTTTTGAATGTCCCCGAGAACTTAGAGGGAGCAGATATCAAGGCCTATGTAATATCTTTACTAGAAGAATTCCTTCCCTGGACAAAAGACTGTGATTTAGCGGAAGACATCCAACGAGTCCATAGAGACCCTTTCAGGAAGAGTAAAGAAAAGAAAACCCCGAGGAAAATCTTGGTAAATTTTAGAACATATTCTTTGAAAGAAAAAATATTGAGTGAGGGTCTAAAAACTGGGATCTTCAACAAAATGAATTGGTCATTCCGCATCAGATCAGATATTTGTAAAACCACGCAAGACAGGCAATGGGAGCTGGGGCAATATATGCAGGATATTTTCAATCTTTGTCTGTGAATGGGTGCATGAGTGTCTCAGTGAGTCTGTGAGTGGTATGTGAGGGCCAGAGTGTGTGAGTTGGTGTATAAGTGATTGCGTAGATCTGTTAGTAAGCAATTCTTCATTGCTAGATTAATAAAAAGCATTGCAATGTAATACATGATAAATACCTATACACTACACTAACACATACAATTAAACAATCATTATGAATTCATGGCAATAAAATCTATTTATACCCGCTCCTCCAGTCAAGGGAGCCCCTTCACCTATCAAGGTACTGCTTCATCAAAAGGTGCAGTGGCATAGTAAGGGTTAAAGTGTGTATGTTCATTGTAGAGTAATTTTGACTGAGGTGAATGTTTGATTCATTCAGCGTTCCATCCATCATTTGTTACCACAGCATTTTTCACCCTAAGTGGGATGAGTAAGCCCAGACATGGGTCCCTTGTGGAGTGGTGTGGCTCACTGGTTAGAGGCGGCAGACCTGTAAGCAGAGAACGGCCCGGGACCAGGGTTCAATTCCTGACGCGGCAGGGTCTTGGACCAGGGTCAACGGACTCGATAAATCTCACCTCAGTGCCTACTCTAACCAGGGAACACACTCGGTAACTCTGGGCATTAAGCTTGCCTCATCTCTACAACGGCCCCCCACAGACGCCGGGGATGCCTGGTTTCACCCTGGAGATACCCAGAAAGGGACCATCTCACAGGGAAAACCAGGACGGGTTCCCCAGCAGTCTACAGCGCCAGGACACTCGGGTAGAGTAACAGTGCGCTTTACAAGTATCCCACATTTACATTTACATTTGCTCTCTGTGCCAATGGATTCAAGCTAGCCTGGCTGATAAGGGGTGTTTCCCCGAAACCGGTCCCAGCATATTTGTTTCTGGTCCAGGGAGGCCCCAGCGACTTTGCAGTTAGGGCTGGAATGTTCCCGGGAGGAACAGGGTCAAGACTGATTTGCATATGGCTGGGTCCAAACTGGGGTGGCGAAGTGAGCAAAAAAACTATGGATTTAACTCTGATCTCTTGACTGAGGACGAATGTATGATTCAGTCAGCATTCCGTCCATCATTTCTTGCCACAACACTGGCGTATTGAGCAAAAGAAGCGATGGATTTTACCCAGATCTCTTAACTGAGGGTAAGTGTTTGATTCATTCAGCATTCCATCCTTTACTTGTTGCTGCAGCACTTTTCTCCCTAAGTGGGATCGGTATGGCCAGACGTGGGGCTCTGTCTCACTGTGCCACTGGATTCAAACTAGCCTGGCTGAGGAGGGGTGTTACCCAGAAACCGATCCCAGTATGCTTGTTTCCAGTCCAAGGAGGACACAGCTTGGTAGTTCAGGCTGGACTGTTCCCATTAGGAACAGGGTCAAGACTGATTTGCACATGGCTGGGTCCAAACTGATGTGGTGTAGTGAGCAAAAGAACGTTGGATTTAACTGAGATCTCTTGACTGGACGTAAATGTTTGATTCATTCAGCATTCCGTCCATCATTTGTTGCTGCAGCGCTGTTAGAGTCCAGGGCAGGTGCAGGGACAGATTAAGTAAGCCTTAGGGGATCAGTGCCCTGCTTCATTAAAATGTGAGTGCTTATTATAAAATGTTTTAAAAAGGATACAATCTAAGAAAGCAGTGCAGCCATAAAAGCAGAGTCCATTTTTTAGATGAAAGTGCAGATGCTCATTTGATCACTCTAGGGTAGTACATAATGAACCATTAAGGTGCAAATGCTAATTTATCATATCCAGTTTTATAAAACTTAGTGTACAATCAATCAATCAATCAATCAGTCAAAGCATATATATAGCGCGCTACTCACCCGGAGGGTCTCAAGGCGCTGGGGGGGGGGGGGTCCGCTACTGCTCGAACAGCCAGGTCTTGAGCTGCTTCCTGAAGGCGAGGTGGTCCTGGGTCAGGCGGAGGCAGGTCGGAAGGGAGTTCCAAGTCTTGGCGGCCAGGTAGGAAAAGGACCTTCCTCCTGTGGTGGCTCTTCGGATGCGGGGGACGGCGGCGAGGGCGTGGCTGGTCGATCGAAGCTGGCGTTTGGGAGCGTAGAAGTTGAGGCGGCTGTTGAGGTATCCTGGGCCTTGGTTGTGTAGGGCTTTGTGTGCGTGGGTGAGGAGCCGGAAGGTGATTCTCTTGTTGACCGGGAGCCAGTGCAGGTCTCTCAGGTGTCCGGAGATGTGGCTGCGGCGGGGGATGTCCAGGATGAGTCGTGCTGAGGTGTTCTGGATCCGCTGGAGTCTCTTCTGGAGTTTGGCGGTGGTTCCGGCGTAGAGGGAGTTGCCGTAGTCCAGACGGCTGGTGACGAGGGCCTGTGTGACCGTCTTCCTGGTCTCGGAGGGGATCCATCGGAAGATCTTGCGTAGCATGCGCAGGATGTTGAAGCACGATGAGGAGACGGCGTTGACTTGTCTGGTCATGGAGAGGGAGGAGTCCAGGATGAAGCCCAGGTTGCGTGCGTGGTCTGTTGGTTTGGGTGCGCTGCCCAGGGCGGGGGGCCACCAGGAGTCGTCCCAGGCGGAGGGTGAGGATCCTAGGATGAGGACTTCCGTCTTGTCTGAGTTCAGTTTCAGGCGGCTGTTCGTCATCCATTTGGCCACGTCTGTCATCCCTTCGTGCAGGTTGGCTCTGGCGGTGGTGGGGTCGTTGGTGAGGGAGAGGATCAGCTGGGTGTCGTCGTCGTAGGAGATGATGTTGAGGTTGTGCTGGCGTGCGATGGCTGCGAGGGGGCTCATGTAGACGTTGAAGAGTGTTGGGCTGAGCGAGGAGCCTTGAGGAACGCCGCAGATGACTTCGGTGGCCTCCGATCTGAACGGGGGGAGGCGGACTCTCTGTGTCCTTCCGGCGAGGAAGGAGATGATCCACTCCAGTGCCTTCTCCTGGATTCCGACGTTGCTGAGGCGCTGTACTAGGGTACGGTGGCAGACGGTGTCGAAGGCCGCGGAGAGGTCCAGGAGGATGAGGGCCGCCGTTTCTCCGTTGTCGAGCAGGGCTCAGATGTCATCGGTAGCTGCGATTAGGGCGGTCTCGGTGCTGTGGTTGGCCCAGAAGCCAGACTGCGAGAGGTCGAGGGAGCCGTTCGTCTCGAGGAAGGCGGCCAGTTGCTTGTTGACAGTCTTCTCCATGACTTTAGCCGGAAACGGGAGCAGCGAGATGGGGCGGTAGTTCTTGAGGTCGGTGGGGTCGGCTGATGGTTTCTTGAGTAGAGCGCTGAGTTTGGCGTGCTTCCAGCTCTCCGGGAAGGTGGCGGTGTCGAAGGAGGTGTTGATGATGTCCCGCAGGTGGGGTGCGATGACAGTGTCGGCCTTGTTGAAGACGTGGTGAGGGCAGGGGTCTGTCGGAGATCCGGAGTGGATGGAGTTCATCGTGCGGATGGTGTCTTCGGTGCTGATCGGAGTCCAGGCGCGGAGGGTGGTGGTGGGGGCGGTGGTTCGGTCGTGGCGTGCGTCGGTTGAGTGCTGAAGCTGTTGTGGATGTCCGCGATCTTGTTGTGGAAGTAGGAGGCGAGGGAGTTGCAGAGGTCTTGCGACGGGGTGATGTCGTTGTTTCCGGCGTTGGGGTTGGAGAGCTCTTTCACGATGTTGAAGAGTTCCTTGCTGTTGTGCGTGTTGTTGTCCAGTCGTTCCTTGAATGCGGTTTTCTTGGTGGCGTGGATCAGTTGGTGGTGTTTTCGGGTGGCGAGCTTGAGGGCAGTCATGTTGTCCGGTGTTGGGTCTCTGCGCCAGGTTTTCTCAAGTGCTCTGCAGTTCTTCTTGGAGCTCTTGAGTTCGTCGTTAAACCATGGGGCTTTCTTGCTGCCGGGTCTGCTCGGTGGGGTCTTCAGAGGGGCGAGGTCGTCTGCGCAGTCGCTGATCCATTTCGTGAGGTTGGTGGCGGCTTGGCTGGGGTTCGTTGTGCTGGTGGGAGGCTTCTTGCTCAGGGAAGACGCGAGCTGGTCGGCTGTGATCTTGTTCCAGCTTCCGCGGGGGACCTGTTGTTGGTGATGGTGGAGCGTGGTCCTTTTGAAGCTGAAGTGGACGCAGCTGTGGTCCGTCCAGTGGAGTCCCGTGGCGTGGCTGAAGGCGATGTCCTTGCTGGATGAGAAGATGGGGTCGAGTGTGTGTCCGGCGTAGTGGGTGGGGGTGGTTACCAGTTGCTTTAGTCCGAGGTTGGCGATGTTGTCCAGCAGGGTGGTGGTGTTGCGGTCGTTGTTGTTCTCCAGGTGGAAGTTGAGGTCCCCGAGGAGGATGTAGTCAGCGGAGAGGAGTGCGTGCGGGCTGATGAAGTCGGCGATGTCTTCGCTGAATTGTGTGCGTGGTCCCGGGGGTCTGTAGATGAGGGTGCCTCTGAGGGTTGTCTTGGGGTTGATGTGGATCTGGAAGTGCAGGTGTTTGGCGGGTGCGAGGGTGTCGTCGGTGTTGGTCGTGATGCGGATGGTGTTCCTGTGGATGATGGCGATGCCTCCTCCTGTCTGGTTGACGCGGTCCCTCCGGATGATCTTGTAGCCGTCCGGGATGGCGATGGCGATGTCGGGCGCTGAGGAGGCGTTCATCCAGGTTTCCATGAGGAAGGCGACGTCTGGGGCTGTGGTGTCAAGCAGGTTCCAGAGCTCAACGGCGTGTCTGTGGACGGAGCGGGTGTTGAGCAGGATGCACTTCAGGTGGGTGCTGCTGGTGTTCGGCTTGGTGGGTGCTGGTGTGGCTTGGGTCCGGTTACAGGTGAACTTGCAGGAGTGGCAGCTGAAGGGTCCGTGGGTGCGTCTCGGTGTGGCTTGGTAGCAACCCGGGGTCCTGCCAGTGTTGAGTGCGATGAGTTCGGTGCCGTCGTAGATTCGTCGGGTCGGCTTCCGACGGTGGGGGCCAGGGGTCCTGGCACTGGGCGCGGTCCAGGCGCGGACGGGCGCAGACGGGCTTACCTTTGGCGCACCTTCGGCGCTCGTTCGGTGCTCCCGCTGCGCGCGTCCGCTGCGCTGTCGCTGAGGGGGCGTCATAAGTACAGAGGTGTATGATAAAATCTAGAGCGAGCACTAGGCATACCAGGAGCGATCATTATAGAGAAGAATGTCCACTCATTAAGAGTTCTAAGGTGGTACATTTTTAGAGTTAAAGTCTGAGTGCTTAATCCTTACGAATCAGAGTGATATGCATTATGGAATTAAGACATGAATGCAGCAGTTGGGAGTAGTGGATAATTGAGGAGGTTTGAGAAGATTTGAGGTGTTGATGCAAATAAGAAAATCAAGGACAATGCTAATTCTCTGGACTGTTCTCGCCTCCCGGCCTTCAGCTGGATCCTTGGTCACAGACCTCTTATCAAATCTTTGTAGGAAATTATCCAGTTCACAATTCAGACCAACATCCACTGGATCAAAACCAGACAACACTGGTTCTCTACATTACCTCATGCCCCAATCTCTCCACTCCCTGCACAGGAGCTTACGTCAATCCCCAATGCCAAAGCAGCACAGGCATAAGCCGTAAACAATATTCCCCGGCTCTTGAGTGCCTAGCTGACAAGGGTCTTACCCTAGCCTTTTTCTCCATAGGAGAAGATGTCTTAATGAGGGTAAGAGTCCCAGCCTATATTTCAGGAAATGTGTCTTGGCCTGGTTGCAGTAAGTTTCCCTTAAGTAGTCCTGTGGTTTTAGTCTGGTGTAATTTTGAAGTGTTCAGCAACCATGACTGTGCTTGGACAGTCTGTCTTTGTCCTTACGCATTGATAGCTGCTGTGTGCTGGATTTAGTTCGTTTTCTCAACACCAGGTGGCCTAAAAATGAGTCCCAGTACTAACTAGACCGACCTGTATTCCATTTCGTGCCAAAGCTAGCAGACCTAGGGACCCGCCAGTTGCCATCAGTAGTCTATGACAACAGACCGGAAGGCCCTCTTCCGAGCCAGTGACTGTTTTGCAATTCCAAACTCCAGCCTAATTTGTTTACACAATGTTTTCAGTGGTAGTTGGAAGATTGACCTGCAAATGTTAAGCATCATTTTATCCAAAGTGGCACAATCCTGACCCCTGAGCAGCTCACTCCCATAGGTCATAATGGAGAAGATCTTAGCCTGGGCCACTTGCAAAATTGGTGTGAGCGTAGGGCCATTTAGTTTGTTGTAAAGAGATCTCAGGCCACAAGCTAATGCATTACCTTTCTTCCTTATTTCCTCCAATTGGTCACTGTATCCTCCATTCCCATTGAAGTACACTTCAAGGTACTTGAAACTTTTTACTGATTCAAATTTTTCACGCCGAAGAGACCGGGTGTCCTTCTGTACCCTTTTTCCTTGCACTATTAGTATTTTTGGTTGTTTCCTTTTGATAGTCAGGTCATTTCTCGCTGAGTAGGCTAGAGTTTCGTAAAACAGATTCTGTGAACCAACCTTGGTTCTGCTTATGAGAACTAGGTCATCCGCGCACAATAAAATCAATAGCTGGAAACCCACCAATTTGAACAAGTGAGAGTTACTTCATTTAGTATGGGAGTAAGATCAGAGAGAAAAAGATTAAATTAAGTTGGGGCCAAAACACATCCCTGTGTTGAGACCTTGCATTGTTTTGATTTCCCTTGATAAATAAGTACTATCCCCTACTTCAATTCCGACCCAAGTTTCAGTATGCAATAGTTCCAAGGCCTTTAACAGGCTATTTGGAGTGTTCAAATTGACCAGTTTCCTCCAGAGCTTTCCCCTGTCCACCCTATGTCAATAAAGCCTAAGAAAACGGGTTGCTTGTTCATTTTAGTGGAATCAGTCAACAACAAAAGTGTCATGATGTTTGCCATGGTCCCTGTTTGTTTTGTGAAGCTAGTTTGGTTTGAGGGAGTAATGGAATGCACCTCTGCCAAATGCAGTAATTCTTCCAGAAGAACTCATGCAAAATACTTGACATCATTGTCAATTCAGACTACTAGGCAAGAGTTTCCAGGATAGCCCCTATCCCCTCCCTTATATATTGGGGAGAGAATTGAGCCTCTCCATGAGGATGGAATGCCATGGTGCTGGATAACGGTGTTGATTACTGGGATTAATTGAGCTGCCTAGAATGATAGATCGTCCTTATAGATGGCTGGTGGTATTCCATTTGGTCCGGCCCCCCTTCCTTGCATCCCCTTGCAATTTACCTCTGGTCAGAAGCTGAGGTAATAGTGCACCAAGATGATGTTTGGCCCCTCTTCCTGTGTTGGATTTCCAAGGTTCTTACTAGTTACGAGTCTTCTGAGTGGCTCCTAAGTTATTCCATCTGTGCCCCTAAATTGTAATGATTGACCAGGAAATTACACAAGGTGCCTCAGAAATATTCGAAATGGCCCCCTTGGGGAGGCTCTGTGGTTTTCGTTTACAGTTCGTCAGAAGGAGGTGAAGTTATTTTTTTTTATGTTGTAGAGCAACTTGGGCCAAAACGAGTCTGGGCACTCCCTTTGAAGCTGCCATTTTCCCCTTTTAAGTGTTTCCTCATGGCCCTGAGGTTGTTCACGATACCGGGATCCGTGGATGACCTTTTCAGATGATTAACTTTCTTCTTAGCCATTCTGATTGTACGGTAGCACCCCATCCCCTCCAAAGGATTGACCTTGCTCTCGTGCCATTCCCTGTTAGTTGTAACTGGCTTAACTGGCTTGGTGAACTGATTTGCAAAGTTTGTGGTAAACCTTTTCCAGGTGGTCAATGGGTTTTCACCTACTTTTGAGGTTACCTCCAGTTGTTTAGCACCTTGTGCCACTGCTGGTAGGGAGGCGACTGTGCACTTTATACATTTAAGGTTGATCATGTAACATGAAATTCCCTGATCCATTGCAGGTGAGTGAGCTTCTACGCCTATGTCTAGAATTATTTCTTGAAGCTGATGATCACTTGCCAGGTTCTTGCCAAATCCATAAGCTGTGACAACCTGCAATAGTGGAAAGCTCACAAATCTATAATCAATGAGGTATGCTCCAGAACTAGTTAGAAATGAAGTCCCGGGTGGTTTGTAAGGGTTGTAGCGGCCATTTAATGCTCTGAGGTCTAGAAGCCTTGTGCCCCTGTGGAGGATCTTGACTTGGAGTCTTCCAAAGAGCATCTTGAGCCTCTGTGACCTCGCTCCTGGATGGTTTACTCATTAGCCACATATTGAAGTCGCCTGTGACAATTAATTCATTTTTCTGTCTCTTCAGACTATGTGTCAGCATCATCTCAATCAGCTTATCAATTAGCTTAGCCCATGAGTGGGTGTCAGTGTGTCAGAGTGGGTGTGTGGATGCACGTGTGAAAGTCATAGTGGATGTGTCAGTGGTCTATGAGTATCAGTAGCGGCTTCTGGTGGGAGTGCTGCTGGGCACTGATGTGGGCCAGGGGAGGGGCAGGATGGGGGTAGTAAACTATGGATTACGGCCGATTAGAGGTATGTAAATATATAAATAAATAAAACACATTTTGTTGCTCGTGCTGCATCGCCAAATGCGATGCAGAACGCGCAACGAAATTCTATGGATTTGCGAATATTCACATGTGGAATAAAAAAACCTGTTCCTGGGCATCTTCTTCTCACCAGAGGTCCCTCACAGACCTTTATATAACTCTGAGGGATCAGGCTGCCTCTACCCTGCCCCCTTCCTCTATATTACATATTTGTTTCTGCTGCAGAGGACCATTTCCCAGTGTGTAAAATAGCAGTTGCAACTTGCGAAATCTTCCTGAGTCCACAAAGCAAAAATAGACATTCAATATCCAAAAGCAAATTTTGGGTTCAGGAATCCATCTCAAATTCACCAAGCAAACATATACATTTAATACGGGCCAACACATTTAGCATTCACAACTATGTGACTGACTCTCACCATCTCTCATTGACCATGTGAGTGGATGCATGAGTGTCTGAGTGGGTCTGTAAGTGGGTACATGAATGTGTGAGTGAATCTGTGAGTGGGTGAGTCAGTGTCTGACTGGGTCTAGGAGTAGGTGGATCAGTGTCTGAGTTGGTCTGTGAGTGGGTGCATCAGTGTCTGAGTGGTTCTGTGAGTGGGTGTATAAGTCTGCGAGTTGGTCTGTGACTGACTGCATAAATCTCTGAGTGGATCTATGAGTGGGTGCATGACTTTCTAAATGCATTTGTGAGTGGGTGCGTCAGTGTCTGAGTGGGTCTGTGATTGGGTGTGTTGGTGTCTGACTGGGTCTGTGAGTGGTGTGTTATTCTTTGACTGGATCTGTGAGTGGGTATGTCAGTGCCTGTGTGGGTCTGTGAGTGGGTGCATTATTGTCTGAGTGAGTGTGTGAGTGGGTGCATGAGTGACTAAGCGGGTCTCTGAGTGGGTATGTGAGTATCTCAGTGGATATGTGAGTGGGTATGTGAGACTCTGAGTGGGTGTGTGAATGTCTGAATGGGTCTGTGAGTGGGTGCATGACTGTCTCAGTTGATATGTGAGTTCGTATGTGAGAGCCAGAGTGGTTGTGTGAGTGGATGCATGTGTGAATCAGTGGGTCTGTGAGTGTGTGCGGGAGTGTCTCAGTTGGTCTGTGAGTGGATATGTGAGAATCTGATTGGGTGTGTGAGTGGGTGCTTGAGTGTCTCAGTGGGTCTGTGAGTGGGTACATGAGGGTCTGACTGGGTGTGTGAGTGGGTACATGAGTCTTTCAGTGGATCTGTGAGAGTGTAGCAGAGGATCTCTGTGGGTGTGTGAGTAGGTGCATGAATATCTGAGTGGGTCTGTGAGTGGGTGCGTGACCGTCTCAGTGGATCTGTGAGAAGGTATATGAAAGCCAGAGTGGGTTTGTGATTGGGTGCTTGAGTCTCTGAGTGGGTCTATGTGTGGGTGCAAGAGTGTCTCAGTGAGTTTTTGAGTGGGTATGTGAGGGTCTGACTGGGTGTGTGAGTGTGTCTGTGGGTCTGTGATTGAGTATGTGAGGGTCAGACTGGGTGTATGAGTGGGTGCATGAGAGTCTCAGTGGGTCTGTGAGTGGGTACATGAGGTCCTGAGTGAGTGTGTGAGTGGGTGCATGAATATCAAGTGGGTCTATGAGTGTGTGTGTGATTGTTTCAGTGGGTCTGTGAGTGGGTACATGAGGGCCAGAGTGGGTCGATAAGAGGGTGAATTAGTCTTTGAGTGGGTGCATGAGTGTCTTAGTGGGTCTGTAAATGTGTACATGTATATCTGAGTAGGTCTGTTAGTGGGAGCATGCGCTGAGCATGCAACAGATTCACAAATATTCGCACACGGAATAAAAAACACATTTCTATGCATGTTTTTCCCGCCAGAGGTCTGTCACAGACCCCTATATATCTGCCAGTTGGTTAGGGTACCTCTACCCTGCCCCTTAGCCACTAAATTACATTATTTTTTCACTTCTGAGAACCATTCCCTGTTGTGTAAAATGGCAGCCACAACTTTCCACTCAGGTTATGGCCAGCCAATTTCAGCTGTGCTGTTGGCACTTGAATTCGCAAACAATGTTATGTTATGTTAAGAGATTTGTAGAGCGCTCGTATACCCTAGGGTGAGACAATCTAACTAATCTGGCTTTAAAATGTAATTTGATGTCTATGTTTACTCCTAGATTTTTTGCCTTGATTACCAGACTAAGGGGAGATCCCAGTTCATCCGGCCACCAGGACGGAGCGCAGGTGGGTGACAGATTTTCAAACCGTATAACCTCAGTCTTATCTGAGTTCAGCTTTAGGTAGTGTTTGTTTATCCATTGGCTGATCGTGATCATAGAGTCATGGAATTGGTTGAAGATGTTAGTATCTTGGTTAAAAGCTGTGAGAACAATTTGAGAGTCATCGGCATAGAAGGTGAGGGAAAAGCCATAAGATTTAATCAGTGCAGTGATTTAATCAGTGCAGCAAGCCCTGTTACATATATTAAATAAGGCGGAACTAAGCAAGGAATCCTGGGGAACCCCACATGGACGGGAAAAGAGAGAAGAGACAAATTGGTTGAGGTCAACCGATTGAGATCAACAGGGCTAATGCCTTCTCTTTGATGCCTAATTTTCCCAACCGGTTGTTCAGACACTCATGGTATACTGTTTCGAAGGCTACGGACAGAACAAGGAAAATAAGAGCAGCTTCTCCTCCCCTATTGAGTGTGCTCTGATATATTTTGTGGCTTCAATAAGGGTGGTCTCAGAACTATGCCCTGGTCTGAACCAGAATTTCATTTGGTCCAGTCACTGGGTGGTTTAAATTAATCTGGCAGCTGTTGATTCAGTTCTTTTTCTACCAGTTTGCCAGGGAGAGAGAGGTGGGAAATGGGCTGGTAGTTATCCATATCTGCCTTTTTTAAGTTGGGTTTCTCTATTAGAAGAAGAGGATGGATGCTTTCTTCCATTGGCAAGGGTAAACACCTGAGCAAAACATAGAGTTAAAAATAGCGGTACGGTTGGGGGCCAGCTTCAGGGTGGAGGGGGCAAGGATTTGCAGAAGAGCCTGACTTGGAAGCTGACATCATTTTGGATATTAGAGCCTGTGTGGCAGGTGAGAATTTGTTGAAGGTTACTGGGCCAGGTGCATCTCTGTGATTTCAAATGTGGGGTTTGATATTTTCGAGGCCTCGAAGTTCAAGTAGATTCTATCAACTTTATTCCAGAAACAAGAGGCCAGTGTATCATAGAAGGATTGGCTGGAATTGCCTGACTTAATGCATGGAGCTTTAATGAGATTGGAGACTACTTGGAAAATCTCTCTGCTGAGTTTTCAGTTTCCTCAATGTCTTTAGTGAAATAGCTGCACATCTCCTTCTTCAATAGGAATTTGTAGTTAGATAAAGTCGTTTTGTATGAAACTTTATTTGGATTGTCTTAGTAGGCCTCCCAGAGCCTTTCCTGCCTCCTCCAGTTTTGTTTTTCTTTCCTAAGTGCCCCGGTGAACCAAAGTGCAAAAGGTTTGCTCCTGCAAGCAGAGGGATTTGACATGGGTTAGTTTGGAAAAGGCAGAATGTATCCAATTGCGATAGTCTGATGCAGCTTATTCCGCATCAATGGAAAAGCTGGTCTGTATGTAGGCAAGTTGCTGGGTGAAGTTATTTGTATCCATTTTGTTTCAAGCCTGATAGTGAGATCGTTAGGCTGAGACTACATTAGGCTGTGAACTCAGGGGAATGTTAATCATGAACAGGATAGCGTTATGGTCTGACCAAACTAGTGGCACGATATCCTGTATCTTCATATGAGGGTTGTTGGAAAATATGCTGTCAAGTTTATGGTGTATGTCCTGCCTGGTGTGAAAGTGTGTTGATTAGTTACTCCAGGACCAGGGTGCTAATAGTTTCAAGGAGGACCTCAGTATCTCTGTCTGAGAGAGCTTCAGGATGGTTGTTGAAATCGCCTAAGATGGTGGAGTCCTTGTCACAGATGCTGGTATGGAGGAATTCAGGAAGTCTTTTCTGGGCCCGGGCAGGTGGTAAAGTAAGATGCCCTTGAAGGATTTGTTTTTGGTAAGTTCCAGATTGAAGGCGAATTCTTCACACCCCAAGGATGGAACCAAGATGAATCTAGCTGTGAAGGATTCACGATATATCAAAGCCAGGCTGCCTCACCTTTTCAGAGGTCAATCCTGACTATGGATTTTGAAACCAGCAGGAGTCACCACAATAAAGTTTGGGCTTGATGACGCGTCCGCCCAAGTCTCTGTTAAAAATAGAAGGTCAGTTAATCAGCAAGTTCTATTTTGTGTTGCAGGAGGGAGCGCATTTTGATAGGGCACAGCACAACTTAGTGTTTGGTTTGTCTTGTTGGGGCGGATTGGCGCTCAAAATGCTTGTGATCAGTAATCTGCAAATGGGCGCTTCAAGTCCAGGCACGATGAACTCGCCACTATGACACGTCATTTTCGATCGGGAGGGAAGCGCTTCAAGGTTAATGCATGAACAACCATTTTTGGGGCCTGGCTCATTCTATTTGTATCCACTGCATGGATGCTCTGATGTAGCTCTTAAGTATCTCTCCATGTGAGGGGGAGCGACCATAAACCGGTGTTGTGTAGCACAATGTGGTCAAAACAGGGGGGGGGGGAACCAAAAGTCCAAACCGGGGTCAAGCAATCCCGCAGTAACTCACAGGCCCCCCCTGTGGTGGACTGTGTCCTGGTAATGCAAAGCCAAATTAAAGGAACAGTGAGCAAGCCAAAATATTAAATGATCAAAATAGGAAATGTAACACTTACACAATGGCGCCCAGGCTGAGGGAGCCAGGCACCTCCCTAAAAACTGGCATGCAGTGCCTACCAGGAACTTACTGAAGCAGGTGAGGGTGATCCAGTTGTGCTCCGATTGGGCTGCGCAGATGCAGCCCTTAAGATTTCCTCCATGTGAGGGGTTGTGGTCATACGCCAGCGATGTGCAGCACAATGTGGTCAAAACAGGGGGGAAAACCCAAAAGTCTGAACCAGGGTCCAGCAACCCAGCGGTCCCTCACCTGGTCCCTTGTGCAGGACAGTGTACTGATAAAGCAACGTCAAATTAAAGGAAAAGTGAGCAAGTTAAAAGCATACACCCATCAAAATAAGGAATGTAACCCTTATAAGATGGCACCCAGGCCAAGGGATCCAGGCACATGCCGAAAAACAGGCAACAAGTGCCTACCTGGAACTTAATGAAGCAGGTGACAGCGATACAGTTGTGCCCTGAGTGAGGATTTCCTTTAATATCCCCAAATAACGAAAAGCGTGATCTTCTGAACAAAATGTACCTTTCTATCAAATGTTGTGTAATTCCATTCAGCAGTTCTGCCTGTAGTCATTTTCAAAATCCCAATGGTAATTAACATGGAAAACGCACTTTTTTTGACCCCTCCCTCTTTCTCGCGGATTACCCTGAAACTTTCCCTACACAACTAGAATCACCGGCAAACTAAACAAAAGTTTGTGTAGATTTGTCAAACGAAGACAAAGATATAGGCAAGTCAAAAAACTATTTTTCCCATGGAAATATGATCCTACCTATAATACCTACTGGCACTGCCAGTAGATTATAAATATGTCCCTCACATAATTTCTAAGAGCTGGTTAATCCTTTCAAGATTTAGAAAGAACGAGAATGTTTGGTCCACTATTGATGTGACTCACCTTTTGGGCCAAACAGCTGTTATATAAATAGTGCTGAGTTTTTCAGGGGGAATGGCGTGGTCTCAGAATAAATGAAATTGTAAGTGGTTAGCTTTCCTATATAATTTATTGGGAAAATTTTTGAAATGCTCATTTAAGAAAAAAATCTTTCATAATTTGATTATATACATTATTTTGAAAGGGGAAGCTCTACTTTCACTGTCTCCTCTTTTTTTAATAAACGTGGCTTCAAACTTGTGTAATTCTATTCCAACAGTCTTATAGCTAAATACATTCATTATACTTTTCTGTCATAAAGAGAACCCCACTAAGCTAAAGATGGTGATTTAGAGCTTAGTCAGTCAATTTCCATCTGCCATTTAGGCAGAATTGCTAGTCACTCCAAGTTATGTATCATGGCTTTCCGATTCCTGAGGAAACCTCAGTTTGCCTTTTTGTATACAATATGCATTATTTACAAAATCCCACGTGAACCATAAGTCAGTGCAGCTAGCAGAGGATGTTTCTACCAGTAGCAGACATACTGAAGGAGTTGCACTAGTCAAGAGATGGCTCTAACATCTGCACCAGGGGCGGCTTCTCCATGTGGGTGGAGGAGCATCGACTCACTGCTTTCTTGCAGTGCGCGAAGCAGAAGCATAAAATGGTATTATAAATGCCATTTTATGTTTCTGCTTCTTGCACTGTGAGAAAGCAGAAGAACGGTTTGAATGGGGGGTGGGGGGCGGGTGGGTGGTTCTGCTTGAGGGCAGGGGAGGAGTGGCTAGCCCAATTTTGCAGGCCCTGACTGTTTGGTCGGTCCTCTGGGGCCGACCAAAACAGTCATGCGCACTCTCCATTTTCTTCATGTAGGCTGCATGCACCCTACATGGAGAAAATGGCCTCCACATAGTGCGGTCTGCATCCCAGCCAATCACAGCAATACCATTGCAGTATTGTGATTGGCTTTGGGAAGGGAAGCTGCCTGCTTCCTGCTCCTGCAGAGGCAGGAAAGCAGGAGCAGACCCAGCAGTGAAGACACGGGACTCGGGAAAGGTATGTTTTTAAAAAATAAATAATTATTCAACCCCGCTCCCAGCACAACCCCACCTTGCCTCGCGAACACTCGCACATTTTTCGACATTTATTCAACCCCCGTGACCCCGCACACCCCCCACCCCTGAGCCATACCAGCCGCGACTGATCTGCACCCCTTCCGTCCAACAGTATTCTCCTCCCCCTCCCCCCTGAGTTGGTGCCCATCACCCTCTACATGTTTATTTCCGCCTGACGTAGACCTGCTGGGAGGAGGCGGGAGGAGCTTAGCCAGCAACACCCTTCAGTGTGTCTGCCCGATGCTTGTGTAATACTGCAACGCTCTAGTTGATGCACGCATACGCACCCCTACATCCGCAGGCCAGGCGTGGCCTGCGGTGTTAAATAAAAGGAGGACGGGCGCTCGTGCACGTCCTTCCGACCACCACGCTGAGTGTGCCTGAGTCGTTCATGGTGCGCGACCTGCCCCTGCGCAAGTGACCAGGTTCTGCACATGGCCTCCTGAAGGCCCCAGCACGCACAACATTACATTGGCGACGAGCGGAGTAAGCCCAACCCTCGCCCGTCCACCGGAGGTCTGTCGGAGCTGTCCGCTCCCTTCCGCGGTGTCTACCGCGTGTCTCCTAGCCGTGGTGCCTGCCTCCACGGCGCTGGCCCGCCCTTCACTGCTCTCCTCACCTGGGCCCGGGTGTCCTCCCTGCGGCCGCACAAGGGGGAGAGGGAGAGACGCTGCTACGGCTGCCTCGGCTGCCCCGCTGCCTGCGACTGGGTGCCGGTTTGTCACGCTTTCCGGCGTGGTCCGCGGCCGGTGCCGCACCTGCCTTCTCCCACGCATCCCGCGTGGTTAGAGGAAAAGACACCCTGCCATACCTCACGCATCTCGTGTGCACCGCGTATTTCGGCCAACGGCAGGCCTGGAGGCTCCTGTTGTGGTGTGGGAGGTGATCCATTGACAGACAGGCGGCCGGAGAGAAACCCTGGAGGGGACCACGCCCACCACATTGCTGGCGGCCTGCTGACCTCGTGGCAGAACTGAGGTAGGCCGCACTGCTACCGCACGGCGCCGCAGAAGGACCAAACAAGGGGAGAAACGCAGGCGGAGACACACGACGTCTCGACTAGTGAGGGGCAGAACAGACTCCCGGTAAACTTCATCTACACGCAGAGACTCCATTATCATGGGGGACGGTGAGCCACCAGCACCCGTCATTAACATCCCTTTTCATCACGCCGCAGCAGGGATGCTGCCGCCATTCAGTGAGGCGGTAGACCCATCCACGGCCTCGCCACGGTGGAAGATCTGGCTCGAGAGGCTGGAGAACTACTTCGTGGTCACGAGGGAGACGGACAATGCGGTGAAGAGGTCATTACTGCTTCACTACGTGGGGGATGAGATTTTTAGACTGTTCAAACACCTACCCAATAAGGGTGCGGCAGGCAGCTATGACGCGGCTGTTGCCGCCCTCAACGGTCATTTTGATCCCCAGTTGAATGTGGACTTTGAAGTATTCAAGTTGGGGCAAGCACGTCAACGGTAGGGTGAGTCAATGGACCAATTTCACACCCGCATCAGAGAACTAGCCAGTTCCACCGACGAGGATCAACCGAGGGCCATAAGAAGACAGATCATTCAGGGGTGCCGAGATAAGACTCTGAGAGGGCTAATCCTACGCAAACCAGGAATTTCACTGGAAGACATTCTCATCCTGGCCAGATCCCACGAGCTCTCGAACGTCAGAGCCACGGCCATGGAACAGGCCTTACACAAAGCCCCCGTCAAAACCGAAACCATTAAGGTAGAACGCGCAGATGCCGTGCGGCCCCGATCACGCGGTCCGCCACAGAAAGGACCCCGAAGAGATCCGCCCCAAGCCCGCTGCGGATATTGCGGCCACGGGCCCCAGGCGGCCAAGGACTGCCCGGCCCAGGGGCAAACATGTGCGAGCTGTGGCATCCCAAACCATTTCGCATCGGTCTGCCGCAGGAAGAACCAGTCCAAGAACTCTAAGAGGTCATGGACGCCCTCCAAGGCCGTTCGCCAACTGTCACTGAACGACCCACCCCTGGCAAAAGCGGAAAAACACATACCCACAGTGTACGACGACTCGGAGTCGGAGGATGAAGAGGCGTACGTCATTTCCTTTGCACGGGAGCTCAAGCGACGACGACGGCCACAACCAACCTGCATTGTACAGATGGGAAACAACGAGGTGAAGGCAGTCATTGATACGGGCGCCACCGTTAATGTCATGGGGCTGCAAACATTTAACAAGCTATGCCCACGGCCCGAGGTGCTACCCTCTAAGACAAGGATTTTCGCCTACGGAGCAGACACACCGCTACCCCTCAAGTGAAAAATCATAATACCCATCCAGGCTGATGAGTCCAAAATTACGGCAACGGTCCACATAATTGACCGAGAGGTTGACACTTTGATGAGCAGTCACAAGCGGAGGACTTGAAACTGATAGCATTTGCCAATCGCATCAGAGCACACCAAGTGGATGAGCTATTAGAACGATTTCCTGAACTATTCAGAGGCCTGGGGTGCATAAAATGCGAACCCATCAAACTTCACATTGACAAATCTGTCACTCCCACAGCGTTGCGCCACCGCCGGATACCCTTCCACCTTTGCCCCTCTGGTGGAAAAAGAACTGGAGAAACTAGAGGGCCTAGGCGTCATAGAGAAGGTAACAGGACCCACCCCATGGGTCTCGCCCATGGTCATTGTAGAGAAGCCAAAGCAGCCGGGCGAAATCCGCCTGTGCATAGACATGCGGCTACCAAATACAGCCATCCGGAAGGAGAGGCATCTGACCCCCACCATGGATGACATTGTGGCCGATGTAAACGGGTCAAAGTGGTTTTATAAAATAGATCTCAACGCTGAATAACATCAATTACCACTAGCAGAGGAGAGCCGGTTCATTACCACCTTTAGCACTCATCTTGGCCTCCGGCGCTACAAGTGCTTAAACTTTGGCATCTCTTCAGCGGCAGAGGTGTTCCAGAACACGATCAGAGAACTTTTGTCTGGGTGGCGGGGGGTGATAAATGTCAGCGATGACATTCTGATACATTCCGCCACCGCGTCAGAACACCATTAGCATCTCCGGGATGTCCTGAAGAGACTGAGCACCTACGGGGCAACGCTCCACAAAGACAAATGTCAATTTTTCCAACCTTCTATTGAGTTCTTCGGTTATGTCTTCAACCAGGAGGGAATTCAGATCGACCCAAGGAAGTCCAAATCCATAAAGGATGCCCCAGCGCCAAAATCCCCGACGGAGGTGAGGAGCTTCCTCGGGATGACCACCTACTGTGGCCGATTCATACCGGGCCTAGCCACTCGAAGCGAACCCCTCCGAGCACTGACCAAAACGGATGCCATGTGGCAGTGGGGCCCGAAAGAAGATGACACATTCCAGGGTATCAAAAGATGCTCTCCTGGAGAAGGCTACACTTTCCTACTTTGACCCCACAAAACGCACCGAGGTAATCGTCGACGCCAGTCCGGTAGGCCTGGGCGCTGTCCTCACCCAAGAACATGAACCGGGACAATGGACAGCATTGGCATTCGCTAGCAAGGCCTTGACCCCCACTGAGACGAGATACGCCCAGATAGAGAGAGAGGCTCTCGCTATCAAGTGGGCCTGCAGCCACTTTCACTTATATCTGCAAGGACACTCTTTCGTCATGGTCACTGATCACCAGCCCCTGGTGCCCCTCTTCAAGGGAACTGCCCCACACCCACCACCTCGCATTGAACGATGGGTGATTCAACTCCAACCGTACGAGATGGAGGTGGTATATCGCCCAGGGGCCAAAAATCCCGCTGACTACCTGTCCCGTCACCCCTCACTACAGGAGCCAGAACCTGTGGATGACGACTGCGAGGAGTACGCTCGATGGGTAGCCCTCACCTCATGCCCACAATGCATGACGATAGAGGAAATCAAGGAGGCAGCCACTGCTGACAACGTTTACATGAGGTCACTTCAGGCAGTTCGAGATGGTTCCTGGGCTGATTACCTACGACCACCCAACTCCTGGACTGCCAAAGATAAAGAAGCGCTCACGAAGATCTGGCGCATGTAGGCTGCATGCACCCTACATGGAGAAAATGGCCTCCACATAGTGCGGTCTGCATCCCAGCCAATCACAGCAATACCATTGCAGTATTGTGATTGGCTTTGGGAAGGGAAGCTGCCTGCTTCCTGCTCCTGCAGAGGCAGGAAAGCAGGAGCAGACCCAGCAGTGAAGACACGGGACTCGGGAAAGGTATGTTTTTAAAAAATAAATAATTATTCAACCCCGCTCCCAGCACAACCCCACCTTGCCTCGCGAACACTCGCACATTTTTCGACATTTATTCAACCCCCGTGACCCCGCACACCCCCCACCCCTGAGCCATACCAGCCGCGACTGATCTGCACCCCTTCCGTCCAACAGTATTCTCCTCCCCCTCCCCCCTGAGTTGGTGCCCATCACCCTCTACATGTTTATTTCCGCCTGACGTAGACCTGCTGGGAGGAGGCGGGAGGAGCTTAGCCAGCAACACCCTTCAGTGTGTCTGCCCGATGCTTGTGTAATACTGCAACGCTCTAGTTGATGCACGCATACGCACCCCTACATCCGCAGGCCAGGCGTGGCCTGCGGTGTTAAATAAAAGGAGGACGGGCGCTCGTGCACGTCCTTCCGACCACCACGCTGAGTGTGCCTGAGTCGTTCATGGTGCGCGACCTGCCCCTGCGCAAGTGACCAGGTTCTGCACATGGCCTCCTGAAGGCCCCAGCACGCACAACATTACATTGGCGACGAGCGGAGTAAGCCCAACCCTCGCCCGTCCACCGGAGGTCTGTCGGAGCTGTCCGCTCCCTTCCGCGGTGTCTACCGCGTGTCTCCTAGCCGTGGTGCCTGCCTCCACGGCGCTGGCCCGCCCTTCACTGCTCTCCTCACCTGGGCCCGGGTGTCCTCCCTGCGGCCGCACAAGGGGGAGAGGGAGAGACGCTGCTACGGCTGCCTCGGCTCCCCCGCTGCCTGCGACTGGGTGCCGGTTTGTCACGCTTTCCGGCGTGGTCCGCGGCCGGTGCCGCACCTGCCTTCTCCCACGCATCCCGCGTGGTTAGAGGAAAAGACACCCTGCCATACCTCACGCATCTCGTGTGCACCGCGTATTTCGGCCAACGGCAGGCCTGGAGGCTCCTGTTGTGGTGTGGGAGGTGATCCATTGACAGACAGGCGGCCGGAGAGAAACCCTGGAGGGGACCACGCCCACCACATTGCTGGCGGCCTGCTGACCTCGTGGCAGAACTGAGGTAGGCCGCACTGCTACCGCACGGCGCCGCAGAAGGACCAAACAAGGGGAGAAACGCAGGCGGAGACACACGACGTCTCGACTAGTGAGGGGCAGAACAGACTCCCGGTAAACTTCATCTACACGCAGAGACTCCATTATCATGGGGGACGGTGAGCCACCAGCACCCGTCATTAACATCCCTTTTCATCACGCCGCAGCAGGGATGCTGCCGCCATTCAGTGAGGCGGTAGACCCATCCACGGCCTCGCCACGGTGGAAGATCTGGCTCGAGAGGCTGGAGAACTACTTCGTGGTCACGAGGGAGACGGACAATGCGGTGAAGAGGTCATTACTGCTTCACTACGTGGGGGATGAGATTTTTAGACTGTTCAAACACCTACCCAATAAGGGTGCGGCAGGCAGCTATGACGCGGCTGTTGCCGCCCTCAACGGTCATTTTGATCCCCAGTTGAATGTGGACTTTGAAGTATTCAAGTTGGGGCAAGCACGTCAACGGTAGGGTGAGTCAATGGACCAATTTCACACCCGCATCAGAGAACTAGCCAGTTCCACCGACGAGGATCAACCGAGGGCCATAAGAAGACAGATCATTCAGGGGTGCCGAGATAAGACTCTGAGAGGGCTAATCCTACGCAAACCAGGAATTTCACTGGAAGACATTCTCATCCTGGCCAGATCCCACGAGCTCTCGAACGTCAGAGCCACGGCCATGGAACAGGCCTTACACAAAGCCCCCGTCAAAACCGAAACCATTAAGGTAGAACGCGCAGATGCCGTGCGGCCCCGATCACGCGGTCCGCCACAGAAAGGACCCCGAAGAGATCCGCCCCAAGCCCGCTGCGGATATTGCGGCCACGGGCCCCAGGCGGCCAAGGACTGCCCGGCCCAGGGGCAAACATGTGCGAGCTGTGGCATCCCAAACCATTTCGCATCGGTCTGCCGCAGGAAGAACCAGTCCAAGAACTCTAAGAGGTCATGGACGCCCTCCAAGGCCGTTCGCCAACTGTCACTGAACGACCCACCCCTGGCAAAAGCGGAAAAACACATACCCACAGTGTACGACGACTCGGAGTCGGAGGATGAAGAGGCGTACGTCATTTCCTTTGCACGGGAGCTCAAGCGACGACGACGGCCACAACCAACCTGCATTGTACAGATGGGAAACAACGAGGTGAAGGCAGTCATTGATACGGGCGCCACCGTTAATGTCATGGGGCTGCAAACATTTAACAAGCTATGCCCACGGCCCGAGGTGCTACCCTCTAAGACAAGGATTTTCGCCTACGGAGCAGACACACCGCTACCCCTCAAGTGAAAAATCATAATACCCATCCAGGCTGATGAGTCCAAAATTACGGCAACGGTCCACATAATTGACCGAGAGGTTGACACTTTGATGAGCAGTCACAAGCGGAGGACTTGAAACTGATAGCATTTGCCAATCGCATCAGAGCACACCAAGTGGATGAGCTATTAGAACGATTTCCTGAACTATTCAGAGGCCTGGGGTGCATAAAATGCGAACCCATCAAACTTCACATTGACAAATCTGTCACTCCCACAGCGTTGCGCCACCGCCGGATACCCTTCCACCTTTGCCCCTCTGGTGGAAAAAGAACTGGAGAAACTAGAGGGCCTAGGCGTCATAGAGAAGGTAACAGGACCCACCCCATGGGTCTCGCCCATGGTCATTGTAGAGAAGCCAAAGCAGCCGGGCGAAATCCGCCTGTGCATAGACATGCGGCTACCAAATACAGCCATCCGGAAGGAGAGGCATCTGACCCCCACCATGGATGACATTGTGGCCGATGTAAACGGGTCAAAGTGGTTTTATAAAATAGATCTCAACGCTGAATAACATCAATTACCACTAGCAGAGGAGAGCCGGTTCATTACCACCTTTAGCACTCATCTTGGCCTCCGGCGCTACAAGTGCTTAAACTTTGGCATCTCTTCAGCGGCAGAGGTGTTCCAGAACACGATCAGAGAACTTTTGTCTGGGTGGCGGGGGGTGATAAATGTCAGCGATGACATTCTGATACATTCCGCCACCGCGTCAGAACACCATTAGCATCTCCGGGATGTCCTGAAGAGACTGAGCACCTACGGGGCAACGCTCCACAAAGACAAATGTCAATTTTTCCAACCTTCTATTGAGTTCTTCGGTTATGTCTTCAACCAGGAGGGAATTCAGATCGACCCAAGGAAGTCCAAATCCATAAAGGATGCCCCAGCGCCAAAATCCCCGACGGAGGTGAGGAGCTTCCTCGGGATGACCACCTACTGTGGCCGATTCATACCGGGCCTAGCCACTCGAAGCGAACCCCTCCGAGCACTGACCAAAACGGATGCCATGTGGCAGTGGGGCCCGAAAGAAGATGACACATTCCAGGGTATCAAAAGATGCTCTCCTGGAGAAGGCTACACTTTCCTACTTTGACCCCACAAAACGCACCGAGGTAATCGTCGACGCCAGTCCGGTAGGCCTGGGCGCTGTCCTCACCCAAGAACATGAACCGGGACAATGGACAGCATTGGCATTCGCTAGCAAGGCCTTGACCCCCACTGAGACGAGATACGCCCAGATAGAGAGAGAGGCTCTCGCTATCAAGTGGGCCTGCAGCCACTTTCACTTATATCTGCAAGGACACTCTTTCGTCATGGTCACTGATCACCAGCCCCTGGTGCCCCTCTTCAAGGGAACTGCCCCACACCCACCACCTCGCATTGAACGATGGGTGATTCAACTCCAACCGTACGAGATGGAGGTGGTATATCGCCCAGGGGCCAAAAATCCCGCTGACTACCTGTCCCGTCACCCCTCACTACAGGAGCCAGAACCTGTGGATGACGACTGCGAGGAGTACGCTCGATGGGTAGCCCTCACCTCATGCCCACAATGCATGACGATAGAGGAAATCAAGGAGGCAGCCACTGCTGACAACGTTTACATGAGGTCACTTCAGGCAGTTCGAGATGGTTCCTGGGCTGATTACCTACGACCACCCAACTCCTGGACTGCCAAAGATAAAGAAGCGCTCACGAAGATCTGGCGCATCAGGCACGAGCTAAGCGGCACGGAAGAAGGGGTGTTACTCAGAGGCTCATGACTAGTGATACCACAGAGCCTAAGACACGGGCCACGCAACTTGCCCACGGTGGTCACCAAGGCACGACGAAAATGAAGGCGCGCATGAGGGCGAAGGTGTGGTTCCCCGAGCTGGAAATTATGGTGGAGGAGTACGTGAAGAACTGCATGTCCTGCCAGTTGACAAGCAATCCTGAGAGACCCGCCCCAATCATCACGGAGGAAGCCTGCACAGCTCCGTGGACCAATGTCAGCATCGACTTCGGCAGTTTCCCGGGGGAAGGACACACGTTGGTGGCCATCGATTCTTACTCCAAATACCCTCTGGTAGAGAGGGTCACCTCCACTGCGTTTACACATGTAGGGCCGGCACTGGAAAAGATATTCTCCATGTTCGGATACCCTGCTGAAATACGGAGTGATAATGGTCCGCCATTCCAGGGGACTGAGTTTGCCACGTTTCTCAAGGCCAGGGGCATTCTACATCGACGCATCACACCTCAGTGGCCCCAGGCTAATGGGGACGTCGAGAGATTTATGCGGACCCTTAATAAGGTGTTCCGGATAGCGGTGGTAGAACAAGCCGACCCCGAAGAGAGGATGCACGACTTCCTACGGGAATACCAGGGGACCCCTCACTGCACCACCCAGAGGAGGCCGTGGACCCTCATGTTCCAAGGACAACGCAGAGACCTCCTTCCCACTGTCCCGGGGTGGACACCTGACAGGACCAATACAAACGACACACAGGAACGGAGACGGCAAAGCAACCAGCGAGCTAGCCGATGCCGGAGAGCCCGGCCAAGACACCTAAGCCAGGGGGCCCGCGTAATCATACGAAACAGACGCCCTGGGGGAAAGTTCCAAACTCGCTATGAGCCGGGCACCTGGACCATAACCGCCACGAACGGCACCATGGTCACCGCAAGGAAGGGTGAAGAAGAAGTATCGAGAAACACCATCTGGTTCAAAGTGGTACCTCCCGGGCCGAGACAACATCCGCAGACCGTGGACGAAAACAGCGAACCGCCCATGGCTATGGCACAGGAGGAGGAGGAAAACTCAACACCAGGGAGTCAGATGGAGAAATGCGAGCCGGAATGTGTATCCCCTACAGTATCGAATACCATCAGAGGCACATCACAAAGTATGGAAGGTGGCCGGGGCAATATTCAGAGGTACAATCTGCGGCCTAACCCACCGCCGAGTCAGAAGTTAAAGGACTATGCCTGTTCGCTGAGACCCTGAAGCTACCACCAAGGGACATGCAAGTACAGAGACATATTGTTTGAACTCTAAGTTTGATGTAACCGCTGTCCAGCCGCTGCAAACTTTTGCATAGTTGGATAGGGATGTAATACTGCAACGCTCTAGTTGATGCACGCATACGCACCCCTACATCCGCAGGCCAGGCGTGGCCTGCGGGGTTAAATAAAAGGAAGACGGGCGCTCGTGCACGTCACTTCCGACTACCACGCTGAGTGTGCCTGAGTTGTTCATGGTGCGCGACCTGCCCCAGCGCAAGCGACCAGGTTCTGCACATGGCCTCCTGAAGGCCCCAGCACGCACAACATTACAGCTTGGACACATTTTGTGACAGAGCTGCTGCACCAGTAGAGATGATCGCAATAAAGAGGGAATACTGGAAGCAGACACAGTATACATTGTTTCTTTAAGGGGGTGGCAAGGCAGAACACTGAGGGTAAATTTCGGCTGGTGGGGAAAGGTATGTCTCCAGGAATGGACTTTATTTTTGTGGGTGGTTGATAGCGGAAGACTAGTAAGAGTGCATTGGGGGTGGTAGGTAGTGGCTCCGTTGTTTTTGGGGGGCATAGTAGGTGTGCGTGATATCCATAATGGGGTCCGCTCTAAAGGTAGAGGATAGTAGGATGCCAAGAATCAGCTTTTGTTATGAAGGTAAGTGTTGGTGGGATGTCATGGACAGGGTCTTGTTTAGGCCTGGGCGGAGTTCGCAGAATTCTCCTCTGTGGAACTCTGCGTAGGGACACAAAAACGGCGGAGTGTGGCCCGAACTGACGTTCACGCTGATCTTCCTCCCTCTCAGGTAGAAATTCTACCCAACTACCCGAGTGCAGCTCGAGCTTGTCAACTTACAGTGCAGCAAACTCTGAAAACTCAGGTGGCAAGATACTAGTTCAAACAGAGATCTGTTTTTGAAGTAAGGAGGTGGCATTCCATCAGGTTTGGCATCTGATTTATAGGGAGATGATAGTCTGCCCGTTGTACGGAACCGATCCTGATAGAAATTTAAGCACGGGGGCATATTTTTGTGAGTCCATGGCCACACATGTTTTTTCCTGTAGCATCTCTCTGGAGTTACTTATTGTGGAGTGATGCTTGCTGTGCTGACCGATACTATCAGTCGAGGTCTGCTCTGTATGTATTCAGTGGTTATTCCCCAAAATATTTTACTTACTTGGTCAGTTGAGCCCATATTGCAAATGACTTCAGTTCTCAGTGCCAGTAGTAAACATTTGAGGAAGTTGCATCATCAGTCAAAGGACCACTGACCAATAGCGAGTGATCAACGTAATCAATCGAGATTCCCTTCGTATAGTGTGAGAGAGACATGGTCCTTTTGCCAGGAAAACGCAGTTTGTAATGTAGAATGATTTGTTTAGGTAGTGTATTTGAGGGTTGAGTGGAGAAGTGTGGCTCACTGGTTAGAGGAGGCAGACCTGGAAGCAGAGGTCAGCCTGGGACCAGGGTTCAATTCCCGGCTCGGCGGGGTCTTGAGTCCTAAAATGTCCATGGACTCGACAATTCTCGCTCCGGTGCCTACTCGATTCAAGGGTTCACACTCTGCGACTCTGGGCAATAGCTTGCTTAATCTCCACAGCGGCTCCTCACGGCGGGATGCCTGGCTTTCACCTTGCGGATACCCTGCTGGGGTTATCTCACAGGGGAATACCAGGACAGGTTCCCTAAGCAAGCGCTTAGAAACCGCTTGGTGATTTGCGCTATATAAATTCCTGTACATTTACATTTACATTCTCTCCCTTTACCTGAAATACGCGATTAAGGGAGGATCTTACTAAAAACTCCTTTAAGTGAAAACCTATAGAATAAAACACTACCCTCGTTGAAAAATCCTGACTTTGTACATGACCTTAAAATCCCAGCATGGTGTTTGTGGGATCTTTTACAGCAGATAACTTTTTTTCTCTAAGAAACACAATATGTACACATAGCAACGCTTTCACAATAAATCTGAACGTAAAAAGCAAAAAAAAAATCAGTCTGTGTTATTTGAGAGCGGCTGTGCACGCACCATATTGTACTCATTACAGTAAATCTGTCTAAGTTTCTTGTAAACAGTGTGCCATTTCATTAGATTTAAAGCGTTGGTATTGATTTCCATTTCAGTTTTCCACAGTACCTTCCAGGCCATATTCAGTTAGTCATTCTCAAACTTTTCCAGGCTCGGCGTAACAAATCAGCCATTCGATGCACTGGCAGAGCGAGTAAGCCCCTGCACATGTAAACCAGCCTCGCCGTGATTTACCTTAATTTCCACACCCCATAACCAGCTGCGGGATGAACAAACTACAAATATACGCGCGAACCAGCTGCAAGTCTTAAGTTTCATATTAGCTTTGCACAGCTCGAAGCAGTTGGCTAACATTAAGTTTTGTTATTTCATTTGCCGGAGAAGACCAACGTGTGATATATCACCCTAATCTTCTGCGGTTCTCTTTTCTTTTAATTCGATACCACATGCCCAGTGTGTGAGCTGGAAGGAGAACACTTCAGAAATGCAGTAGGTTTTATGTTTTTTCCTTCATCGTCGTGATTGCTTTGTTAAACATTTAACGAGCAAGCAATGTCTGTTTGGAACAACTTAACCACTTGACTTTTCCTTACCCATTTTCTCTAAGTCAAGCCAGCATGATGCCAAACAAAGTTTCAGAAATAGGAGTAAATCAAATACAATTGAACAATGCCTTGCCAGGACCCCTCAAGTCCTTCAGATTCTATTGGGAATAGAGAGAGGCAGAGGTAGGCAAATAGGAGAGATGTTGACCTACAGAATTAGACATAGTTGAGAGAGAGAGAAAGTTCACTTTCCCAGAGTGCCCTTTGGAAGGTGAGGGGCTGGGTCAATTGCCCACTTTACCAATGCCTTAAAAAGTCTCTTGTAAAGAGGACCAGTTCTTTAACTTGTTTGTTGATTATTTCACCTATCCATTGAACAGTTCGATATAACTTTGCACACTTTTGAAGATTTCCGGCCCAGATTTACTAGAATTAAGCTTTGAAGTTGCGTTAGTTATTTGTGGTGCAACCCTAACCTGAAGTCCTTTTTGGCATTTACTGAGCCATGCATTACTTTGTGTTGGGGAGGCATTTCATGATTGGGGAATGGGCATTCCCACGAATCTACCCATATATTTTTGGCTCAAATTCAGATTTACAAATGGTGCACCTACCACACAGAGGCATAAAATTGAGAACTATCTTAATTTCTCCTTGTTACTACTTACTGTTGCTTAGACTGGAATGAGAATAGTCAATCTAACCCCTTCAGAGTCCAACACTTTTGAGTAGATTGGCGTGCGAATCATAAATATAACCTGTCTAAAGCCCTACACTTTCCTTACTTTTCTTCGATTGTAGTGGAAATATAAAAAATCCGCCCTCTAGAGTCCAACACTTTCCCTACATTTGCTTAGACAGGAGTGGAAATATTAAATATAACCCCATCCACCCCTCCCCAAAGTCCAACAATTATCTTATTGTTTTATAGTTGAAAGTGGGACTAGTAAAATAGTCTTTTACTTGTTAAATTCTTCATGTAATGTTTGTATTGCATTTATAGTTTTTTTTTATTACTATTTAATATTGTAGGTTTGTATTTTTTATGATTTCTATTTTTAGGGTCTAAATTATTTTTATGAATGTATTTAAACATAATTTTTCTATACTAACAATATTAGTTTAATCGAATTGTTTTAGTTTGTTACACATGTTTTTACATTAGTTTTTCCTGCTAATATTAGTTTTTTAATTTCCTTTTAAGCAGAAATATTTTGAGATATATATATAAATAAATATGTTGATATGTCTATATATATATCAACCAACAAACAGAATACCACACTCCACGAATCTTCATACATTAATGCTTTATTGCAAGCACATATTTACCACAGTACCACCACCAACGTTTCAGCCAAAAAATGGCCTTGATCACGGTATCGTGAGTCCTTCATTTGGCCTTGCAGTTCGGTCTGGACTGTTCCCATGGGACACAGGGTCAAGACTGATTTGCATATGGCAGGGCCCAAACTGGGGTGGTGTAGTGGGCCAAAGAACAATGGATTTAACCCAGACCTTTGGACTGGGGAGAATGTTTGCATTGTCAGCATTCCGTCCATCATTCATTTGTTTACTGTAACACTTTTTGCTTTAAGTGGGATGGGTATGCCCAGACGTGGGTCCCTTTCTCACTGTGCCACTGGATTCAAGCTAGCCTGGCTGAAGAAGGGTGACATACCCTGAAACCGTGAAGAAAGAAAGAAGAAGAAAAATCACAGTGATTTTTTATAAAACCCTCACTCACCTAACTATTGGGTGACATGCTTCATCATCGGGTGTTCACCGGGTATGCCAAGTGCATGCCCGGTGTGCTGCTACACCTGCAACTGCAGTGGAGCTGGTGACTAAGATAAAAGTAATGCAAAAAGTGATAGTGAAATTTTAGTGTAGGAATAAAAAGTGCGTGTTCCAACCTATACCCAATTTTAATAGAGGTTGAAGCATGCACACTGATTAAAAGGTTAGGCGGACCAGTTTGACAATAAATTTGAGTCAGAAAGTCCTGTTTACTAGATCATATGGTCAACATGTTTCTGCTCGTAATGGCCTTTTTAGCCGAGCATTCTTCAGGACCAAACTGTAACACTGGGCGGTATACGCACGCTAAGGCGTACCCTAACCTCAGTGTACTGTGGAAAGAAAAAACTCACGGTTGTTTACCGGATTACCCTGGAATTACCAGGATGTTGTAATGTGAAGGTGCAATTGACTTCACTTCATAGGTCGGTGGGGCGGGTTTTCTTCACTCCGAAAAAAGCTGCATTCCGGAGACTCCCCGCATTTCAACCTCTACAAGGCTCTGCCACCGCCTGAATAGTATTCAGGCGGTGGCAGAGCCTTGTAGAGGTTGAAATGCGGGGAGTCTCCGGAATGCAGCTTTTTTCGGAGTGAAGAAAACCCGCCCCACCGACCTATGAAGTGAAGTCAATTGCACATTACAACATCCTGGTAATTCCAGGGTAATCCGGTAAACAACCGTGAGTTTTTTCTTTCCACAGTACACTGAGGTTAGGGTACGCCTTAGCGTGCGTATACCGCCCAGTGTTACAGTTTGGTCCTGAAGAATGCTCGGCTAAAAAGGCCATTACGAGCAGAAACATGTTGACCATATGATCTAGTAAACAGGACTTTCTGACTCAAATTTATTGTCAAACTGGTCCGCCTAACCTTTTAATCAGTGTGCATGCTTCAACCTCTATTAAAATTGGGTATAGGTTGGAACACGCACTTTTTATTCCTACACTAAAATTTCACTATCACTTTTTGCATTACTTTTATCTTAGTCACCAGCTCCACTGCAGTTGCAGGTGTAGCAGCACACCGGGCATGCACTTGGCATACCCGGTGAACAACCCGATGATGAAGCATGTCACCCAATAGTTGGGTGAGTGAGGGTTTTATAAAAAATCACTGTGATTTTTCTTCTTCTTTCTTTCTTCACACATTCACGTGCTCCTTTTTACGTTTTATTCTATTTTGTTTGAGTCACTCCTCTGTTGTTTAACTGATATTTTGACTGGGGTATAGGAGTGTCCCTGATCCCTTCCTCTCTTGTTGTTTCTACATACCCTGAAACCGGTCCCAGGATTCTTGTTTCCGGTGCGGGGAGGACCTGGCCTGGCAGTTCGGTCTGGACTGTTCCCATGGGGCACAGGGTCAGGGCTGATTTGCATATGGCTGGGTCCAAACTGGGGTGGCGTAGTGGGCAAAAGAATGATGGATTTAACCCAGATCTTTGGACTGGGGTTTATGTTTGTTTGTCAGCATTCCATCCATCATTTGTTTGCTTTAATTCTAAAATGAACCATGATTGTAATTTACGTAAATCTCTCTCTCTGTCATCTCCTCTTATGGACTTCCGCCAGGCAACTGTATCTTAGTTTTATGGTTTAAATCTTTTATTATTTTTGAAAAGACAAGTATAACAATAGCAGCCACCTACATCCACTGGCCGATGGGGATCATTAGCATTCAATGAAATAAAGAATGTAGAGGAAACAAGAGATAGGAAAACGAAGGGGAGCGTGGTAGGCCAACCTTCTTCAGGGTGTGTGCTGTAAGTCAAGCGGACACTGTGTGGGCGTCAGGGGGCAGCCTGGATCTGTTACCTTCATTTGTCCTTGGGGGGAGGAGCCATAGTAAGCTGGAGTACTTGAAGATATCCCAGGCATGTAAGTTATCTAAATTCATTTGATAAGTATTGTATGGTGGTACCCCATATTTTATCAAACTTAGGGAGAGAACGTGTGCGGCCAGCTGTAATCTTCTCCATCCCCTGTTTCCCATAACTTATATAACCAATACAGTCAAGAAGGTATCTCCTCCGTTCCCCACCTGGGTAAAGGCCACCTCTTTGGCTGCTCCCAGTGCTAGGGTGATTGATCTACCCCAACAAGATCTAAGAGTGTACATCAAGGCATTGGAGAGTCCTATCAATATGAAGGAGGGGAGTTTAGGTAAGTCAGTGTGGTATATGCTGTCTATCTCGTGGAAGATTGTTTCCCAATAGACCCGTATTTTCGGACATGACCAAAGAATATGTGTAAAGGTACCCAATTGTCCACATTGATGCTAACATTGCCCATTCCCTCCCAGCTTCCATATAGCTAGCCTCACCAGCGTATAATACCAATAATGTGCAATTTTTAAAAACATTTCTTTACCAGCCGAACTGCTGGTAAAGGGGATCAGGGGAAATATAGGGGTTGAGAGGCCGCACGACTCCTGTATCCTATCCCACACTCCTAGGGTTGTTCTCAGGACTGGGGACACATATACCCACTGGGTTGATGCCATCTGAGGGAGCCATGGGAGCTTCCAGATGTGCATGCATGCTATTGAGCAGTTAATGAAGCACCAATGCCTCTCCGATTCCAGCTTGTACCACTCGAGCATACATCTAAGTTGTGCCACCTTGAAGTAGCGCTCCAAATGCGGGACACCCAGCCCGCCATCCTCCTGCTTCAAATATGTCAAGTGGTGGGCCATCTTCTTTCCTCCCCAGACAAAATTAACTACAAGGTGTTGTAATTGTGCTAGCCTTGTAGGTGGTGGTAATAGCGGCAGTGTTTGCATCACTTATAGGATTTGCGGGAGGATGGTCATTTTAATGGCGGCCAGTCTTCCCAGCCAGTACATAGTGTGTCTCTTCCAGTTTGAGAGTTCTCCTCTGACTTCCGTTAAGAAAGTAGAATAGTTCACTTGGGCGATCTTGTCTAGAGTAGGGTACATCTGCAAGCCCAGGTATGGGATGCCATTGGTTGCCCATGTGAACGGAACCTGTGCTGCCAAAGCCTGCTGTTCTGCCTTGGGGAAGGTCAGGGTAAGGGAGGCTGAGGGAGCCAAGGAGTTGTTCCAAAAAGCCCCTTGTTATTGGCTCAGCTGCCTGGTGGCTCGCAGTCTCCATCTCCTTCTCTGCAAGCGGCTGGTCAAGTCAGTGCATCTCTAGTTTCTTAGAATTAGAATTGTGTTGGAGGTCTTTAATTGTGGAGTCCTTCCTTGCTCTATGGGTGGACATCCCGGTGGCTGATTATGACAGTCTTCCCAGCCAGGACATAGTGTGTCTCTTCCAGTTCGAGAGTTCTCCTCTGACTTTTGTTAAGAGAGTAGAATAGTTCACATGGGCTATCTTGTCTAGTGTAGGGTACATCTGCAAGCCCAGGTACGGGATGCCATTGGTTGCCCACGTGAACGGGAACTGTGCTGCCAAAGCCTGCTGTTCTGCCTTGGGGAGGGTCAGGCTAAGGGAAGCTGAGGGAGCCAAAGAGTTGTTCCAAAAAGCCCCTTGTTATTGGCTCCGCGGCCTGGTCGCTCGCAGACTCCGTCCTCTCTGCAAGCGGCTGGTCAAGTCAGTGCATCTCTGCTTTCTTAGAGTTAGAATTTTGTAGGAGGTCTTTAATTGTGGAGTCCTTCCTTGCTCTATGGGTGGACATCCCGGTGGCTGATTATGACAGGAGGCTAGGTGCGAGAATTGAACAGGGAACTGCTCCGTCCTTATTGTTAGCTCAGGGCAGTGTCTGTTTGCCTCACAACAAGCTCCTCCAGCTGACCACCACCTCGCGTCCCTTGCGTCAGTCCTATGCTTCAAAGGACAACAAGGTCCACCTCCGTGTCTCTTGGTGAGCTGAGTCCACGCACTCTGCAATCCTGCTAGTCGACCTGTTCCCAGGCCCTGACCCTCCTCTCGTCGCTGGACTACAGGCCTCGTCCACCAGCCGGGTCCCAAGGGGCACTCTGCCGGCGCCTGCCAAAGTATGCATTATCTTTATCTGTTAAGCCCTTAATGCGCCTCAAGCATGCTCCTCCAGGACTGATGCAGTGTCTGTGCCGCCTGGGCGAGGTCTCACTCTCAAGGCCTGGCACGCCATAGAGCAGGACTGGTCTCCACCTTCTGCCCCCAAGTCTGGACTCTGGTCCCAACAAGTGTCCACCAGGCAGGGGTTATTATTATTGGCCCACTCCACTCTACGCGGGGCGCCCAGGCAGTCTCAGTCTCTGTCTGACTCCCTTAGAACAGTGAGCTTGCTGCGGGGAAGAAGGGGCCCACAGCCCCTTGCGTTCACCTCATATGCTGGGCCCCCGTATCTGCTCTCTTGCAGGCTATGCATGCTGCTGCACGTCTTCCTGCCCCCCTGGTCGCACCCGGATTTCACACAGCTTCAGGACGGCCAAGGCACCCCGGCAGACATCCGCTGCTTTGCACGGGCTGGCCCACAGAGCAGTTCAGCTGGGCGGAGTCTCGGCCAAGGATTCCAGCAGCTCTGCCGCCACGCGCCCTACTACTTTTCTTCACTGGCGACCACACCGGTTAGAAAGGCCACTCTACGCTAACTGCGCCTCCTTCGAGATGGGCGTTGGCCCAGTGGGGTATCCAATGCTGCGCTGCTCCTCGCGGCCTTCTCCTGCACTCCTCATGCCAGCAGGATTCCGCTCCTGCGCCCCGCACCCATAGCGATGCCTACTCTCCGGGAACAAAAGTCAGAGCGGTGCCATCTCTAGGGCTCCTGCGACTCCTCCTGGACCCCTGGGGTCCCGAAACCAGCAGTATGGATGTTGTAATCAGCCACTGTGAGCGGAGCGCCTAAGGTTCGCTGGTACTTCGCCACCATCTTGGCCACTCCCTCTGTATCTTAGTTGTAAAGGTTCATCCTGATAATGTTGCTCAACATGAAGAGCAATATGATAGCTTCAATCCTTGTTGGTAATTGCCCGGATATGTTGTCGTATCCTCTTATGTATCTGCAAAAGTGGTACTACCCACATACAATTTTTGCAGGGACATGTTAGGACATAAACAACAAACTCCGATTCACATGTCAAATTGCCTCGCACTTTGATTTTCTTTTTAAACAATATCTATGCATATATGTAAACATGTCAAATGACTTTGTCCGTTTCTATTTCGGCATCAATCAATTAATCAATCAATCAATACATTTATAGAGCGCGCTGCTCAACCATGAAGGTCTCAAGGCGCTGAAGGGGGGGTGTCGTTTACTGCTCGAATAGCCAGGTCTTGAGGTGCTTCCTGAAGGTGAGATGGTCCTGGGTCAGTCAAAGGTGTGCGGGAAGGGAGTTCCATGTCTTGGCGGCCAGGTAGGAGAACGATCTTCCTCTGGTTGTGGTTTTGCGGATCCGTGGGACGATGGCGAGGGCAAGGCCGTCGGAGGGGAGCTGGCGGGTGGGAGTGTAGAACGAGAGGCGGTTGTTGAGGTATTCAGGGCCCATGTTGTGGAGCGCTTTGTGTGCGTGGGTGAGGAGCCTGAACGTGATTCTCTTGCTGACGGGGAGCCAGTGCAGGTTTCTCAGGTGGGGAGTTATGTGGCTGTGGCGAGGGATGTTGAGGATGAGTCATGCAGAGGCGTTCTATATTCGCTGCAGTCATTTCTGGAGTTTGGCTGTGGTTCCTGCGTACAGGGCATTCCCGTAGTCCAGTCGGCTGGTGACGAGGGCCTGGGTGACGGTCTTTCTGGTTTCGGTGGGGATCCACCGGAAGATCTTTTGGAGCATGCACAGGGTGTTGAAACATGAAGAGGAGATGGCGTTGACTTGTTTGGGCATCGTGAGTGAGGAGTCCAGGATGAATCCCAGGTTGCGTGTGTGGTCTGTGGGTGTAGGTGTGGTGCCCAGCGCTGTGGGCCACCAGGAGTTGTCCCAGGCAGATGGGGATTGTCCGAGGATGAGGACCTCCGTTTTGTCTGAGTTCAGTTTCAGGCGGTTGAGCTTCATCCATTCTGCGACATCCTTCTTTCCTTCCTGGAGGTTGGTTTTGGCGGTGGCTGGGTCTTTGGTGAGGGAGAATATCAGCTGGGTGTCGTCGGCGTAGGAGATGATGTTGAGGTTGTGTTCGCGTGCGATGGCGGCGAGGGGGCTCATGTAGATATTGAAGAGGGTTAGGCTGAGCGAGGAGCCTTGGGGTACGCCACAGATGATCTTGGTGGCTGTGGAGCGGAAGGGGGGGAGGCGGACTCTCTGGGTTCTGTTGGAGAGGAACGAGGTGATCCAGTCCAGGGCTTTTCCATGGATTCCAGTGTTGTGTAGGCAGGTTTTTAGGGTGCGGTGGCAGAGGGTGTCGAAGGCGGCCGAGAGGTCTAGGAGGATGAGAGCTGTTGTTTCCCCCTTGTCCATCCGGGTACAGATGTCGTCGGTGGCTGCGATGAGGGCAGTCTTGGTGCTGTGGTTGGCTCGAAATCCGGATTGGGATGGGTTGAGTGCGTTGTTTGTTTCGAGGAATGCAATCAGTTGTTTGTTGACGGTCTTCTCGATGACTTTAGCCGGGAAGGGAAGGAGAGAGAAGGGGCGGAAGTTCTTGAGGTCTTTTGAGTCGGCTGTGGGTTTCTTTAGAAGGGCGTTGATCTCTGCGTGCTTCCAACATTCTGGGAAGGTGGCTGACGCGAAGGAGTTGTTAATGATGTTCCGGAGGTGGGGTGCAAGGATGGCGTCAGTTTTGTTGAAGATGTGGTGAGGGCATGGGTCTGAGGGAGAGCTAGAGCGGATGGTGTTCATGACGTGGGTGGTGTCTTCAGTGCTGACAGGGGTTCCAGACACTGAGGGTGGTGGGAGTGATTGTCGGTTTGGAGGCTGGAGGCGAGGTCTGGGTGCTGAAGCTGTTGTGTATGTCTGCGATTTTGCGGTAGAAGAATGTGGCGAGGGAGTTGCAGAGGTCTTGCGACGGTGCGATGTCGTTGTTGCTGGCGCTGGGGTTGGAGAGCTCCTAAACGATGTTGAAGAGTTCTTTGCTGTTGTTGGTGTTGTTGTCCAGCCTCTTTTTGAACTATGTCATTTTGGTGGTGCAGATCAGCTGGTGGTGTTCGCGGGTGGCGTTCTTGAGGGCTGTCATGGTTTCTGTCGTCCGTTCGCGGTGCCAGGCTTTTTCGAGGGTTCGGCAGGATGTCTTTGAGTTTTTGAGGGCGTTGGTGAACCATGTGGTTTTCCTGTTGCTGGTCTTGCCTGGGGGGTTCTTAAGAGGAGCAAGGTCGTCGGCGCAGTGCGAAGTTCTGGGCTGTGCTGTTGGTGTCTGGGGTGTCGGCTGGTGGGCTCTGGCTCAGCGATGTGGTTAGCTGGTCTGTGGTGACTTTGCTCCAGCATCTGCGGGGGATCTGTTGCGTGTGGTGTTGGGAAGTGGTCTTCTTGAAGGTGAAATGGATGCAGCTGTGGTCGGTCCAGTGTAGTCCGGTGGAGTGGCTGAAGGAGACGTGGTTGCTGGCGGAGAAGATGGGGACGAGCGTGTGGCCGGCATTGTGGGTGGGGGTGTTCACCAGTTGCTTGAGCCCGAGGTTGGAAGTTCAGGTCCCCTAGGAGGATGTATTCGGGTGAGGCTAGGGCTTGTGGGCTGATGAAGTCGGCAATGGTTTCGCTGAATTGTGTGCGTGGGCCCGGGGGCCTGCAGATGAGGGTTTCTCTCAGTGTGGTTTTGGGGTTGGTGTGGATCTGGAAGTGTAGGTGTTCGGCGGAGGGGAGTGTGTCTTTGGCGTTGGTCGTGATGTTGATGGTGTTCCTGTAGATCACTGGTACTCAAAGTACGGCCCGCGGGCCATTTGCGGCCCGCCAGACCTTTCCATGTGGCGCCCAGGTGGAAAACAAGCAGGCTCAACAGCCATTACTTTGCTTCTGTTCGTTCCTCTGGGCTACGTCCAAAGTGGGAAAAAGGCGCATGCTCAGAAATCAATTAGTGTATGTCTACTCACCTGTCCTACCCCCACCCCCACCCCCACCCCCATTCCTACTCAGTGAAGTCACTTGCTTGCAGCCGATAGTGGAAGAGATATAAAAAACGGCATGCAGGTTGCTGGCTTTCCTTTCCTGCCCAGCACACATATCGTGTCTTGCAAGTTGACTGTCCTCTGCCTTTCCTCGCCACCTTCATTTAGCTTCATGGCTGTGTGTTTTTACCAGCCCTGCCTCGACACCAGCGCTGCCTCTCACCGGATCCACCCTGAGCTCCTCTGAAGCTAAGCAGGGCACTGGATTGAGAAAGTAGTACAACTTCCGCACATCACCACGGATCTGCAGCCAGAGTTTCGTTTTTGAAAGTAACTCAGCTTGCCAGGTTGCCAGGAGATGGGAGGCACAGGAGAACAGTGAGGTGGGGGAAGGATGTGTTTGCTGATGCAAGAGTCGGAGCTCCAAAAGGGTAGAGAAAGTGATTTTAAGGAGCCAGGTGCATGTCTTCTAATATTATTAATGTAAAATTCCTATATTGGTAAAATTAGTAAGGAAATACATGTATTTACTTGGCCCGTTTTCAACTATACTTTTTGTAGTCACCCAACATCATTTTGTTTTTTGGTTGGGCTTTTTTACAAAAGAGGTTCTACGTGTTGCAGGGACAGGGCTCATCCTGTGCTGTGGCTCTGCTGAAGCATGCATCATTGAGATACTGATGTTTTACTATTTGACCTCATAATCATAGAAAGTTGTTTACTTGTAAAAAGTGGCAAATGTATATGTAGTAGGCAGAATCTGGGACAGAAAGCAACAGAAACTCAGAAAGTTTTTTGATACTTGAGAAATGGCTGTTTTGTTAATTTTGACATAGGAAAGGTTTCTTGGGAGAAAATGCCTTTTTTATTTACTGTGTATTTTGTTGCGCAATGCATTAGTGGTAAGAGTTTTAACATTGTTTATTAAGACAATTTGTTTCTTAATCTTGTAATGCCTGTGGATAGCTTACAGTAGAGCTACAGTATTAACACGGCCTGTGTTGTCCTGCAAGTTAGGAGCATTCCTGGCCTGTGGCTCAGTGATAGATTGGAGAGGATCTTGACAGCACAGGGAAGGAATGCAGGATTTCTAATTCAGCAAAGCTGTTTCCTTAACAAGGTGCTTAACTATGGGCAGGACGACTAAATGGTACTATGTGATTGTGCGGTTGCTGTGATGTTGAGATAATTATAGATCTGCCACAGTTGTCACATAATCCACCATCTGCCGCCTAATCTGAAGATTTTAGACAAAAAAAATTGTTTCTAGCTCAAATGGTTCAAAAGTTACTAAAGATGCAGCAACATCTATTACAGCGCAATCAAAGGCCCTTTGCAAGGTTGGACTTGTCACCTTTTCACATCCTTATTGCTAATGGTTACATTTCAAACCTATCCATCCGCATGTGTATTTCAAAATGTGCATCCTCAATCTTTTGAACTGTTTTTTTAAAGAAGTACTTTGTGAATACCATGCATGGTTTTACTCCACGTGGTAGAATTTGTGTACCTGAATCCCCACCATTCTATGCCATGCCCTGCCCAACTTAGCCCCACCCCCAAATCACCCCAGCCACACCCCCATTCATCTGTGCGGTTCCCGGTCATACCCCAGACTATGCGTTTTGGCTCCTGAGGGAATGTTTGTGAGTACCCATGCTGTAGATGATGGCGATTCCTCCTCCGGTTTGGTTGGTGCGGTCCTTCCAGGTGATTTTGTAGCCGTCCAGGATGGCTATGGCGATGTCGGGGGCTGAGGAGGCGTTCATCCAGGTTTCCGTGAGGAAGGCGACGTCTGGTGTTGTTGTGTCGAGGAGGTCCCAGAGTTCCCAGAGTTCGAAGGGCGTGCTTGTGGACGGAGCGGGTGTTGAGGAGGATGCACTTGAGGTGGCTGTTGTTGGTGTTGGGTCCAGTGGGTGGGGTGAAGGTACGGAGGCAGGTGAATTTGCAGGCTAGGCAGGTGAAGGATCTATGGGTGCACTTAGGGGTGGCTCGGTGGCAGGCGGGTGGTCATCCGGTGATGAGTGCATTGAGGGTGGCGGAGTCGTAGCTCAGTCGGGTTCACTGGCTCCGGCGAGGGCCAGGGGTTCTGGCACTGGGCGCAGTCCAGGTGCGGACGGGCGCAGATGGGCTTGCCTTTGGCGTGCCAGCGGCACGCCCGCTGCGCTGCCTCCATAAGAGGGGCTCTGGGAGGGTGGAGCAGCTGGGAGGCGGGAGCGGGTGGCGAATGGGACAGCGGGGGGCGGGGCCGTAGGGACACAGCGGCGGGAAAATGGCACGGAGGGAGAGGGGGGACAAATGGGACACAGAAGGCAAAACAGGGGAATGGGGGCGCAGAGAGGAAACGGCGGAAATACAAGGGAATGAAACCAGGCAACAAGTGAGGGGGGCACACTCTAAAAATGGGGGAAAGGGGCACAGAAAGCAAAATGAGGGAGGGGGCACAGAGGTTAAAAAGTGCAGCGGAAATACAAAGGGAATGGAGACAGGCAACAAGTGAAGGGGGCACACTACAAAACGGGGGAGAAGGGGCACCGATAGCAAAACGAGGGAAGGGGCACAATGGCCAACAGCAGAGAAACGAAGGAAAAGGAACAGGTTACCAGTGAGAGACCAAAGAGGGCTCACTCAACACGAGGCAGGCAGCGGGAGCAAGGCGACAGCGGGGGCAGCGTCACAGCGTCACAGGAGGACCTTGTGGCGGCTGGGGGGGCGATCTACCTGCGGGCAGGGCATCGATTGCACTGTGCTAATTCCATGCTTAAAGACTTTGATAGAAAAGCAGTCATTTAAGGTGAGCAAATTTAGAGTGTCTCTGGTGTTGAGGATGCTGTTTACAGGAGCTGCTTTCTACCTGATCTTGAGAACTACCCAGAGTTCTCTGCTTCTTTTTTGCACAATTAAAGCATCACTCTATGCCTGAAAGGGTAATGTTTTGACTTATACTGGGTGCTTCCTTGAGTCTGGACAAAGCCATACCTCTCTGAAGAGCTCCAATGAGAGCAAAACATGTGTCAGTGTTTGCTTTTGTTCATGTCAAGTTGGCTTGGTTGGCATTTCACCTACTGTGTCATTTAGCTGGTAGTTCTCAGCCGTAGAGGTCATGAATGCTATATTATCCATGTGGTGACCTTTTACAGAATTTCTGCTTAGTGATGATGTCTAGGGGAAGAAATGTCAGGATCCTCAGTCGCATATTGATAGTGATGTGAAAAAACTACACTCTACTGCATTCTAAGATATTTATAGGAAAACATAATTTCTGTAGTGGACTTAATAAAAAAACTAGAGTCTGAAAACACCCTTGTCTACTAAGTGTTCAGTGTAATTGGTGTAAATGTGAATCAGCTCCAGGAGAGTAGGCAGGTCTACACTATCCACTTTGTAAACAAAGAAATGTTGAGGAGCAATTCCGGAAATTTTATTCTACAATTCAAGAGAAATGGCTTGCAACGATGCATAAAAATATCCCTTCACCAACCATGCCATTTAAAGTCAATGAAGCCTCACTGTGATACAATTTCTAGCTCCATTCCGTAAAGGGGAATTTTCTCCAGACTTTGAAAAGTACTGCTTCAATAACTCAATAACAATGCTCCCAGTTCCATGCATATGTTGCAAAACCTGTCCCAGAGAATAGCAATCTTCAGGTGCACCAGTATTCGCATGGGAAGCTATGCCAGTGGTCAGAACTAGCAAATTGTGTACTTGCTGTTTTGGCATTGCCCATCTCAAGCGCCAGTGTTTAGAGAGCCTTTCCACAGATAAAAGTCTACATGGGAAGGAAAGAGAGAGCGTGCATGCCTAAATCTCACTGAAGGAGTATTGTATGGTGTACTATAATAAGTTTGATTAGTAAAATGTATTTGGACCTCATGTGCACTGTACGTACACTGTCTATATGCCATGCCCTATAAGTGCAGAAAACAAGCAATATTAAAAGGAAAACTTCAGTAAATTTCCCAAAAACACTGTTTCTGTTGTTTTTAATGGTTCAAAAATATGTAACCACTGATAACCAGTGTTTTTTAAGATATTGAAATCACTGGAAAACACTGGAAAAACCTTACCAGAATTTACCAAAAATAGAAACTGAAAACAGGAAAGTCTAAATATAATTGATGTTTTAAGACTGACTAAATCCTCTAAGAAAATCTTAAACAATTTGTTTTAAAATGCAGGCGCAGCTCTAAAATATCTAATGTATCCCATATATAAATGTGGCAAAATGCTTATCCGATTTGGTGCTGGGTGAAAGGGAAAGGATTGATCAAGGCACTTTCTTAAAATGGAGGGCAAATGGTTTTTCAAATTGAGCAGATTTGGTTGTGGCATATAGGTGGAAAACGTGGCCTCAAATTTTGGCACATATTAGGGGATAATTAATGGCTACAGGAGTCATATAGTATTTTACTTGCTAGGCTAAAGTCAATTGATATAAATTTGCTTCTAAAAAGCCAAAGTGACAAGGTGGCAGGAAAAACTTACTTGCGCAGAGGCGTTGATCCAGGAGTAAATGAGAGAAAGATGAAGGAATTGTATTGTCTGGAAAAGTTTGAGGTAAAGGTACTAAATTAAATTTCTGGATGCTTAGAGGTGCTAATTGGCAGAGAATGCCGTTTATTGCTAAGTGGCTGATTTATCGCACCCCTAAATTACTCGATCGAGGATTCTCGGGCAATGTTTTAGCTGCAAATTAATAGAAGTAGCCAATTTGTCCCACATAACTTGGCACTGTGCAGCTCTATGTGAGGTTTGGGATATAATCTTTCAGTATTTAGAGGAGACCCTTCAAATAAAGATTGTCAGCAGTACCTCCTTGTTGCTATCACGATACGACCCTACATTAAAACTGATCCTGAGAAATCAAAAACTGATTTATGTTTCAATGCTGGTGGCCATAGCTTTATTATTGCAAATGTGGACATCACAAACACAGTTTTATCAACATTAAAACTTCAGGAGCTTTGAGAATTAGTTAATTCCTGTATTATTATGTGTGGAAAAGTGCTTGCAAAAGAAACAACTACAGAGGAAAGCAAGACATACTGCTTTTAGATAATTGTTGAGTAAAAGTTAATATGTCACACATAGTAATATGTTACAATAGGAGTATTGTGGCTTACAGTAGTAAAGCACACAATGTGGTTGCCAGCAACTCAGTGCTTACAGTTAAACAGGTGCCTAGGCAAATTAGGCACACAATGGGTAGACCATTAGTAATTTCACTCTATTGTAGAAGCTTCTCTCCCTACAGATCCTTTCCTACTAACCCTCCTTCATATTTGAGCAACTCTATTGTATGGTACTGTAAAGTGGTTGGTACTACCATTAAATGGGCTTTCTGGAAAGGCTCTAGCCCTGTGAAATCTTGAGTTGATAACAGAGACTAAGGGGCATATTTACAAGGGATTGCGCCACCAGAACATCACTTTTTTTGACATTCCGATGGTGCAAGGTCGGGCACCTTTATAAAGCGGCATTAAGCCACTTGTTGTGGCTTAATGCCGCTTTTTAAATATGGTACCCTTCCATGCAGGTATCAGCAAGTAAGGGGCGTGCATAGGGTGTTGCTGTGAGCATTCCACTGCAACACCCATTGCTTTTTGATGCTGCCCCAGATTTACCAAGCAAAACCAAAGATGGATGGAGTGTTGAACATTGCAAGCATTCACTCCCAGTCAACTGTTCTGGGTTTAATCCATCATCATTCTTTAGCTCACTCCGCCACCCCAGTTCAGACATGGCCATATGCAAATCAGTCTGACCTTATGCCTCATGGGAAAAGTCCAGCCCGAACTGCCAAGTCATGTCTTCCCTGGACCGGAAATAAGCATCCTGGGTCCGTTTTCGGGTTCATAACCCTCATCAGCCAGGATATCTTGATTCTTGTGGCAAAGTGAGCAAGGGACCCACGTCTGGGCATACCCTGCCAACCTAGGCCGAACAAAGCAAAACTAAATGGCATGATGGATGGAGTGTTGAATATTGTAAGCACTCACCCCCAGTCAACTGATCTGGGTTTAATCCATCATCATTCTTTAGCTCACTCCGCCACCCCAGTTCAGACATGGCCATATGCAAATCAGTCTGACCCTGTGTCTCATGGGAATAGCCCAGCCCGAACTGCCAAGTCATGTCTTCCCTGGACTGGAAACAAGCATCCTGGGACCGGTTTCGGGTTCATAACCCTCATCAGCCTGGCTATCTTGATTCCAGTGTCAAAGTGAGCAAGGGACCCAGTTCGGGGCATCCCCAGCCAATTTAGGGCGAACTAAGCAAAACCAAAAGGGATGATGGACAGAGTGTTGAGCATTGCAAGCAGTCACCCCTAGTCAACTGATCTGGGTTTGATCCTTCATCATTCTTTAGCATACTCCTCCACCCCAGTTCAGACATTGCCATATGCAAATCAGTCTGACCCTGTGCCTCATGGGAACAGTCCAGCCCAAACTGCGAAGACATGTATTCCCTGGACCGGAAACATGCATCTTGGGATCGGTTTCGGGATCATAACCCTCATCAGCCAGGCTATCTTGATTCCAGTGCCAAAGTGAGCAAGGGACCCACGTCGGGGCATACCCTGCCAATTTAGGGCGAACAAAGCAAAATCAAAAGGGATGATGGACGGAGTGTTGAACATTGCAAGCACTCACCCCAGTCAACTGATCTGGGTTTAATCCATCATCATTCTTTAGCTCACTCCGCCACCACAGTTCAGACATGGCCATATGCAAATCAGTCTGACCCTGAGCAGTTCAGCCCGAACTGCCAAGCCATGTCTTCCCTGGACCGGAAACAAGCATCCTGCGACCGGTTTCGGGTTCATAACTCTCATCAGGCGGTGAAAATCTGAGGCAGTGCAAAAAACAAATGCCATGCATTAGCAGGCATTAGAATGGCACAACGAGGAGAAAACTTTTATTTCTCATCATTTTTTCTTTTTCTATGTGTGCTGCATTCTGGGGCACACATAGAAAGAGCAAAATGCCATTAATGATTGTTTATGTGCAGGAAGAGGAAGGTGTCCCTTCCTGCACATAAACAGTCATTAAATAATGGTGATTTGCTACTTCTATGTGTGTGCTGCATATAATGCAGCACACATAGAAGTAACAAATCACCATGACTGGTTGTTTATGTGCAGGAAGTTACACCACATACACAATCATTCCCAGTGCCAGGGCCAGGGAAAACACAGGGGTGCAATGTATTGTTGTAAATACGGTGCATCCCTGCGTTTTGGAAATGGCAGAGCATGGCGCTGTAAAATTTGCTGCAGCTCCGCACTCCATCATTTCCTTGTAAATATGCCACTAAGATCTTCTACAGGGGTATCTGCTTCTGTGGAAATCAAATAGGAATCAATGTTCATGCTGGCCAACCCCCAAATTGGGGGTCGATTAGGATGGCGGACGGACAAAGTTCGTCTGCCATCCTTTCTGGGGCAGGTACCGTCGGCCACAAGGGCGGAGGAACCGTGCCCCCAATTAGGATGCACCCGCCACAGTGGTGGGTGCATCCCGCATTTTTAACATTGCGGCGGACGGTGCATAAAGCACCGGCCACCGCAATGTTAAAAATGCATGTTGTGTGTTTCACAGCACAACATGACAGGCACCGCACGGTGCCTGCCATGTTGTGCTGTGAAACGCAGGGGGGTACCATAGGTACCCCCATGTGCAATCCCCACCCACCCTTCACCCTGGGGGCCCGCAACGGGCTCCCAAAGCAGGAACCGTATGCCTTTTCGTGGCGGCATTGCCGCCACGGAAAGGCATTCCCCTCAGGCCATCCTAATATGGCTGGCGGTGTCTGATAGACACCGCCACCATATTAGAGCTTTTCCGCCACGGTTGCAAGCCGACCGCGGCGGAAAAGTGGCGGATGGTCTTCACGGACGCCACGGTCCCCCCGCCATTATAATATGGCAGGGGGACAAAAGGTGGCGGACGGGCAAGAATGGCGGACGGATCACCACTGCCTGCATGGCGGTGGCAATCCGTCCACCATCCTAATGGACCCCTTGGTACTTAAATGTTGGATCTAGGAAATAGCTATGTACCGCTTAACCTTAAAGATGTCACTTTGAAACACTTTTGATATTTTCCCATATTTTTCCCTTTTTCCATTTCTTATTCTTTACATCACACCAGAGATTGGTTTTAATGATTGCATATTTTTCGTATGGATGATTACAAATGCGCTGTTCATCTGACAGAGGATGTAATGGAAGCTATTGTAATGTACCAATACACAATTGTAATTTCATTTTTGGGCAATACAAGAGATAGGGTATGTAACAGTGTTGAGACGGCAAAACCAGCATAACTGTTTTTTCCTTAGAAGGTATACAGATGGTATATAATTACTTCACACATGCCCTCTTGGATGTTTGTGGGGCATCGACTCATTCCTCTTATGCCAAATTTAAAAAATGGTTGAGAATGTCCCAAAAAATAAGTCGAAAACAAGAATAACAGTATAAATAATTATTATGTTAGTGTTACGTTTATGAATATGTTATACACATCTTAGTAGTGACAAGGAAAAGAGGGTGCTCGAATGGCAGGCTGGAGAAACGCTTTATTGTTGTGGGAGATTGGGTCAAGGTTAAGCCCAGGGATTGGGAAAGGGGTTTAACCAAGTTTCGAGGTCCCTATAAAGTCAAGATGGTGAGTGACTGTTGTGATGAAGAAGGGTCCAAACACCTGAAGTCTTGTACCAAGAATAAGCTTTAATCTTGAAAGCAGGGAACAGCTTAACAACCACACTGGCATGAAAGGCAATCAGTCTCCAACTGACTTTCACAGAGCCTCAGAGCGAGAACAGAAGAGAACATGAAGAACATTCTAAATTCCATGTAGCCTGTGTGCCAAGGAGCACATCAGTAGCATACAACACACCTCCCCCCATTGAAATAACAAACGAAAACAAAGGAAAAAAAAAAAAAAAAAAACTAGGAACACACATAGTCTTTCATTTTCACAGGTGGATGCGAAACACGTGAACTTCTCCTTATAACCTGATCTGCAACATCATGTACAGAGAGATCTTGTATTGCAGGATTACCATCAACATCACCAGAGGCACCCACAATCTCAGAGTCATCATTGGTGTTGTTAACAATATCCTGCGGATCATGCACCGTGAGCTCATTAGAACCAGCAAAATCATTAGAACAAGCATTTTGAGAATCCTGTTGAATGTAAAGGTCATCCAAAAAATTTTGGTCATTGTCCTCATCATTGACATGAGAATAAGGTTTTGCAGATTTCAAAAGCGATTTGTCTAATCTAACAATGGATACACGCCTGAAATTCCAAATTTTCCCCCCTTCAACACGCACAGCTTTACTGAACACTTCCGTTACTCTAACAGGACCAGACCACTTTGCCCACCTTCTAGAAAGTGTGTTTCCAAACTTTACTCGGACTAAATCACCAATCTTAATCTTCTGACCAGAAACTTCCTTATTAGAACTTTTACCCATTTTCTCTTGATATGCTTTAACACGTTCTCCAACCTCATTCAAATCAGGACCAGACACATCCGGAACATCAGTCTTCAACCACCAGGGTAACAATTTTGAACCGGCCTTACGACCCCTTAATAATTCAAACGGGGAGCAACCAGTTACAGAATTGGGTGAAATCCTATAAGTAAGTAAAGTAGCACGAAGTGCCTTCCTCCAATCCAACCCACTTCTGACAGCTAACTGAAGGGATTCCTTAATCACTCTGTTAAAACGCTCAATCTGGCCATTGGCCTGTGGGTTATAGTTGGAAACCCTCTTGTGAGGAATCCCTTGTTCCTTGAAGTACAACTCAATCTCATTACTGATAAACTGCGAGCCATTATCAGAAAGTATTTCATTCGGAAGACCCTCACGACTGAAAATGTTACTTAGAAACTCAATGACTTGGCCAGAAGTGATTTTTTCCACAATTTTGACCTCCCGCCATTTAGAAAAGTAGTCGATAAGGACCAACCCAAAAACTTCCTTATTACCAGACAAGTTCAAAGGTCCAATGATGTCAATCCCCAACCTTCCCCAAGGACCCTCAGAATACTCAATAGGGGTAATAAGGGTCGTGAGGGGTTTTACAGTCTTATCACTATTGGAACATGGAAGACAATTCCTAACCCACCTATCAACTAAAGCATCCATAGAAGGCCACCAATAGTATTCACGTAACCGTCTCTTAGTGGTTGACATGCCCATATGGCCTTCATGAGCAATCCTAATTAAATTTTCCCTAACAGCTAAAGGAGGTACAATTGTGTCACCCCTTGTAATAACATTGTGGAAAGACATAAGCTCATCTCTTACTTTGAAAAAAGAACCTAAATCACCTGACAACTTCCTCTCCTCAGGCCAACCACACCTCATATAGGTGTCAACAAGACAAAGATCATCATCATCAGACATGGCTTTCACCCAAACATCCTCCGAAGTAACTTCCAAATCACTCATATTTATGTCCTTAGTGGTGTAAGCTACATCACATTCTTCTGAATGTTCACCACTCCGACAGGGTAAGGCCAATCTAGACATGCAATCTGCATGTACATTGAGTCTACCGGGGATATATTCTACAGTGCATTTATACTCTTGTAATTTGGCTGCTAGTCTAGCCAAACGAGCCGTCAAAATCCTGCCACCACCCGCACCCAACATGTTTACTAGAGGCTTGTGATCCGTTCTGAGAACAAATTTTGTACCCCACAAAAACTGTCGAAAATGCTGGGCTGCCCACGTACAAGCTAATAATTCTTTCTCAATTGTGGAATAGTTAGTTTCAGCCCCCCTCAAAGTCCTTGAAGCATAAAAAAACAATACTTTCTCCACAACCATTTTTCTGTGAAAGAACTGCCCCATAACCAGAATTACTTGCATCCACAGAAACGATACAATCATTGCCCACAACAAATGGTTTCAAGAAAGGAGCTGAACAAATCTCCTTTTTCAACACATCAAATTGCAGTTGTTGTTCATTACTCCATAGGAATTTAACATTCTTTTTAAGTAACTCTCTAAGAGAAGACACCTTGGAAGCATAATTTTTTACAAATTTACTAAAGTATTCAGTTAAGCCAAGGAAAGAAGACAATTGATCCTTAGTGACTGGTGCAGTGCTTTGGAGATAGCAGCAATATGATCAAATTTTGGTCTAATGCCTTCCTTGGATACCTCATGTCCCAAATATTCAACCTTAAGTTGTCTAAACTTACACTTGTTACATTTTAGTGTTAACCCTTTTGATTGCATGCTTCCTAGAACAGTTTTTAAATTCTCATCATGTTGCATTACATCATTGCCATAAATCAGGATATCGTCTTGGAATGCGATGGCGCCTTTGCAACCTTCTAACATTTCTTTCATCAAGCGCTGAAAAACGGACGCAGCGCTTGCCAGGCCAAAAGGCATGCGTAAATAACGATACATTCCCTCAGGCGTGACAAAGGCAGTCAAATTCCGCGACTTTTCATGTAATACAACTTGATGATATGCGCTAGCAAGGTCTAAAGTGGAAAACACACAAGCGCCAGAAAGAGTAGAAATGAGTTCATTAATTTTCGGGAGAGGATGCATGTCAGTCCAAATCTCCTTATTCAAACTGCGGAGGTCCACACACAAACGGAGCTCACCATTAGATTTAAGCGAAAGAACAATAGGAGAAACCCAAGGAGATGATTCTATGGGTTCAATTATATTAGAATTGACCAAATCTTTGAGAATAACTTTTAGTTTATCGGAATAGGCTAAAGGCACATTTCTAACTTTATGCCTAACAGGCACTGCATCATTTTTAAGTATAATTTTATGTTTAAAACAGGCATACTCTCCTAACTTTTCTTGAAAAACATTAGGAAACAATCTTTTTATATTTTGCACAAAATCCCAATCATCAGCAGAAACAACACATACAGGCAGAGACTCATAAGGATCAATATACACTGGAGAAGAAGCATTGGGATCTAACTTAATACCCATCTCTTTTTGATGAGGCCAACCCAAAAGTGACTCCCCTTTATTAGCAATATAAATTTTACCCAGTGTAGACCTATCTTTAAACCCTATTCTAGCCCAAAAAAATCCAATCAGTTGAATTTTATGTCCTGTATAGCTACCAGATTTGATGTCAGGGCTAGAAAATTCTCTGTTGGGCCATAGCTCTTCAAAAATGTCTTTCCCAATTATGGAATACCATGCACAAGAATCCACTAACATGGAAATTTCTTTACCGTCAACATTGAACAAACCTGAAGGAAAACTTTTACAGTCATCAGAAGATATGCATGAAATGCAATTGAACTCACTAAATTCTTCAACGGATCCCTCCTCATCAAAAGAAATACAATTCACTTTTTGAGGCGAACAACACATCTTTCCAAAGTGTCCAAACTTTTTACATTTGACACAAATCTTATTTAAAGCAGGACAATTTTTAGAATTGCCCACATGGTCAAAACTACCACATCTATAACATATAATAAATGTACGTCTATTACTAAATTTGTTATCCCTTGTAACACTATTTTTTTTAGGAGCAGAATATCTTTTTTGAACTGTTTGGTTCTTGACAATAGAAACTTCAGGTATAGAGTCTTGAATTTTGACCGAAAGGCTTTGACCTCTTATTTCAGTTACAAATTTTTCTGATTGTTCGATACCTTTCGCTATGTTGACAACAGCTTTAAGAGAAGTTTCAGTCCCTAACCACAGTCTTTCTTGTATTTTCTTGCTTTTTGTTTTCATCATTATTTGATCTCTCAAAACCTGTTCGTAGTTGATAGTGTCGAATGCGCACGATCCAGCCAGAGCACGTAGGGCAGATATATAATTCTCAATGGTTTCGTTATCTTTTTGCGCTCTTGAATAAAACTTAAAACGCTCCATAACTGTATTGATTTTTTTTTTCCAAATCTTATAGTAAGTTGTTTGACTGCAATTTCAAAAACATCAGATTCATCATCTGAGTCTTCTAAAGGAGGTAAATCAGACAACTCTTTGATGCCCTGACCACCTAAAGATAAGCGTAAAAGATCCAATTTCCTTTTGGAAGAACAACCATCTTCTTCCAAAACGTTTACATAGGCTAAAAACATTGGATACCATAAGTCCCAATCCATTTTAGGATCTCCAGCAACTGGCAAAAAATGTGGAGGAACCATTATATTAGACATGGTAAGTATGAGCAAAGAAAAATTATTTTATGTAACTTGAAACATAAACAGTGAAATAAACAATAAAAACGATTAGTTGGAAATTCAGCAAACTAAAATAAGTCAAAAATTAAATTTCCTAATCTTATTGTAAATACACACTTGTTAGCGTGCGCATCGCTGTAAATATACTGATGAATCCTACGAGTTAATTGTAAATGCCACTCTGGAAACGAAGGTGCTGTCAAAATTACAAAGACTTCCTGATCTAAAATAGCCGAAAACGTGCAAAGACGTGTCGACGTCAGACCCACAATGCTTTGGGTGATTCAGACTCAATGACGGACAAGCACAGCGTGACTCCGAAGGTTCAGGCAATACGAAACTCGGAAGGTTCTATGCACGCGTCTCTAGTAAGTGACCGTTTTTCTTTTAGTCAAAGTTTAAAATGAATTCAAGCTTAAATACTTGCAGAGACCGTTGTTTGTGGCTTCAATCGATAGCATTGAGATTTTTGAAAAATCGTAAAGTAAAGTTCTAATCGTTTTACTAGTCTAACGCTGTGGATATGTCTTCACTTGAAAATTTATTTGAAATTGAGTCAAACGGAAGAGTACCGCTGCCGCTGGTGCAATCAAAGCACTTAAGGTTAAGCAGCCGCTGGTGCTTTCTCAACACAATCAAAATATAATTAAATTTCTTACTTTGTGAAAATTCAGAGTGAGCGCTGTTTCCTCGCTTTGCTGGTGTATCTTCGGTGTTACAAGTCCTGGACTTACTCCCGTCGTCGCCAATATGTTGTGATGAAGAAGGGTCCAAACACCTGAAGTCTTGTACCAAGAATAAGCTTTAATCTTGAAAGCAGGGAACAGCTTAACAACCACACTGGCATGAAAGGCAATCAGTCTCCAACTGACTTTCACAGAGCCTCAGAGCGAGAACAGAAGAGAACATGAAGAACATTCTAAATTCCATGTAGCCTGTGTGCCAAGGAGCACATCAGTAGCATACAACACACCTCCCCCCATTGAAATAACAAACGAAAACAAAGGAAAAAAAAAAAAAAAAAAACTAGGAACACACATAGTCTTTCATTTTCACAGGTGGATGCGAAACACGTGAACTTCTCCTTATAACCTGATCTGCAACATCATGTACAGAGAGATCTTGTATTGCAGGATTACCATCAACATCACCAGAGGCACCCACAATCTCAGAGTCATCATTGGTGTTGTTAACAATATCCTGCGGATCATGCACCGTGAGCTCATTAGAACCAGCAAAATCATTAGAACAAGCATTTTGAGAATCCTGTTGAATGTAAAGGTCATCCAAAAAATTTTGGTCATTGTCCTCATCATTGACATGAGAATAAGGTTTTGCAGATTTCAAAAGCGATTTGTCTAATCTAACAATGGATACACGCCTGAAATTCCAAATTTTCCCCCCTTCAACACGCACAGCTTTACTGAACACTTCCGTTACTCTAACAGGACCAGACCACTTTGCCCACCTTCTAGAAAGTGTGTTTCCAAACTTTACTCGGACTAAATCACCAATCTTAATCTTCTGACCAGAAACTTCCTTATTAGAACTTTTACCCATTTTCTCTTGATATGCTTTAACACGTTCTCCAACCTCATTCAAATCAGGACCAGACACATCCGGAAAATCAGTCTTCAACCACCAGGGTAACAATTTTGAACCGGCCTTACGACCCCTTAATAATTCAAACGGGGAGCAACCAGTTACAGAATTGGGTGAAATCCTATAAGTAAGTAAAGTAGCACGAAGTGCCTTCCTCCAATCCAACCCACTTCTGACAGCTAACTGAATGGATTCCTTAATCACTCTGTTAAAACGCTCAATCTGGCCATTGGCCTGTGGGTTATAGTTGGAAACCCTCTTGTGAGTAATCCCTTGTTCCTTGAAGTACAACTCAATCTCATTACTGATAAACTGCGAGCCATTATCAGAAAGTATTTCATTCGGAAGACCCTCACGACTGAAAATGTTACTTAGAAACTCAATGACTTGGCCAGAAGTGATTTTTTCCACAATTTTGACCTCCGGCCATTTAGAAAAGTAGTCGATAAGGACCAACCCAAAAACTTCCTTATTACCAGACAAGTTCAAAGGTCCAATGATGTCAATCCCCAACCTTCTCCAAGGACCCTCAGAATACTCAATAGGGGTAATAAGGGTCGTGAGGGGTTTTACAGTCTTATCACTATTGGAACATGGAAGACAATTCCTAACCCACCTATCAACTAAAGCATCCATAGAAGGCCACCAATAGTATTCACGTAACCGTCTCTTAGTGGTTGACATGCCCATATGGCCTTCATGAGCAATCCTAATTAAATTTTCCCTAACAGCTAAAGGAGGTACAATTTTGTCACCCCTTGTAATAACATTGTGGAAAGACATAAGCTCATCTCTTACTTTGAAAAAAGAACCTAAATCACCTGACAACTTCCTCTCCTCAGGCCAACCACACCTCATATAGGTGTCAACAAGACAAAGATCATCATCATCAGACATGGCTTTCACCCAAACATCCTCCGAAGTAACTTCCAAATCACTCATATTTATGTCCTTAGTGGTGTAAGCTACATCACATTCTTCTGAATGTTCACCACTCCGACAGGGTAAGGCCAATCTAGACATGCAATCTGCATGTACATTGAGTCTACCGGGGATATATTCTACAGTGCATTTATACTCTTGTAATTTGGCTGCTAGTCTAGCCAAACGAGCCGTCAAAATCCTGCCACCACCCGCACCCAACATGTTTACTAGAGGCTTGTGATCCGTTCTGAGAACAAATTTTGTACCCCACAAAAACTGTCGAAAATGCTGGGCTGCCCACGTACAAGCTAATAATTCTTTCTCAATTGTGGAATAGTTAGTTTCAGCCCCCCTCAAAGTCCTTGAAGCATAAGAAACAATACTTTCTCCACAACCATTTTTCTGTGAAAGAACTGCCCCATAACCAGAATTACTTGCATCCACAGAAACGATACAATCATTGCCCACAACAAATGGTTTCAAGAAAGGAGCTGAACAAATCTCCTTTTTCAACACATCAAATTGCAGTTGTTGTTCATTACTCCATAGGAATTTAACATTCTTTTTAAGTAACTCTCTAAGAGAAGACACCTTGGAAGCATAATTTTTTACACATTTACTAAAGTATTCAGTTAAGCCAAGGAAAGAAGACAATTGATCCTTAGTGACTGGTGCAGGTGCTTTGGAGATAGCAGCAATATGATCAAATTTTGGTCTAATGCCTTCCTTGGATACCTCATGTCCCAAATATTCAACCTTAAGTTGTCTAAACTTACACTTGTTACATTTTAGTGTTAACCCTTTTGATTGTATGCTTCCTAGAACAGTTTTTAAATTCTCATCATGTTGCATTACATCATTGCCATAAATCAGGATATCGTCTTGGAATGCGATGGCGCCTTTGCAACCTTCTAACATTTCTTTCATCAAGCGCTGAAAAACAGACGCAGCGCTTGCCAGGCCAAAAGGCATGCGTAAATAACGATACATTCCCTCAGGCGTGACAAAGGCAGTCAAATTCCGCGACTTTTCATGTAATACAACTTGATGATATGCGCTAGCAAGGTCTAAAGTGGAAAACACACAAGCGCCAGAAAGAGTAGAAATGAGTTCATTAATTTTCGGGAGAGGATGCATGTCAGTCCAAATCTCCTTATTCAAACTGCGGAGGTCCACACACAAACGGAGCTCACCATTAGATTTAAGCGAAAGAACAATAGGAGAAACCCAAGGAGATGATTCTATGGGTTCAATTATATTAGAATTGACCAAATCTTTGAGAATAACTTTTAGTTTATCTGAATAGGCTAAAGGCACATTTCTAACTTTATGCCTAACAGGCACTGCATCATTTTTAAGTATAATTTTATGTTTAAAACAGGCATACTCTCCTAACTTTTCTTGAAAAACATTAGGAAACAATCTTTTTATATTTTGCACAAAATCCCAATCATCAGCAGAAACAACACATACAGGCAGAGACTCATAAGGATCAATATACACTGGAGAAGAAGCATTGGGATCTAACTTAATACCCATCTCTTTTTGATGAGGCCAACCCAAAAGTGACTCCCCTTTATTAGCAATATAAATTTTACCCAGTGTAGACCTATCTTTAAACCCTATTCTAGCCCAAAAAAATCCAATCAGTTGAATTTTATGTCCTGTATAGCTACCAGATTTGATGTCAGGGCTAGAAAATTCTCTGTTGGGCCATAGCTCTTCAAAAATGTCTTTCCCAATTATGGAATACCATGCACAAGAATCCAGTAACATGGAAATTTCTTTACCGTCAACATTGAACAAGCCTGAAGGAAAACTTTTACAGTCATCAGAAGATATGCATGAAATGCAATTGAACTCACTAAATTCTTCAACGGATCCCTCCTCATCAAAAGAAATACAATTCACTTTTTGAGGCGAACAACACATCTTTCCAAAGTGTCCAAACTTTTTACATTTGACACAAATCTTATTTAAAGCAGGACAATTTTTAGAATTGCCCACATGGTCAAAACTACCACATCTATAACATATAATAAATGTACGTCTATTACTAAATTTGTTATCCCTTGTAACACTATTTTTTTTAGGAGCAGAATATCTTTTTTGAACTGTTTGGTTCTTGACAATAGAAACTTCAGGTATAGAGTCTTGAATTTTGACCGAAAGGCTTTGACCTCTTATTTCAGTTACAAATTTTTCTGATTGTTCGATACCTTTCGCTATGTTGACAACAGCTTTAAGAGAAGTTTCAGTCCCTAACCACAGTCTTTCTTGTATTTTCTTGCTTTTTGTTTTCATCATTATTTGATCTCTCAAAACCTGTTCGTAGTTGATAGTGTCGAATGCGCACGATCCAGCCAGAGCACGTAGGGCAGATATATAATTCTCAATGGTTTCGTTATCTTTTTGCGCTCTTGAATAAAACTTAAAACGCTCCATAACTGTATTGATTTTTTTTTTCCAAATCTTATAGTAAGTTGTTTGACTGCAATTTCAAAAACATCAGATTCATCATCTGAGTCTTCTAAAGGAGGTAAATCAGACAACTCTTTGATGCCCTGACCACCTAAAGATAAGCGTAAAAGATCCAATTTCCTTTTGGAAGAACAACCATCTTCTTCCAAAACGTTTACATAGGCTAAAAACATTGGATACCATAAGTCCCAATCCATTTTAGGATCTCCAGCAACTGGCAAAAAATGTGGAGGAACCATTATATTAGACATGGTAAGTATGAGCAAAGAAAAATTATTTTATGTAACTTGAAACATAAACAGTGAAATAAACAATAAAAACGATTAGTTGGAAATTCAGCAAACTAAAATAAGTCAAAAATTAAATTTCCTAATCTTATTGTAAATACACACTTGTTAGCGTGCGCATCGCTGTAAATATACTGATGAATCCTACGAGTTAATTGTAAATGCCACTCTGGAAACGAAGGTGCTGTAAAAATTACAAAGACTTCCTGATCTAAAATAGCCGAAAACGTGCAAAGACGTGTCGACGTCAGACCCACAATGCTTTGGGTGATTCAGACTCAATGACGGACAAGCACAGCGTGACTCCGAAGGTTCAGGCAATACGAAACTCGGAAGGTTCTGTGCACGCGTCTCTAGTAAGTGACCGTTTTTCTTTTAGTCAAAGTTTAAAATGAATTCAAGCTTAAATACTTGCAGAGACCGTTGTTTGTGGCTTCAATCGATAGCATTGAGATTTTTGAAAAATCGTAAAGTAAAGTTCTAATCGTTTTCCTAGTCTAACGCTGTGGATATGTCTTCACTTGAAAATGTATTTGAAATTGAGTCAAACGGAAGAGTACCGCTGCCGCTGGTGCAATCAAAGCACTTAAGGTTAAGCAGCCGCTGGTGCTTTCTCAACACAATCAAAATATAATTAAATTTCTTACTTTGTGAAAATTCAGAGTGAGCGCTGTTTCCTCGCTTTGCTGGTGTATCTTCGGTGTTACAAGTCCTGGACTTACTCCCGTCGTCGCCAATATGTTGTGATGAAGAAGGGTCCAAACACCTGAAGTCTTGTACCAAGAATAAGCTTTAATCTTGAAAGCAGGGAACAGCTTAACAACCACAGTGGCATGAAAGGCAATCAGTCTCCAACTGACTTTCACAGAGCCTCAGAGCGAGAACAGAAGAGAACATGAAGAACATTCTAAATTCCATGTAGCCTGTGTGCCAAGGAGCACATCAGTAGCATACAACAGTGACAATTGAGTCAAATTGGACAATGGGCAAACTTGGAATCTCAGGAGAGTAGCCTAATACCAGAGACAAGGAGAGTTGGACAATAGCCTGGGTAAAGTGGAGGGTACATCTGGTCCATGTTCTCCATGGTTGATGATGAAGAACAGTGAATTCACTAGTGTTCAGTGAGGGGACATGTGTCAGGAGACCCATATGTGCTGGGAAGAGGAGATGTGTTAATGGTAGCTTCACAGGTCAGGAAGGAGGCATGAATGAGGAGACCTCCCGGCTATTTGGGGGAATATGTTTGTAATTAAGCATTACGTTTTGTCTTCTTCTGGAGCACGTCTTCATCTTATTGTTATCTGTGTATTTATGTGTGTGTTACTTGTTTTGCCTGTTGTCCTTGTGCGTGTTGGTAATCTTAACCCACTTGTCTTGTTCTTTTTCCCAAGTGTGAGTGTTCCACTACCGTTGTTATTTTAAGGAGATGTGCTATAATGTGCTCAGGCAGCTTCAGCCAGGCTGAAGCTGCACACTGTACTGTGACATAGCAACATTCCAATATGACATGTGGGGAGTTCAGGGGTTTGAACGTTGGCAGTTCAGTTGCTAGCTGTGCCTGCAGTGTGGGGTTTTATATCTCTGTTATATACATTAAAAGTACCCCAAGTTCATGGTGTCAGAACTGCTTTCAATACATCCTTCTTGATCACATTTTCTTCTGCACAATGGATGTCTCTTTTCTCTTGCTCAGTGTCATCTCTGCTACAGACTTCTTCAATTGTAAGGACTTGAACATGTCTTCTGGTGCGTTTGCACGTGGTACAGCATGAAAAAAGTGTTTCCTTTTTAGAAAATGGTTGCTTCAAATAACAGTTTATGTGCAGTAATGCTACTTTTGCTTGCTGGTGATAAGTTGCAGGAAGGAGAGGGTTTTGCACAGTGCTGCATTGCAGATATGTTTCTCAACAGAAGCCAAGAACACTTTTCCTCCAAATGCAGTCCAGGTGTTTCTACTTAGCAGATGATGGCATCTAATCTCCTTCATTGATTTATGAATGGTTTATTCACAGGTGTGCGCCTTATCTTCCTGCCTACCTTGATAGGTGTTATTCAAAACGCAAGCTAATGGTGTATAAATTATGTCATATATAGTTGGCGGTAATGGTGACTTTTATAGAAAACTAACAGTTGACACAGAATTGATGTCTGCCACAACCTTATGGCAAAATGTCCACAACTCAGCTACTGTAGTCTACTTTTATCAACAACATTGTCTGCATTGCTATTGTTGGTCGCTCTGCTATACAATATAAACTAAATGGTCTTTCTTTTAATTTTCAATTACTCATAAATCATTTGACATTCCAACTTTGTACCCAAGATTTAGGTGGGATGGACCTTATCTGAAGCTGCCTTTCACTGATATTATGTCCTTGTTGTTCACGTCAGAGGAATTCTCCCCATCTAGGATTTTCTCTTTATTAAGTCATTGTTGTCAAATGCAGAAATGAAGTGAGATTACAAATCAATGCAATTATTACACATTGTTTTGTATATTTGTAGTAAAGCATACAGCATGTGGTGGCTATAATATGTCGAACATGGCCCTCTGGGCTACATAATGTAGTTACTTGGTTATAAAAGCAAAAAGAAATGTAAAGAAAAAATGGAGTGGTGGGTTTTCTCAATCGGGATATGTGTTGTGAAACTACCTAGGCGTTAACTAAATGATAAAAATGTTTATAAATGTAAATAAATTGGTGTAAAAGCTTGTGAAACAGCTTCAACTGACAGTTTTAGCTTCTATTTTAAGAAGACCAACATTATAAAACTTACTTTATAAATATTGTATATGGTATATTATAATTGATTCTACTTCAAAACAAAAGAATAAAATGTATACAGTTCAGTATTTTTTTGATAAGCTAGTTATAACACTCAAGGTGGTGTACAACTCTGGTAAACAAAGTACTAGATTGGGGACATATTTATTAAAGGTTCACACACTGTATGGCGGCAAGCTAAGCTGCTGCGCTGATTTACGTGAAAGAGAGAGCTGACTAGAGCCATATCTACTCAGATATTGTACTTTTTAGCCACCTACCTGTGCTGGCACACTTAAGGCAGCCTAGCGCCAATGCAGGCACCCTTGCACCATGGTTCAACGGTGCCTGCTTTACGAGCACAATTGTTTTTGTGCAGGAAGGGATACCTTCCTGAACAAAAATAATCCCAAGAGTAATTTCCACTTCAGGATGCATCATGCATAGAAAGAAGTAATGAGGAGAAATAACCATATTTCTCCTCACTATGCCATAGACGGTAGAGGGTGAAGCATACCATTTTGGTCCAATCCCATATTTACAAATTTCAGTAAATCTGGGATTGTGTCAAATTCCATGGATGACACCATAGAACACCCATGCTTCACCCATGGGTAGCCTAGAACGTTGAAATGTCACACAAAGCAGTGCAAGCCACTGCTTTTCGTTACATTTCTTTACAAAGTCTAGCAAGAAAGGGAAAAATCAGCCCTTGCATGGCTTTGGCTTTGTAAATCTTACTTAAGTATTTCCTTTACCTTGTGTCAGTTTGCGCAACACAAGGAAAATGCATAGGGTTGGTAAATCTGAGCCTAGACTCTTATCTAGAGGCATTACATCTTTCGTCCTTCAATGTCCTGCTTGTCATAAACTACAGTTTACATCCTCTTGACACTTTTCAATGCCAAGTGACAAGATACTGATGAATTGCTATCTTGATATATTTAGTTTCGAGATTCTGGTCCTCATTAGCAGTGGCCTGGTTAATGATGAGGTTTTTCAAACCTGCCGATTTTTATCAGGGTAAAATATCTGGATCCACTAAAATCTGCATGTTATTCCCCCGAAAAACTCGCGATAGGGTCGTTTTATCACACCTGATATCACTACTTTTAGTAATTTATTTTTATTTATTTATTTTATAAACTTGTATGGCGCAACAGCTACCCAAAAAGGGTTTCCCGGCGCCTGAAGAACACAGCATCAAAGATGGACGAGTATAGCTGGCACATTCAGGTTACTGATCGAACAACCAGGTTTTTATCGCTTTACGGAACTTGGAGAGGCTTCCCTCCTTTCGTATGTGAAATGGAAGTGAATTCCATATAGTGGGGCCCAAGTGGGAAAAGGATCTTCCTCCCATCCTGGAGAGCTTGAATCTTGGCACGCAGAACTTTTCAGCTGATAGGGACCGTAAGTTTTTTGTAGGGACATAGGGAAGTGCAAGTGCCTGAAGATATTTCGGGGCGGTACCTGATTTAATTTTAAACATATAGTTTAAGGCCTTAAATCTGATGCGATTTTCTACCTTCAACCAATGTAGTTCCCGTAAGTAAGGAGACACGCTAGTATTTTTGGGGATGTGGCAGAGAAGTCGGGCAGCCGTGTTTTGAACAAGTTGTAGTCTTTTAATGACTGCTTTATTTGCCCCCAAATACAAGATGTTCCCGTAGTCAAGCCGGGATGTAATTAAGGCATTGACTACTGTTTTTTGCATGGGGACTGGCAGCATCCACAGAATCTTCCTGAGCCATTTGATAATGGTGAAGCAGAGACCCACTACCTTGCTTGCCTGTTGTTTCATGGACAGGGTGTTGTCTAGAATTACTCCCAAGTTTCTTGCATGGGTCACTGGCATTGGAAGATCACCCATCTGTGTAGGCCAGTGTGTTATGTTCCAGAGCTCTGGCTGTTTGCCCAGAAGGAGGATCTCCGTCCTGTCTCCATTTAATTTTAACTGGTTAGTTGACATCCAGTTAAAGATGTTCAAAAGACCATTTTTGAGAGAAGACGACGATGAAGATTGGGGTTTGGATAGTGAAAAGACAATTTGTGAGTCATCTGCATACGTCATAAAAGTGAGCCCAGCTTTCTCCACTAAATCTGCCAGGGGTCTCAGATATAGATTGAATAAGAGCGGGCTAAGAATGGAGCCCTGTGGAACCCCATGAGGGGAGTTAAAGTTTCCCGAGCTTGCGGTGGCAGATGCAATTTGATATGTACGTTGGCTCAGGAAAGATCTAATCCACTGCAGTGCCATTCCACCAATTCCATTCTTTTCCAGTGTGGTAAGTAGCCTATTGTGCGACACAGTGTCAAAGGCTGCGCTTAAGTCAAGTAAAATAAGCGCAACCGTTTGACCGTCATCAAGGAGTTTTTTGATGGTTTCAGAAATTCCTAACAGAGCGGTTTCTGTGGAGAAACCTGCTCGAAAACCAGATTGGGTGGGGTGAAGGAGGGTATTTTCGTCAGAAAAACGGGTAAGGGCTGTGTGTACATGTCTTTCCAGACATTTGGAGAGCGCAGGAAGGAGTGATATGGATCTGTAATTGGCTAATTGTTCCGGGTCGGCTGTAGGTTTTTTCAACAGTGGGGTCACTATGGCGTGCTTCCATAGGGGAGGCACTGTGGCTAGCTCTAGAGATGAATTTAAGGTATCTGCAATAATATTAAGTGCAGGAGTTTCAAGAAGTTTAATTATATTAACAGGGATAGGGTCACGTGGAGAACCAGATTTGATTGACTTCAGGAGAGAGGTGAGGGTATCGGTTGTAATGGGCGGCCAATTTTGTAGAGTTTGATTTATAGTGGGGTTGTATTCCCAATTTTCCGTAGAGGTGGTGTCGCAGTTGTTCTTGTCAATCTCAACGATTAGTTGGTCAATTTTGTCTGAGAAGAATTGGGCTAAATCTTGACATTGCTTCTCACTAAGAGGGCGTGATGGGGCAGTAATCTGCCCACCCGCCAGGTCTTTGACTGTGTTAAACAAAGTTTTGGCTTTGTTTGCAGCTCCTGTTATGGTTTCAGCAACGTATGTAGCACGTGCTTTCCTACATGCAGTGTGGTAGAGGTTCCTCGCATTTTTATACCTAGTTTTTTTGTCAGGGTCAAAATCCTTACGCCACGCTCTTTCAAGAGCTTTACATTTAGTTTTTTCCCCTTTCAGTGAGTCATTAAACCATGGGGCAGGGGGCGATGTACTTTGCACTTGTGTTTAGGAGTGGGTATACAGGATTCTACTGCATTGGTAAGCCATAATTGGGTAGCATTAGCAATGCTCTCCATAGTGGTGTTCTTTTTAGGTGGATTTAAGACAAGTGCAGAGTTAAGTTTTGAAATATCTAAGGATTTCCAATTTATTTTGGGCTGATTCGGTACAATCTTATGGTCAATGGAGGAAGTAGGTGGTATAAGAGTGAACTTAATTAAAAAATGGTCAGACCAACATACCGGAGTGGAGTCTTTCCAAGTAAGTTGTGAGAAGTTTGTGAGGATTGGATCTAATAAATGTCCTGCCTTGTGCGTAGGTCCTGAGTTTTGTAGATGGATGTTTAGTGCACTAAGATCTTCTAACAGATTTGCACTAGTTGTATTAGATTTATCCTCTAAGTGGATACTTAGATCTCCAATAATGGAGAAATTCTTGGTTGCCAAGAGGAAAGGGGTGATGTAGTTGGCCAACTCGGCGGCCCATTTAGTGCAGCTTCCAGGTGGCCGGTACATAAGGATGCCTGAAAAAGTGAAGTTGGGATTCAAGCAGAGTTTGAAAAGAGCAGCTTCGCATTCAGGGATTATTAATGGCTCGAGAGTGCATGTATGTTTTTTCTGGTAAACAATGGCGATTCCACCCCCTATTTTTCGGGATCGATCCATCCTCAAGATCGCATAGTTGGGACGAAAGGCCGTCGCTATGTCGGGGTCAGAGCCTGCATGCAGCCATGTCTACGTAAGAAATAGCGCATTAGGTTTTTCATCTACTAAGAGGTCAAAAATATCCAATCTATGCATGGGCAGGGAGCGACAGTTAATATAGTAAAATAAACAATTGTCATTAGTGGGGGGCATTTGTTTGTGTATATTACTCCGTCTGATCCTGCGAGGGGGATATGGTTGTAATGATGTGATGGTATAACTACAGTGAGGACAAGCAACTGTTCCCAAATGTGGAATGGCAAGAGAAACACAGTTAGAGTCAGATACAGGGCGCAGAGCAAGTATCTGGGCTGGAGACAGTACCTGTATAGGGGTGACTTTAGGAGCATGGTCCTCTGCCCCGTGCCCCGTCCTAGCCCGGATGGGCACAGATGGGCTAGTCTTTGGCGTGTCTACGGCGTGGATTCGGCGCGGATTCGGCGCGGATGCTGCGCGTCATCGCTGCGCGTCTTAGGCTTTGTCATTGTTTTGAAGGCTCCGTGCTAGTGATCAGCACCGCCTCCCATACACACTCCACCAATCAATGGCCGGCCCCGGGAAGAACCCGGAAGAAGGTAGCGCCCTGCACCCTCCACAGCAAACAAGCCTAAGGCTTGCGGTGGACCGGGGTAGCAGGGGCGACAAAAAGCGCCAGAGAAAGGTTTGTGGACTGTGAACAAATTAAAAGGCAACAAGGAATTTAAAAATTAAATCAAGTGCAATAATTAAAATACTAAGCTCGCGCTACATGAGTTCTGCAGTCAATTTCACATTGCGCTATTGTGCTTACAAGCGTTTCATTCGTGCTCTCAGCGTCAAATAGAGCGTGTGTTATCAAAGTAATGGAACACATCCTCTTATGGATTCATTAGATCATAGTATCCTGTGTCTGTGGTTATAGCAATGCCAAGTCATCCTCATGAGATCACACGAAATCACTGCTGTCACTCTCCAACCTGCTGTCATTATTGGCTGAGGTAAGGATCAAAACGTAGTGCCTCACAGTCATTTGACATCTCTGTTTGTGTGGAAATTAAAACCTTTAGTAACCAGACTGTTTTTTTTTTACAGAATTCAGAGCAAACTGAAATGCCCTTAGCAGTCAATCCTTTTTCTTTGCATAAACTCAATCTACAAAAAAGCATAAAGTATAAAAGAGTATCTGTTTTTCCTTGGATAATAGGCTCCCTTTGGAGAAAGTAATTGCAAATTGCTATTAGCTCATTTGAAAGAAAATTGGAAATAGAAAAAATACGAATATGGCCTTGTTGATCGAGTTCATAACCAAATGAGGTGACATGATGCAATACTGATAACACGATATTAAAAGGATCTGCAGATTTAAATGATAGAACAATTTTAATATCTGTTTATTTGTAAACAGTAGTGATAAATCCGCCTACTGCAGTTCTTCCAGAATCAACAGTGTATTCCTCACTAAATTATCCTTAAATTTCACAGTAACATAAGGACGATATGCTGTGAGTAAGGGATGTTCCAACACAAGCCTCCCTCAAATGTGCACTTTATTTAACACCAGAGTGTTATATCAGCAAGTATGTTTACCAATGAAAATATATTTTCTTCACACTGCCAGCCGCGGCCGGCAGTGGGAGTACCTGCAGGGTGGTGACGTGGGGAGGGGCAGGGTGGGGGGTAGTAATGTATGGATTACAGAGTTTTACAGATAAGTAAACATTTAAATAAATAATATGAATTTCGTTGAGGGCACTGCATCCCCAAATGCGATGCTGTGCGCGCAACGAAATTCGTTTTATTTATTTAAATGTTTACTTACCTGTAAAACTCCGTAATCCATACATTACTACCCCCCACCCTGCCCCTCCCCATCCCCACGTCACCGCCGCGCAGGTACTCCCACTGCCGGCTGTGGCCGCACCCTGTCTCTGTTTAATAGTATTCTCTGGTGTAGTCAAAATAAAGACTAGCAGGTATATTTATCAAGGGTTTTGCATCGTGTTTGTGCCATGCAAGGGGGTGCAGGGTGACGCAAAACCTATCATGAAATTTACCAAGCCACGCAAGGCCACCTTGAATGACCCTTTGCGCCTTGGTAAATCTGGAGTAATACAAGGCAGCGCAAGTCGCTGTGTTGCGTTACTCTGCCCCAGGGTGGCCTTCCATGGGTTGCGCATGGGTCTTCCCAGGCATCCACCCATGGACTTTGAATGCGTCCGAATGTTGCCCCTTCCCAGAGGAGGCATAACGAGGAGAAATGTTTATATCTTTTTACATGTGCTGAATTTTGCAGCACACATAGAAGAAGGAAAAAGCCTCAGAGGATTGATTATTGCACAAACACAGTCCTGCCTGTACCACAGGCACTCTTGAACCATGGTGCAAGGTGCCTCCACTGGTGCTAAGCAGCAGTTTGCGTCAGCACCAGCAGAGAACAGGAATTCATCATATGATAGACATGGTAGATTCCTGTCCCCTCCCTTTCAAGCAGCACAGTGCAGCAGGGTGTCTTGTTGCATTGTGTGAAATGGTGATAAATATGGCCCACAGTTTCTGGATGATAGAAATTTCTTTACCATTAATTTTTATTTCAATGTGTACCATGATAACAGTTGTGTAGATTTTATAACAATAATTGTTTGCTAAGCATGGCGAGGAAATCACACACATGATACGCTCCAATGAACAAGCATAGACATAACCCGCTGGGCACGAACCACTTGCAATACAAATGTTTAGCACATTTGAAACAGTCCGCTTCACACAAAACCACATAATCCACACTCAAGGCATAGCATAAGCAGTTACAATTTGTGTGGGAAGCTAACATGTAGGTCATAGATAGGTTGATATTTTTACTTGAACTGTATTTCCTGAGGGGTTCCAAATGCCATCGAATATACAAGAAAGATTCAGTTGTTTATGATGCCACTTGGAACCCTCCAAGATGGAAATACCCACCTTTTCGACAATTACCCACATTTCATTGTATGTAGTTTATGCCCCTCTCCAACCAAACCATCTTCTTTTACATCGGCAGCGCAGTGAGAGAGGGATAATGGGGAGCCATTCACAATATGGTCTTAACTCTCTCACCCTCCAAATAAAAGTACCTGGCATCCTTGCACCCAGCAATTACCCTCAATCAAACCATCTTCTTTGTTCTCTCACAGAATATTAATTGGCATCCAACCACCATCACCATTATACTTTCCTCCGCCTCCATATCCAAAACCAGTCTCTTAGCATTCTCTGTGAGAGGTAGTGCTGACACCTCTATGACAGCCAGGACTGGACGGACAGTAGCGGGCACCTGGTGTTTTCCCAGTGGGACGCTAGGGTGGGGGCCGGTTTTGGACCAGTGGGGGCCAGTTTTTTACTGGGCCCAGTATTGCAGCAGAGCTGCACTATCAGCCCCCTGTAACAAAAGATGAGGACGGTGCTTTCCACTGGCACCTCACCCCCCACCCTCGGGGCTGGCCGAGCTGTTTGCCAGGGCTGATTTCTGTTCCAAGTCCGGCCGTGCTGACAGTTTCTACCTCTATCCCTAGTCTGTTTAGACCACTTGCGGACACATGAGACAACGGTTATTGGTACAAAAAGAGGATGTGATACCCCATCTTCCTTGGGTCAGCAGAGATGCAAGGAAAGCAGCCCATCTCCGCCCTCCATAGAATTGACTTTAAAGACTAGTGTTACCTGCTCTGTTGGCAGAGCAGAGAAAAAAACAAAACTTGTGCTTTCACTGCTTTGATATCAGAACAGTGAATATCTGGGTTTTGAAAGCCATGCTATCGATAATAGAAGCCATACGCAAACACATAATTAACATTGCAGAACAAAATGACGAAACAAAGGACCAGGGGCCCGATGTAGGTCGCCAATTACCGGTCAGTAACGGCCGATTTCGGCCGTTACCGACCGGTATTTGGGTTTTGCTGATGTAGGGGGCTGAAAATTACAGAATCGGTATATTTACCGATTCGGTAAAATTACCGGTTCGGTAAATTACCGAATCGGTAAATATACCGATTCTGTAATTCCAAATGTAGGTGGCACAGTTTACAGTGCCACAGGCCCTTAGAAATTCGTTATTTACCATGTAATACTGTTGCATGCTAAATTACGAATTTCTGTGTACATGCCCTTAGGGCATGTATGTGTGCCACATTGCACACAAGGCAAAAACTGGGGTGCTACAAGGTGTCAAAGTGACACCCTGTCCCCCTTGGCAATTCTGTATTTTTACCGATTCTGTAATTACAGAATCGGTATTTGACAGTGATTCCTATGGGCTTCATGGCCCATAGGAATCAATGGCAAATACCGATTCTGTAATTACAGAATCGGTAAATACCGAATCATACCGATTCGGTATTTTTTACCGAATGAATACCTACATCAGATTTGCAGATTCATGAATACCGAATCGGTAAAATTCGGTATTTATGAAGCGGTAAAACTGATTTACCTACATCTAGCCCCAGATGTGCTGAACCTTTCCATGGTATCAAACAGTCAAAAAATGCTGTTTAGTTAGTAAACTAATTTTTTCAATACACCAAATTAATTTTAGTAGTTAGCAAATGTTCACCAACCCTGAAAATAACTTTGCAGCTCCATACCCAATTGCTATTTGGAACTGGAGTGTTGTAGGCTTCCAAATTGTGTTAGAGTAGATTTAACAATGTTTTGCAACCAAACCATGGTTGCAATAACATTGAAAAATGACCAACTCTTGTAAAAGGGAGGAGGGTCAATTTGGGACCCCTTTCACTTTGTGAATGTAAAACAAACGTTTGTTGGGGAATAAGCAGTGGTCAAGGGAACTACCGGCAAATCTCAAACAACCTTAAAAAAACAAAAGTATTTTCTTTAAATGTTGCATTTAAAAAATTAGTTTACTTTATACTAAGGTGATCACAGATATGGTGGTTTGCTTACCCTAGCAGGCCATCATCCCAGTGATGGCTACCAATCAGAATGTGTCTCAATTTGTAACCTCTCTCATTAATGTTCATTAGATATGTCAGATTCCAAACTACTTCAAATTAAAATTTTAGGAACCGACCAGTCAGTGCAAAGTTCTTTACTGGTCAAAAAAATAGTGGTCATAAATTGCTACCATTTGTTTGTGACTAATTTTTAGTACATCTGGTCCAGTGTCCTTAAGAAGAAGCTGTAACCATTCAGAAGGATGTTGGCAGCACATACTAAGAGAAAAGGAGGAGAATGGTCTTCACAATCAGGTAGTGGGTGCTAAAGCATTTTTAAGGATGTAAAAACCAGATATCAATCTACATTTCAGAAGACTTATTTATAGGTGGTAGACAGACATGCAGTTCCTCTGTTTTACCTAAACTTCCTACTGCCCAATGCCATTGTCAACTATCTAGCATTGAATCATCCATAATCCCTGGTCAGAGTCACTGTTGTCCCCCGCGCAGATCCGCCATTGTGGGACTGCCCATAGTGCCACTCGAGCTCCTTGCCAGGTAGGTGTTCTAGGCCCTGCTCCACCCACAGCCTCCTGCCTGTGCCTCATCCCTCGTGGTCTAGTGAAAGAGCTTGATCTTCTGCTAGTCCGCTCTGTGTGTGCCTGCTTTTCTTTCTGCCTTTAATTCTGTTTGCCTCTGTTTTGCCCCCATTTTCTGTTTGCCTCTGTGTTCTGTTTTGCCTCTTTTTTATATTTGTGTTTCTTTTCCTCTGCTTCTCCTCTTCTTGATTCCTTTCCTTTCCTTTTTCTCCTTCTCCCTTGCGCTTCCCGCCACTGCTGCCCCCACAGCCCCTCCCCCCAGCATGAGGCTCCCACCTCCTAGCTGCTCCCCCAGCCTAATGGCGGCTGTTGTGCGGTCGCGCCGCTGGCATGCCAAAGGCAAGCCCGACCGTGCGACTCCGCGACCAGCATCAGTGAGTCTGGTTTAAACTAATAAATCACCTTTCTTAAAATCACCTAAAATAGGTATTCTAGAACATTTGCTTGTCTGATGTCATCCTCAGTTTTGGGACACATTGTGACATCATTCTCTTGATGCCCCTTTCCACATCCTGATGTGATTAAAGCACTCCTATTTATTTGATCATTGAAAGAGTTTTATATAAAGTTAACATGCTTTCTTTTTTTTTTATATATTTTTTTTAATATATTTTATTTTTAGAAAAATAATTCCATTACAATTTATCCATATATATAGATAAAAAAGAAAACACATTGTATAGTTCATCTAACAGAAAAAGCGAAAAGAAAAACACATACGAATAGGTTACATACAGTGAGCGACAAGATACTAATCCTAATGTTAACATTACATAAAGATACAAATTAAGCAAAGGAGAACACATTAGAAAACAATACATGTCGCTACATGTCAGTTAGACATAGACTGAGTAGACCAGGCCGTGATAGGAAACCAGATCTTTTCCCCCTGCATCCTGGACTTAAGCCCCCTAGTAGCATAAATCGCTGTTTCATAGTTATAAACTGCCAGGAACCTAGCGAGCCAGTTTTGAAAACACGGAGGATCTTCCTCTTTCCAGCGAGTAGCCAAAATAATGCGATATACAGCAGAACCGATAAAAAGCATTACTACCTCGCTGTGGTGCAGTCTCAAAGTACTATCATACCCCAGCATAAAAATAGTAGGTGATTCCGGCAGTTCTCGTCCAAACACCTCCCTCCAAAACTCCCAGATCATTTTCTTAAAAAGCTTCAAGCTGTCACATTCGTAGAACATATGCACAAGAGTCGCAGGCCCACTTTTACACCTAGGACAGTGATCGCTGTCAGTTTTCCCCCAAGCATACAATTTGGCCGGTGTATAATAAAGATTATAAACTGTTTTATACAGCTGAGCCCTAAGATTGGTGGAGAGTAAAAATTGGGAGGCCATTTTCAATACCATGTCTAAGTCCACATCTGGATTGCCTAATTTGCTAGCCCAGGTTGTTTCCATACGTTCAATATCGTCAGGTGCATTGGCTAATAGTGTATTATAAAATGTCCCTATTCTGGAGGAGGATTTCTGAATATCTTCCAACAGGGGTATTCTGTTCCAATTTATGTTCGGAAGCAAATGATTCATACTAGATCTGACTTGAAAAAATTAAAAATAATCGCTGCTAGGTATACTATACTGAGTCTGGAAGAAACTAAAATTAAACTTTTTCTCGGAACCTAGAAGATCAAAGAGAGATGTAATTCCATGATTCTTCCATTTGGCAAAAGTCCCATCATTGATGTTTTGCGAAAAAAAGAGACGATTGCCAAAGTGGGGAGTATCGGGTATATTTAGGAATTTGCAAATATTTTGTTACTTTAGTCCAAGCTCTCCAAGCCCCTGTAACAATCTTAAATTTGACTTTTTTATAGTATCCAGGATCGTAGTGTCTGAGTAGAAGTCCTCTAGCTTTAGAACCAAGGGCCAACTGATATATTGATGGAATATCCTCCCCTGCTTCATCTTGTATAGGACTAACCAAGGGAGCAAATTGCTGTATATATGCAGCCCAATAGTATAGGAACAGTTGAGGGATAGCCAGACCACCACGGTTATAAGGGAGGGACAAGTATTTTAATGATCTTCTTATCTTGCCATATTGCCAGATGAATTTGGAGATTTGGGAGTTGAGAATTTTGATACATTTATCGTCTACTAATAGAGGAATGGAGCGGAATAAATATAGGATTTTGGGGAAAATAGTCATTTTAATATAGTTCCCCCTACCTAGGATGGTAAGATGAAGACTATTTACCCTGGCAAGATCCTGTTTTATTGTGTCGATAAGGGGTTCATAGTTAAATTTGACGATGTTTTGAGTTTCGGCAGTAATCTGCACTTCGAGATACGTGGCCTTATAGACCCGCCTAGGATCAGAGCAAAGCGTATTTTGTGTACATAAAATTACTGTCTTATTCCTATTTAAGGAGTATCCTGTATAAGACCCAAATAGGAGTGGAGTTGTCTCTATCTCTACTAGGGCTGTCTCCGGATCGGGTGTTAAAATGGCGACATCATCCGCGTAGGCAAGGACTTTAGTCTCATAGATTCCTGTTACCACAGGGTGAATTCTAGGATTAGCGAGAATATTCAGAATCAGGGGGTTAATATACAAGGCGAAGAGAATTGGCGAGCATGGGCACCCCTGTCTCGTACCTCTTGTAATGTTTATCAAGCCTGATTCCTGCCCCATCATATGTAATTTTGCTATTGGATTGCAATACATAGCTTTAATTGCTCTTATAAATAAAGCCCCAAAGTTATAATGTTCCAGTATGGTCCACAAGTATTCCCAAGACACCCGATCGAATGCCTTCTCGGCATCGAGGAGGATCATTGAAGCTTGGCCCCCTGTTGCAGATATGATGTCAAAGATCGTAATTGCTCTGCGAGTGTGATCGGTAGTGCCCTTCGTAGGGATAAAGCCATGTTGCCATGGACTGACTAGTTGTGCGATGACTCTACTCAGTCGGTTGGCCAGGATCTTTGAATAAAGTTTATAATCAGAGTTAGTTAATGAGATGGGGCGATATGAGGCAGTGGAGTCGGCAGGTTTGCCTTTTTTAGCAAAGATAATAATACTGGCATCCTTCCAGGACTCTGGCGTTCTTCCGCTCCATTGTATCCCAAGAAAGAGGTCTAATAAAAATGGGACTATTATTTTACCTAGGACTTTATATAATTCCAGGGGGATTTTGTCGGGGCCAGCTGCTTTCCTGGACGCCAGTTCCGACAGTGGACGTTCCAGTTCTAAGATGGTGATTTCTTTCTCTAGATCATTTTTAGTAAGGTTATCAAGTCTTTTATCTGGGCAGGATAGGAAACTAGTGAGAAAGGTTTTAACATCTTCACTATTGTGGTCCTGGTCCTCTTCATATAGGTTTTGGTAATACCCCTGGAACACTTTAAGTAAGTCTTCTGTTTTAGTGTATTCTACGTTATTCTCCTTTATTGAGGAGATTGCATTCAAAGAGGCCTGCTGTCTGGTTCGTAGGGCTAATTGTGTCCCAACTCTTTCGCCATTCTCATATACATTCTTACGCTGAGATCTATAAGATTCTGCCGATTTTTGTGTTAACACCTTATTAAGCTCTGTTTTACAGATTAAAATCTGGCGTAGTATATGTGACCCATCTATACTCCTGTTCTCGGCGATTGCGGTTGTATGTGCCGTTTCTAGGTCAGCCAGCTCTGAAATTTTTCTATAGTGCTCGGAGGCTTGTTGCTTCTGTAGTCTAGCTACATAACTAAGGGTTTCTCCCCTAAGAGCTGCCTTATAGCTGTCCCAGACTATGTTTCTGGAGGCGCTAAATCGATTTGTATCAAAATAACCCTGGGTCCAACTCCTAATATACTTAATGTAATCACTATTGGCCAGCAATTTCCGATCGAATGTCCAGTTGCGAGTCTTCCGGGCTGTAGGAGACATATTTACTGTCAAAGCCAAAATATTATGATCTGATATCAGCTTTGGGTATTTTATAATGGTGGCTTTATCTGAGATATTTCTAGTAGTGAAAATATAATCAATCCTGGTGTATTTATTATGAGGGTGAGAAATTTTTTTATATCCTGGTTCTTCAGGGCGTTTTAAGGACCAAATATCTACAAGATTATGACTAGTTATTAGTGAGCTAATTGCTTTGAATACCCTGGGTTTGCGGCCAGAATAATTTGCGCTAATTAAGTTGTTGTGATCTGAACCTAATGAGATATTAAAATCCCCTGTCAGAATTAATGGGCTGGGCCATCCTGCTAGATCCATTTCTAATGTCTCAAATATAGATGGATCATCCTGGTTAGAGCCATAAACCGAGCATATTGTCATTCCGAGAATCAATTAGACTATTGCCCATCTACCGTGTTGGTCCTGGGCCTGTTTCACCGGCCTACCTAGAAACCTTTTACCTAGGATAGCAACACCCCGTGTATTAGCTGTATGTGTTGTAGTAACCAGGATATCATACCCCTGGATTTGTAAAAAACTCTTATTATTCGAAGTCAGATGGGTTTCTTGTAGACATATAATGTCTGGTGAATGTCGCTTAATTATTTCAGCAAGTCGGCCACGTTTATCCCTATCAAGGAGCCCCGCAACGTTCCAGCTCCAAACAGTTACCCCCTCCATTGAATACCGAATATTGTTCCCTTGTATCTTGTCGCAAAGTTTATGTTTGTTTTGAAAGTGATGACCTTATAAGAAAAGTGCTTTTCTCTTTGCATTGGAATTATTTTTATATAAAGCTAACATGCTTTCTTGTGCTAACTCACAGTACCAATGCCCTCATTACTAGCATGTCAGTGCAGTCTCTTTGTGGGGGATTGTTAGAAAATGGGTCTGTAGTTGGCAGCGAATTGAATCCTGTCCAGGCAGGGACCACCAGCCTAGTCAGGGTAAGTCAGAAACACAAATTAACCTGTACTCACCCTCTGGTAGCTTGGCACAGAGCAGCCAGGCTTAACATAAGAGGCACTGAGTAAAGAATTTGTGCAACACTTAAATAACAATACCTCATAGGTTTAGAACAGTAGAATATATTTATCTGAGTAACACAAGACCAAAACAACAAACATCCTATTGGTAGAAGTCGAGATATGAATTTTTAAAGATTAAGGGCCAGATGTAAGTCGCCCAGTACCGGTCAGTAACGGCCAAAATTACCGAATTTCGGCCGTTACCGACCGGTATTGGGCTTTTTAGATGTAGGTGGCATTTTTTTAGGATTCGGTATTTTGCCGAATCGGTAGTTTAAGGATTCGGTAAAATACCGAATTCTTAACATACCGATTCGGTAAATTACCGAATCCAGGATGTAGGGAGCACTCAAGTTGGTGCATTCCTCAGTTAAGGATTCGTTATTTACCACCAACTACAAGTTGGTGGTAAATAATGAAAACCTTTGAAAAAGCATTTTTTTTGCTTTTTCAACAGTGCGATGTGGCAGACATACATGCCCTTAGGGCATGTATGTGTGCCACATGTGCACCCATACACAATTGAGGGGTGCAACAGGGTGTCAAAGTGACACCCTGCCACCCTTCAAAGTTTTATCCCTTTTACCGAATCGGTATTTACCGATTCGGTAATTGCCGAAAATTACCGATTCGGTAATTGTTAACGAAAAATTACCTACATCCCATTTACCTATTCTTAAATACCGAATCGGTATGATTCGGTATTTAAGAATAGGTAAATTGAGATTACCTACATCTGGCCCTAAATGTGAAAACAGTTCTTAGAAATCACTAGAGGTGAAAAGGTTACTTGAAGTGGCGAGGGACCAGTGCAAATTCAAAGTCCAGGGTAACCACGATTGAGGGCAGGCTGTCTATAGAACCAAGCAAAACCAAAGTTGATGATGGACGGAGTGTTGAACATCGCAAGCACTCACCCCAGTCAACTGATCTGGGTTTAATCCATCATCAATCTTTCGCTCACTCCACCACCCCAGTTCAGGCATGGCCATATGCAAATCAGTCTGACCCTGTGCCTCATGGGAACAGTCCAGCCCACACTGCCAAGCCATGTCTTCACTGGACTGGAAACAAGCATTCTGGGACCGGTTTCTGGCTAATCAGCCGTCACCAGGCAGGCTAGCGTGAATCCAGTGGCAAAGTGAGCAAGGGACCAACGTCTGGGTAGACCCTGCCAAATTAGGGCGAACAAAGCAAAACCAAAGGGGATGATGGACGGAGTGTTGAACATTGCAATCACTCACCCCAGTCAACTGATCTGGGGGTGAGTCCAAAACCAGTCCTAGGATGCTTGTTTCCTGGGGTATGCTGGGATGTGGGTCCCGTGCTCTCCATGCCACTGGAATCAAGCTATCCTGACTGACTAGGGGTGAAAACCCGAAACCGGGCCTAGGATGCTCGTTTCCAGTCCAGGGAAGACCTGGCTTGACAGTTTCGGGCTGGACTGTTCCCATGAGGCACAGAGTCAAGACTGATTTGCATTTGGCTGGGTGTGAACTGGAATGGCATGGTGAGCAAAAAACGATGGATTTAGGCCCAGATCTCTGTACTGGGGTGAATGTATGACATTATTCTGCATTCTGTACATCAACTGTTGTTTTTGCATTTGTCAATAGGATCCAGACAGGTCCTGCTGAAGAAATACCTTGGGTGGAGCTTCTGTGAATGTCAAACGCTTACGACATCATCGCTACACAGAGCAAAGTAGGAGCAGAGAAAGGTCCACTTTATAAATGTAGCATTTCTAAAATGGGAATGTCAAATCCAACTTTATCACTAAAGAGGATTTATCACCACCATTCCAAAGATATGAAACACGATTTAGCTACTCTTTTTGTCCAGGAATTACAGCTTAAAAAAGTGTTTTAAGGAACTGCCAATGCTACCTTATGAGGGGATCAGGTCCCACAGCAGTGAAAAACAAATGTAGCTGTTTGTCACTCCCAGGGCATGTAAAGCCTAAAATTACATGTCTTCCATTTTAGTTAAAATGACCCTGCCCATAGGACTACCTAGGGGCTACCTTAGGGGTGACCTATGTGTAATAAAAGGGAGTTTAAGGCTTGGTAAGTTGTTTTAAATGCCAACTCGAAGTGGCAGTGGACTTCACACTCAGGCCCTGCAATGGCAGACCTGAGGCCCGTTTAAAAGTGTACTTGTGTGAAAGTCCAACCAGTGCCTCAGGCCCACTAGTTACTTTTAGAGAACAGGCCCTGGGTATATGATATACCACTTTCAAAGGGCTTACCAGTAAACTAAATATGCCAATCAGGTGTACACCAATGTCACCAAGATTTAGGGGAGGAACACATGCACCTTAGCACTGGTCAGCAGTGGTAAAGTGCTAAGAGTCCTAAGGCCAACAAAAAGGTACAGCAAAAAGTGAAGGTAAGCAGGCACAAAGTTGGTACACCGCTCAGGGATGCTGCTTCACCATAATATGCAATGTCCAATGTTTTATGACCCATAACTACTAGTTCAGGAAACACTGTACCTGCTTTTTATGGCTGTGAATACATACCTGGTAACACTGAGCAGCTGGAGAGGGGCAGTGGCTGCCGGCATAGGCACATGCGCAACTTCTTCTCAGCCCTTCCAGCCTAATAGGAGTCATCATTCCAAATTACACACAACTCGTAATCAAGGACTTTAAGAGTTATAGAAACACTCTAGTTAGGAATACCTCAAATAGACAAATGAATCAGGCTACCAGAAATTACTGTGAGATCCAGGCGCAGACAATAAACACATGACCTGTCTGTATCTGTCTGGAATTTCAAAAATGAATATATGATATTTTTCTTCAATTGTTGGGATTTGTTCTTGTCCCTCCCAGCTGACACTGTGAAAAATAGAGATTGGTTAGTGATAGGCCAACTCTCAAACTTGAGGATACTGAATCTCTATTGAGCAAAATAACTTTTTCTTTACCCATGGCTGTATGAGTAGTCGGTATTAATGATGGTATTTTGTCATTCCAAGCCTCTACCCCATCAAACAATAATCTGAGCTGGAAACATTCCCTTATGCAGGGAAGAATTGACCAACAACAGCTGGGGGCAGTTAGGAACATAAGTCCTTGATTCAGCATGCAGCGCATGTATAGATTGGACATTTAGGGCCTCATTACGATGTTGGTCGGTTCAACTCTGTTAGACCTGGGGTCACCAGTCCACATAGTGTAACTTGGCACAAAGCAGGAACGGCTAAACTCCAAGGGGCAGATTTATGAAGGCCCTGCGCCGCCGGTGCGTCACTTTTTCCCATGTTAAAAGTGACGCACCGGCGGCGCAAGGCCTTCATAAATAAGGCCCCAAAGGCAATTGAGTTGTGCTTACATTACTCACTCACAGTATCCCAGCGTAGCACCATCAAAAATAACTGACACTACACCAATTTAGAAAAATACAAGCTGTTTTATAAAATTCTCTTGGTTTCTTAGCAGTGTTTACTTTACATTCATAAATTAGCTCTGCTTCAGATTATCAGTACATTCACAATTACACTTGGCATCAAGGACACATTCCTTCCTCCAGTGGAAAGGGGCTCAATAGTAATTCTTGGTCCTATATGTATGCATTGAATAACTCACAGATTTAGTTGAAGCAAATTACAATTGGACAACTTCTCTACAGTGTCTCACCACTGTACCGCTTTCTCTGAGAAGTTCAACGTTATTACAGGCAGTAAGTTACAGTATTCCAATAATTCCTCACATTTGCCCGCCACTACCTGGGTTTACAGCAGGCATCTAAAGAAAGATAGACAAGATATTTTGTCAGTTCCTCCCACCATTAGGATTGTTCTGGATTCACAGGGGCTATCAGAATGTCCCCGTGAACTTTTAGACTCCAAATAACTTTTCAACCCACAAAGGCAATTCCCTTTAATCAATGCCTTTCTAACCTCGGGTCCACCCTGCTACCTCAGCCATCATTAGCGATAGTTACAGCCTCCTTCTGGCTTCTCTTTCTCACACGCGACCATAAATAACAAGGCAGGAATTCACAACAATGAGTCTTGTATTGAGATAGTAGGGCTTGTTGCGTAGGTTACAGGTGTAGAGTGTTCCCAAGCGGCGTGTCACTGTACAGGCTCGGTTTATTGTCAAAGTTCCATGTCATTACGGGCAGGTCGGGTAATTCCACTTCTCCCCTCCCGCCACAATTCTTACGATACGTGCGAGGCCCCCTTAGCCCCTGGGGCTTCACACTTAACTCCAGGCCTTACCGGGTGTTTGGCAGATTATCCCAGACCCCACACTCCTTCAAGCGACCTGAGCGGGTCGCACCACAGCTAAGCCATGATGATTCTGGCCCCAGCGCTTCAGCCACACTACAGCTGACCGGGCTGAGACTCCACCGCGTCTTATGCAGCTCTCTCAGTTCAATCGTCAGCGAGGGCGGGCACTAGGCGGCACAGCCTCTTCCGATCTCCGCCCTCTCAGTCCTCCGCGACTCCGCCTTTCAACCCTCTGCTCTGCCGATGGAAAACCGGGCCCTCCCCACACAATCTCCTCAATGGGGGCCCGTGACCGGACGGTGACACTCCAGCGATATGGGTCTCCGGAAGTAGCCGCGACCAGGTAGGATTCTCTTCGCGACCTCGGGACCACAGGGATCACGTGGGGCAGCAGCGGTAATGCTACTAACGTTCTTCCCCACACTCCCGACAGGACAGTACAGATGAGACCACAAGGAAAAGGGGGGCCACTAATCAGTCTCTTTCTTGGACAGTGGCTCTTCCTAGGCTATTTCCTCAATCATTCACGGTCAGTTCAGGGTCGTCCTGCCCCGGGGAACTAATGGGTCCTGAAGGTTACTGTAGATGACCAGATTGGTGACAAGCTCAGTCACTAGGTAGGGGGCTACGTCAGCCAAGTGGAATAGCCAGCCCGTGGGACGATCTAACCCTATACTCAGTGCGCTGTCCTCCCCACTCTACCGCTTCACTCCTCACCAGGTTATACTCAAGCTCTCTGGTCACTTCTAAAATGGCTGCCCTGGTTCTGACCCTTATATAGACTGGTCCTAGCTACTGGAACCAGCTGGAAGGTTCTAGAACTTTCCCAGTGTAATCCTATGGCACCGGTCTCTGAGGTAAAAATGTGGCAGTTGCAAGCCACCATTTTGTGATTCTGTATTCACCATTTTGTAGGGGAAGCCAGGATCTAATAAAGAAAATGAGGGGCAAGGTAGCACCTAGCCCCTAGGACAACGACAAAAATTCCAGTGGACAAAAAGGGAAAAAGAGTTAGGAGGCAAAAAGGGACCAAAATAAATAATAATTGGAAGGGACCACCCAAAGATCTGACAGGTCTAACACGCGTCCCCCCCAGCTTAAGTGGGGAGAGCTACCCAATCCCTTGGGAGTTCTCATCACTAAGGCGGAAATACCTAGAGAGAGCATCTGCATTGGCGTGGTCCACTCCAGGCCAATGTTCCACCCGGAAGTCCATTCCCTGTAGGGAGATAGACCATCTCAACAGCTTGGGATTTTCTCCCTTCATTTGCATCAGCCAACAAAGGGGTCGGTGGTCGGTCTGCACCAGGAAGTGCGAGCCAAATAGGTATGGCCGCAGCTTCTTCAGAGCCCATACCACCGCAAAGGCTTCCCGCTCAATTACACTCCACCTCTGTTCCCGGGGAAGCAGTCTCCTGGACAAAAAGACAACAGGTTGATCCAGACCCTCTTCATTGAGTTGCGATAACACTACCCCAATGCCATGCTCTGATGCGTCTGTCTGGACAATGAATTCCTTGGAAAGATCAGGGGCCCTCAGGACTGGAGCCTCACACATTGCTTGTTTCAAGGTGTCAAAGGCTTGCTGACAAGCCTCTGTCCAGACTACCCGTCGAGGTTGCTTCTTGGAATGAGTTCAGTTAAGGGTGCCACAATGGTGCCATACCCTTTCACAAAGCGACGGTAGTAACCTGTGAGGCCCAGGAAAGCTCGGACCTCCGTATCGGTCTTGGGGGGCTTCCAGGCCATGATAGTCTCAATCTTCGCCTGGAGGGGCTGCACCGTTCCCCTGCCCACCAAGTGGCCTAGGTACACCACCGACCCCTGCCCGAACTGACATTTTCTGGCCTTGATTGTCAAGCCAGCCTGTTTCAGGGCTTGGAGAACAGCTTGTAAGTGACAAAAGTGGTCCTCCCAGCTGCTGCTAAAGACGGCGATGTCGTCTAGATAAGCAGCAGAGAAGGCCTCCATCCCGGAGAGGACCTTGTTCACCAGCCACTGAAAAGTGGCAGGAGCGTTCTTGAGCCCAAAGGGCATCACACAGAACTGGTAGTGGCCCTCAGGCATGGAGAAGGCTGACCTTTCCCTTGCTCCATCTGTCAGGGAGATCTGCCAGTACCCTGAGGTGAGGTCAAAAGTATTTAAATATTGGGCAGTTCCCAGCCGGTCAATGAGTTCATCCGCCCTAGGGATCGGATGTGCATCAGTTTTGGTCACTGAATTTAGTCCCCGGTAATCCACACAGAACCTTAGTTCTGGAGTGGTGCCCGGTGGGGCAGCTTTTGGTACCAGAACCACCGGACGGGACCAGGGGCTACTTGAAGGTTCAATTACTCCTAGCTCCAGCATCTTAGTGACTTCGCTGTTAATGCTGGCCTTCACCTTATCTGACAGCCGGTAGGTCTTAGACTGCACAGGTGGGCTGTCTCCTGTGTCCACATCATGAGTACACAGGTGGGTCCTTCCCGGGATAAGGGAGAACAGCGAGGAATACTGCTCCAGGACTTGGCAGCAGTCCCTCCGCTGTTCAGGTGTTAGGGATGGGGAGAGAATCACTCCCTCCACCGACCCATCCTTTTCTTGAGAAGAAAATAGATCAGGGAGAGGCTCACTTTCCTCGTCCTCTGCTCCATCAGTCACCATCATCAAGATGACCTCAGGCCTCTCATGGTGGGGTTTGAGGCGATTGGCATGGAGCACCCGATGGGGCTGCCGAGGGGTCTTAAGATCCACTAAGTAAGTGGCCTTGCCCTTCTTCTCAATCACCTCAAAGTGATTGAGAAGTGATCCTGGAGGGCGCTCAACTCTCCAGGTTCCATCACCCACACTTTCTGGCCAGGCTCCAACTCCACAGGGTGAGCATTGTGGTCATACCACTCCTTCATCACTGCCTGGCTGGCTTCCAAGTTGTCAGAAGCTTGCTTCCACAACGTAGCCATTTGGCTTCGGAAGGCCTGCATATAGCTCACCACATCCTGGGGAAGCTTCTTGGGAGTCTTTTCCCATCTGTCTTTCACCAGGCTGAGAGGTCCACGCACAGGGTGCCCATACAGAAGTTCGAAGCGCCTGAAGCCCACTCCCTTCTGTGGCACTTCCCTGTAGGAAAACAACAGACAGGGTAGGAGGACGTCCTATTTCCTCCGCAGGCTCTCAGGCAGACTTCTGATCATGCCTTTCAAGGTTTTGTTGAACCTTTCCACTAGACCATTGGTCTGTGGGTGGTAAGAGGTAGAAAACCGGTTGGGAACCCCACACTCCTTCCACATAGCCCACATGTAAGCCAACATGAAGTTGGTCCCCCTGTCGGACACAACTTCCTTGGGGAAACCCACTCGGGTAAAGATCCCCATCAGGGCCCTAGCCACTGCAGGTGCAGTAACGGTCCTCAGAGGAATTGCCTCTGGGTACCGGGTGGCGTGATCCACCAGAACCAGGATGAACCTGTGACCAGCTGAAGTTGGTGGATCCATTGGCCCCACAATGTCGATGCCCACCCTTTCAAAGGAGGTGCTAATGACAGGAAGTGGTTCCAGGGGAGCTTTCAGCTTCACCCCTGTTTTCCCACTGGCTTAGCAAGATGCACATGTCCGACAGTAAGTGTCGGACGCCACCCTCATTTGAGGCCAATAAAAGTGGGGGACAAGCCAGGCAAAGGTCTTGTCCTGACCCAAGTGTCCTGCCAATGGTATCTCATGAGCCAGTTCTAAAAGAAAGGCTTGGTAACATTGAGGGACAACCAAGGTCCGTGACGAACCGTGTACTGGTGCCTTGGGTTCACTGTAGAGGAGTCCATCCTCCCAGTAAATGTGATAGTTCCCAGTAACGTTACCTGCTGCCTGGGCTGTGGCCTGACGCCTCAGTCCCTCAAGGGTAGGGCACTCCTTCTGGCCCATACAAAACTCCTCCCTGGTAGGTCCACCCTCCACATGCCATTCGGCAGGGATAGGTAGGTTCTCCAGTGAGACAAAATCCCCCTCCGTGGACTCCTAGTCTACCGCCGCAGGTGGCCTTTCCATATCACGAGGCATGGATGCAGAGGCAGACTTCTCCTGTCCCCGGATTGTTCCCTTCTTGGCAGCTGGCTGTGCCTTTGTTCCAGGCTCCAGCCCTAGCGAACTCCCTCTCCGGGTAGTCGCGGACCTTGTGCTGACACAGACCCAGTCAGGTATACCCAGCATCTCAGAATGAGTCCGTTATTCCACCTCCTTCCAAGCATTGTGCTCCATATCATTCCCCAACAGACAATCGACTGGCTTGGCAGGGCTTACGGCAACTCGAAGTAGACCTGCAAACCCCTACCACTCAAAGAGAACCCCGGCCACCGGGTAGTGACCCATTCTGCCGTCAGACATCGTAGCGGGGTGGAGTACATGTGGAATCACCTGCTCTGGAGACACCAGATGACTCCTTACCATAGTCATACTGGCTCCTGTGTCTCTCAGAGCTTCCCCTCTTTGGCCATTGATGGTGACCCACTGCCCATACTTGGTAGTATTTGAGGGCACCTGGATCTTAGGAACCATCTCCCGATCTCCCAGGGACACTAAGGTGACACCCGCCCACTCCCCCCCTTATCTAAGGGCAACTTCTCCCCGAGCACTACACTAGCTACTCCCGGGGCTTTTCCTCCAGTGGGTGGGGGTGGTCTCTTTGGGAACTTGACATCTCCTTTATAGTGCCCAACCCCACCACACTCATAGCAGCGGACAACCCTTGGCTGCTGACTATGGTCGGGATGAGGGTTTCTTGGTGGGTTAGCCTTAGGAATGAATCCTGTTCCCTTTCCCTGGAAACTGTTTTGGGGGCCTCTTGAGAACTCCCTCTTTTTATCTCCCCCCTCTTTCTTCTGGGGAGCGCCCTGTCCGGTCCTTTGGGAATCCCCTCCAGTCCCCTGTGAGGACACCCGGGTACTAGCCCAGATGTCCGCCTCCTCAGCAAGCTTCCGGGGGCGGGTCAGCTTGCTGTCCACCAGGTGTTGTCACAGCTCGGGAAAACATTTTTCGAGTAAGTGCTCCTTGAGGATAATATCATACAACCCCTGGTAGTCCCCCACCTCGCTGCCTTGCACCCAACCCTCTAGGGCCTTCTTTGCATAGTCTCGGAAATCCACCCAATTCTGTGTGGCCAGTTTGTGACTGCTCCTAAACTTCTGACGGTACTTTTCGGGGGTCAGCCCAAACTTTCTTATCAGCGCCGCTTTCATGGTGGGGTAGTTAGTCTGCTCCTCCGGTTCTAGGGCCAGAAGCGCATCCCTTCCTGCGGGAGGCATGTATTTATACAGGCCACCCCCCCCCCAGTGTCTTTCCAATATCCCATGGGCTCTTAGCGAGACCTCATAGGCAGCCAACCATTTCGCAATATCATCCCCTGCACTGTAGCTGGCGACTACGTCTTTTGGCAAATAGGGGCTACGTTCCCTGGCTATCTCTTTGGGTTCACTGCCACCAACAGGAGTACTAGGAGTCCTTATTTGCAGGGCCTTGAGGTCTAACTCCCTGAGACTCAACTCATGAGCCATCCTCTTTTCCATCCTCTCTATCTCTAACCTAGCTAGCTCCCACTTCAACTGCCTATTCTCTCTCCGGTCAGCTAATTCGGCTTCGGTCAAGCTCCTTACAGAGACACTACTGCCCTCCCTCGAAAGTGTCCTAGGACCTGTTAGTAGGTTCCCCCCTTTGGTTTGGTACAGTACATCCACTCCAATGACAGTGTCCCGATCCCCCTCTTCCTCCTCCTTCCTCCCATCTGGATGAGCTGCCACCCATGCTCTCAAGCTGGTTTGGAGTTCCCCCTTTTTAGCCCCACGCTTGAAAAACACCCCCTTACTTTGGCAGAATTCCCTGAGTTGGGCCGCAGTGTAGGTCTCTAACTCCTCCAATTCGAATTCCATTTCGCCAACAGGGTCTCTGACAGTCACTTAGAAGAAGTCAAGTGAGGCGATAATTAAAAGCTACCTCCACCCACCACCAGGAAAGAATTTGGAAAAGCAAAACTGTAATTAGGGAGTCCGCTAGGAGAAAACTCCAGGTGTAGGCCTGTGGTACACACTGCGTTACTACTAAGTGGATGCAAGCACAAGCTCTAATCCCACCACTGATCACCAATTATGTTAGACCTGGGGTCACCAGTCCACATAGGGTAGCTTGGCACAAAGCAGGAACGGCTAAACTCCAAAGGCAATTGTGTTGTGCTTACATTACTCACTCACAGTATCCCAGCGTAGCACGATCAAAAATAACTGACACTACACCAATTTAGAAAAATACGAGCTCTTTATTGAAATTCTCTTGGTTTCCTAGCAGTGTTTAGTTTACATTCATAAATTAGCCCTGCTTCAGATTATCAGTACATTCACAATTACACCTGGCATCAAGGACACATTACAAATGGGGGTGGGGTTGCACACTACTCACACACCAGTGGGATCGCCCCTAAGGACTGTGGTAAGTGTAGTTTGTGTTCCGCGATGCATCTTGTTTCAATTCTCTGCTATCTTCGCTATCTTTGCCATCCCTGGACACGTGTTTCGGGGTATTTACCCCTCATCAGCAGGGATTAGGCCGTGTTCTGGTGTTGCCGGTGGCTGCCAAATATTGCCAGGGTTAGTACCACTCAGGCGCGCAGGTGCGGGGTCCCAGGCTTGTCAGCCAACTGCTCGAGGGAGCTTTAACATTACAAATGGGGGTGGGGTCGCACACTACTCACACACCAGCGGGATCGCCCCTAAGGACTGTGGTAAGTGTAGTTCGTGTTCCGCGATGCATCTTCTTTCGATTCTCTGCTATCTTCGCTATCTTCGCCATCCCTGGACACGTGTTTAGGGGTATTTACCTCTCATCAGCAGGGATTAGGCTGTGTTCTGGGGTTGCCAGTGGCTGCCAAATATTGCCAGGTTTAATACCACTCAGGCGCGCAGGTGCGGGGTCCCAGGCTCGTCAGCCAACTGCTCGAGGGAGCTTTAACATTACAAATGGGAGTGGGGACGCACACTACTCACACACCAGAGGGATCGCCCCTAAGGACTGTGGTAAGTGTAGTTCGTGTTCCGCGATGCATCTTCTTTCGATTCTCTGCTATCTTCGCTATCTTCGCCATCCCTGGACACGTGTTTCGGAGTATTTACCCCTCATCAGCAGGGATTAGGCCGTGTTCTGGGGTTGCCGGTGGCTGCCAAATATTGCCAGGTTTAGTACCACTCAGGCGCGCAGGTGCGGGGTCAAAGGCTTGTCAGCCAACTGCTGGAGGGAGCTTTAACATTACAAATGGGGGTGGGGTCGCACACTACTCACACAATAGCGGGATCACCCCTAAGGACTGTGGTAAGTGTAGTTCGTTTTCCGCGATGCATCTTATTTCGATTCTCTGCTATCTTCGCTATCTTCGCCATCCCTGGACACGTGTTTTGGGGTATTTACCCCTCATCAGCAGGGATTAGTCCATGTTCTGGGGTTGCCGGTGGCTGCCAAATATTGCCAGGTTTAGTACCACTCAGGCGCGCAGGTGTGGGGTCCCAGAATCGTCAGCCAACTGCTCGAGGGAGCTTTAACATTACAAATGGGGGTGGGGTCGTACACTACTCACACACCAGCGGGATCGCCCCTAAGGACTGTGGTAAGTGTAGTTCGTGTTCCGCGATGCATCTTTTTTGATTCTCTGCTATCTTCGCCATCCCTGGACACGTGTTTCGGGGTATTTACCCCTCATCAGCAGGGATTAGGCTGTGTTCTGGGGTTGCCGGTGGCTGCCAAATATTGCCAGGTTTAATGCCACTCAGGCGCGCAGGTGCGGGGTCCCAGGCTCATCAGCCAACTGCTCGAGGGAGCTTTAACATTACAAATGGGGGTGGGGTCGCACACTACTCACACACCAGCGGGATCGCCCCTAAGGACTGTGGTAAGTGTAGTTCGTGTTCTGCGATGCATCTTCTTTCGATTCTCTGCTATCTTCGCTATCTTCGCCAACCCTGGATACGTGTTTCGGGGTATTTACCTCTCATCAGCAGGGATTAGGCCGTGTTCTGGGGTTGCCAGTGGCTGCCAAATATCGCCAGGTTTAATACCACTCAGGCACGCAGGTGCGGGGTCCCAGGCTCGTCAGCCAACTGCTCGAGGGAGCTTTAACATTACAAATGGGAGTGGGGACGCACACTACTCACACACCAGAGGGATCGCCCCTAAGGACTGTGGTAAGTGTAGTTCGTGTTCCGCGATGCATCTTCTTTCGATTCTCTGCTATCTTCGCTATCTTCGCCATCCCTGGACACGTGTTTCGGGGTATTTACCCCTCATCAGCAGGGATTAGGCCTTGTTCTGGGGTTGCCGGTGGCTGCCAAATATTGCCATGTTTAGTACTACTCAGGCGCGCAGGTGCGGGGTCCCAAGCTCGTCAGCCAACTGCTCGAAGGAGCTTTAACATTACAAATGGGGGTGGGGTCGCACACTACTCACAGACCAGCGGGATAACCCCTAAGGACTGTGGTAAATGTAGTTCGTGTTCCGCGATGCATCTTCTTTCGATTCTCTGCTATCTTTGCTATCTTCGCCATCCCTGGACACGTGTTTCGGGGTATTTACCCCTCATTAGCAGGGATTAGGCCGTGTTCTGGGGTTGCCGGTGGCTGCCAAATATTGCCAGGTTTAGTACCACTCAGGCGCGCAGGTGCGGGGTCAAAGGCTCGTCAGCCAACTGCTGGAGGGAGCTTTAACATTACAAATGGGGGTGGGGTCGCACACTACTCACACACCAGCGGGATCACCCCTAAGGACTGTGGTAAGTGTAGTTCGTGTTCCGCGATGCATCTTCTTTCGATTCTCTGCTATCTTCGCTATCTTCGCCATCCCTGGACACGTGTTTCGGGGTATTTACCCCTCATCAGCAGGGATTAGGCCGTGTTCTGGGGTTGCCGGTAGCTGCCAAATATTGCCAGGTTTAGTACCACTGAGGCGCGCAGGTGCGGGGTCCAAGGCTGGTCAGCCAACTGCTCGAGGGAGATTTAACATTAAAATGGGGGTGGGGTCGCACACTACTCACACACCAGTGGGATCGCCCTAAGGACTGTGGTAAGTGTAGTTCGTTTTCTGCGATGCATCTTATTTCAATTCTCTGCTATCTTCATATCTTCGCCATCCCTGGACACGTGTTTCGGGGTATTTACCCCTCATCAGCAGGGATTAGTCCGTGTTCTGGGGTTGCCGGTGGCTGCCAAATATTGCCAGGTTTAGTACCATTCAGGCGCGCAGGTGTGGGGTCCCAGAATCGTCAGCCAACTGCTCGAGGGAGCTTTAACATTACAAATGGGGGTGGGGTCGTACACTACTCACACACCAGCGGGATCGCCCCCAAGGACTCTGGTAAGTGTCGTTCGTGTTCCGCGATGCATCTTTTTTGATTCTCAGCTATCTTTGCTTTCTTCGCCATCCCTGGACACGTGTTTCGGGGTATTTACCCCTCATCAGCAGGGATTAGGCTGTGTTCTGGGGTTGCCGGTGGTTGCCAAATATTGCCAGGTTTAATGCCACTCAGGCGCTCAGGTGCGGGGTCCCAGGCTCATCAGCCAACTGCTCGAGGGAGCTTTAACATTACAAATGGGGGTGGGGTCGCACACTACTCACACACCAGCGGGATCGCCCCTAAGGACTGTGGTAAGTGTAGTTCGTGTTTTGCGATGCATCTTCTTTCGATTCTCTGCTATCTTCGCTATCTTCGCCAACCCTGGACACGTGTTTCGGGGTATTTACCTCTAATCAGCCGGGATTAGACCGTGTTCTGGGGTTGCCAGTGGCTGCCAAATATCGCCAGGTTTAATACCACTCAGGCGCGCAGGTGCGGGGTCCCAGGCTCGTCAGCCAACTGCTCGAGGGAGCTTTAACATTACAAATGGGAGTGGGGACGCACACTACTCACACACCAGAGGGATCGCCCCTAAGGACTGTGGTAAGTGTAGTTCGTGTTCCGCGATGCATCTTCTTTCGATTCTCTGCTATCTTCGCTATCTTCGCCATCCCTGGACACGTGTTTCGGGGTATTTACCCCTCATCAGCAGGGATTAGGCCGTGTTCTGGGGTTGCCGGTGGCTGCCAAATATTGCCAGGTTTAGTACTACTCAGGCGCGCAGGTGCGGGGTCCCAGGCTCGTCAGCCAACTGCTCGAGGGAGCTTTAACATTACAAATGGGGGTGGGGTCGCACACTACTCACACACCAGCGGGATCACCCCTAAGGACTGTCGTAAGTGTAGTTCGTGTTCCGCGATGCATCTTCTTTCGATTCTCTGCTATCTTCGCCATCACTGGACACGTGTTTCGGGGTATTTACCCCTCATTAGCAGGGATTAGGCCGTGTTCTGGGGTTGCCGGTGGCTGCCAAATATTGCCAGGTTTAGTACCACTCAGGCGCGCAGGTGCGGGGTCAAAGGCTTGTCAGCCAACTGCTGGAGGGAGCTTTAACATTACAAATGGGGGTGGGGTCGCACACTACTCACACACCAGCGGGATCACCCCTAAGGACTGTGGTAAGTGTAGTTCGTGTTCCGCGATGCATCTTCTTTCGATTCTCTGCTATCTTCGCTATCTTCGCCATCCCTGGACATGTGTTTCGGGGTATTTACCCCTCATCAGCAGGGATTAGGCCGTGTTCTGGGGTTGCCGGTAGCTGCCAAATATTGCCAGGTTTAGTACCACTGAGGCGCGCAGGTGCGGGGTCCCAGGCTCGTCAGCCAACTGCTCGAGGGAGATTTAACATTAAAATGGGGGTGGGGTCGCACACTACTCACACACCAGCGGGATCGCCCTAAGGACTGTGGTAAGTGTAGTTCGTTTTCCGCGTTGCATCTTATTTCGATTCTCTGCTATCTTCGCTATCTTCGCCATCCCTGGACACGTGTTTCGGGGTATTTACCCCTCATCAGCAGGGATTAGGCCGTGTTCTGGGGTTGCCGGTGGCTGCCAAATATTGCCAGGTTTAATACCACTCAGGCGCGCAGGTGGAGGGTCCCAGGCTCGTCAGCCAACTGCTCGAGGGAGCTTTAACATTAAAAATGGGGGTGGGGTTGCATGCTACTCACTCGTAATAATGCCCTAAAAATGCTTTGATATTTGATGTCAAATCAGCACTCACTTCACTGATGTTGCAGCAGGCTGCAACTGAGTTATCTGCTGAGCATGTGTGAAAGCAGGTGTCATTTTGGAAAATACTGTAAATAATATGACCTTTTTTATCAACATTACAAGAAAGTTAAGTAGAAAAATGCATTCAATAGACCTTTTTGTTTTAAATGTACTGTTGATAAATCACCTAAGCCCCCAAAAAGCTAAAGCTCAGTCACTTCACTTTTTTTGCATCATGCTCTTTAGAGTATGACTACGCAACCCAGTTGTTCGCGAGACAACAGTTAGTGCCACTGCTCCTCATCAATGACAAAATAATATTTATATTTCACACAGAGATACCATTCAACAAAACAGTTAACACATGCCCTATCAAGATGTAACACTCAGAAGAACAGACAAAGAGGTAAATGGTTAATACCATCTCTTTTGTTTAATAAAAGGGGTGTCTGGGTAAAAGTGCTGAGTAGCAGAACCTCATCACACAATAGGATTGTTGCACTGATCCTGCAGGGACTCTGAATATGTGTTTCATATATAGGGTGGCATTACTATTGACTTTGTGGTCAATCTAAAATATTGTGCCAGTGTATGCCTCAGAAAATTTGTTGCCAATAGCAACTCCTCCTCTCAAGTCTAGACACCTTGGGGCAGTTTTACAAAGATTTCTACGCAGCAAGACATCTTGCTGCACTGCGTCAAATGGAGAAGGCCGTAATGCACCATATCTACAACACATGGCACATTCCTGCTCTCACTCTGAGTGCAACCTAGCGCCAATGGAGGCACCCTTGCCCCATAATGCCAGGGTGCATGCATTACAGGCAGGATTGTTTTTCTGCAAGAAGGTTGTACAGGTAATGTTGCATCCTATCAATTTACCATGGCCATTCCTGCACATAAACAATCCTCTGATACATTTTCTCCATTCTACGTGTGCTGCAAGATGCAGCACACATAGTAAGGGGAAATAATGAGGGGAAATGAACATATTGATCCTCGTTATGCCTCACCTGGGAAGGCGTAAAACCATAGGTTAATGCGTAAGAACACCCACACTCAACCCATGGAATGCCTCACCAACACAGGGCATCACAATGTAGCGACTTACGCTGCCTTGCGTTACTCCAGATTTACTATGCCATGCAGAGTCACAAAAGATGGCTGTACTTGGCATAGTAAATCTGTCTTAAGGGCTTCCGTCACCTTGCGTCACCTTGCGTGATGCAATGGCGATGTAAGCCCTTAGTAAGTCTGGGCATTTCTACTTAATAACATTCTTAGCATGAGACACTTTTTTCTCTTACTGAACTGCTCCGAGCTGAATCACTAAATTGTAAAAAAGTATTCACAATCCTATGCAGTCATGTATGAAACATATGGGGGATGTTTTCTGGAACTGCCATGAGGGCGCCATGGTTGATTCCAGGAATAATCATTTTTCCCTCGAATTTCTTTCATTATTTTAAGGTCAAATTCTTTCACAATTTGAGATGTTAATAACATAGCTTCAGTTGACAGCATACTGACAATTCCTGTGGTCTGTTATTAAACCTACCGAGTCAGTGTAATCTTTTCGCTTTTTCCAACACTCCCTGCCTCGGTAGCATTGCGTTTTCATTCCCATAGCATGTTGTGACATTGCCAGGGTGTCTTGATGCAACAGAAAATCCGGACATTATGTTTCATTTTGTCATGTTCTCGTTCTCATCAAACACTATATGACAAATTAACCAGTGGACACACTTAAGGCATCTACAGTGCTTAAATGTTGAGATGGAGGGTGCACGGATTGTAAAAGTGTATACCTGGGAGGTTGTGTGGATGATGTCACATCCTCTTCATTGTTAGCATCTTCAACATGGACCTACTGACAGGTGAAGCTTGTGTGGAGTGTTGTAATTTAACACATAATTGATGCCACTGTCAACCACTGTCCAATATTTAGGCGCTGTCAGCCTTTGTCTAATCTGGTTTATTTTCTTGAGAGGGGGCTCTGGCTTATAGTTCTCATGTGCCCACTTCCAGCAGCAGTAGAGGTTCCTATACTGAGGGGCTTCATTATACTTAATGATAAAGGCATGTTACAAGTAGCTGCTGATCAATGTCATGCTCCTGATACCACTGCCTATGAGTTGACCGTATGTTGATGCAGGATCTTTTATTTTTAAGAGATAAAATTGCACAATTTCAGTCCCTGTTGTGATAACGCACACAGTAACACCTCCTTGAATGCATGGGGTCAAGTGTATCTTGTCATGTTATGTTATGTTAAGGAAATTTGTAAAGCGCGTAAATCCCTGTGTGTATCTTGGTGCTAGATCATCAGGTGTCATCGACAGTACCACCCTAGCCAACTGTGTGGTGTTCCCTTTCCATTGTGTGTGTGGGTCGTCATGTATTTACTAGCACATACATGTATTTGTGCAAGCACACATATATGTGTCCTAAATAACACCTTTGCACACATTAGTATGGCAGTGATTATCATGTGCAATAAAGAGATAGATCACATACTGCTGTTTGTTTATGTGGGGGGAGGGCTATTTAAACTATTTCATTACGTTGTGCAGAACATTTCAAGCCAAATGGGTGGCATCTCTTTTCCATGCTTTATGAGTTGCTTTGGGAAATACAAACCTAGCACATCGCATCACATCTTGCAAAAGTAAGGGAAGATATCTTTCTAGCTATCTTTTCTCAGTGTTCCTTTTGTTTTGTTTCGTAAACTTGTGCGTCCCACCCCCACGACCAAGCAAGATTTATTCCTAGACCTGCAACTCCTCCACATGTGGCTTCAGTTCTGCAGGTGGAAGGGCCAATTGTACTACCTCTTGGTTTTTATGAGTCTCTAATACCAAAAGTATAATTTGAATGTGTACAGCCAGTGGTTGATTCTCAGCTTCATTCCACTTTATATTGCAATTTGTGGGTTCTGGCTACCTTTCGACCTCAAATATTCCGGGAACTAGTCATGTTTTACTTAGTGAAATGACTTGAACCAATTAATCTGTTTATTGAAAACGGCTTCAAAACACAATCTTGATCTTTGATCTTCAGCCTGAACCAGACATTCATTTTTTGCACTTTATATGCCATACTCTACTTCTAGCCCATAGAGTTCTCCTGAGGACAATCAGCAGTTGGCAGTTTATCAGAGAACCACATTTTATGATCCAGAATTCTGCTGCTAAAATCAAGTAGTACAAGATGTTCCTCATAAATAGTTTTTTCATTTTGTTCAATATTCTAGATATGGACGGCCTGAATAACAAATGTAAACTTCCACTTTTGTTTAAGTTTAATAGTTTATTTGGTATTCACAATCTACTAGTTTAATTTCATTAGTAGTAATTATACAACAGCGTAGACTCTTCACTCCCATATAAAAGATTTGCTTGTACTATCCATTCGAGTGGAATTTCCACCTTGATTGTGGAGTCTCTGCAGTCATAAAATGACTATTTGTAAAATTAAACTCGAAGGGCCATATTTTCAAGAACGGTCGATACATTATCGCCACTTTTATCGGCAGGAAACTGCAGCTAAAGCGGCGATAATGGGCTTGATAATATGCCCTTGTGAATTCCCATAGAAGCCCAGGTTAACACCAGAACATGTGCTTCTATGGGAATTCACAAGGGCATATTATCAAGCCCATTATAACAGCTTTAGCGACAGTTTCCTGCCGATAAAAGCGGCGATAATGTATCGCCCTTGCTTGATAATATGGACCGAAGTTTGTGAATACCAAAAAAAATGAACTTACACAGAAGTAAAAGGTTATCTTTGTGAATCAGGCCCTCGGAATCCCATTTCACAGAACGTGGCTGATGTGCATACTTATGAAAGCATCAACATCATTGAAGTTCTGAATATGTTATGACCCAATTAGCTTAAATTGCCTTTTAAGACACACAATAATGGCAGCTGCCTTCCTCGTTATTATTCAGTGTAATGTAATCGATATAAAAAAAGTATACATTTCAATTCTAGCAGGGTACATTATGACACAATTAACTTTTCATTTTGTTTTGATGGCTCATAGTACAAATGGAGATCACATGTAGTGCCCAATCAACTTTTTAAAGTTTTGCCTTAGTGATGCTGCACAGCAGTACCTTGAGACAAAGGCCTAGGTTTATCAAGGGCTTGCTTTGCCCTTGTGCCACACAAGGTGATGCAAATCAACACAAGCCCTAAAGTCACATTTACTATGGCATGCATCGCCTCTTTCTGTGGATGTGTGTGCCATATTAAATCTGAAGTAACACAAGGTAGTGCAAATTGCTGCCTTATGTTACTGTGCATGGGGAAGGCATTACATCTGTGAAGCGTGTGTGTTTTCCACACATTCCTCCATGTTTTTGGCACATTCCCGAATTTACTAATACTTGTAAATTTGATAAAGTATCAAAAAGCTTTGCCTTTCTGCGTGAGATATAACAAGGGGAAATTATTTTATTTCTCCTTAATATTTCCTCTTTCTACATGTGCTACATTCTGAAGCACACATAGAAAAAAGGGCAATGCCTCTGGGGATTGTTTTTGTGCAGGAAGATGCCTCATACGAAACCAGAACAAACTTGGTTGTAATGCAGGCACCCTTCACCCATAGTGCAAGGGTGCCTGCAGAGGATGGCAGAGCACCTTAGGTCCACTTCCCAGGGTCCAGGACTTGGGTGGCACCACTTGGCATGACAGACTCACAGAAGGCGTAGACCAGGTGGTGGAGTTATGACTTTTGGAGCCTTCTGTCGATGAGGCTCAAGTCACGAGGCCAGACAATTAGGCATTGGAAACACTCTGGGGTCCTGGGTTCAACAGATACAGGTCAGTCCTTCTCATGCAGGCAAGAGACCCGCAGGAAGCAGGTCAGCAGTCCTTTAGAGTAGCAGTCAGAAATAAGTGGCAGTCCTTTCAGCAGCACAGCCCTCCTTCTTGACAGAGTATCCACAGCTCCAGAAGTGTACTGGAAAGTGGTGTCTGGAGTCCAATATTTATACCTGGTACCCTTCCTCTGGAAGGTGGGAGAATATTTTGGTGGTTTACTTTTGAAGTCCTTACGTATCCTACCTTCCCTACCATGGCTCCAGAATAATAACAGGGGATATACAGCCCTTTGTGTGAAGGCAGGGCACAGCCTAGGCAAGTGCAAGTAGGGCTGTGCCCAGCTTCACCCTCACGTCCTGCTAGTGATAGTTCATCCAGGCATACGTAAGCTCTATATTGTGTGTTGGTGTCTAGGAGCATGACACAAACCCCATCTGTCAGCTACACCCAGCCATGTGATGCAGGGGAAAGGCTACAGGCACTAAGTGGCTTTGACAGGAAAATGTAAACTTTCTAAAAGTGTCATTTTTAAATTTGTAGTTTAAAATCTGACTTTACCATGCAAGAAGATATTTCATTACAATCCAAGCACAAGAAACATGAACGGGTTACCTTCCATTTGGAAATTATAGCTTGTTAAATGTAATAAAGTAACTCCAATGTTATCCTATGGGAGGGGTAGAACTGCAGTAGAAAAAAAGATTTTCACTACCAGGGAATGTAAAACTAAAAAGTACATGTCCAAATTTTTAAATAGTCTGTACCTTGCCCTCTAGCCTGTCCAGGGCCTAACCTAGAGATGACTTATATGTATTAAAAAAGAAAGTTTGGGCCTGGTAAAAGGTTTATTTTGCCAGGTGGAAATGGCAGTTTAAAACTGTACACACAGGCCCCAATGGCAGTCCAGCGACATGTTGACAGGGCTACTTAAGTGAGTGGCACAATAAGAGCTGAAAGCCTACTTTTAGCATTTCATTTACAGGTCCTGGGCACCTGTAGTAACATTTTACTAGAAACTTACAAGTAAACTAAATATTCTAATTGGGTGTAAGCCAATTCTTCTATGTTTAAATAAGAGAGCACAAGCACTTTAGCACTGGTTAGCAGTGCTAAAGAAGTAAAATGCACAGTCAGCGAAAATGTGCGAGGGAAAGGCAAAATGTCCCTGCAGAGAGGGCCAGGTTCAACAATTCCATAAAGCCTCATAAAGTTACAGAACACATTACCATAATACATATTAAAATCATAATTTTGTTAAATAGATTTTTACTCCTTGGTTGTTATGTTTATTTTAAGTGATACATGCGGTGTCTGAACTAGACATTCGACTCCAAATTACCCTGATTGTTCACCTTTGCTACACCCTTGAAAGTCAAACCCTGAAGAAGAGGTACTTAGCAGGTCAGTGACTTTGCGTCAGTATCTGTCTTCTGTATTTCCAAGTGCAGCAGCAATACTTGTAACAAGGACTGCCTAACTGCACACAGGTGTTATATAACTGGCCTGATAGTCTGTCTTAATATCCTAACCCAACATTTCAAAATATAAAACAAATGGAACATGTGAAGCAGTGCTCTTGTCTTTTTCGTCTTCCTGGCCTTAATTTACAAAGAGAAACAGAAATGTGTTCCTAAACCATGGCTGGAACAAACGTATGATTTTCTTGGTAATCACAAAATAATTAAAAAGTACACATTTGGGGAGTATGCACATACATATTTTGCTAAGTTTTGGTCTACCAAAGAAAATCTTCCCTATGGCAGTGGCGGCTTGTGAACTTAGAAAGTGGTGCGTGTAAAAAATGTTTTTATTTTAATTGAGCAGGAGAGTGAACAGAACGAGCAAGAAAGTATTCAGATGGGTTTAGGGGTGGTGTCTTCGGCCCATGAACATTTTGAAAGAGGTACCGGGGTCAAATGGAGCATTTTACAACACAAGTTTTTCAAACATTGACTAAATTATCTAGGAGAATTTAAGGGGGTGATATGAAATATTTCTCTACTAATGTGAGCTGCCAAACAAACGACCCAGAGGATTGGGATTTATTAATCAGCAGAACACGTTGAAAAAGCAGTTGACTTCCACCATAATATCACTTTAACAGTTCCTAAATAACTGTCTCTTTAAAGTCAGCTATGCAAGGTCACACACATAATTATTCAAAAAGTATATAGCATCATCTACAGTGAACAAATCAAAAGTTACACAAAGCTCACAAACGAACAACCATAGACAACAGTGCTAGTATTATATGCTCATAGATCAGTGCAACTGCAAATTACATGGAGCCCACAAGATCAGAGATCAGAGAGATAACACCAATCACATGCTCCGTCAGCATTAATGACAATATAATAAATGTTGTGTTAATGAAAGGTGTCCATCCAAGTGCGAAATAACAACCATAAAAATAAGAGTTCTGTAAAACTATAGAACCAAAATCTGAAAAAAGTGTCCCAAAAGCAGTATGAATTCTACCTCAAATATCAGCTTTAACTTTTTCAGAACTGCATTGCTTTTTTTGGCATTAGCAGGCCAAAGCCAAAGTACAGACATTTGACTATGAAGACATTCAGAATTCCCTTTTTAGTAAATAAAAATGTTTTCCCAAACTTTAGATTGTAATTTTCTCTATATTTTAGCCACTTATGGACAAGGTCTTCCTTTCTCTTTTGCTTTCACACTCATATGAATATATAACTTAGAAAACCACTAAAAACTAAGGGGCATATTATCAAGTAAGGGCGTTACATTATCGCCGCTTTTATCGGCAGGAAACTGCCGATAAAGCGGCGATAATGGGCTTGATAATATGCTCTATGAATTTCAATCGAAGCCCATGTTAGATGTCTTGACATCTAACATGGGCTTCAATTGAAATTCATAGAGCATATTATCAAGCCCATTATCGCCGCTTTATCGGCAGTTTCCTGCCGATAAAAGCGGCGATAATGTAACGCCCTTACTTGATAATATGCCCCTAAGAGCCCTATATATGACCCTGTATGTGTCGCTCCTGCACCTCGCAATGTGGTGGAAGAGCTACACAAACCTTAAGTCAGATTTTTTAAGCCATGGCTTCAAAGATCCGGTGCAATGCACACAGCACAAATCGCTGCTTTGCATTACTCTACCCTGGGAATGTATTCCATGGGCGTTTGACGCATTTCCAGATTTACCAGACCTTCTAAACTTGGAATGTGCCAAACAGATATGCCTCCCCAGGTGAGGTGTAACAAGGAGAAATATCTTTATTTCTCCTCTTGACTTCCTCTTTCTATTTGTGATGTATTCTGCAGTGCATATAGAAAGAGGACATTTACTGTCAGGCGTCCCTTCCTGCACAAAAACAATTCTGCCAAAAGGGCACCAGTGCAGAGGAAAAAGTCAGGACTGCTCTGTAAACCATAAATATGACACATTCCTGCCCTTTCCTAGTGATGCAGTACAGTGCTACTAAGTGATTATAATCAGTTACAGACCTGGGAGTGTCTTTTTCATCAAAATACATCCTGGAGCACACCATCTTACCTTCATAGAGAAGCCAAAAAATATTATTCCACGGAGAGACCTGTGGAAAATACTAACTCATAAGGTTGTCAACCTAAAATAAACAGCAGCAATTTAGTGGGCCGAACTACACTTTTTAGTCAAGTCCACTGACCTGGGTGCTTCTTTTTCAGGGAAACGTATCAAATTTTAAAGTGCGCTAAATGGACCATGAGTAGTGTTATGCATTGTTATATTTAAAATATAGACACCAAAAATTCAGAGCGGCTTGATTTTGCCTTGGTTCGAATGGAACAGTGAGTGTAGCATCTTCTCTTGCCTACCTTCTTAAACACGACATGCTCTTTGGGGTATTAGGAGCATTTGAAAAACTGACACATCTAGTTAATTTTAAGAATGCCAGCTAGAGACTTGTAAAATATCTGATAGTGTGCTAAGAGATACAGTTCTAAATCAACATGCAATCTTCAAATGTTAGGCTCTTGGGGGACTGGGACTTGTTAGAAAACAGACTCTATCCCTGACAAAACACTCAATGTTTACAACATTTATACGAACGGTGTGCATTTTATTTCTGTATCCAGAGCATGCTTAATAGCTTGGTGAATTTGAATGTGTCAGCTTAAATGGAAACACATTTCATTGCAGCTATCTCCGGTTTCTGCTAATACAGTTGAATGTGAAGTACAAGATACACAGACATTGAGGCTTTATGCCAGTCATGAACAGCTATGGCAAGGCATATTTCTTAACTAGTTCATAATACTACCAATTCAGAGTGTCAGTCTCAATTGAGTCTTGACACCAATCACCATCAATGGCAGAAAAATGCATTTTCAGAAAAACCTCAGATGCTTCTTCAATTATGTATACTGGTCTTTTCTAGTGTACACAGCCACCTAATGATGTACAGACATATAGACACTTTTGTTTGCCAATATACTCATAGCAGGGCTAATCATGTTAATTAATTCCCCAACTTAAAATGAGCCACAGGGCGTGTTTGCACACATGTCACCCATCCCCACCCCCTTCCTTCACCACTGTGCAAACGCACCCCCTCGCGAGTTGTAAGTTGGGGAATTAATTCCCCTCCAGTTCTAAGGGTCCCTGGGGGGGCAACTAGCCCACCAGGTACCTCCAGTATGCGCCTGGGAGCTGCGTTGCATAGAGGTGTTCAGAGGTCACGCCCCTTTTTACACCTCTCTGCAACGCAGCTCTGTGGCACTTAAAGAAGGTACCTAGTGGGCTAGTTGTACCCCAGGGACCCTTAGGATTCAAGGGGACTTAATCCCCCAACTTAAAACGCACCACGGGGCGCGTTTGCACAGTGGTGAGGAGAGGGAGAGAGGTCTGAGGTGACATGTGTGCAAACATGCCCTGTGGCACAATTTAAGTTGGGGAATTAATTCCTCTACAATCCTGAGGTCTGGTAGAACCTTTATTCTGCTGCCTACCTTCAATCGGTCTGAGGGGACCACAACGCAAGCTCTCGTTCTCCCGCTGCTCCTGTCGCATTTGCTGCCATCAACAACGGGCTGGGGGAGGACTACATTGCCGTGCATTCCCTCTGTGGCGCTCGGTCACCACGCAAGCAGGAAGCGCCAGGAGGCCCTTCATAAGCGGACGCAATCTCCCGCTGTTTGGGTCCCACTAGAACCTTTATTCTGCTGCCTACCTTCCATTGGTCTGAGGGTCCACAACACCAGCACTCATTCTCCCGCTGCTCCCGCCCCATTCGCTGCCATCAACACTGGGCTGGGGGAGGACTACATTGCCCAGCATTCCCTCTGTGGCACTCGGTCACCACGCAAGCAGGAAGCGACATGAGGCGCTTCATAAGCGGATGCGGTCTCCCGCTGGTTGGGTCCCACTAGAACCTTGGTTCTGCCGCCTACCTTCCATAGGTCTGAGGGGACCGCAACGCCAGCACTCGTTCTCCCGCAGTTCCTGCGGCATTTGCTGCCATCAACGCCGGGCTGGGGGAGGACTACATTGCCCTGCATTCCCTCTGTGGCGCTCTGCCACCACACAAGCAGGAAGCGCCAGGAGGTGCTTCATAAGCGGATGCCGCTCCCGCTGTTTGGGTCCCGCTAGAACCTTTATTCTGCCGCCTACCTTCCATTGGTCTGAGGGGACCACAACACCAGCACTCATTCTCCCGCTGCTCCCGCCCCATTCGCTGCCATCAACACTGGGCTGGGGGAGGACTACATTGCCCAGCATTCCCTCTGAGGCGCTCGATCACCACGCAAGCAGGAAGCGCCGGGAGGCGCTTCATAAGCGGACGCGGACTCCTCGGGCCGCGCCCGGGCGAAGCCCAGGCCAAGGGCGGGCCCGTCCTGCGCCCATCATCAACAGGAAGAGGCAGGGCAGGGCCACCCCCGCTGTGTTTGCGACATTGATGCATCAGTGGGTAAGACTTACATCAATTTTTTGTTCTCAGTCTCATCATCACAGCATCCAGCCACCTCCATTGGGAATATATTTGACATTAGAAAGCGCCATATTGTGAACTGTGGAGTACCAAGGAATTGTGGATTGTATTGTTATTCATATTAAACAGAAATCGGGCGCGTCGCATTAAGGAGGGGGTGATCTCAGGGTGGTTAGTATCACGTCTCAGTCCTGTGTCGCGTGGCCCCTTGTGTAGCTGATAATAGTCCAAAGGGGTAAAAACAAGTGTAGCTGGGATGTCTGATCGACAGTAAGCAGGAACATCAGTGACTGGAAGAGGCCTGGAAGGGCCACCCCTGGTGATATTGGGGCTGTGATATAACTGTCTGGAAAGATTGTTCCAACAATCTACTGTTTTTTTTTCCTCTAAAAGCTTTATATCCCTGTAGTGTTTCTTAGTTTTTCTTGTTTATTTCTCTTGTACTGTTGACCCATGGATGTTTACATAGATAAGGAATATGAATAAACGTAAAGGTGCAGCAGGCACCTTAGATGCCTTTTTAACCAGAGCAGAATCTCTGCTGACAGACGAAATCCAACTGAAAGACAGGCGGTTGTCACTTGATCCTACTCAATTTCCCATGTATAAAGACGCAAATATGCCATTAACACCTAGAATAATAGTCCAAAGTGGAACTGTGACACACGCCCTGCCAAATTTAATTCCTATATCCCCAAATTTAGCCCTAGATGATGATACCAGCCCCAGTATAGGAACCAGATCCCGAGCCTTAAAACAAATAGAAAAAGCCAAAGGGAAAGTTACTAGAACAAGGCAGAAATGTGCTATGGGTGGCTTAGACACCAAGAAAACAAGGGGTCCAAGGTTTAATGCCCAGCTAAACCACAGAGTAGAGGAACAAACTGTAGTATTGACAAAAACTTCTAGTACACAGACGGAAGCTGATGTTGATCTTACCCCTGAGATAGCAAAAGAAAGTCCTGAGGTTCATGAGCGTGTAATTAGCGTGTTACTGGAAACAGCTTTTAGATCTATGTTAATACAGATAAACGATCTACTAGACAAAAATGTGGCTTATTGGGTCAAAAGATTGATCAGCTGAACACCATTGTAGGTAACTTGAGAGATAAAATAGACAGTACTAACCTCGGTATCATAGAAAGGGGGGGTGTCAAGGCATTCGGAGGACCCTCAGCCCCAGAGCATTGTTGGAACGAGCAGTAGGACAAACAACACTTTTATGGCTAAACCAATGATTCAAAGAGACAGCAGAGAAAGAGGCATACGGGATAAAGCGCAGAATAGGGACGATATAACAAGGGGAACACACGCTATGGATCATAAACATGAAATTCCAAATCTATCCATAAAAAGATTAGGCCCTGATACAATAAAAGATTCACAAGACACAAGTTTGAATCCAAGTTCCGATATTCTTGGATTACCACCTGCCTCATGCCCCTATGTACTAATCTTAGCAGAGGTTCCGGCATTATAAAATGGACAGAGTGAATCCTGGATGACTCTGCGAAAAAAGACAGTCGATTGGCTGACAAGACATAAAAACTTTAGACCACGAAACATTAATGAAATTTTGATGGTCCACAGAGTAGGGTGAGCTGGTGACTCTCTTAAGGACCTAGATGGCGATTGCAATGGTCATTACTCATGCCAACAAATGCTTCTTTTGACTCAGTGAATAGCTTTTACAGGCCAAACACGACAAACACAGGAGTAAACTTTCAGTAAAAAATACGACTTACATCCTGGAATATAGCGGGATTAAACACGAACCTTAGAGACGCTGAATGTCTGGAATACACAGAGCAAAGTGATATTCTTCTCTTACAAGAGACTTGGGCTCTAGAAACTCCCCATAGGGTAGGGTTTAAGACCTTTAGTGTAAACGCTATTCCATCAACAAGAGGTAGGCCTTCAGGGGGTCTTATGATATGGATTAAAATAACCCTCAAAATTGAATCAACTGCACTGTACATACCATCCCATACCATCCCAGGATTTGGTTGGTGTAAAAATTAAAACACAGGATAAAAATGAATATATCTAATTAACATCTATAATAGGCCAAGCCCAGCTAGAATCTCTAATAATAGATCAACTTGATTCATCTTTGAACCTAATAGAGGCTGGGGCAATGGTAATTGTAGGGGGCGATTTCAATTGTAAGTTTGAACCTGTGGTAGGGTTTGACAATCTCTTCGAAGATGAAGATATAATGAATAATATTCCCACTCTAGAAAGTAGTCTGACAGTGCCCTGCAGCACAACAGTAACACAGATTATGAAACTAACAACAGGGCAAGGTCTTAGAGCTTGTAATGGCTGGTTAACTTTGGATAGACCAAACGCTCCAACCTTTTGTAGAGGTAATTATAGGAGTAGTATCGATTATATATGGGTATCTGTTGAGTTTTGGCCAAATGTATCAGATTTGAAAATAGACAATAGAACTGATAGTGATCATCGTCCCCTACACTTGTCATTAATACCTAACCTTTCCCTTGGTAACATTTTGGACAACAAGGAAACTATTACCTCCACTGACGCTAATATATTTATTAACAACCACCAAGCTCTAAAATGGCCATACATACTAGGAATCCTTGACACAGATTTATAACATATTTGCCAATACTGTTTCACTTCATTTAGATTTACCAGGAGTGGAATTTTCGATAATGGCTGTACATCAAGCTTTGCAGGACGCATTGGCACCAGTATTGAGTAGATTACAAAGGGAACATAGCGGAATAGGTATAAAAACAGGCGCTAACCCATGGTATAACAGGCAGTATCTTGAGTCAAAGGCTGATCTCATACTGTCAATAAAAGAGAACAACGTAACAGCTATAAGAGAGTAAAGAATTAAATATGAGCAGACCCTTGCCTATGCAAATAAAATCTGGGATGACAAGCACAATCAATCAGGTTTTTAGATTTTTATGTTTCTGCTGGAAATATACAAATATAAAAGGCCGCTTTCGACCTCGTACCCCGGAACTTACTTTGGGAATCATTGAAACATTAAGGTTTCCCTGCTGAACTACTCACGCAAATAATAAGATTGCATTAAGGCAATTTTGCAATTTTAAGATGGGGTCCGCGGGGTGAATTAACTGAGGCCATTCCAGTAAGAAGGGGTGCACGTCAGGGGTGTGTACTGGCACCCACCCTATTTTCAATATATGTCAATGATATTCCAAGTCATCTACTTGGGTGTACACAAGACTCGCCCAAGTTGGGTGGGGACTTGATGCCAGCTCTCTTATTTGCTGATGACACCATACTAATATCGCAAACCACTAACGGTCTACAATCTTTATTAGATTCTTTTACTATTTATTGCAAAAAAAGGGCCTTTAAATAAACTCCGGCAAAACAAAGCACATGGCAATAAATCCACACAAGTCCTTTAAAAAGAATTTAGCAGTTAGTGGCCAAAAATTTGAGTTTGTACATTATTTTAATTATTTAGGTATAACTTTGGACACAAAGTTGTCCTAGACGCAACAGTTATAAAAAAATAAGATTATCCAACTTCAAAACTTGTTACCAATAATAAATAAGGATGGGAGTAGTATATCGAAGGCGTTGACTCCTGGTCTGGAGGTCTTTAAATACAAAGTACAATCAGCTTCTCTTTACGGCGCTGAAATCTGGGAACCACACTGCAAGAGGAGTTTTGAATTAGGAGAAAATACATTTTTTAGAAGGTTATTAAGCTTGCCAGTGAGAACACCCTTAATTCCCATTTTCCTGGATTTAAACGTCAAACGAACGGACCACCATGCAATATCACGACGCTTATTATTTTGGGTACGGCTCTGGTCAACTCCTGAATTGACCAGTTACAAGGATGATCTACAGCAGATTTTAGAGATTGACAAGAGCAGGGGTACCCCATGGCTCAAACATGTTTTTTCTTGGTTTGAGAAACTGGGCCTGAGTAATTTTTGGGAAGCTCCGACACAGTTGACTATGTTTAGTAAACAATTGTTAAAATCCACTTTCTGGACCCATATTCAAATAATGTGTTAAATAGTACAGACAACGGTACATTAACAACGAGGTTTCTTCTTTTCAAGGAAGTAGCACATTTTGAATACTTTTTGGATGAAGTACGTCCACCATTAGCTAAAGCCTTGTACATGAAGTTCAGGTATTGTGTGTTACACATTAAAGCGAACACATCAAAAGGGGATGCAAACTGTGATAGAAATAGTAATGAATTTTGTATACTATGTCAAAATGCACCAAAGGAGAATCATTTGCACGTATTATTCTTTTGCCCAGCATAGAGCAAACAGAGGAATAAATGGATTAAACCCATTTGCCGTAATCTGAACATTAGAGTTTGCATAGAGGCAGGAAGAATATTAAAAAACAAACACATCCCCAAAAATTGTTTTTAGTGTCAGTAGGTTTTTATTTAATGTGAGTCTTATAAGAGCTAAAGTTGGATTAGGACTGTAATCACGTACTTGCACTTTATAGCCTTAACGCTAAAATTAAACTATGAATTTACTTTTGCATAGAAAAGTATTTGAGTTGGTATGACCATGTGGAAATAACATTGACATTTTATATAACCATGCACAAGACTAGAACAATACAAAATGACTTATGTGCACAGTTCATTAATTCTTAAAACTTCTATGTCTAGGTTTTAATGTATTTAGATATTTTAACAGCATTTTTTGGTATGGAAAATGTATTACTGATTCAGATTTTCAGCCCCTACCATGTTGAGGTGTTAGTAACTATATACGAAATTGTTCCACTTGTATTTTACAATTGTATATGTATACTTATTATGCATCTTTTATGGTTTTATTTTGAACCGAAATAAAGAATATGAAATGAAATTAAATGAGTGAAATGTCCAACTAACTATAACGCCCCTGAAACCTATGGTTTTTTCAGTGAATTTCTAAGGATTTTAAAATGATAATTTCTAACTATAACGTGACTAAAACCTATGTTTTTTTCAGTGAATATATATATTTTTTTTTTCACGGTAATAACCATAGGTTTCAGGGAGGCTATAGTTAGAAATTAGCATTTAAAAAACCTTAGAAATTCACTGAAAAAACCACAGGTGTCAGGGGCGTTATAGTTGGTTGGACATTTCACTCATACAAAACCAGAGAAATTCCGTAATTATAGTTAGTTCAGCTAACTATAACTCGTGCCCCTGCAATGCACTACTCATGACATCACATATTACATCACTCATGACATGGTCAGTGACATCCCTGCTGACATCGCTGATGACACCTCAAATGTCAAAGAGCGGCAAATCTGACAGTGGTGTCCCGAATTTCAAAGAACACAGAGCGGAGAGTCAAGATCGCCAGCATTGAAGAACCAGCAACCCTCTCTCTGTACCAACGCTTCCTTGCTACAGATTTTTATTACCTTCCAGGACATTCAAGAAAAGATGGCTAAGAAGGGGGGCCGCACCGCAAAAATTAAAAGCACTGTAAATACCATACAGGGAAATACTACCCTGACAGCCTTACGCCAAAGGAAACTAGAGACTACAGGGGCTAAGGGTAGATGCGGGGTTGATAAAAACGGAGGGAAAAAAGACGGAGGTGAAAGTCCTGAGAAAAGTCCCAGGGGGAGCAAAACCGCGAGATAATTCTCTGCAAAAAAAACACTGGGACGCATCACAAAGGAAAAGGACTGTGGTCAACCACTGATTACTAGTAGCTTCAGTGTTATGGCAACTACGAGGAGGAGGAAAGCAACCCCAAAATGGGGGTGGGTGTTTGGATGTAATTGTTGCTATGCCCGCTCCAAAGGTAGGCGAAACTACAGAGCACCCTACATCGGGCATATCCAACGCTTTAATGCTTAAAGCTCCTCCGCGCCCCGAGCCTCTCCCCTCCCCCACCCTGGCTATTACAAGTGGATCTGCACCTCACATTCAGTTAGTAAGCACTCCTTTGGACAATAACAGGGGCAATAATACCAATGCTCCCCCACGGGAAACTCCCACTATTATGGGGATAACCGCAGCATCACCTCTGGACCCTAACACCACCCAGCATGATTTCAAGCCAAGAACCCCAGATAATCAGCATCAATTCTATTCTCTCACAGAAGAGATTAATAGACAACAGAACCTAGTTGCTATTGCAAAGGCTTCTATCACAGATATCTTTACTGCTAAAGCCATAAAAAAAAGCTACAGCTAATAAAGAGTTGGTGTACGAGGTTAACGAACAGGTTGGCCACCAGCTAGCTGTCCGTATGAGACAACAGGCTTCAGCTAACCTGATTCGGGAGATAGTGGACCCAGTGAAAGGCCTAATTACTGACCCAGAATTGATTAGAGAGGCTTTTTGACAATTTTATAGTACTCTTTACACGGAGGAGGGGAAGGAAACACTGCAGAGATCCAAAATTATCTAGATAGTAGTGGTTTCGTTAAGTTTAGCGAAACAGATCAGATTATATTAGAAGAAAATCCTAACATAGAAGAAATCGTGACTATAAAAACTTACAGAGAGGAAAAGAAACAGGTCTAGATAGTTTACCATTCAAATTTTTTTTAGTTTTTTGGGACCAATTGAAAGGTATCTTACTTGATTTATTTACTCATATTTTCAAAGGAGGCCACCCCCCCCCCAAGTCATGGTCCAGCGCAAAGATAGTAATCTTTCCTAAAAAAAATAAACCGCCAGAACAGCTAGGCTCTTATCAGCCAATTACGCTCTTTACTGCAGATTCCAAAATCTTTTCAAAACGTCTAGCAAATTGAATCTCCCCTATCATTTACAAAGTTATAGCCAACTACCAGCATGGCTTTGTGCCTGGAAGATCTACGGTGAATCACATTCAAAGAGTGATAACCCTATTTGATCAATCGGAAGTTGCAGGAGACCCTATGGCAATGTTTGTGGTCTGCCATGTCCAGGGTGGGTATTCCTATGGGGTTTACTCAAGCAGTACAAAAACTATATATCAACCTCAGGGCTATGGTAATGGTGAGTGGTAGTCTTACAAAGGAATTGATTATAACTAGAGGAACCCGATAGGGATGCCCATGCTCCCCTCTACTCTTTGCACTGTATCTTGATCCTTTTATTCGCAGATTGGAAAGGAATAGTGAGATAGAGTCAATGTTGTCACAGGAACACACCACCAAAACCTTGGCTTACGCTGACGATATAGCAATTGTGACCACAAACCTGAAAACAGCTATGTCTGCTATTACCAGTGAGGCGATTACATTTGGAGGGATTTTGGGATACGCACTCAATCAGGGGAAGACTCAGATCGTTGTGAATAATGAAATAGAGATGAACGACCCTTTAGTGGTAAGTGAGGCGACGTGCCTGGGTATCTCCATCACATCTAAACTCAAGTGTTTAGTGGAATTAAATGTGAAACCAATGCTGGATTCCATGCAAAAGGATCTGCGGCGGTTAGATAACTTACATCTCTCTCTAATAGGTAGGGTTAATGCCTTGAAAATGTTTTTTTCCCCTAACATCCTCTATCTATTTAGAGCTATCTGTTTAGAATTCCCCGATCAATACTTTAAAACAATGGAACATACTTTTTCTAACTTCATTTGGGCCTACGCACAACCCCGGCATGCCTATACATTTCTGACCCTTACAAAAGAAAGAGGCGGACTTGCTCTCCCAAACCTTAAAGCTTATTATTGGGCTTCTGTACTGCTCTATAGTCAGGAACTGCTGCAAAATATAAGGGATGAGGGGTGCTCTGGGGATGTCCAGCCCTCTATATTTCAACTAATCATAGGAAATCAAAGCCTCAGCTATCTATGGCGACATCTTCACGACAGCTACCATAAGAAAGTGAAATTCAAGACGTTAAGTAGTGGATTTAAAACTTGGAAAGCGTTGAGGAAAATCCTGGGAATTGGGCGAGTCTCATACTACACACCTTTATGGGATAACCCCAACCTACCAGAGATCTTTAGAAGCAATTGTATAAAGAAATGGGAAGTGGCTGGAATTACACATTTTGGGAGCCTCTTCTCAATCGTGGGGATGTTATCTTTTGAAGAATTACGAGAAAAATTTCAGGTGGACAGTAGGGATTTTTTTAAATATCTCCAAATCCGAGATTATATTATACGAAGAGCGGCGGGAGGGTCTACGCCCGAGAAAATCACACTAGTAGGAACTCTAATCAATAGTAATAGAAACACCATTGGGGGGATATACCCCCTTGTGAATATGATGTTTCCAGATGATCTTGAGAAAACCACCCCGAAGTGGCAGGGGAAAATAGGGATATCTCTGGATGAATTCCACAAAATCTACTCAATCTCACAAACATGTCTCATGTCCATTAAACTGCAGGCGCAATTTAATGAAACGTGTTTCTTTTTATACTACACCCCTGATAAAATTGCCAAATGGGGGTCTGGTAAAGGGACATGCTGCCCTAGATGTCACCTATTCAAGGCTGATTGTGTACATATGTTCTCCTCATGTGACGGATTAATCCTGCTTAAACATGAGATCAAGAAATTCCTCTCTGCTGTATTAAAAAGATCTGTACGTTTGTCTGATGAAATAATCTTAGTAGGGGCCGTAGATTCCAGTCTTCCCGGATCGGAGACAGAATTTATTTATATTGCCATGGCTGTGTTAAGGATTTGCATAGCCTCGGCGTAGCTGGACCTGATTGCTCCTTTGTTTCAGCAATGGCTGGCGAGGTTATTAGCTACCTTTAATTTAGAAATTGCCATTTATAAAAGAAAGGGTAAGAAGAGAAGCAAATTGGGGTTGAGAATTTGGGCCCCATTAATGGATTGGTGTCAAGCCCAAAAATAGGACTGTATGAGCTATGATGAACATTTTCCTTTGGCATACATATAGGGTTTTGGTTAATCTGTAGAGTAAATATGTAAACTGCTTTTGAATTTGTTTATGTCAATGCCAAAATAATATTGCACTTTATGATTTATGATGAACATTTGTCTTTGGTATACACAGTTTTAGTTAATTAATTTGTATAGTAAATGCCTTAAATGCTGGGGAGTTGTTGATAATGTATAGAATTTATTGTATATCCACTTGTCTGACCTGGAGGGAGGGGGGGGGGTGTTTATCTAGACAAAATCAAATAAATATATATATTTTTTTAAATCAAATGACATCATCCAGTGACAGTGTGTTTCTGTAAAGATTATATATTTATATATATATATATATATCCTTCCACAAAAGTGCTCAGATTTAGAGTCGCACTCCGCTGAGAGGTAGGTTCACAAACCTCTTCATTTGAAAAACATGTAACTTCCCATCTCGTTGCTTCATCTCCCGACCTTACGCGTTTCGAAGCCCTTGTGCTTCTCATCAGAGGTCGGATTGGGAAAGAGTTAATTACTGCCACATCCCTGCTGCATGCCTTTATCAACTTTAATTGACCTCCCGTGTGCCCTTGAAGTCAAGTTTGTTTCTTTAATTATGAAATGCATGCTGGGATTTGTAGTTATTTTTGCTTTTTTTCTCCCCTTCAGTGGGTTTCTTTTCCTCCATGCTACATACGAGATCACTCTTTCAACCCTCCAGTGGGTCCCAGATGAGACTTTGCATCTTTGTAATTCTTTACCTTCAGCACCGATAACGAGGGGATATGGCCCCTCTACCAGACCTTCAACTGCTTTACAGGCGGTGCCTCGCTCCCACAACCGGAGCCGCCATGTGTCAGAACCGCAAAATCCGGTGCCAGTATTTGCGGAGTATATTAATTGAAAATGGGTCAGGAGTTCCCTGGTTGCAGTACTTGGACAGAACTGATCCGCTGTTGGAGACATAAGATGGCCGCCAAAGTAGAACTGGAGGTGGGCGGTCTAGTCTCTGAGCTCACAGCTGCATGAGCGCTTTCGAAACAATGCACTTCACAGAAGTTTCCCTCTTGGAAGGTCGTTTGAAGATAGCGCTCGGCTCCCTTAGAGTTCTTAGTCACGTAGATAGTTTATTCCTTATCCCTTGGTATCCGGAGAGCAGAAGAACAAGATTTACAGCGTAACTCGGCGCCTGAGCCTAGTGCGAGTTACATACCAGAGTTTGAAAAAACGGAGCTGTCAAAGAGTGAAGTACGAGTTTCGTCCGCTGAGAAGAGCAGGGGAGCACAGGTTTTGTCATTTGGGAGAACAGCGGAATACAAGCTAAGTGAAAGTAGTCACGGAGTTGAGAATTGAGTTGTGAATACTTACTGGATGTAGAGCAGCTGTTTATTCATATTAAGTGACTCTAGAGAAAGAGAAAGAGAGAAAAGATGAAGTAACTTTAGATTAATTAGAGACCACAGAATGCAAAATCAAATGCTAAATGTAAATATGTAAATACTCACCAGAACTGCAGTCGAGTTAATTCAGGAAGCCTGCAAGAGAAAAAGACAGTGTTAAGAAGAGATGACGCATTAAATAGACATCAGTTTAAAAGGAAGAGAGAATCACAGAAAACCAATAAAAGAAGTACTCCTCAGTTAGTGAAGTAAGTGCACTTACAATTTAATACAGTAAGGACTAGTTGGGATAAGGCAGACTTTAGAAACTGATGCTTGTTTTCTTCTACTAGTAACAACTAACTGGCGAGGAAGACAGAATATCACTAAAAGACAGAAGAGAAGCAAGGTCCAGGAGAATTAGGGTGGGTGAGATATACAGCAGAGTAATTCTAGAGTAGAGTAGAGGTGAAGATAGTTATGGTGTATTAATTTTCAGGTTCCACTGAAAGAACAGACGACGTCTGAAGACAGATGACAGAAGGAGCCGTTTCTGGACCAGTCTCTTCTTTGTTTATTATTTTATCCAATTCCCCCGTCCCCCAAGGTAATGATTTGGAGGTTCTGAGTAAAGACCTCCTAGCATTGCCAAGTGGGATTTGGGACCTAGCATCTCTGTTCCCGTGCAAGAACTGGTAAGCCATTTAAGTATAACAGCTTGAGTTCTGACAGAGTGAAGTGCCCATGTTGCCTTCGCACCTGAACAGAGATTGCGGAAGGAATTGATATGCAATCCCTAGGGAAAATTCTAGATGCAATACAAAAGGAACTGGGAGCAGTCAGAGAAGAAAATCGTAACCTTAGACAAGAGGTAGTCAGTGCTAGGAAGGAAACTGCAGAGTTAGCGCAAAGACTTAGGCCACCTAGTAGTCTTGAGAGGGAAGCGATGAATCCAGTATTAGAGGCTAACAATAGATCAACCACACAAGTAATTAATTCCCTATCCCCTGTCATTCCTTTAGCGGCTCCCGAAAGATTTAACGGAGATCCCCAGAAGGCGCAAATATTTCTTTCACAATGCTCTTTACACTTTATGTGCTGCCCTTCGATCTTCCCTGACGCGCAGTCCAAGGTAGCTTTCATACTCTCGTATCTAAGTGGAGACGCAGCTTCATGGTCCATGCCCTTCTTCTCCCGAGATGATCCTCTATTAAGAAACTTTGAAGAATTCAAACAAGAATTCCTTCGGATATTTGACAGGCGGAGGATATCCCAGGTGGTGGATAATGAACTACTCGACTTGCGACAAGGGAATCGAGATTTGATAGCATACCTGGCTCAGTTCAACAAGCTGGTGGTAGAGACTGACTGGCCGGAAAGCAAGAGAGCTGCAGTGTTTTATTGTGGGTTGAGAGACGAATTAAAAGATACATTGGTCCAAATTCCAAATCGACCCACGGAGATTTCGGCATTAATAGATCTAGTTCTGGAGATAGACTTCCGCCAGGGAGAAAGAAGAGGAGAAAATCAAAAAGACTTTGGAGCAATTACTCCAAGATTTGACAGAGCTCGATCTGATGGCACAAGAAGTTCTGAGACCCAACAAGGAACCAAACCAATGCAGATTGGGACAATAAGAGGGCCCCTATCTAAAGAAGAGAAGGACAAAAGAAGAGCTGGAAATTTGTGTATGTACTGTGGATCCGGGGGGCATTTCGTTAGAAACTGTCCGAAGAAACCCAGAAACACCTACAAGCCAAAGGAAAACTAACAGCACCACCTGTGGGGGGAGTTGAACAGGTGGGTGCGATTCAAGAGATAACTCCAAATGAACATCGAGTAGCGTACACACTGCAATCTGCGGCTCCACATTTGAATCTCTCCATGGAAGCGAGATTTAGGGAGACCATCCTGACAGAGGTATCAGTTATGATCGATTCAGGAGCCACAGGGAACTTTTGTGACTTAAGGTTTGCGGCTAAAGTGGGCATCCAAGCTATCAAGAAGATTAAGAGTGAGCCCGTCCGAGCGGTGGACGGAACCAACCTTTCGTCAGGACCAATTGTGAGTCACACAGAGGCAATTCAACTGATTTCTGGTGATGGGCATAAAGAAAGGATTCAGTTCAATCTAATGGATGCACCACAATTTCAATTAATTTTAGGTCTTCCGTGGCTTACTGAACACAATCCTACAATCGACTGGGGTTCCAGAACTATCGTGATGGACTCGAAATATTGTCATTAGAATTGTTTTGGTGCGGTGGAGAAACCCTGGGTGGGTAATCCGGCATTATCTCAGTGTTCCACTGGGCATTCCATGTGCCTAATAAATATATCGGAAGTTCCTGAAGAGTATGAAGAGTTCAAAGACGTGTTTAACGAAGTGGAGGCCGAACAGCTTCCTCCACATCGAGTGTATGACTGCAAGATAGATCTGGAACCGGGTTCAAACTTGCCATGCAGTCGTGTTTATGCGCTGACAGAAAAAGAAAACCATCACTTGAAGGAATATTTGGATAAATACCTTGCAAATGGATTTATTCGACCCTCCCAGCCCCCCGTCTCATCTCCATTATTTTTCGTGCCAAAGAAGGAGGGAGATTTACGGATGTGTATCGACTACAGGCAATCAACAAGATTACAAAAAAAATCGGTACCCCCTGCCATTAATCTCCGTGCTATTGGACCAAGTAAAGGGAGCCCAAATTTACACAAAATTAGACCTGAGGGGCGCCTATCATCTAGCTCGAATGCGCGAAGGAGATGAGTGGAAGACGGCGTTTCGGACTAGGTTTGGTCTTTTCGAATATCAGGTGATGCCTTATGGTTTGTGCAATGCCCCAGCTGCCTTTCAGCACTTCATCAATGACATCTTGAAGGAATTTATAGACCAGTGTGCAATTGTGTACATTGATGATATTTTAATATACTCATCTGATGTGACAAGGCACCACGAGCAATTAAAAGGGGTTTTGAGGAAATTACAAGAGAATAAATTGTTTGTGAAATTGGAAAAATGCGCTTTCGATGTTTCACAAGTGGAGTTCTTGGGTTTTGTCCTTTCGCCTTCCGGAATATTGATGGATCAGAGAAAGGTGGAAGCAGTGAAGAACTGGGAATCTCCTGCGAGTGTTAAAGAAGTCCAAAGCTTCATTGGATTTGCCAACTTCTACCGGAGATTTATTAGTGAATTCTCTAGGAAGATTCTTCCTCTTACCAAATTGCTGAGAAAAGGGATCAAGTTCGAATGGACAAAAGAGGCCGAGGAAGCCTTTCAATCTTTGAAGACGGACTTCACCACAGCACCAGTCCTGTTACATGCTGATCCTGCTGAACCCTTCTATGTTGAGACGGATGCATCCGATCAAGCTGTGGGTGGAGTATTATCTCAACGACACAAAACCACTGGTCAATTACATCACTCCAGAAAATTAACCTCGGCCGAGATTGATTACACCATCACGGAGAACGAGTTACTAGTTATTAAGGACGCCTTTAAGGAGTGGCGACATTACTTGATGGGGGCTCAGCATCAAACGATTGTGTTTACGGATCATCGTAATTTAAAATTCTTAAAAACTGCCAGAACCCTTACACCCAGGCAGTTGAGATGGTCTTTATATTTTGCAGACTACGACTTCGTGATCACGTATCGTCCTGGAGCCCAAAATGGGAAGGCAGATGCGTTGTCCAGAATAGGCACAGAAGCACAGAAGACCGTTACAGAGAATCAACCAATCATTCCGAGTGCAAGGATTATTGGAGCCACCACCTCGATCAGCCTAGAAAAAGATATCGCAGAAGTCATGAGCCCAGAAGCTATGCAGAATTGGGCAAAAGAAGATTCAAATGGAGTGATCATCCGGCAGTTGCCTTACCATCGAAATGCCTTGTATATTCCCACTACTGAATTGCAGCAGCAAATAATGCGTGAATGCCACGATGACAAACTAGCTGGTCATAAAGGAGAAGCCAAGACAGAGGAGCTGATTAAGAGACACTACTGGTGGCCAAAGATGACTTCAGATATCGAGAGGTATGTTAAGTCCTGTGAGATCTGCGCTCAGGGGAAGTCGGAACGGCAGGCTCCAAAGGGTCTTTTGCAGCCCTTACCCACCCCCCCTTACCCTTGGCATACAGTCACATTAGACCTCATTACAGACTTACCCAATAGTCAGGGGTTCGATACTATCCTAGTAGTGGTAGATGCCTTTTCCTAGATGGCCCATTTTACTGCTCTAAAGGGGGTTCCCTCTGCAAAACAGTTAGCCGCCCATTTCAGTTCCCAGATAGTAAGGATACATGGAATACCGAGAATTGTGATCTCAGACAGAGGTTCCCAGTTTGTGTCTCACTTCTGGAGGGCCTTTATGGAAGGATTAGGAACGGAAGTTAGATTTTCCACTAGTTATCATCCAGAAACTGATGGGCAGACCAAGAGGGTAAACCAAGAATTAGAACAGTATCTGCGACTATTCCTTTTAAAAGAGGAGGGAGATTGGTCGGATTATTTGTGGACGGCAGAATTTGCCCACAATAATGCGAAAAACAGCTCGACAGGTTACTCCCCCTTTTACCTAAATTATGGCAGGCATCCAAATGCAACTATTCAGCAAACTGATATCTCAGTTCCAGCAGTTAAAGAAGCAGTATCGCATTTACACCAAATACAGCTAAGGGCAGTAGACAATCTTACAATGGCTAAAGAAAAGTATAAAGGCTACGCTGATAGGAAAAGACGAGAAGGGCCTATACTGAATACAGGAGATCAAGTTTGGTTGAGCACTAAGAATTTAAGATTAAAGAGTAATCGGAAATTTCAGCCCCGATTCATTGGTCCCTATACGGAGGAAGAAAATTCAATCAGGTCACCTACCGAGTGAGATTACCACCTAAGTTAAAGATTCACCCAGTTTTCACGTTTCCTTGTTAAAGAAAGCTTCCACAGATCTTAGCACTCAATCACCCCCAAAACCGATTCAGTTAGAAACAGGAACTGATTTTGAGGTAAAAGAAATTTTGGACTCCAAAAGGTCCAGAGGGAAGTTGTACTACTTAATAGACTGGAAAGGTTATGGTCCGGAGGAGCGGTCTTGGGAACTGGAAGGGGATGTTCATGCTCCAAGATTAATTAAGTCCTTTCATCGACGATTCCCCACAAAACCGAGGAAGAAAGAAGCTACCTTGTTGGGGGGTACTGTCAGAACCGCAAAATCCGGTTCCAGCATTTGCGGAGTATATTCATTGAAAATGGGTCAGGAGTTCCCTGGTTGCAGTACTTGGACAGAACTGATCCGCTATTGGAGACATAAGATGGCCGCCAAAGTCGAACTGGAGGTGGGCGGTCTAGTCTCTGAGCTCACAGCTGCTTGAGAATTGAGGTGCTGCGTGAGCGCTTTTGAAACAACGCACTTCACAGAAGTTTCCCGCTTGGAAGGTCGTTTGAAGATAGCGCTCAGCTCCCTTAGAGTTCTTAGTCACGTAGATAGTTTATTCCTTATCCCTTGGTATCCGGGGAGCAGAAGAACAAGATTTACAGCGTAACTCGGCGCCTGAGCCTAGTGCGAGTTACATACCAGAGTTTGAAAAAACGGAGCTATCAAAGAGTGAAGTACGAGTTTCGTCAGCAGAGAAGAGCAGTGGAGCACATGTTTCGTCATTTGGGAGAACAGCGGAATACAATAATATTAAATAATAATAAAGAGGTTTATAGAGCGCCTGGTGACGCCATCTCGGCGTGTCCCCGCGCTGTGGAGATAGACGACTTACGTCAGCAGTGGTCGGCTCCTCTGCACCTGCAGTGTATTAAGGATTGTACAGATGGGTTTTTAAAAGTTTTCTGAATTTGACTTCAGATCCCTCCTGTCTGAGGCTAATCGGGAGTCTGTTCCAATTGGTAGCAGGTACCAGTCTGAAGGAGCGACCTCCTAATTTTGCTCTTTTTACGCGGGGAATCTTCAGTAAGCCCGTTCCTGCTGAGCGTAGCGCTCTGTTTGGCTCATAGATGTGAACCAGGTCTTTTAGATAGGATGGTGCTTAATACAACACTCTCTTTCTGACCGGAAGCCAGTGTAGCGCCGCAAGAGCAGGTTTAGAGGCTGCTCTTCTAGGGAGTCTCAGCACCAGGCGGGTGGCTGTATTTTGAAGGACTTGCAGACGCCCCATGCTTTTTTCTGTGGTGCCTAAGAGCAGGACATTTCCGTAATCCATACGGGAAGTTACCAGTGCTTGTATCATGGTGCGTCTGGCCTCTAGTGGGAGTAAATCTAAGGTGTGGCTGAGAGTTTTTAATATCCCAAAACACTTTCCCACTAGTCGGTGCACATGGCCCTCATAAGAAAGTTTGGGATCAACCCATATTCCCAGATTCTTAGCCTCTTTACAGGGACTGGGCGTGGGGCCCAGGTATGGTAGATACCCATCGGATCGCCCTGATGCCTTTATTCTCCAATGCTTGGAGATTGTATTGATGAACAACTTTTTTGAATACAACGGCAGATTTTATAAGCAAATCAAGGGCACATCAATGGGGGCTTCTTGTGCCCCCAGTGTGGCGAATACATTCATGGGAGAATGGGAAATTCAGAATATCTACAACGAATTGGCCCCCTTTTTTGAGAATATTTCTGTTTGGAAGCGTTTTATTGATGATATTTTTTTTATTTGGAGCGGATCGAATGAACTCTTACGAACTTTTTTACTTTGGCTCAACGCGAGTGATACTAATCTCAGGTTCACGATGAATTCCAGCACCTGTAAGGTAGATTTTCTGGATATTAGCATCGAGGGAACCAATGGATATTTGACTGTTAGCTTGTTTAGAAAAAACACAGCCAAAAATACCATTCTGGAGTATAATAGTTTCCATCCCAACTGTCAAAAGGATTCCGTACCTTTCGGCGAATTCCTCCGAATTCGCCGCAATTGTACTAATATCACGTCCTTCCATGTACATGGAGATGCACTTAAGGAAAGACTTCTTAAAAGGGGCTATCCGCATCGCCTTGTACGACATGCGTACAAGAGAGCGAAATATTATGACAGGTCTGCACTCCTCCGGGGTAACGCACGGGTCAAACAAGATCGGATCACGTGCGTGATCGATCACTCGACTTTGAACTTCAAAATCCGCAATATCATCAACAAGAATTGGAGAATCTTGAATACTGATGAGAATGACCCTCCACTTCCTCCCCCAATGCTTGCGTATAGGAGGAATAGAAATTTACGGGATATATTAGTCCATTCGAGACCCCCTGCCAAAAACTCTCAATTGAACAACCAGCGTTCTATGACAGGCTTACCCATGGTTGTGGGCAATCACAGATGTGGTTCATGCCACGCATGCGATTCAGCTATTGTGTCAGATACGCTTACATACAATGAAAAACAGATTAAATTGCGATTTCTGACTAATTGCCGAAGCAATAATATTGTGTATGCTATATTCTGTGATTGTGGCCTGGCCTATGTTGGGGAAACGGGTCGTGAGTTTCGCGTCCGTTTCAGCGAACATAAGTCTGCGATCAGGACGAAGAAGCAATCAGCTCCTCTAGTCCAACACTGTCTGGAGAAATCCCATTCAGAAAATGGGATCAAATGGTGTATCTTAGAAAAAGTGACACCTAAGCCAGGGCAAGCGAATGAAATCACACGTAAAAAACGTGAGACTTTCTGGATTTACCATTTGGACAGTGTAAAACGTGGATTAAATGAAGAATTATTATGGTATGTGACCAAGTGAATAGTTGTGTTTATCCTTGGGACACACTGGTACCAGTTCAGAGAGGGTGTCCCCACTTGGACTCTCTCAGGGCTGTCTTTACATTTCTGTTAATCGAGCCTGTAAGCACCCTTAGAAACACTTAGTATTATTCTCCATTAAGATTTTAATAAGCGTAGCCCATAGTTGTTATATTTTGGCCCCTTTGTTATTTATCTGTTTTTGATGGGAGAATTTCATTTTTATAAATGCTTTATTGCATTTATTCTCCCCTGCTCAGATTTAATAACCCAATCGCCTCTAATGTATTCGCGGAAATTATGCAATACCGACTATGTTCCATATTGTTTCTCTAAATTAATGGAATCCGCCGGGTAGTCCTACCTCTACCTCTTGTGTAGAGTCAGTGTGTGATGGAAAGTAACAGAGGTTGCGGTATAGTCCGTTTTTTGTGCTTGGTGTGAAGCTTAGAGTCCTTCCTTTATTACTCATAGGAGGACGGGTGTTACGTACATAGTCACATGTTTTACGATGTGACCATCAACCCACGAGATTTGCCTTAAAACGGGTGGAGCGAACGCCCCCAAAGAACTGTCCTTCGGGAGAGGCGGCGCGCGGTGCAGATAGACGGCCACACTGCCGGCTTTTTGAGGTAAGCGAGCCTTTGGTCCCTCGGGAGGTTAATAGATTAAGGGTATTTCTACCTTCTGGCAGACATATGTTTATTTTTCTCCATGCCGTTGTACCGATGCAGATGCCCATACCGCCTGAAATGTGAGTTAGGCTTTCCCTGCCTTTTCACACTGGTTGGTAAATCTCGGTGCTAAATATGCAAACGTTCAAGTCACCGACTGGCTGATATATGGTGCGAAGTTTTTTTATCTTCCCACACCAATACACTGCTACTGTACCTCATGTTGCATCCTCGTCCATATTATAGCATGGACGCGATTACTATTAATAGCTAGTATTGGTTTGTTACTTGTGCAGACCTTAGCTGTTTGGACTGCGGGGATCAATATGTTCTATTTTCACGTTACAGGGTCCACGACTGAGAAGCCGGTCTGACCTACATGTGGGACCATACGTTCACATTAAGTAAGCTTACGCCCTATTTGAGGTTGCTCTTGTTTCCCTCTCTACAAAGTTTTTAAAACTTTTGTTGTATAAATTATTAATTTAAACACTCTTTCGTTTTGGAAAACTGTCCTTTGCCAATTTTAGATCATGTCACGAATTACCACTGCTGACCGTTGATGCCTTAAGCCTCCCTCTGATTCTTGAACATCCGTGAGTGAATCACGAATTCGTGTTGCGCAAAAATCGTTGTCAACGCGATTCCTTGTATTTAAAAGGTACTTGTTTCCTTGTAAGCATTTCTAGTGGCATTAGACACGGACCTTAATTATTTAAGTAACTCGAACAGGTCTATTCTGAAAATGTTGAGTTCGGATTTAATATGAGAAATCCTTTTTCTGCAGCAATCTTTTGATAACACAGGACGCTCAGTCTCCTGACATTTACCGGAAACGTTTTGGCGACTCCAATTGTTTGGGGCGATTGGTAAGCATATGGGCCACGCCCTTGTTCTGATTATTAGCACTAGTCAAAAGGGCATAGGAAGAAGCTTTGAATGTTGTTACTTTTTACACTTTTTTGCAACTGGTTTTTGATAAACATGAAGAACTATCACATATTCTTGTGTCTTTTATTAACTGATAAATCCTTATTCTGTTATCAGCACCTACAGTAGTATATTATGTTAGTACCTTGGGCAGCATGATTTCTTTCGGCTGGCCCTGGCTACTTGATGCATAGATGCCCTGTCCCATTGTGGTCACGTCGTTGAGCCCCTGTTGTTTTGCAATGAAATGAATCAATCTTAATGTTTGGGTGGTGACAAATTGGTCATTTTTTATGTATATATCTTTTTCAGATCCCCTGGTACTTGAACAGTCACGATGAAAAAGGTCCTGATGAAGGCGGCTTTATGCTGCCGAAACGCGCGTAGACCTGCGTGGGCCTAAAGCTACTTCTGGGCTCCTATATGTTTTAGCACTGTCATCTTGCTAATAATTCAGTTCCTTTACCATCCTAGAGTGTGGTTTGAGTGTGGTATGATTGGTAACACGTGAGTATGTTGAGAGGTATGGTTGCTGCCAAGGGGTAATTTTAATCATTATTCTTTTTGTAGATAATTTTCAATGTATGTGTTCTTGAGTTTTCTTCATATGAATTAAGAATAATTTTCTGATAAATTTGGATTGATAACAGATGTGATGAATTAAAAAAGAAAAAAGATAATAAAAATTTATATGTTTTGAAATAATTCAGTATATTTTGTGTCCTTGCCACCCGCTTGTCACATTTATAGACAGAATTGCTTTGCTAAAGTAGAAGGCCACCGAAGGAACGTTTTCACACTGTGGCCACCAGTCCGCCGTCCAGCTCGAGTTGCTCCCTCCAATCACCATTACCTCCGTCTTAGAGCCGTTAAGCTTTAGACAGTGAGAGTTCATCCATCCTGCCAAGGCCTGCATGCAGGCCTTGAAGTTAGATGCCGCTGTAGAAGGAGCTTGGGAGAGGGAATTCAGCAGTTGGGTGTTGTCTGCGTAGGAGACTAACTCCAGTCCATACGCTAGCACCACTTCTGCCAAGGGGGCCATGTACAGATTGAACAGACTTGGGCTCAGGGCTGAGCCCTGAGGCACCCCTTGTTCTAACGCTATAGCTGCTGATTTAAAAGAGCCCCGTTGGACCTGAAAGCTACGGTCAGTGAGAAAAGCTTTCAGCCAACTTAGCGCGGACTCAGTAACACCTGCTTTGTTTAGACACTGTAGCAAGATTGGATGAGCTACAGCGTCAAACGTCGCACTGAGGTTCAACATTATCAGTGCCATGGTGTGTCCGGAATCCGCCCCTTGACGCAGGGTCTCTGTCGCTCTCAAAAGGGCCGTCTCCGTAGAGAAGCCCGATCGGAAGCCTGATTGGGAAGAGTGTAGAAGGTTGTGTGCCATTAGTTGAATATTGGCCACTTTCTCCGCCACTTTGGCCAGGTACGGTAGTAGTGAGATCGGTCTTAAGTTTTCGAGTACATCAAGACTAATATTGGATTTCTTTTTAATGGGCTGAACAACCGTTTTTTTCCAGTCAACCGGGAGTGTTCCGGAGGCAAATGAGACCTGAAGCACATGCCTAATATAAGGTTCCAGCACCATGATACCCTGACAGATGCTACTTAGTGTCTCTGGAGGGGGCACCGAAAAAACCCTTAAACAGTTCTCCACCTCGCTTGTCCCCGCCTTTTCCTTAAAGTCTCGTCCACATAACGTGTTGCCCGAGAAGGACACATAAATATCTTTAACCTTTCCTGCAAAGTAGTTGGCTATTCTATTACATTCTTCGACTGAGTCATTTACTGGTGTGTTGGTATTTACTACCACTGAGATCTCTTTAAAAATTTTAAACAGTTCTCTTGACGAATTTTCTGCTTCCTCAATGCGGTTTTTATAGTGCATGGCCTTAGTTCTACGTAATTGAGTTTGATATTTTCTCTGTGCTTCCTTGTATATAGTTTTAGTTAGAGGGCAAAAGTCTGTTCGCCATTTCCGCTCTAGTTTTTTGCATTCTGATTTAGCAGCCTGCAGCTCAGGAGTAAACCAAGGGGCAGTCTTTTTGCTTCTGCTTCCTATCTTCGATAAGCATATCGGGGCTGACGCGTCTAGGGCATTTAGAATACAATTCTCCAATTTTCTATTTGCGCTTTCACAGTCAGCGCCTCCCGGTGGACCCCCTTGTTCTAATAGTTGATTGAAGGTGTCTTGTGAGAAATGCTTCCATTTGCATCGTGGGTAACTATTTTTATTCCCTCTATGGGTATCTGTATCTGGACAGTGGATTTTAAATGAGATTAAAAAATGATCTGACCAGGGTACAGATAGTGGCGGATTCACCCTCACTCCGTTCCAACTGGCAAAAACGGGATCTAGTAAGTGGCCGTGTTTATGGGTAGGGACATTGTTTTATAATTCTATTTGTAAGGCCTTCAGTTCTTGCCTTATGTCTATCGCTTCCTTGGCTTGTTCGTCTTCGAGATGGATATTAAAGTCTCCTAATATCAGAAGTCTACTCTTCCTAATGGCTAAGTGAGTTACAGCCTCCACTAGGCTGGAATGGACGTTATTAAGCTTTCCTGGCGGTCTGTAGACGAGGATACCCGACACAGAGTGTTGGGGCCCACATTTAAGAGTAAAAAGGCCGGCCTCGCAGCTTTCAATTTGCAAGGGCGCTAGAGTGCATTCAAGCGGAGCCTTTATGGCGATGGCAATTCCTCCGCCCCTTCCCCCACTCCTATCTAATCTGGTGAGTGAATAGCCTGGCGGAATTGCTTCTATTATTTCCGGATCTGAATATTCCCCTAGCCATGTCTCCGTTAAGAAAGCACATCCATCTTCTCATCCAACAGGAGATCCCATATATGATTGCTGTGTTTACTTAGCGATCTGCAATTTAACAAGCCTCCTAGGACCCTCCCGTTATCTGTCTCAATAGCCGGTTCTCTTTGATTTTTAAATGGGCACATAGAGCAATTTCGAAGTGTTAGTACCTCCATTGTATGCCAGCCTGGTCCTGCGATAGAAGGACGTAAATCTAACAGTTCTTGTCTCCCATATTGTGTGGGGGTTGGCCTGGATTGCACAGGGGTTATGGTCCCGGGCCCCGTGCGGCCGCGGACGGGCGCAGACGGGCTTAACTTTGGCACAACTTCGGTGCGCCCACGGCGTGCCCGCTGCACGCGTCCGCTGCGCGGCCGCTGTCCCATGCACATTTATGGGGAAGGGGAGGGGCAGCTAGAGCGCTGACCTGACAACAATGAGCCCGGAAGTGCTGGGCTCCTCCTCACCCTCCGCAACAAACGCCCAGAATGGACGCGGCGGACCGGGAGTACAGTAAGTGAGTGCCCCCCGAACTATTAATCAGTCCAAAGTAAAGTGCACGCAGTTTTAAAATCAGTTACAAGATACACAGTGATTTAAAAAAATAGCTGGATAATCACTATTACGTTAAAACGCTCTTTCTCAGCGCCCACAGTGCAGTACTTGCATCACACAGCGCAAAGCAGATAGAGCCACCACTGCCACCGGCTTCCTCTTCTCCACGTCGCGACTGCGTTCCTTCCCACTTTTTATCAGGATCGTGAACAGGCAGCTAGAGCGCTAACCTGACAACAATGAGCCCGGAAGTGCTGGGCTCCTCCTCACCCTCCGCAACAAACGCCCAGAATGGACGCGGCGGACCGGGGCGGGAGAACAGTAAGTGAGTGCCCCCCGAGCTATTAATCAGCCCAAAGTAAAGTGCACACAGTTTTAAAATCAGTTACAAGATACACAGTGATTTTAATAAATAGCTGGATAATCGCTATTACGTTAAAACGCTCTTTCTCAGCGCCCACAGTGCAGTACTTGCATCACACAGCGCAAAGCAGATAGAGTCAGCCACTGCCACCGGCTTCCTCTTCTCCACGTCGTGACTGCGTTCCTTCCCACTTTTTATCAGGATCGTGAACAGCGCAGCTAGAGGGCTGACCTGACAACAATGAGCCCGGAAGTGCTGGGCTCCTCCTCACCCTCCGCAACAAATGCCCAGAATGGACGCGACGGACCGGGGCGGACCGGGGCGGGAGAACAGTAAGTGAGTGCCCCCCAAGCTATTATTCAGCCCAAAGTAAAGTGCACGCAGTTTTAAAATCAGTTACAAGATACACAGTGATTTTAAAAAATAGCTGGATAATCGCTATTACGTCAATACGCTCTTTCTCAGCGCCCACAGTGCAGTACTTGCATCACACAGCGCAAAGCAGATAGAGTCAGCCACTGCCACCAGCTTCCTCTTCTCCACGTCGCGACTGCGTTCCTTCCCACTTTTTATCAGGATCGTGAACAGCGCAGCTAGAGCGCTGACCTGACAACAATGAGCCCGGAAGTGCTGGGATCCTCCTCACCCTCCGCAACAAACGCCCAGAATGGACGCGGCAGACCAGGGCGGGAGAACAGTAGGTGAGTGCCCCCCGAGCTATTAATCAGCCCAAAGTAAAGTGCACGCAGTTTTAAAATCAGTTACAAGATACACAGTGATTTTAAAAAATAGCTGGATAATCGCTATTACGTTAAAACGCTCTTTCTCAGCGCCCACAGTGCAGTACTGGCATCACACAGCGCAAAGCAGATAGAGTCAGCCACTGCCACCGGCTTCCTCTTCTCCACCACAAGCTAAGTGAAAGTAGTCACGGAGTTAAGAATTGAGTTGTGAATACTTCCTGGATGTAGAGCAGCTGTTTATTCATATTAAGTGACTCTAGAGAAAGAGAAAGAGAGAAAAGACGAAGTAACTTTAGATTAATTAGAGACCACAGAATGCAAAATCAAATGCTAAATGTAAATATGTAAATACTCACCAGAACTGCAGTCGAGTTAATTCAGGAAGCCTGCAAGAGAAAAAGACAGTGTTAAGAAGAGATGACGCATTAAATAGACAGCAGTTTAAAAGGAAGAGAGAATCACAGAAAACCAATAAAAGAAGTACTCCTCAGTTAGTGAAGTAAGTGCACTTACAATTTAATACAGTAAGGACTAGTTGGGATAAGGCAGACTTTAGAAACTGATGCTTGTTTTCTTCTACTAGTAACAACTAACTGGCGAGGAAGACAGAATATCACTAAAAGACAGAAGAGAAGCAAGGTCCAGGAGAATTAGGGTGGGTGAGATATACAGCAGAGTAATTCTAGAGTAGAGTAGAGGTGAAGATAGTAATGGTGTATTAATTTTCAGGTTCCACTGAAAGAACAGACGACGTCTGAAGACAGCTGACAGAAGGAGCCGTTTCTGGACCAGTCTCTTCTTTGTTTATTATTTTATCCAATTCCCCCGTCCCCCAAGGTAATGATTTGGAGGTTCTGAGTAAAGACCTCCTAGCATTGCCAAGTGGGATTTGGGACCTAGCATCTCTGTTCCCGTGCAAGAACTGGTAAGCCATTTAAGTATAACAGCTTGAGTTCTGACACCGTGCTGTTATGCTTCCACAAAAGTGCTCAGATTTAGAGTCGCACTCCGCTGACAGGTAGGTTCACAAACCTCTTTATTTGAAAAAACATGTAATTTCCCATCTCGTTCCTTAATCTCCCGACCTTACGCGTTTCGAAGCCCAATATATATATTAATTACCTACTGGCGGTTGCCAGTAGGTACTTATAGTTAGGACCTAGTTACCATAGGAAAATGGAAACATTTCATTCCTAATAACTTTGGCGCCGATTGACGAATCTTCGCGAAATTATCAAAACTAATTCTTTGTTGATATCAGCTCCTATGTTGAAAGTTTGGGGGTGTTTCGTCATGGGGTGGAAGAAAAAAGGGGGGTCCCAAAACGTGTTTTCTCCATGTTAATTTCTATAGGAAACTTTAGACATGGCTACAGGTCGAATGGGTGAACGAAATTTCCCCAAATTTGGCAGGGAGAACGGTCTTGGTCGGGAAAGCAGGCTTTTGTTTATTTAGTGTAAATCCGTTCGCCAGTTTTTGAGAAATATCGAAATTTACAGATTTCGATATTTGGGAATTTTGCCATCTAATTGGTTGAGGTGTTACAAGCACGAGCTTGCTGCTGATTGGCTGTGAGCAGTGCGAGCGGTTGCAACTAGGAAGTGTTGGCTGCCATTTTGTGATTCTGTTGAAGTGAGTTAGGGGGAAAAAGGGCAAAAAAAGTGGGAAATAGGAAAGTAGGAGCACTGTAACCTATGTGGGGTGTTTAGGGTGTGCTGTAGAGGGGGTGCAAAGTGAAGTATTACCCCCTACCGGTGTGAAAGTGGTGGGCTACGGAAATTAAGTGAGATATTGCCTAGAGTCTGATGCTGCTAATGTGAGCTGGTGCTGGACTCGGGGATTAAAGTGTGGGCCCAAATTTTTGTCTTATGCTGTGAAGTCATGTGCCGTCTGTGCTACATTACACTTGTGGAAGTAGTGTCAGCATGTGTTTATAACTACTAGGACAAACTACTGACCCGTACTGGTCTGAAAGTTGAGGGGTACGGAAAATATGTGAGGTATTGTCTAGAGTCTCATGCTGCTAAGCTGAGCTGCTGCTGGACTCAGGGATGAAAGCGTGAGTCCAAACTGTGTGTCATATGCTGTGAAGTCATGTGCTCTGGCTGCTGTGCCACATCTGTCCAAGTATTGTAAGCATGTAGTTATAGCTACTCGGAGGAACTTTTATTTTGAACATTGTAACTTGTGTATGGTGCTTAGGTGGTGTTATACAGGGAGTGTGAATGTACAGTTGTGCATATCAAATTAATTTGGTATTTGTAAAGTGCAAACTACTCATTCCTATGGGTGTGATGGCGCTGGGGGCTTAAGCTGACCTGCTAAAGGAGTCGGGGTAAAGTTGCTGAACTACTGACCCCTACCGGTCTGAGAGTGCTGGGTACAGAAATTAAGTGAGGTATTGCCTAGAGTGTCATGCTGGTAAATTGAGCTGCTGCTGGACTCGGGGATGAAACCGTGAGCCAAAGCTGTTTGTCCTACGCTGTGAAGTCATGGGCTCTGGGCACTGTTCCAAACCTGTCCAACTTGTATATGGTTCTTAGGTGGTGTTGTATAGAGAGTGCGAAGGTAAATCCATACGGTATTTGTAAAGTGTAAACTACTCACTCTTATGGGTGAGTAGAGCCAGTGCTCAAAGCGAGAGTTTCTGTGCTGCAAAGTGAGATGGTGTGGCTGCTGCGCCACAGCTGTGTGGAGAATACATTTTAGCGAGGGTCTGGGTTGCCGTTACCTGGCCCTAAAATAGCGGGCTTAAGTTGTCAGTTATATGGTGGCTCTAAAAAGAGCCCTTGTGTTCATTAGTTGGAGCTACATATAAGTGCAGATGCACAGCTTCAAGTTATTCAGGAAAACTCGATTTCCCTAATCTGTGAAGTGTACTCCATATCAAACTGTATGTTGTTGTTGTAGGTGGGCCCCATTTTGTCGTCTCTGAAGTATGCAGACACAGCTTTGTTGACTTTCTTCCTAGATTTTTCAATCTGAGGTCAAAATTGTTCCGACCGTTTCCACTTCTTTCTTTGGCATATATTGGAATATACAAAGACAGTTTGAGGCAAACGTAACATCTGTTGTCCAAAGGTAACCTTCATAAGCATTTCCAAACCTACCCCAGTCAATGCGCCTAGGTCGTTTCCACCACAGTGCACAATCATGAGGTCAGGGTGTTGGAGATGCAAACAGGTTTTAACAAAAGGTAACAATTGGTGCCACTTCAATCCTCTCTGTGGAAACCATGTAATGACCACATTTTATAAACCTAGGTCTGAGTCAATTCGTCCCTGTTCTGCATACCTCTTGCATCAGAAAACATGGCTATGTCCAACGATCCACACTAGCATTTTGAAGGTTTGGCTGAAAGGTATGGAAAGATGTCTGTTGCTTATGCAGTACTTTCGTAGAATAAGAGATATGTTTAAAGATGGGGAACTAGTTTTTTCTCACATACAAAACGATACCTGATTGGGAGATGAAAAGCATTGTTTTTTAAAAGTAGGGTGCACATTCGTTTTGTGGAAAAGCATGTTTGTGATTGGTTAAGAAAAAGTAGTTTGAACTTGGAGTACATATTATAGGATAACATTTGCTCAACTCAACCACACCTGCTACTTGCATTTGGAAGGCACTGTTCCAACTTCAAACAATCATGAACTTTTAACCTGCACCTGCCGTTGAATGTTCGAGAAAATGTTGCAAAAAAATAGTGTTAGGTTTTAAAAAATTGATGAGTTTTTAACCTGCACATGTTGTAAAATGTTCTAGAAAGTATGTTGATAGAATATGTGTGGTATCCTCATGTGGGCTCGTGTCTGCTGCTCGCTCCTGGAACTCGGAACGCTCTGTGTAGTAGATTCCGAATCTCCAGTGCGACGGTTGGCGTAGGCTCCTATAGATGTATTCTTGTCTTCCTGAATAAACAAGTAGTATTTATTCACTCACCTGCTTACCTCGTTTCCTTCACGTTGGGATTCTTCACTGGCGACGATGGCGAAACACACCCACGCGAATTGGGAGCCTGCAGCCCTGGTATGACCAGATCAAGATTACCGTTGTGAGAATCTCCGTCTGGATCTTTCCTGAGAGTTGATCGAGCGTTCTGCTGATGTTTGCTGCCTTAATCCGTGAAAATCCCGCTTTTATAACACTAGCGGTGAGACTTTTCTCTAATTTCGTTCTCTTTTGTCAATGCGCATTCAATCATCGGCAGCGCGAGTTAACGCATGCGCTCAGCCTCGCGCTTAGAGTTCTCATCAACGCGCGTGTCTACTAGACTGACAACGCATGCGCAACAGAGAGTTCCCTCATTGTGTGAAACAAAGCGTCGCTTAGCAACCTTGCTTTTATGACGCATTGGCAACCATACAAGAGTTTCCCGGCTGATTTCTTCTATTTGGAATGCAATTACATCATAATGATCTGCCTATTCTCATTTCAGTGTTAAAACAATGGCATTTTCAAGGTTAAGACTTTACATTTAGACTACATTTCTCTATGACATCACAATATTAATCCTGCCTGCCAATTTTTTCTATTGATTCTTGAGTGACGGGACAATTAACCAAATCATACTGCGTCAAAGTCATTGTTATTATTACTATCTTCATTATATCAACATGGAAAGCTTCAATGCTCCTCCCCCATTCTTAGCAAGTCCAGGCGAACCGCTTTTGGAGTGGAAGCAATGGCGTGAAGGTTTTGAGGCATATCTTGAAGCTATAGGGGGTGAGAATTATACAGACAAACGTAAACTTGCCATTCTCAAACACTCCCTTGGCGCGGAAGGCAGGCAAGTTCTATCTCATCTGCCTCCTCTAACTGTAGAGAATTCGTCTGAGGAAGAGACTGATGTTTACGAAAATGCCATTATGCAGCTCGACAAACTATACATCAAAAAAGTTAATGAAGTTGTAGCACGTCATAAATTTTTGAGTAGGCAGCAATTACCTATTGAACCTAATGATTCCTTTGTGAAAGATTTAAGAATTTTAGCAGCCAAATGCAATTACCAAGAGTTTCACGATCAGATGGTAAGAGACCAATTAGTACATAATGTAGCAAATGTAAAACTACAAGAAAAGTTACTTGATGCGAAAGACTTATCTCTCTCTAAGGCTCTTGACATTGCACATCGTTTTGAGGATATGAAGTTAGGCATGAAGGAATTATCTGAACAAAAAATTCAAAAGAATCTCCAGTGGAAAATCCTACAACTTCTGAGGTTCAAGTTGTCAAGAAGAAACATGTGGAAAATTCTTCGAGCAAACCATTGTTTTCCGCATCCATGAATTCAAGTTTCAGAAAAGAAGTTGTTTGTTTTAAGTGCGGCTTTCCGGGCCATGTTGCAACTGATAAAAGATGTCCTGCAATTGGATAATTCTGCAATTATTGCAGATCTAAAGGCCACTTTTCGAGGATGTGCAAAAGTCGCAACAGACCTAGAATTCCTCTGATCCCAGACGTACCAAATATTCAGATGTTCAAGTAGTATATAGTGATAATGAAGACTATGAGGACCTTCCAGCTGTGTATGAAATTGGAGAGGAAAAAAAAGATGCACCTTTCTGTATGCTACAGATTGGTTCTAAATTTATAAAAGTCATGGCAGATTCTGGTGCAAGACACACTTTAATAGGTGACAAAGTTATGAAAGAATTTCCAGATGAATCTTTGTTACCTTCTGACATAAGGTTACTTGGTTACAGTAAAAAACCAATAGAAGTACTTGGGTATTTTTCCTCTACCTTATCTTTTAAAGGTAAATCCATTATATCTAAAGTTTATGTGGCTAAGGAGGGTTCATGCTTATTGGGTTGGCCACAGCAGAGAGATTTGATGATTAAGCTTAATCCTAATCATCCAGAACAAGTTTTGGGTTATTCTGATTTTGTTAACTCTGTTGATGTATCCTCTGTTAACAAGTGGGAAATGCTTTTTCCTCAAGTTTTTTCTTCCAATTTAGGTTTGCTAAAAAAATTTAAACACAAGATCATTTTGAAACATAATGCTGTACCTAAAGTACATAAAGTGCGCAACATTCCGCTGTCTTTGAGAGAGTCTGTTAAAAAGGAACTTTAAAGACTGTGTGAACTTGATGTAATCGAAGAAATTGAATCTTCCGAATGGCTTTCGCCTGTTGTTGTAGCACACAAACCAAATGGAAAGATTCATTTATGTGTTGATATGCGTGACCTAAATTCTAATGTTTGGGTTGACAGGCATCCACTTCCAAACATTGGCGAGATGTTCTCAAAACTCAAAAATGCTGCAGTCTTCACTACGTTGGATTTATCTAACGCATATCATCAAATTGCCCTCCATGACGATAGTAAGCATCTTACATCTTTTAAACTACTGAAGGAGCATATAGGTACAAGAGGATGCCCTTCGGTTTAGTGTCTGCTTCCTCCGTATTCCAGCGTGTTATGCATAACCTGTTCAAAAATGTGTCTAATGTCCTTTATTTCCAGGACGACATTTTGGTTTTCGGTAAGGATGATCGTGAGCATTCTGAAGTTCTATTTAAAGTTTTATCTATTTTGCAAGACAATGGTCTTACCCTCACCAAGGAAAAATGTAAATTTGGCAGGGATTCTGTGGATTATTTGGGGCATTCCATTAGTAAGAAAGGCATATCTCCTAAGTTGAGTTTGGTTAAAGCTATTGAAAATGCACCTGAACCTAGTAACAAAGATCAGCTCAGGTCCTTTTTGGGACTAGCCGAATATTATGCCAAATTCATCCCTTCTTTTGCTGACAAAACTTCTCATTTAAGGAATCTGATGAAAAATCAACAACAATTTGTTTGGGATGCAAATTGTAAAGATCAATTTAGTTTTGTTAAAAAGTGCATTATTTCTGCCCCTGCTTTATCTCCTTTTGACACCAATTGTAAGTCAATCATTGTCACCGATGCAAGCAATGTGGGCATTGGTGCGGTACTGATGCAAAAGCAAAAAATTGGTCTTGTTACCATTGCTTTCGCATCAAGACCGTTGCGTGGTGCTGAGATAAAATGTTCAACTTTAGAAAAGGAAACCTTGGCCTGTTGGTGGGGTATTGAATATTTTCGCAAATATGTATATGGTACCAATTTTGTTGTGAGAACTGATCACCGTCCCCTCGTGGATCTTTTCACGACCAAAGGCTGTGGTAAAGCTACCTCCAGAATTGCAAGATGGCAATATAAGTTACAAGACTTTCATTTTTTTGTTGAATATATTCCTGGTGCGAAGGCTGTTTTAGCTGACTTTCTTTCAAGATTGCCTATTGAAGATGATGATTTGGTTGCTCCTGAGGATGATCCTGATAAAGTTGTATCGATCTGTGAGGTGTCCAATGGGTGTATTAAAGAAGACGAATGGAGGGTTGCATGTAGTGATGATCTTGATTATACGAACGTTGTGTCTTTTGTTAAGAATGGATGGCCTGTCAAAACGAATTTGTCACAGGGGGTTTTGCCTTATGTCCATGTTGCGCAAGAATTGTCTGTTCAATGTGATATTTTGTTGAGGGGTCTACTTTTGGTAGTTCCACAAGCTCTTAGAGAAACGGTTTTGGATATGGCTCATGAAGGCCACCCAGGCATGTCCAGCATGAAGAGAAGAATAAGATGTGAATTTTGGTGGCCTGGTGTCGACAGATTTATTGAAAGAAAGGTTAGATCTTGTGTAGAATGTTCTGTCAGTGACAAGTCTCAGAAAGTTGTGAAATATCAACGTGATTCTGTTACTAGACCTTCTAAACCCTGGGAGTGTGTCTCACTTGATATTGCTGGTCCAATGAGTTTTGGTCAAAGTCCAATCTATGCTATTGTTTTAGTTGATCAATTTTCTCATTGGCCCGAGGTGATATTTGTTCCAAATGTTTCTGCTAGAGTCATCATTGAATTTTTAAATTCTATCTTTGAAAAAGAAGGTTTCCCAGTTTCTATCTTATCTGATAACGGTACGCAGTTTACCTCTGTTGAGATGAAGTTATTTTGTAGCAACCACAGGATAATTCACAAACGTTCATCAGTGTATTATCCCCAAGGTAATGGCATGGTGGAAAGGTGGATCAGAGTTCTTAAGGAAGGTTTACAACTGGCTGTGTGTAATGGTGAAAATTGTTATGATGCTGTTAAGAAACTTTTATGGAGTTATAGAAATACTTCTCGATTTGAGGGTGATTTGTCTCCTTTCGAAAAAATGCGTGGGAAGAAGGGTGTTTGTAATATGAGCCAACTGTGGATGAGGGATCTTATTAATGGCAAATGTAAGAAACCTGATTCTAGTTTAGTCAGTGCTGCTGTTAGTAGCCCGTGTAGTGTTGGTGATTGGGTACGTGTGAGGAAGTCTGGTTTCATTAGATCTGGTGAGTCACATTTTTCTGATCCTATGCTTGTAGTTAGAGTGGGTAAACAGGTGGTAGAGTTGACAGATGGAAATGTTTGGAGTCTTTCCAAGATTGTTAAGGTTCCTAGGTTGGGTGGTGGATCGCCACCAATTGCTGGTCTTCCTAATAATAAGGTTGGAGGTGCACCCGTTCTTCATGGTGGGCGGTTTTCCTCTTCTGTGCCTGTGCGCATTGCTGCTCCTGTTCCCCTTGCCAAAAGGTCAAACCCTCGGTTAAGGAAGTCTCCCTCATGGTTCAAAGACTTCAAGGTGGGAAAATAATTTGTCCTGCCATTATGTAAAGTTTAATACATTCTTTGCTGTTTCTGCTTTATTTATGTATTGGTTGGAATGGTTCATATGATGTATCTTTATTTGTTTGTTTCTTTCCAATTTCTTTTATGTTTGTTCTTTTCAAGGAAGGAGGATGTGTGGTATCCTCGTGTGGGCTCGTGTCTGCTTCTCGCTCCTGGAACTCGGAACGCTCTGTGTAGTAGATTCCGAGTCTCCAGTGCGACGGTTGGCGTAGGCTCCTATAGATGTATTCTTGTCTTCCTGAATAAACAAGTAGTATTTATTCACTCACCTGCCTACCTCGCTTCCTTCACGTTGGGATTCTTCAATATGTTGCACTGCTGACTTCGATGTGTCGTTGAATATGAAAAAAACTGTTTATATGGAAAATTAAAAAGAAACTAATAGAGAAACGTTTTGAAACATAAAAGAATCAAGGAAGTATTCTAATTTGTTTGTTACTTGTATTTATGTGTAGAGGAACAACATTTTAGAAATAACAGCACCAGAAAGAGGAAGATGCATGGAGTGGGTGGACGGGGGGAGATGGGCATAATGGCACACTTGTACAATGAAGTACAGCACAAGTATAGACAAAGAATGGCCAAAATGAAACACACCAACAAGGAGCATAAGTCACACAACCTGGCAACATCACACCACTGAACGAGCACAGAAGTGAAAACCACACTGCATTCATGGAGGATGTGTATAAAGGTCGGTCGTGGGTGTTGTGGGATGTCTGCAACCGTAGTCATCATGGATGAGATGCCCAGCCCCTGGCACATGGGCGAGCTCACTGTGTGTTACGTTGCCAAACTGCTGCTCCTCCATCCCGCAAGCCCCCCACACTTTTGTTGCGGTGCGCTGTTGGATCCTGTGCACTTGTACGGCACAGGATTGTAATGTCTATTCCGGCATGTCCTGCGCCATTCGTACTACACCTTGAGAGTGCTGTTTGGTGATGGTGTATCCCACTTTACAATATCGACTGCTGCGGCCCTTGTGGCAGGCCACACTAGAACACAAAGACACACTTACTGCACTTCTTGCACACGGACATGTCCGAGACACCCCATTTCCCCTGCCGGATAGGAACACCCCTGCAGTGACCTGTGTACGGCGGACCAGCACATGTGTGTTGTGCTTGCAGGAGGATGCGTGCGTAGCTACATGTCCAGGGTCACTGCGAATGCTGAGGTGACATGGTAACGTCTGCTGAAGACAGCACACTATGATGTTGCAGGGTCCGTGCCTATCGTGCTAACACAATGAGCACACGGACACACTTGCTCAGATGTAGGTTTGGGGGGCATTGGCAGTCCTGGGGTTGTTGCGATGAGTCTTGTGGCCCTCATGGGTATTCCTGTATCGTGATAATTGACTCTATGGCATGTGTGGGTGTTCCAGTGTGGCTCTTGGTTGTGTTTACTTTCATGCTACAGGTAGTCGTCCTGCTTACCACCAGCAGAGAGCAGGTGTAAAATTCCTGGTGGTAACATGGGTTATCGCCAGAATTAATTTCTCATTGCAGTTGTGAAAGTTGTGATGTCATTTTTTCGTGTGCAGAACACTAAAGAACTGGGCAGTGTATCCCGTCAAGATGCAGCACCTGACACACTATTCATAATCAATATGAATACCATGAGATTTCTTCATTGATTTTATGTGTCCACTGTAAGTGGAGGCACTACTATAATGCAAATAAATACAGGATTTTAGTATTTTGAATATATCGCAAAGGTGCAACTTGTGTCTTTTTGCACGGGATGGCTATTCTGCATTTCATTATCACCACTTTATTGCAACTAAACTTTAGATAAATCTAACACAGTATTCAGAAGTTGGTGCAAACTGCAGAGATCACCAGTATTCCAGTAATAAGTGCTCCAAAATTTAACACCATGGTGGATACCAGCAAATACCAGTAATAAGAACAAGAAAGAGTCACACAGCACTTAAAAAACAACCAAAAAGGTTAATAACTTTTTTGTCAAACTTTATTTTTTTATAAACATATATAAACTATTTTCAATTTTTATTTTTTTATTAATATATATATATGAAAAATAAACCAATAACTAAATTTAACAAACATAATAGAAAATTCCATGGTGGAAGACTCCTTTGGGGACCATGGATGTCAACGACAGAGCCTGGAAAATAAAGCCCAAAATAAGGACGTGTGTAATGCACTTATGAAAAGACTGAGAGAGAGAAACAGAGAAGGAAAAACATGCCAGAAAGAAAAAGAGAGGGAAGGAAAGAAAGGGAGTGAGAAAGGGAGAAGAGAGAGATAGATGGAAGGAAAGTAATGAAGAGAGTGAGAGAGAGAGAGAGAGAGAGAGAGAGAAGAGAGGGAAGTGAGAGAGAGAGAGAGAGAGAGAGAGAGAGAGAGAGAGAGAGAGAGAGAGAGAGAGAGAGAGAGAGAGAGAGGCTGTTGCCTCTGCCCATCTATGAGCAAAGAATTACCTGGTGCTGGTGGAGTGTGCAGCAGTGGGTGGACTACACATACCCGTCAAAACCCTGCCGATCTCAGATGTGTTGCTGAGTCCTGAGTCCTGAATGGCGGAGATCACATCAGATTCTGTGCGGATCTTATAGATGTCGTTGAGTCCTGAGTCCTGAATGGCGGAGACCACATTAGCTGTTCCGCGGCCCGGCAGATCTCATACATGCCGCTGAGTCCTGAGTCGTCAATGGCGGAGACCACCTCGGTGTACCGCTAAGTCTGTGGAATTCAAGTTTGTGCCACGTGGTGGTAGGCTCCTGATGGACACATGAGTTTGGTGTGGCACTAACCCTATGCAGATGAAGTCCGCGCCAAGGGGATGGTAGGCCGCTGACGGCCATACAGCTGAGGGTGCGACTAACCTTCTGCACAACTTTTCATGTACTCTTTATGGTTGAGAATCGTGGAGCGTTCGCCAGCTAGTCAGCACCGGAAATAAAGGATGTGACGTTGGCGATCTATTATATTTGCGTGGTCACATGGCCTGTGCCCCATGTGCCGGATGGGTGTGATGTGTGTGCAAACCTGCCCTCAAGTAGTGGCCGTGAGATGTTCAGAACTAGACCACTGACCTGCACACCAACAGCGAGTATGCCTGTGACAGGTAGCTATGGGAGTCAACGTTAGATGTAATCGGAGTGGTGTGACGTGGCATACGACGGAACAGGGAAGGGATAGACACAATGACGTGGACAGATCATAGTACGGCGTCTGGGAGTCTTGAAAAAACATTTTGTGATTCAGTCCGTCAGCCAGCATCTGTCCGAGGTATTTGTGAAAACATATCGGAGTTATTTCTGTGAGTGATACCCCTTTGATGCTCCCTCTCCCCACATTAGCAGGTAACGTGCCCTCTTCCTATATTACCAACATATCCCGAACAACCTTCTTGGGCCCGGAAGTGTCCCTGTGTGGTGGGAGAAAGAAGAATCTTAGTCATGTATAGATTTACATATAAAAAAATGTATTTAAAGAAAAGAACAACAAATCAGATTGAAGGGAGTCTGGTGCTGTGGTCGCTGCCACAAAGTTGGGGTCACTGTTGTTCAGGACTCAGGACACAGTTACACATGTGGGATTGGTTTGTGTTAAATAGGGTTAGTGGTAGCAGAAGCATTGAGAATGTATGAGCCTGTGATGATGGTTGATGTGGACGGGTCGCACTGGGAGCAATGTGTCTTTCCTATTGGACTGCATCATGTGGAATCAGGACTGTATCTGAATTGTGAGGCCTGCTGACTGTAGTGTAGGCCAGAGGTAGCGATGAGGAAGGGCCCACAGGCATGTGCACATGTTGGTGGCCCCACCGGCCCGCATAGTGCTGCTTAGGTGGCACCACTTGTCGGCAGACTCCAATCTGTACATACTCCTCACTAATAGAAGGGAGTAAGGTGCTGTGGTCGCTGCCACGAAGTTGGGGTAGCTGTAATTCAGGACTCAGGACACACTTGTGTTAAAGAGGGTTAGTTGAACTACGTGTCGACGGCCATGCATATTGAAATATGCCTCACTGATCGAAGGGAGTGTGGTGCTGTGGTCGCTGCTGTGGACTTAGGGATAAGTGCCATTCTGGACTCAGGACACAGTTACACATGTGGGATCAGCTTGGGTTGAATAAAGTTAGTGGCACCACGTGTCACCGCTGTTGCATATGTCAATCTGCCTGACTGATTGAAGGGAGTCTGCTGCTGTAGTTGTCTCACGGAGTTGGAGTCACTGCTATTCAGGACTCAGGACACAGTTACACATGTGGGTTCGGCTTGAGTTGAACAGAGTTAGTGGCACCACGGGTCGCCTGTCCTCCACAGTGTAGGTCAGAGGTAGCGGTGGGCAAGGGCCCATAGCCATGTGCATACGTTGGTGGCCCCACCGTCCTGGGTAGTACAGGTTCAGTGGCACCACATGCCGCTGGGCTTCCATATGCAAATACCCTTCACTGATTGAAGGGAGTCTGGTGGTGTAGGTGCTGCCACGTAGTTTGGGTCGTTGCCATTCAGGACTCAGGAACCAGTTACACATGTGGGATCGGCTTGCGTTGAACAGGGTTAGTTGGCACCATGTGTTGCCGGTCTTCCTCAGTATAGACCGGAGGCAGCGGTCAGCAAAGGCTCACAGGCAAGTGACGTTTACTTGAGCTGCACAGATTGGGAGCATTTGGTCTTCTTAACTCATTATAGTCTGTTACATAATTTAGTTTGCTACTAATCTTGAATTGTGAACTGTGTAACCCCAGTGTAGGGCGCAGACAGCGGTCAGGATGGGCGCACAGCCATGTGGTGTTGAGTTGAACTGCACAGTTAGTGGCACCTGGAGCACTCAGCGTGTGCGCACCCTGCGATGATGCGCGGTCCCGGTGGGCCGCACTGGGAGCAACGTGTCTTGCGAACTGGACTGCGTCATCTGCAATCGCCACTGTATATGAATTGTGAGCCCTGCTGTCCGCAGTGTAGATCGAAGGCAGTAGTTAGCATAGACATCGAGGAATGCTTTTTGTCACTTCTTGACAAAATCTGAGGACGTAGAGTAAAATTCACTGTGCAATTAATAAATCAAGCCTGAATTCAAAGTGTGAACCTATGAAATTCACTGAAAAAAACATAGGTTTTAGGCATGTTATAGTTAGGAATTAGCATTTAAAAAACCTTGCAAATTCACTGAAAAAACATAGGTTTCAGCCACGTTATAGTTGGGAATTAGCATTTAAAAAAACTCAGAAATTCACAGCAAAAAACCATAGGTTTCACACATGTTATAGTTAGCTGGACATTTCACTCATACAAAACCATTGAAATTCCCCCGTTATAGTTAGTTCAGCTAACTATAACTCGCGCGCCTGCAATCCACTGCTGATGACGTCACATATTACATCACTCATGACATGGTGAATGACATCACTCACTCATGACATCACTGATGACATCTCGAATGACATAACTGATGACATCAATGATGACACCGTCCTTGTGAAAGAGTGGCACACGTCCTCTCACCCTAATATAACCTTTGATACACACATTGAAATATAGAAACTAACATTTTCAAAACAATAGAGATACAATACCTTTTAGAACAACCTATTCAGTAATTCCAAAAACTACATACACATCCACTCATTCACCAACAGTGCTATATAGTCACTCATACATGTACTCACTCATCATATGTACTCATACAACTATACATCCTGTTACATACCTACACTCATACATAGAGTTACTCACACATGCAAATAAACTATCAAACATCCATTTACTTGCATATACAGCTATACACATACCACTACACTTACTTCTACAGAAATGTACACATACTTACTCTCTTAAACAATCACTTACAGAAACACATACTTATTTATACAGGAACATTTCCAATCTCTCACTCTCATATATACTAACTTATGTACATCAATACTCATATATACTAGTTTAAAACATATGTACTTACTCATAAAGACACTATTGAGACAGTCATTCACTCGCTAACACACCCTTACACACACTCATCCGCCCAAACAGTCCTGCACACATGCTGTCTTCAAAGCACATACAAACAGTGAGTCACTCATTCATGCAACTATGCCCTAAGTAATATCCCCCACCGAACCATACAGACACTCATACTGATACTCAAAAAAAACAACTAATAACCCATATACACACTCATGTAGCTACTCACCAACCCATGCAGCCACTTATACACAAAGTGAGACACTGATACAGATATTTTAATATTTAAACATTACTCGCTAATATATGTATTCACTAAGATACACTTAATAAGTCAGTTATACAATTAATTTTACAAAAAAAATCCATTTAGACACTTTTTTACCCATTTATTCTTCCATCGACCTTTAGATATACATATATAAAAAATATTTATTTTTCAGAAAGAAACACATTCACTGGATGATGTCATCAGTGATGTCATCAGTGATGTCACTGACGATGTCATGAGAGATGTAATATGTGACGTCATCAGCAGTGGATTGCGGGCGCACGAGTTATAGTTAGGTGAACTAACTATAACGGGGAAATTACAATGGTTTTGTATGATCGAAATGTCCAGCTAACTATAACATGTGTGAAACCTATGTTTTTTTCAGTGAATTTCTAAGTTTTTTTAAATGCTAATTCCTAACTATAACGTGGCTGAAACCTATGTTTTTTTTAAGTGAATATATATATACACACACACATATACTTTTGGCCCTATGTACTCATGTGATGCAATGCTACCAATGAGATACGGTGCACTAAATGTATAGTATGTGCATTTTGACATATCTGTTAGTGTGCATATTAAAGTTTTTCTTTTTTAAGAAACATCTGGATTGCTGGTATTAATCTTCTATAGGCTCAGATTGTAAGGTGATGCGTTAAAATGTATTTAATGCAGTGCATTCGCCAGGGATTAGTGAGAATTAATATATGTGTCAGATATTTTCTTTATAAACTGTGACAAGTTATCATTTTTGGTTAATAATGCATGTATTAGTTTATTGTGCCACATAACAACAGTACAGTATCATTATTGAATTATATGTTAGTTGTAGATTATGCATTAAAACTTAACTGTTAAGTTAGCGTGATCGTGGGCCTTGAGCTTATAGTGAAGACATTTAATACTAATGTGAAAGTTGTTTTTCTGCATGTTTTTTGCCTCTGCAAATGCAGACCAAAGCCATTCATTAGTTAGAAAAAAAGCACATTGCATTTCAGAGATAGTGAGGTAAGGAAGAACTTGTGAAGGTCAAATTAATTTTAATGAAATACAAAGGGAGTGTTACCAGTTGGTACTATCAGATGAAGGGAGGAATCCAAGGATACCTTGGAAGTGGAGACTAGAGTTCAAGGCCCAAAGTTCTTTCTTGGGAACTGAAAAAGTGCTGTCATGTGGATGAGGTCCTATTCTAGAACGTTCTTTGTGCCTTCTCATTAGTGAACCCATCTTGAGTTTGTTCAGATTCCCTTTAGACTTAGAGAGGTGCAGACCTCTCTTGATTGTGTGGCTTCATGCTCTTACTGACTCCTTACCTATAGAACTTCTACAGAGTTTCTGATGCTGACACCTTTCTTGCTTCCTTGATTCAGTAGGGTTTCCCTATCCCTAGTTTAATGTAATGTTTAGTAGATGCTGTTAATCTTTTCCATGTATGGGCAGAAGGATCAAAACCATTAGTCTAGTCATCAAATCCTATTTCTTATCTTTTGCATTTCTTCCATGAAAATTCTTATACAACCCTTGCTTTTGAGGACCCGTATTTAATGGCTGGTATGGTCTTCCTTGATAATCCTACACTTTTATAGAATGTTATTAAGATTTAATTATATTAGTCTGCCTTAAGTTTGTAATAAACCATTTATTGTCAAGTTAATAACTCAGACTTTTATTAAGTGCTCCTAATGGTTACACTACCTTAAGATTTAAATGTGCTGCTAAGCCCCTTTCCTCTCAGTCTACTAAATAAGGTCTATTGACCACAGTAAATTGGAAGAAAAGCCCAGTGCGGCCCAGAGCACACTCAGTTTGAAGGATAAGTCTAAAAAGCAGTGCTATATATTCCACTTGAACAAATCACAGTACAGTATCAGCTCCAAATAAATATGTATCAATTTCAAGACACATTGTCATGAGGCATAACATATGAAAAGTGTAGGGCAAGATGCTTCCTTGCTTGAATATGACAAAAACAGAAAGGTGGGAATATATTTGGATAATATTTAATGAGGTTAGTGTTCTGGATTTCTGCTTAACAAATCGTATTTCTCCCTTGGACACGTGGCACATTTTGAAATAAAACCTGTTTCGTTTCTCTCCCATTGATTAAGTTCAAATTAATCACTTTGCAATTATGTGCTAACATAAGCACCTGTAACAAATAAGCATTTGCAATGCATCGGTCTCATCTTTGGGACCTTATATGTATTTACCTATGCAGCACATTAGCCTGGGTGCTGAAACATCTATTGTTCTTTAACATGAAGGAAAAGTAAGCACCAAAGTGCGCGACACACCAGGTATGGGAACACATGGAGAGTAATATTGCCTTTCAGCAGGAAAAGTTATGGTCCAAAGCTCCGTTTTTAATATAAAATCAGGGTCTTCGGTGGTCATAACACTGAAAATACAAGATTTAAAGAAAATTTTATTTTCTACAGGTGCTCATGGAAGACAATTTCTATGGCCTGGAATGTAGAGAATGCTAACGTGATTCTGGTATTGTACCGACCTCTGCTGGTCGTTATCTGTCAAGAAAGTTAAATAGTAGCAGTTGCCAGAAAAATGTAAAAAAATAAAGTCACTCAGCAGAAAGCAATTCTGGTATTTTACTGACCTCTACTGGTCTTTTTCTATCACGACAGTCAAATAGAGGCAGTTGAACAAGCAGAAACCAATCCTGGTATTTTACTGACCGTGACTGGTCGTTTTCTCTGAAGACAGTGAAATAGAGGCAGTTGAACAGAAAAAAAAGTCCCGAAGCAGACAAGTCCTTGGGCTGATCTCCAGAGCCCACAAAGTACATACACATATAAGTATATACTAAAGTATATACAAGAGGTCTAGAATGCTCGACCTAAAAACACCTTCTTCTCACCAGAGTCATTGCTATTTGTTCACTTTCGCTCGGCTTTCCGTTAATCATTTCATGTCTCTGTTTTTGTTCAGTTTTTCCTATTCCTTACAATCCCTTGTGAACTGTAGTGCAGACTTGTTAAAGTTTAAACAGGCCTGTGACTGGCTTTTAATTTCCACTTCCACGTGCTATCTATCCTTCAAAACGGTCTCACGCATAAAAGCACTCACACACACCCACACACACACACACACACACATTGGTGCATGTACGTACGCAGACAAACATGCACTCACTCTTAAACATGGACCGCATCTTCCCAGCACTGGGCCTTGAGTGCTCCATCCTAGATGCCAAGGCAAATCTACAGGATATGATGCACCATAGCTGCTGGCAGCAGACAGCCACGAGAAGCTGCAATGAGACAAATACAACTTTCTAATCAACTGCATTGCTGCTTCCCCCTCACTCACAGTCATTATTATTTTCATTTCCTAGCATGCATTTTCATGGCCAGAAAATCCGAGCCATAAAGTCCCTTGAGCAGAAAAGCTGACCCTCTGAAGAGCACTGGATAGAGAGTTCACTGGCATTTAATTATATGATTTTCAGAGAGACAGTTGTAGAAGTTTGATTTTAGTTTATTTGTCCCCAGTTAGTGGCATAGCATGGGCACCATAGGCCCTATTAATATTCGAATTGTGAATGTAGCACACAGAAAAAACTTTGTTTTGCTGCCAATTCCTTTATGTCCTGTTCAGTGACCTACGAGCGTTGCTTCCATGCAAACAACAGAAGTACTAACAGCTAGATTCATGAAAGGGCCGTTTTACGAGTCTTTAATAGCGATTCATAAGAAATCGCTATTAAGGACTTGCAAAACGGGATTCATGTAGGAATTGCTAAATAAATTGCGATTCCTACACATTCCTTATTTGCGATTAGAAAATTGCTAATCGCAAATAAGGATGCGATTTCAAGGGTGCCAGGGGTGTCCAAAGGACACCCTGTAGCACCCCAGAAATGAAAATTTACACAGGTGTTGCGCACACACATGTCCAAAGGACATGTGTGTGTGTAACATGCAAAAGAAAAAAATGGACTAAAGTGCTTAAATCGATTTTTTCGCTATTTACCACGAAGTCAGACTTCGTGGTAAATAGCGGCCAAATATTGCGAATTCGCAATTTAAAATTGGTTGATGAATTGCATTTAAGGAATCTCAAATAGAGATTCCTTAAATGCCATTGCTCGCACAATAGCGAATTCTATAATAGCGATTTTTGCATTTGGGATGATGAATCCCAAATGCAATAATTGCGCTCGCAAAGGGCCAGATTCTCAGAATCTGGCCCTTTGCGAGCCGATTTTCGTTTCATGAATCTGGCCGTAAATCTGGTAGAAATATCATTAGGCATTGCATTTGTTTGACTGACACAGCTTTACATTACATTGATGCCCAATCAGTTGTCTGCATTAAGGCAGCCCATAAACGTTTGGGTATCCGATGATGAGGTATTGGTGGCACAGATTACCACTACAGGCTTGAGCCAGACACATGACTCCTGCTCACAAGGTGTAGAATAGTTAGGGACATATGTACAAGCTCCTATCGCCACCAGAACGTCACTTTTTCCGGCGTTGTGGTGGCGATAGGGGCTTAGCCTTATTTACAAGGCAGCATTAAGCCACTTAATGTGGCTTAACGCTGCCTTGTAAATAAGGCCCCCTTTCAGGCTATAGTTAACGTGAAAGGGGTGTGCAGTGGGTGTTGCAGTAGGCATTTCACCGCAACAACCATTGATTTTGACACCACCCCTATGTACAAGGGCAGCGTACATAGGACACAGCGCCAACATTAAGTCCTGAAAAACCTGGTCTTAACTTGGCGAAACGAGGAGAAATGCATTATTTCTCCATGTTTTTGCTTTTTCCATCGGTGCTGCCTTTTGCAGCACACGTGGAAAAAGCAAAATGCCATGGATTGTTTATGTACAGGAAGGACCCTTCTTCCTGTACATAAACAATCTGTAAAACAAATGCAATTTTGTGACTTCCATGTGCTGCGTAAAGCAGCACACATAAAACTGACAAAATGGCATTTTAGGATTCTTTATTTGCAGGAAGGGACACCTTCCTACACATAAACAATCCTACCCAGCACTTAGCCCGTCACTAAGGCACCACAGTGCAAGGGTGCCTGCGGTGGCGCTACACTTGGTTGGCGCTACACCTGTAAGTGCAGCGCCAGCACATGGGTAAACGCAAGGCTGCACCATATCCCTGTAAATATGGGGCAGCCTTGCGTTTCAGAAGTGGCGGAGTGAGGCGTTAGCTATGACAGGTAACGCCTCACTCCGCCACTTCCTTGTACATATGCCCCTTGGGCCGTATTTATGAAGGCCTTGCGCCGCCGGTGCGTCACTTTTAAAATGGGAAAAAGTGACGCACCGGCGGTGCAAGGCCTTCATAAATAAGGCCCCTTGTGTGGGAAAGTGAAATCGCATTGCCCTTATTTTTGCTGAACAACTACCGCATTGTGGAGATGGGAAACACCTATCTCTCTGCAACGTAATCCAAAGACAAACATTTCAATTTCTGGTCGTTTGTAACATTACAATAAAAGCGCTCACTGTGCACAATGGAAAATGCCATAATAATGTCGTAAAATTGCCAGGTATGCAGCGGCTTTTCCTTAGCAAGACTGGAACTTTCAGAATTTGCAACCGTGACATCACCTGACGTCTGAATGATATCAAGAAGTGAATGTGCGTGACAGGAAACGAGGGTCATCTGTTCCTAAAATTGAGAGGGATTGCACACATCTTAGAACCCATTTCAAGCACGGGCTCCCCTGTCAGTCACAAAGACCCTTGAGGCCCGAGGCATAGCTCCCTCTGAGCTCCTCAGAGTGTTCATTTGTCGTCGTGATGATGCACTGAACCCCGACGTGCGCTGCCATTTCTCCTCAGGGAGTCACGGAAGGCTATGGAATTTCACGGTTTCGTGCATGAAGCATGAAGAATATCTACGAAAAGGCACAATGAACTCCTTAAAAGTGTTGCTCTGGGGATGCTTTCCATAATAGGTTCGTGCGAATTAAAGTGGAAACTGCACAACCTCCAAAACAACACAAAAAGGGACTGCATATGATGTTAGCCCATGAAATAAATGTATGAAGTGATAAATCCAGGGACAGGGAATATCGGATCTATATTCAAAAGATCAATTTCAAATAGAGGGCTAGATCTTCTACAGTTTTAGGCAACGCAATGAAGCAAGGGCACTTGCTCCACCGTGTTGTGTCAAACAAAGAGAGCAGAAATTCGCAATATCTTCAAAGATGTGGTTGTGCAAGGCTTTAGCCAACGCCCCATGAGCAACCAGTTGTGTGCACAGCCTGGGGTTGGCCGCAGGACCTGGCCTCTGAACAACCAACCTTATGTCATGCACGGTGTTCTGCAGCAGAAAAATATAAAAAGTGAGCCTATTGGCTTATTTTTTTTTTAAAAGAGTGTTTATAGCGCAAACTTGATCTGAAGGTATCGGGTATCAGAGTGGCAGTTGCATTACATAAGGACACATTCATCTTTGTTAGGCATAGAGAGATTTACAGGTAGATTCATCAAGCATTTTTGCGAGCGCAAACGGTGCGAATCGCAAAATTCGGCCGTTTGCGCCCGCAAAAATGACATTTGAGATTCATCAATGGTTCATGAACTGGCAATTTGAAAAATTGCAAATAATTGCGAGTTATCAAATTGCGATCGCATTTAAGGAATCTCAATTTGAGATTCCTTAAATGCTATTCATGAACCTTTTAAAAATTGCAAAATCGCTATTTTTGGCCGCTATTTACCGCAAAGTCTGACTTCGTGGTAAATACCAAAAACTTAGAAAAATGCACTTTAGTGCATTTTTCTAAGTTGTATGTTACACACACACATGTCCTTTGGACATGAGTGTGCGCAACATCAGTCTACGTTTACATTTCGGGGGGTGCTACAGGGTGTCCTTTGGACACCCCTGGCACCCTTGAAATCGCATCCTTATTTGCGATTAGCAAATTGCTAATCGCAAATAAGGAATTACTCCCCATTCATTCCTATGGGCCTTTAGGCCTTTTAGGCCTTTAGGCCCATAGGAATGAATGGGGAGTCATTCCTTATTTGCGATTAGCAATTTGCTAATCGCAAATAAGGAAGATGTAGGAATCGCAAATAAAATTGCGATTTCTACATGAATCCCGTTTTGCGAGTCTTTAATAGCGATTCCTTAATAATCGCTATTAAGGACTCGCAAAACGGGACAATGATGAATCTGGGGGTTAGTGATTTGCCCAGAATGACATGATGTTCAGTGTCGTTGCCGAGACTCGAAACCGATTCCCCAGATTCGAGGTCTACCGCCCTAGCCGTTAGGCCAACTCCTCTCCCAATGTCAAGGGTTATCAATCTATATATATCCTCTTTCTCCAAAAATCACCAATACTTTATTTGAATGTATATTTAAATGTCACACAATGCTACATTTATTAATAGTGATTATTAAAAATATGTTTGATAAAATGATTTTAAAAAGATGTATCTGACTCTTTTTAAATAGTTTTTACTATCACATTTTGTGTGTAAAACATTGAAAATAACTAGTCAGAGACATATTTTGTGTTTTTAAAATAAAACAAACATGTCTTTTTATACATCTTTAAGTCACATTAAATACAGCCTTACATCCAGGTCCTAGATGTCGCTGCATTCCCAGCTGGATAGCAAAAGCTTCAGCCTGAGCCAATGCTTTAAATATATATATATATAGTAAATTTTCCGGGGGTCATGAATTCAATTTCAATTAAAAAACGAATAGTTTTTAACAGCTAATTATAAAGTAAGTAAAATGACTTTACTCCCCACACTTGTACCCCATAACAATAAAACCCACACACACATAAATATAAACAAAAACCTTAAGTAAATATAAATTAATTCATTCATATTTAATACCAACTACGTTTTTAATTAATTAAACATAAATTATTTCTCACCCTTTACTCCACAACACACATCTAAAAATAATCACACAATTACCATAATTAATTATCAAATCATTAGTTAATATAAATTAACAACTAATTATGAATTATTTAAACATAAATTACCTTCCACCCTTTACCCAAATAAACCCCACAACCTGCACCTTAAATTAATTACACAATTCCCGTAATTAATTTTCTATCAATTAATTAATATTAATGAAAAACAAATTATTAATTAATTAGAAATAAATTACTTCCTACCATTTACCCCATAAGCCCCACAACCTGCGCCTAAAAAAAATCACACATTCACCAGCAATAATTATCAGTTAGTTAGTTAATTTAAATTAACAACTAATTATTAATTAATCAAAAATAAATGACTTCCCACTCTTTACTCCTATAAACACCACCACCAGCACCTAAAACAAATTGCACAATTACATAATGAATTTTCTATTAATTAATTAATGTCAATCAACAAACAATTAATAATCAATTACAAATTAATTACTTCCTACAATTAACGCAATACAAACTAAATAAAATAAATTTAAAAAAATCATTAATATACTTTAATAAATTACTTCCCACCGTATTCCCCTATTAACCCACAACCCCCTACTGACTAAAACATGCAAAATGTAATTAAAGTAAAATTCAAAACTACTACAAATTTAACACATATTTTAAAAAACATAAACAATGCTTATACATAAATATACATCACATACATATAAAATATAAACTAAAATCCATAACACTAATTAGAAAATCAATATTTTAAACATCTGTATTTTTGCAAACAATATTAATCACTTCTATATTTAAAAAAAAAGATATTTCTTACCTTAAATTCGATAATCTTGACCACAATATTCCTGCAGTCGTTATTTCTGAATAATGATATTTACAACTCGATATTTGTGTAAGTTGACATTTCCAATTTGGGGGTCGATTACGATGGCCGGGGGACCTGAGTCCCCCTGCTATCCTCGCAGTGTTTGGGCCTGCCACCAGACATGCGGTGGTCCCACACCGCGAATTAGGATGCGACCGCCACCCTGGCAGTCGCGTTCCGGAGTTTACAGCTTACAGCAGCACATGGCAATGTCAAATTGCCATGTTGTGCATGTCCATGTGCAACGTGGCAGACACCGTGCTGTGCCTGCCACCTTGTGCTTGGGTACCCCCCACCCCCCGGGGGCCCACAAAGGGACCCCAAAGCAACTCCTCACCAGATTTCCATGACGACATCGCCGCCATGGATAGGCCTTTCTCCGCACACATCCTAATATGGATGGCGGTGCTTGCTAGGCACCGCCAACATATTAGTGGCCCAGGTCCACCCAAACGGCAATCGGAACGAGTAAATGAGTAAAATGATACACACTTACACTGTCAATTAGTTACACATTTAAAATGATATATTACCTAAATAATTATGACAATCAATATTTGGATTTCAAATTCTTATAAACATCTTTAATACCGTGTACACTTTGCATATATGACTTCTGTTAAAAAAAACAACCTTCCAGAAAGTGGTTGTTACCAACCTAGCTATTAATGCAGCTATAAACCACCACTGACAAGCCTGGCATGACTTGACTCCGAGGTGATAAGAGAAACCTAATACAATTGACATTATCATTGGTATGAATTCGATATGGAGGCAGTACCTTTCAAAGGAGATTACTTTTTCCCCCAAGTCTTGCAACTCAGAACAACTCCAAATCACATGCTTTCAATTGCCAGTTTCTTTACATCTTGGACAGCAACCTGCAGTATAGTAGAACAACCAGCCTTTGGACATACGTCTGCATTCCTCTATAACTGGCTCGCTTTAGCGTGCATGTTGTGACTTAATGCGTTTTTCCACCATTTAGGGTTAAACAATATCCCTGTTTTTTCCACCATTATGTTTGCATAGGCACATTGGTGGTATTGTCTGGCAACATGCTTGTCCTGAATCCCTAGCAACATACTGGTCCCATTGAAATGGTGAGAATCCCTAGCAAAATGCTGACCGTGACACAATGGTGGTAATTCACATCAACATCCTCACCATGGAACAATGATGGTAAGCCCTGGCATATTGTGGGAAGCCATGGTATGATGGAGTCAATACACAAAGGTAAATCATTTTGAACACATTAAAATTCAAGCAAACTCAGCAAAGGACCAGTGCAAGTGAACATTTTTAACTGATATGTTAGCTTAGCTAACCTCTCCGAAACGCAAGACAAATGTCTTTGTCAATGCCTGGATTTCTGGAAGAGGGTTAGACAAAGTGAAACATATTGCAAATGCTTCTTCTTTCATGTAGGTAGCTGACATCCAATTTCAATAAAAAAAAAAAAGCTTTATTCGACTTTTGCAGTCATAACGGTCAAGACGTGTCTCATTTTTGAGACCGGTATGGTTGTACTGTATTCCAGTGCATAAAGTTTTTCAAGTACATGTTTAGCTCTCTGTATCAGTTTAGGTTGTAACTGTTTTAGTGTTTAATATTTGTTTGTGTGTGAATGATTGTTGATTGTTTCAGTCTATTTTGTGAATATTGGTTTCAAACATGCCACTGTTTACACCCTTTAGAGTATGTAGAAAGAAGCTGACAGCATCAGAGTTCCTTGTAAATAGCTCCTTGTAAATATGGTTTATGAAGAGCATGTCATTATTATAACTTGTTGAGTTTCTTGTGAATATGGCTTGTGAATAGCGCCATGTGGTTATGGTTTGTGCAGAGCTTGTTATCATTACGTTAGGCAGGAGAGAGCTGGATCTCTTTCAAGTGCTTGGAGAAAATGTTTTGGAGATATACGTGTTATGTGATAACGTGGAGAGATGAGTTCATGACTTTCCCATGTACTGCAGTCATTGGGGAATGATTGTGCTTCAGCTGCCAAAGAGTTGGTGTCTTGTATTGAGAAGGCAGTATTTGTTTTAACATGCTGTTTAACAAGGTGTTGAGGGATTTATGGCCGTTTTTGGTGTTTGCGGGGGGGCGTGTTTTTGAGCGGAAATTCGTACCCGTTCCAGTGGAGGGATTTGGTTGCTTTTTGGTGAGGATTTAGGGAATCGCTTGGACTACTACTGTGATGCCAAATTTGAAAAGGATCTGAGCTGTGGAAGTGGTGGAAAAAGCATGTTTTGTGCGGAGGTGCGATTTGCCATGTTATCCAATGGGCGTATTTCTGAAAATTGAGAAATTATTTTGGGGGTGTTCCAGGTGCGCTAGGGGCCCGGGGGTTGGATCAGTGGTAGAGGAGATGGATGGCCAGATGTGCTGAATTTTGGGGATTTTTGGCTTGGGCGGAAGGGTGTGTTTGGCTAATGTGTATTTTTGGGAAAATTGAGCTGTTTTGATTTGTGCGTGCTTTTAGGCCGAGATTTCGTGGTGTGCTAAATAGTTCTTAACTGAGTCTGCGGGATCGGCTGAAACTTGGGAGTGTCTAGTTTTGCGGCAAAGTAGTTTGAAGGAAATTGGTGGAGGGGAAGGTGTCTTTTTGGCGTAGTTTGGAAGTGCGTTTTGGCACGATTTCATGGCTGTGTAGCTCACATGCATGGTTATGTGAGCTGACACTAAAAGTCAGTGAGTATTTAGTTGATTGATGGTTTGATTTTTTACTTTTGCATTAGTTGCTGGGTCTGCCTATGTGCTTTGTCAGTTTGCTGACTGAATGGTAACATCTTGCATGGAGAGTAAACCAGTCGGATTAAGATAAGGGTTTGCAAAGGGTGCTTTAATGTTTTCACGGTTGAGAAGGAAATATAAAACAGACCCATCATAGAATGTGCTTTTAATTAGTGTAATGCAACAGTGTGTTTTGTTTAAATTAAAATTTGTTCTACAAAATATACATTATTATTTTTTCCCAATGCAAGCTGCCCTTTAGTATAGCGTGTGACAGTTAATCCACTCAATTAGACAACATGGTTTTTTTTAACCTCAATTAGAAAATATGGTTCTTTGAAAAATGATGAATCTGGCCCTTTTAATAGGTAGAGTAGAAGAGCTTGCACACTTAATTATGAAAATCTTGGTTCTGCAATGCAAAATTATGGAGTTTTCACGTGTTATTTTCAAAAAGTAAAATGTGATGTGATTCCATGCCATGTTGTTCTGTTTCTTTTTTTCCTTTGCAGCTAGTAACAATATTTTATGATATAATTATTTTCAAATGCTAGCATGTGTCTAGGTTACGAAATAAAATATGTCCTTATTAATTACTGATTCTAGGATGCTTTTTGTCACGTTTTATAATTTGTTTCAGTTAAGTTAGAGAATGTTGATTAGCTCCCTAGCCTGGGTACAGATATGTTTTGAATTACAGAGAATGTGTTTTTCGACCTTGAAGTTGCCTGACTCGCCGGGGAAAGATATTTTGTAAAGGGAGGGCTTTTTCCCTCTTGGAGCACCGAGCAGTGCCTGTCTTGTTATTATTGGCCATATTCCAATTCTTTTTCGCGGACACTTGGCAGCTGTTCTTAGCTCTCAGAGTTTTGAAAGGGTGGAGGAACAGCCACGTGGATAAGGCATGCTTGCAATGAATAGTTTTTCCCTCGTAGTGTAAACAGAATAATTGGCAGGAGTTTTCGCTCTTGCAATGAGTCCTAGCATTTACAGTCAGGCATTAAAAAGACAGCCAGGGCCCTGCAGCCCAGTCTCACACACCCTTCAGCCCTGGAGCTCAGTCTCAGGTAGAGCCCTGTGTGAGGTGCATCAGTCTCGCCCCCCCCCGCTCTGCAGCTCACTCAGTTAGAGCTGTGCGTCCTGTAGTGCGGTCTCACACACGCTCAGTGTCATTACGCAGACAGTATTTATATGCCTCCCAACACTGCCCTACTACAGTACGTAGATGACATCCTACTTACAGCACGTTCAGAACCAGAATGCGCAATTGCATCACTGACAGTTTTACATGTCCCCTTCACAGTTGCAATTCTGTGAAAAGCAAGTGGTGTACCTTGGACACTTACTTTCCAAGGAGGGTATACAGCTAACACAAACCTTTCATTCAGTTAATTTCTAGCCTTTCACAGCCCAAGACACAAAAGGAAGTACGGGCCTTCATTGGCCTCACTCCATACTGTAGGCAATGGATTCCCCAGTATGCCTATCTAGCCAAACCACTCATACAATTGACAACACAGGACACAAGAACATACCTTGGCATTTAAGGAATTAAAAAGAGCATTATGTCAAGCGCCAGTTTTTATTTTTTAGTGTACCACATGCAGTGGAAGTTCTCTTAAACAGGACACAGACACAACATTTGACTGTAGCGAGACTGACAGGATATGAACTGACATTATTTCAACCACACATAGAGATCAGACGTTGTAATATTCTGAATCCTGCAACACTTTTGCCCTCAAGTACAGTAAATGCACCACCACATGACTGTGTGACGGTAATGAATATAGAAACAAAACCAAGACGAGACCTGACAGATATTGCACTTCCAGACCCACACTTAACGCTCTATGTAGACGGATCATGCATGAGAACAAGTGCAGGAGAATTAGTAGCAGCTTATGCTGTGACCACTGCTACTAAAGTCATAGAGACACAGAAAATAGACACACTATCAGCACAAGCAGCAGAGCTCATCGCTCTGACACAAGCCTGCATAAGAGCTAAGCACTTGAAAGTAAACATTTATACCGATTCACAATATGCCTTTGGCGTAGTTCATGATGTCGGGGTACTTTGGAGGGAAAGAGGTTTCTTGACCTCCCATGGGACCAAGATTCAGCACGGCCCGCTTATTCAAGCCTTGTTAGAAGCAATACATTTACCTACAGCCATTTCTATCCTGAAGTGCAAAGCTCACACCAAAGTTACAGACACCATTTCCCAGGGTAATGACCTGGCAGACCGAACAGCTAAACTTACAGCCCAGACAGCCCAGACACCAACAGACACGACAAGGACAGAGGTACCATTACTGACAACATGTATGACAGTCAGGGATCCCACTCAAGATGTACTCGACATACAGACACATGCCACTGCAGATGAGATAAAGAAATGGACTGAACAAGGAGGGGTCCAGACTGACCAAGGTTGGATGACTAAGGGAAAAGGTACATGGTTTCTTCCAGAATTCTATGGTACAAGTAATCATAAACACAGCACATAGTCCAGCACACTTGGGAGAAAAGGCAATGATAGACAAGTATGATCTGTTGCCAGTTCAATCTAGGTAAAGGCATTCAGGTGGAACAAGGCGGATTTCATCCTCCTGACCACCCTTTTGAGGTCCTCCAGATGGATTATATCCAAATGAACAGATGTAGAGGTTACAAGTATGTCTTGGTAGTTGTGTGTGCACTATCTAGATGGACAGAAGCATATCCAGTTCCAGATTATACTGCTGTGACAACAGCCAGGCAATTGGTGCGCGAATTCTTTCATTTACTCAGACAACGGTCAGCCATTTTTCTCTGAATTAATGAAACAAGTGTCTCTTCTGTTAGGATATACTTGGAAATTCCATTGTGTAAGACACCCAGAAGCAGCAGGCCTTGTAGAAAGACATAATCAGACAATCAAAACAAAACTTGCAAAGATATGTGCAGATAAAGGCGTGGATTGGATGGTGGCCATGCCGGTTGCCCTCTTTTACATGCGAATGGTAGCTCATTCCAGAACAGGCCTATCTCCGTATGAAGTAGTCTTCGGTAGACCGCCAAATATGTGGGGTACGCCTATGCCAAAAAAAATAACTGATGTTGACAGTAACATGCTGACAGATTACCTGGCTTCCTTGATGTCTGCACTACTCTCTTGTCATTCACAGGTTGCTGCCGCCTTCCCTGACAACACCCAGGTCAAGGAACACGCCATTGTCCCTGGGGATTTTGTATGTGTCCGGAACTTTGATCGTTCAAGCCCCCTTGAGCCACGTTGGAAGACGCCAAAGTTGGTGCTACTGACCACGAGGACCGCGCTGAAAGTCGAAGGACGCAAGGGAAACTTCATGCTCAACACTATAAAAGACACTTTGGACAATCTGATACAGATACTAAAACATTAAAAAATAAATACAGACTTTGCGCCGCTTGCGCCGCTTTTACTAGAAAAGACTCCACAGCAGGAGTATAAATCTAAGTTAAGATCTAGTAGGTCAGACGTAGTTTAATTGTCTAAGTCCACTCGGTGGTGAATCGGTTAGACTAGATTTCTGACATGTATAAGATCACATACGAGAATAGTAAGAAAGAAAACATGAGAGAAAAGTACTGCAAACTATTACGCAGTAGATGTATAGTTACTTTGATCATTCTTTTTATTCTGTGCATTGTTATAATCTGTGCCAGTTTATTACTACATGTTTTCTTTCCTCTTGCCTCACATATACACTCTTCCAGTAACAGCACCATAGAGCATACATTTAGTGAACTGCCACCCCATGAATTGTCATATCGACTTGCATTGCGTAACAATACTTTTATTCAAATGTTACACCATTCTCATCAGACCAGCAATGCGACTAATTGCTGGGTATGTGGCCAACTGCCACCTTATCAAAAGGCGAAGGGAGTTCTGCCCTTCTATCCTCTACCGTTCTCACACAATGGTTCATGTGGAGCATGGTTTGCCTTAATGACCTCAATAGATAGAAAGTACATAGCTTATCCAGGTGGCTGGATATATGGAAACCTGAATAAAGTAATGAATGAAGCATGTTTTCCAGACAAAGACGGATTTCCTCAAAGGAAGGGAACCGATCTAGAGAATGAAGAGTACGAGCAGGGAAATGCATCCATTAATTTTATAATGTTAAATGTTCAGCCCAAGCAAAATACAGGTCCACCTTTTATTTCAGTTCTACCAGCAAAAGGTGATTTATGTGTTAATAAGAAAGGCTCAGTACATATGGGACACAGCGAGTGTAAAGTTGTAGCAGTGTTTAATGATAAAGGACTTTCTTCTTTCAAAACATCACGCCATACCTATTTCATTTGCGGTCAGACAGCCTATGTACATCTGCCCTTAGACTGGGGTGGGACTTGTTATATAGCATTCTTATTGCCACCTGTATTCTTGGCCCCATCCCATTATCATAGAGATTCACGACTAGAGCATGTTAGACAAAGGAGAGAGACAGATGCCTCAGGGATTGATCAGACTGAAACAGCTTGGGAGCAATATACAGATTTCAACAAAGGATTCTTCTTCTTCATAGGTCCCGTCCAAAACAGTAAACTGATACGCAAGTTAACAAGGACTCTTGAAGCAGTAGTGAATGTGACTGCATCTGCCCTGGCGAACTTGACCCTGGAGCAGTCTGCCATTAGACTTGTCGTTCTTCAAAATCGCCTCGTTCTAGACGTCATCTTGGCGGATAGGGGCGGAGCTTGTAGCGTGATCCGATCTAGTTGTTGCGTTTTCATCCCAAATAACGCGCCATCTGTGTATGCAGCGATAACAAGGCTCCACAAGATTGCTCATGATATACATCAAGACCCAGGCACATGGACTTGGTCCAGTTGGCTCTGGGGTGTGATATCTGCTTGGGGATGGAAAGTGTTGTCCTTCCTAGGAATGATCCTACTCATGATATTTGGTTGCTGTCTCTGTCTGCAGTGTGGCCCGGCCATTTGCGGCCTTTGTGCAACTGCATGTGTTCCACATCCAAGTATACAAAGGGTTAAGGACGAACAAATGATGCTGTATGATCAACTATACGGTCTCATGAATATAGATGTATCCTAAAGGGTTACGTAGGGGACAAGGAGGGAATGAGGAAAATGAAATTTTGCCTGACCAAGATGCCCCCTACGTGTACCCTATGTTACATGTGTGGTACATATATGTGCATGTCACCCATGCATATTTTCCCTTAAGTGGCCTGAACAAAGAGGCCTCTGCAATCACGTCCTGCTTTAGGATGCCAGAAATCAAGTCTCCCATGTAAGAAATATTAAGCTAACATGAAGGCCCATGTATTTACATTGTGCACTTTTAAATAAATCACGATGAAACCTTTTTTGTGGTTCAGCTGAGCCACTTTCTGAAATAAGGGTTTTTCATGACTCCTGACACACTGAAGGCTGCAATTACGTATCTCTGACCTCGCATGCTTCTAGCTCAGCCGAAAGAAATCCAGCAAGGGTTGCCAAGATATTATTATGAATAACAGTTATCTGCCTGCTGTACAGAGTCACATTCCTGCCCAGTGAGGAGGGTAAACAGAACCCGTCTGTAAAGATAGGGCCTAGCTTTCCTGTCTCCGTTTAAATGAAATCACAGTGCTTGCATCCATAGAAAGCTCACAGCCCCACGCGATGAACGAAGAAATATATGCTTTTTCTGATTCCTAGTGACGAGCAACCTTTACTTCAGATAATACATCCCCGACTCTAGATATCTCTAGATATCAGATAGTACAAGACGTGCTGGTCGCCCTGACACTGAAGGTATCTCTACTAGACTGAAAGTCAGCTCTCCTCCCAGTTACACGTCAATTGCACGTCATGCTCAAATTGCGTGCACAAGTAGGGCAAAGTTCCAGCCTGTCATGCAAACTCCTCCTCTGTGTACCACCCACCTATGACACCTACCTATCACCTACCTATGACTCATAAAGTGTACACCCACATGTACGCCCACATGCTCTTATCTGTTTCTTTCTCTGCTCTGCATTCCTTCCTACGCCCTATGTACAAGACAAAATGTATATATGTTGTTCATTGTTATTAAATGTTAGAAGACCCTTCCTGAACCTCAGTGGTAATGGAACAGATTCTCCCTTAACTCGAGTTATTGGAATAAAGCCCTTTTAACTTGGACACCACGGACTCTCTGCCTCTCATTTGATACATGCTAATTGTTAATGCCTAGAAATTATGCCAGGGTAATTATTTTATTTACCACAGCCCTCAAAATCCATACCCAGCCTAGAAATGTAGCCATGGCTAGTGCAATGGCTAATGAAGTATCAGTACGCAAGATGCGTTCAGCTTCCACAGCCACCCTTGTGCCCAGAAGCCTAGAGATTGGTAACAGCCAGGCCAGGCGTGGGGCAGCATAGGCATCATAAACAAAGAGAATGTGAGCCGTGGACTCGTTAAAGGCTCTACACCCCGGGCACCTAGTTGAAGGTTGGGCTGACCATTTAATGGTAAACAATCTCACTGGGAGTGTAGCCACCCTAAACTGGAAGTACAACTTGCGGTCCGTGGGTTTGGTAATAGCATCCCAGTAAGAGTCCAACCTTGCTGACATTCATTAAATCATGCAATTAGCAGAGCAGATTCATTAGCAGGCTAGTAGTGAATGAGTGTTATTCTTAGCTTCATGTGCTTTGTGAGTCCTTTCGCTTCTTGTTTAGTTACAGGGTGCATTATGTTGTTAAGAGGCACCCACATGTATTCTCTGCTGGTTCAGAGTGAGTGCCATGACCTGCTCCATTTGTTTAGTGAAAGGTTGCCAAGCTGATTCATACCCAGAATATTATTCTGCTTATTTTACCTTATCTTTGAATTTATAGCACAATTAATGGTCTAACTACTAGTGTTAGATAAATGTGGCAATTGACGTTTTAGGAGCACGGCCTTCTGAATATCATAAAATCATGGCATATATGGCAAAAGCAAGTAGATGGAAGCAATGCAAATGAACCCAGAAGTGCATGTGCAGCAGACGATACATATTGACTGATGCCCATTGCCTAGATATTCCCCTTTCAATCTCCTAGTCAGCATACTTCAAATAAAAACCTAGGAATAATGCATACTTAAGTCATGGGTACAATTTGTCAATCAGGAGCAATAGATTGCAGACTCGCTTTATTTAAAATTTGCAAATGAACACCATAGCAACTATATGAACTAATAAACACAATACTCTGCAATAGAATGGGACAGGCAAGTGCCCTGTGATGAAAAATAAATATAACAAATTCCACGAATAAAAATAGCACACATTGATACAAGGTACTACCTTTGGGGTTTGTGGGGCCCTGCGCAAGACGTATTTTGGGGCTTCTTGTTTATAACAACTTTGAATATTACTACTTATTGTATGATAACTGAAGCTTGCATGGTGACAAACAAACTGTCAGGGACGGGGATCACTCAAAAACTGTTGAAATATGTCTTTCTGAGGGCTCCATATATCCTAAAGATAATACTGGGCAGAGTCAGAGGTAGGCAGATAGGAACAAAAAGGTTGAGATATAGAAATAGACAGAGGAGAGAGAGAGAGAGTTTACTTTCTCAGTAGGCCTCTAGGAAGGTGGGGGTGTTTGGGCAATTGCCCTCTTTGCCCATGCCTTAAAAAGTCTCTGATGCAGTGCAGTGGAATCATGCAGACAAGGCATAGGAAATCATAGCAAATGTATATCAGGATTGAGTATCCCACCCCACTCCCTATAAAAATGTATCCTTTTCTAAAGGGTAGACAACGTTTAAGAAAATCCACAAATGGCCCTATTTTTAGTCGTGTACGATTTTTATGATCATAATGCCTTTGAGAATGTAAATACTGCATGAAAACTTTTAATATCGTTATGCTATTGTCTGAACACTATTGAAATCTGCTAAAAACCTCAAAGGTCGCACTTCTGGCACTTCTTCCACTGAAACCAGTAGAAGATACATGGGGCTGACAGCAATTATTACAATGGGAAAGTACAAACTACCAGCTTAAGTGTGAATTACCTGCCACACGGCTGACACACGCTACAGAGGTAATCCCAGCTCCCTATCTGAGGTAAAGCCAAGCATCCATGAAAAGTGAGATGTGCGTGATTTTTGAAGGTGGTGAAAGGCGATACGCACTGGCACTTAATTTTTTTTGGGGGGGATGGGGGGGCTAGAGGCCGTATCATGTGCTTAAGACTGCACCAGTCGGAAACAGAGGGAGGGAATCTTCCCTCACTGTTTCCGCCGTGTCTTTTCAGCATTTTCTGCATTATCTTGGAGAAATTCTGAGTAATATGTATAAACTTCAAATGCAAAACACTCAGGCATCGGCTCTGTGTTGTGCCAGCGCAGCTCTTTATTATACAGTCCCCAGGCCTTCATTTTTCATCACCAAACTTTGACCAACACAGAGAAAGGCAGAAAAGGCAGAAAGAATGATAAAGATAAGAAAATGGTAACAAAAGGAGAGGGAGCAGAGATACAAAAGAGATTAGGGGACAGGGTGTGTAGGATGTTGGAAGAAAGAGGCTTGTGGTGAAATCAAAAGTATGTAGATTTGATATTTGTCAACCCTAGCATATGGAAGTGAGCTTCTAAGAAAACCTTTGGGCCCATGGCCTTATTTTGTTAACATATTCAAATTCTCAAACACAGCACTGACTTTGATGGCAGCTGTATAAGCCTTTCTGCACAAGTGCCGAATCCTGAAGAGAAAGAGCTCTTTCCCATAATGTATAGCTTCAAGTTCTGCTACTAATTAGATGCCGATGCTAGACTGGTTGCTTGATTAGTAATTCAGGGACGATGTTTTCATTTAGCCATGTGTAATTAAAATGCTCCGGACTAAAAACATTGCTACCTTTTAAGGAAGGTATACTGTTTGCATAGATATATTTCATCATGTTAATGTTCACTCAGGAGTGGTTATAAAGTGTATCTGTAGGATGAATTGATGCTAATGGGAAGTAATATTCATGGCACCTCTAATTGACATGCAAACCTTGCTCTTTGAAATCCCAAATTGATTGCATCTACTCAGACATACTTCCAATATTTACCTTATGGTTCACCCACCCTTAAATATTTTACCTAATTATAAGTGTACTTGAAAGATATGAGTATTACATTCTAACACTCCTGTGGGATAGATACTGAATAATATTATGGGTTTTCTGCATATAATTAATGATAAATATCAACAATGGAAATAATCCCATGACACCTTTTCAACAATCATACAATTCCATGTGTTCTGTTCCATTGCTGGCTAACTGCACCTGTTAGCAATATAAAAAGAGCAATGTGTTAGCAATATAAAAGATCAAAAAATGCGGAAATTATTAGCAAGGAGCAAGTGATATTCATGAACAAAGTCACAAACAAAATGTTATTAGACGAGAAATAAATGTACCATATCTTCATTGCGTGGTTCCTAAAAAGAAATCGTGACTTTAGTACCCACTAATTGATTTCCTCTGGTATTAACTGTAATTCCATCTTGCATCGTTTGAAGCCATAATGTGAGTCATGCTGTAAAGCGAATAGTAAATGTTATCCCATCAATGGGGAGGCAGGAGTGCCCATGGCTTAAATGCAAGTAAGGAAAATGGGCTCCCAGAATTCCATTTTGGTAGTAAAATAGAGCATTGATTGGGGTGCCGTGGACGCCTCAAAGCTCTGGGCCCCAGTGAAACTGCACCAGCTGCACCATAGATATATAGATATGTATGCCACCGTGTCACCATGATGTGTTTTGTCAAAAAGCATGGCTAACAAATCATACACCTTTCAAAAGTTTTAAATCGGAGAAGCCTGGGCCTGTCACTTGCCAAAACACCGAATGCACGTTTACTCTGTAAGGGCAGGGCTTTAAGTGGAATGAAAATACTGGGGGGTCTCTCAAAGGGGCGTGGCCAGTGCAATTAGGGGCGTGGCTTTAAAACACTTTGGCTAAAAATCTGTGATTAGCATAGTGTGCAGCCCTGCTTGTATTTTGCTGTTTCTGTCATTGCATCCAGATATGTGATACAACAAGTAACATCATAGCTACAACAAGTCAGGACTATTGGCCTTGTCAATGGTTATTAGATGCATAAGATAAATAAGTTGCAACTATGGCTTGTTACATATAATATTGAAAAAGCTTCCAATTAAAGCCCTAGTGACACTACCACAATGTTGCTGCTCTTGCGTTTCAAAAAGAGAAGGAAAATCCAGAAAAAAAATGACTCTCTTTAAAGGATTTCCCTTCCCCTACAACGCTCGCCTGGCATGACGTCATGCCGTAACTTCTCCATAGTGAGAAGTGAGCAGTGTGAGCAGCGCACATCGATGTGCTTGCTGTCTCAAAACGGGTCTCTATTGGTCTGTTTTGCGCCCTGGCACTTTATTCCGGACTGCAGTGACAGCAAACTGCTGTCACTGCAGTCCGGAAAAAACGGACCGCCTGTGCCAGGGCTCAAACAGAGCCCGATAGAGACCCATTTCGAGGCACCCTGAAAAAAACTGCCGGTGCTCAGAACCCTTGAGACCCGGCCCACTTAAAGCCCTGAGGTGTTTATTTGGAAAAATATGGCAAAAATGGTGCATTCTACAACTCATTTTTCATTATGTAGTCAATTGTATTAGTTTACTGTGACAAAAGCAGTAACCCAATGAGCTATGCACTTTAATGTAGTTCTGTGATTTGCATGGTACACAATATTTGCAGCAGGCGCTACCTTAGATGAGTCAAAACTGCCACTAGTGAAAACTCCGATATCTCTCCAGCAGGAAGATTAATCACCAGAGATATCTTGTCACTTTTATTGTTGCCTGAAAACTGCTGGATATACAAGGAACTCTGCAGCGAGTGCTTTGAAAACCATAACATATTTCAAAACAGTGCTCGTCCGAGCGCCCGGTGCGGTGGGGTGGAAACATTGCCCTAAAACGGGTCATGGGCAAGGCATCCAGGGTCACAAGATATGCTTGACTGGCAGTGCATCTCTGTGTAGTAGGGCTAAGGTCAAGCAGACTGTTAGAAGTGGGGTTCTCCAGTTAGCAGGGGCTGCACCCTGTCCAATCAGGGACCCTTAATCCAGTCACGGCAAGGGAGTTACACACCTAAGTTAACCCCAGCTCACCCCCTTGGTAGCGTGGCATGAGCAGTCAGGTTTATCTCAGAGGCAATGTGTAAGGCATTTGTACATAAACACACATGATGGATGTAATGTGGAGCAAATCAAACATTCACCCCCATTCATGAGATCTGGTTTATATCCAGTGTTCTTTTGCTCACCATGCCACACCAGTTTGAACTTAGCCAAATGTAAATCAGTCTTGACCCTGCTCCTCATAGGAACAGTGCATCCAAATTGCCAGGCTACATTCTCCTTAGGCCAGAAACAAGCATCTTGAGACTGGTTTTAGGGCATCACCCCTCAACAACCAGGCTGGCTTGAATCCAGTGGCACAGCTAGCAAGGCATCCACGTCTGGGTATACCTATCTCACTTTTGGCAAAAATTGCTGTGCAAGCAAATGATGGATGTAATGTGGAGCAAATCAAACATTCACCCCAGTCAAGAGATCTGGGTGAAATCCACTGTACTTGTGCTCACCATGCCACCCGAGTTTGGACCCAGCCATATGCAAATCATTCTTGACCCTGCTCCTCATTGGAACAATCCAGCCCGAACTGCCAAACCAGGTCTTCCCTTGATCAGAAACAAGCATCCTAGGACAGGTTCTGGGGTCACCCCATATCAGCTAGGCTAGCTTGAAATCAGTGGCGCAGCGGTCAAGGGACCCACATCTGGGTACATCCATTCCACTGAAATTGAGGGACATATTTACGAGCCCCTTTGCATTTTGCACCACAAATTAAAAAATGCAATTTATGAAGCCACTCAAGGCCACCTTGCGGTGTCCTGTGTGACTTCATAAATCTTGAGTACTGCAATGCAACGCAAATTGCTGTGTTACCTTACTCTACGCCAGGGAGGTATTTCCATGCGCATTGCGTGGGTGTTCCTTTGCAACATCCATGGAGTTTGCCACATTCCCACATTTACCAGAAGTAGTAGATCTGGGAATGTACCAAAAACCTACACCTTCCCAGATGAGGGGGAATGAGGAGAAACATGTTTATTGCTCTTCTTTTTTCTTCTTTCTGTGTGTGCTGCATTTTGCAGCACACAAAACAGAGGGAAAAGCCTCAGGGAATTGATTTTGTGCAGGACGGTTTTCCTTCCTACACACAAACTATCCTTCTTGGTGTAAGGGTGCCTGCCTTGGAGCTAGGCAGCCAAATGTGCACCAGTGTAGGGGAAAAGGCAGGAATGCACAGTAATGACTTAAATATGGCACGTTCCTGCCCTTCCCTGGTCACGCAGTGCAGCAAGGTGACTTGCTGTACTGCTCTGCGTGAGCTGACTATAAATGTGGGCATATATGTAAGGAAGAGGTCAAACAATATCTTCTGAATTCTTTACATGAAAGCACATTTCATACACGGTTGGCCAATGTGAGGTTGCTTATGCTTAGGAATTAGTACTGAACTGGGTACCTTGAGTACAACTCATAGGCCACAAACTGCTAGATCATCTATGGCCGGTTCATTACAGTGAACAAGTGACAGCTAATTTCTAACCAAATGCTATGAGAACATGTAGTTTAGGAACGAAAGAAAACATTTATCGGATTAACCTCATTCTGCGAGGATGACATTTTTTATAAGGCTAACATGAATGATGTATTTAATACTGCACTTGTCAATTCTGCTAAAACACATATTTATTAAAGAAAGTTAAAATAAAGAAATACAGAGAAGAGACTGAAAGAGGCCTACGTTAAATTGACAATGAAAATAGGATAGGAATGGGTGCGTACTACAAAACAAAGAGGCTAAATATGTTACGCATTAATTTGCAAATTTATAGAAAGGCACATTTTGTATTCTTTATTCATGACTTGTGTTAATGTTCTACAAGGCAACTGTATTATTTAAGCAACATTTTTATTGCTTTATAAATTCCCTCCATCTGATGGTTTTTAAAACTATCACAATAATTGTTTTCACATGTGAGTTTGATTTCAGAAAGCATTTTTAACATCAGTCGAATTTTGTCTCATTCATTTTATCCCTCTAAAATTCAGTGATTTGATGTAATCATCATTCATGATCCCTATCAAACCTAAATCCTTCTCATATAACTTATTTTCATCCTTTCTTGTATTTGTGTAAGATGTCTCTACAGTTCATGTACAACCCATCAATATGGAATTATGAATAAAAGCTGACCTACAACCTGAACCTGGGTGACCTACAACACAGTGCAAAATAAGTCGGCAGCAGTTTTACTGTTGTGTATTGCCTTATTCTAATGGTTATCTGAACCCATTTTCCAATCAGAGGATTCTAAACTGCAATTATGCCATCAGATTGTGAAACAAGGGGACCCATTACTGAGCCGGTTGGACTTACTTCCGATGGGCACCAGCGAAGGGGCTGTTTGGTGGAGTTCTTTTGATAAAGCTGTTTGGTGAGTGAGGATATGTGAGCTGGAGTGTGTAGTGTAGAGAGTGAAAGTTTAAAATAGGTTTAGGGAGGCTCTTATTAAATACATGTTTTAATGCAGTTCGCTAAGCTAAGTAAAAACCGTGTAGCTCATATCGAAGATGATGATCCTATAGAGCATAAGTACTATTTAGTTTGTTTGGTCAACATATTTCTTGCCTCATCAGTCTCTAAAGGGTCTATTGGCAATTCGTCAGGACTAAACAGAGGATCGTTTCCTCATAATCTTACAGTACTGCAAGGCTGGTGTATACAATTGGCAGATTAATTAAGTCGGCAGCTGTGCTATGTAGCACAAGGTTAAATAACACCTTGGGGTCGATTCCGATCCGGTAAAATAAACATCCGTACGAATCGTATCCAAAGCCATCTCCGTACGACTCGTACACACGCCGTACGACCCGACAAGTTCGATCCGGACCGGGGCACCAGGACGCGATCCGTACGGTCCACGTCAGATAAGGCCGATTCGTACGGAAAAGCGCACAATCTCATACAGTCCGTACGGTGCGTACCCCCCATGATCGTAGGGGTACGCCTCGTACACCTGTGATCATGGGGTGTACGCACCGTACACCCAGCGAACATGGGGTACGGTGCGTACACACCATGATAACGGGGTACGGTGCGTATCCCCTCTCGTGATCGCAGGTGTACGGGGCGTACCCCTGTGATCATGGGGGGTACGCACCGTACCCGGGGGGCCATTCCGTACCTGTTTCGGCACGAACTCTGCTTTTATGGCTGTTTTTAGCTCCAGTAAAAAAAGGGTCGTACGGTGCATACCCGACATGTATCGTACTTGCTGGGTCGTAAAAACCAGGCGCGAGCCGTACAGATCTTGCGTACAGCGGGTTCCGACGGAGATTCATACGGGGATTCGAGTCGTACGGTCTCTGTACGATTCGTACGGAGTCTGGCTCCTGGTACAAATCGTACTTCGTCGTTCGTACGGCGGACGTTGCAGGGTACGATTCGTACGGGAAAAACGCTCTGAACGACTATTCAATGCGTTTTTTACCGGATCGTAATCGACCCCCTTATGTTGTTTCGAGACCCCATATTATGTGGGTCAAGGTCTGAAGGGCTTTCACAGAGCGCTTCGCTCACACTCGATTAGAAGTGACGAGGTGAGTGGCCTTTCGCCTACCCTGGCTCTGTCTCCTGTGGGAAAGCCACTGTCAGCATGAAGGTGGCGGTTCTACCGCCATTGTAATGGGGCCCAAAATGTTTATATATTTGTACCTTTCAAATGATGGCCTCATTTTTAGGTTGAGCATTCAAGACCTCTTGTGGGCTCTGGAGATCACCTTAGGACTTGTCTGATTCCGCTTAGGGACTTTTTTTTTAATGTTCAACTGCCTCTATTTAACTGTCTTGATAGAAAACGACCACTAGAGGTCAGCAAAATACCAGACTTGCTTTCAGCTTAAGGACTTTCTTTTTTTTCTGGCAATTGCCTCTATTTAACTTTCTTGAAAGAAAACGACCAGCCGATGTCAGTAAAAAACTAGAATCACTTTAGCATTTTCTAGATTCCAACCTTAGAAATTGTCTTCCCCCGTAGACAATAATATTTTTTTCAAATCTTGTATTTTCAATGATATAACCATTGAAGGCCCTGAATTTATATTAAAAACAGAGCTTTGGACTATACTATTTCCATCTGAAAGGCAATATTTCTCTCCATGTGTTCCCATACCTGGTGGGTCACACAGTTTGGTGCTTACTTTCCCTCTATGTTACAGAACAGTAGATGTTTCAGCATCTAGGCTAATGTGCTGCATAGCTAAATATAATATAATGCTTGTTTAAAATGTGGATTACTTGCATTTTCAACCATTATTTTAAAAATTAAAATATTGACCACTGATTTATATACATCTTTTGTTTTGTTTGCCACCAGGTTGTTTATTCATTTATGTTATGTAAGATTTGCTTATTTCGATGATGGATAGATGTCTTGCTGTTTATTTCTGCAATTCGGCTTTACTTCTAATATTGAAACACAGTGGCTAATTTTTCTTGAATTATATGTCAGCTTGGCCAATGAAAAGACATATGAATATTGTTATTGGTTTTTAAAGACGCAAAGGTCAAACCTTGCCTGGATTCCTGGTGCTGCTTCCCTGTGCCAATACACAGGCGACACAGCCCAAATTGGCCTCCAGGGGGATAAGGGGTAGAGGCAGAACATATGGCAGGCAACCACACAAATGCTGGTGAGTCACTCAGACCAGATGTTCATTTCTGTGAGGACCCCAGGGTCATACGGATGTTGTGGCAGGCAGTGAGAGTAAGATCTCTACCTCCATTTCAACTCAAGACAGAAGGCAGGAAGACAGGAGGTGAGTTAAATGAATCTGATTCAGATTTGGCCCACACTACCCATTCCCCCCAGGAGAGAAACTCTAAAATATTGGGCCCATGAAAGCTCTCCCTCTAAGCAGATAAGTTCTCAGGTCAACAGGCCACCCCAAACCTGCTGGAGGAATAGAACGGGAAGGAAAATCGCATAGTCAGGTGCTCCCATCCCCCAAATCTTCTCGAAAGTCACTTAAGTAAAGGCAAGGGGTCAGAAACAGCAGCAAGACATGGCAGAGTGCCTCCATACTGCTAAAAGATTCATATAGGAGGCTCACCCCGACCTCTTAATTGATTCTTCAAAATTATCAAGAAAAATCCAGGCCTGTAGTCGGGTCCATCAGTTGTGCCCCTTACACAACATTGAAGCTTTGCCAGGAGAGCAGCATCAGATACATCTACCCCCGGAGACATGGTCACCCATCTTCCAACCAGGGCTTATCTGACAAGGAGGCGCCTATAGGGAAGGTGGCAAATAAGTATGCACCACGTGCATCATTGGGGATCATAATGGTGGCAGATGGGAGGAAGCAGAAAATCCTAGCCCCATTAAATTAGCAGATCTGCTCCTCATGAGATGCACAGACAGGAGAAGGACATATAGAACCCTTCCACCTAAGATATTTTGCTAGAACTAAAATCTCAGATATTGGCTAAATTTAGCATCTCAGAACATAACCAGAAAGATCTCCAGCAAACACTGTGCTGAAAGGGAACGCACGGGATATTAAATCCTTAAAAGGAGTGAACCGAACAATGCAGGCAGAATTCAAGAAGAAGCAATTTAAAACTGTTGAATGTTCCGGAAGACGTGGAAGGTACAGACTTAAAAGGTTTTGCCATTAAAATTCTGAATTAGGAATGAGGATTTCAGGGAGGAAATTGGTAACTTCAAGTTTGACGATGACATCTAAAGGATACATAGGTATCTCATTAGAGAGTATACTAACATGACAGCCCCATAGAAGATATTGGTGAACTTTTGCACATATATATAAAAAAGAATGCTCAGTGTAGCCTTAAAAAGGGAGGATATCCAACATGGCTCGTTTCTTATCAGATTAAATCTGATGTTGGATTGAGTACACCCCAGTGACAACAGGAGCTGAGGAGTAAAATGGGAGAATTAAGGGAGTTGGACGGTACAGTCCAATCGAAATTCCCTGCAGCACTAAATGTACTGTGGCAGAATGAGATGCACATAATAAGAGGTGCAGGGGAGGCTCATGAGCTAATAATAAAGATTAAATCAAGCTCTTAAAAACAATAAGATAAGCAAGGCAAGTGCTCACATATTGGTCCTAGCTCACACACTCTCACTATCCCATTATTGGTCTTTGATACTGTCACACCTCTTGCCACCCCTATTCACATTCCTTCTTTTTGATCAGTATATAGTAAGGGGGTTGGAGAAAGTAATGAACAAATAATTTAATTAAAGTCGTATGATTGTTAACTGAATAATCTAACACTCTGAACATAGAGCTATGATTGCTAAATGAATACGCTAACACTCCTAACATAGGGGCCGATTATGATGGCGGACGGACCTGAGTCCGTCCGCCATCATAGAGTAGGAGGGACCGTCCCCAGGGGCAGCGGCGGTCCCTCCATGCAGATTAGGATGTGACCGCCAGGGTGGCGGTCACATCCTCTATTTTTAACATTGCGGCGGGTGCAGCTTCACCAGTTCCTTCCCAACCTGTACAGGATAGTCCATCAACCTCTTTGTGTGTGGATGTCTAGAAGAAATGCACAAAGCCTAGCTGCCACTCACCCTAGACATGTATTCAGAGACAGGCAGAGGCACAAAATGGTTAAAGTAAGAAAATGCCAACTTTCTAAAAAGTAAAAGACACGCAGATGATAGTTGGAATGCACAGCAAATCAAACATTTATCTCCAGTCAAGAGATCTGGGTTAAATCCAGTATTCTTTTGCACACCATGCCACCCCAGTTTAGACCCAGCCATATACAAATCAGTCTTGACCCTGTTGTTCATGGGAGCAGTCCAGCCCGAACTGCCAAGCCAAGTCCTCCCTGGACCGGAAACACACATCCTGGGACCAGTTTCGGGGCATCACCCCTCATCAGCACGGCTAGCTTGAATCCAGTGACACAGTGAGCCCAGGACACACGTCTGGGCATACCCGGAGCTCTTAGGGCAAGAAAGCAACAGACACACAGATGATTTCTAAAAGTGGCATTTTCAGACTTGTAACATTAAGTACAACTTTACCATAAGTTGGGATTTTATATTTTTATTTTCCCAATTGGAAAGTTCACTTCTAAAATGTACTAAGGTAATCCCAGTGTTGATCTATGGGAGAGATAGGCTTTGCAGTAGTGAAAAATGAATTGAAGAGTTTTTCGCTACCTGGGCATGTAAAACATAAAACAACATGTCCAACCTTTTAAATACACTGCACCCTGCCGTTGGGGCAGTCCAGAGCCTACCTTAGAAGTGACTTACATGTATTAAAAATTAAGGTGTAGGCCTGGCAAGAGGGTGAACTTGCCAGGTTGAAATGGCAGTTTTGAAACTGCACACACAGCCTATGCAATGGCAGACCTGAGATATGTTAAAAGGGCTACGTGAGTGGGTGGCCCAATCAGTGCTACAGGTCCACAAGTAGCAATAAATGTACAGGCCCTGGAAACATGTAGCGTACTTTACCAGGGACGTGTAAGTAAATTAAATATCCCAATTGTGTATATGCAAATGTTACTATGCTTTAGGGAAAGAGCACTTTCGCACAGGCAAGCAAAAATGCAGTCAGAAAAACAAGAAGTCAGAAGGTAAACAAGTCAGGGGAACCATACCATGGATGCCAGTTCTACTACCAAGCTACACCAATCACTACATAGATGCACAGGAGAATACTCAAGAATATGCCCCGGTAGATGTATACAAAGGCAACATGGATAGTACAATAACATTTTTATCTTGGAATATGTAGGAAGCTGGCTTTTTATGTAGTATACCAAAATGAGGTACACTATATAAAATTTTCAGACAAGCATTATTGGCTTACGGGGCTTAAATTAATAATACCAAATGTTCTCTTTTGTTGTAGTGTGGGCAAGCAGCTTAGACTTACCAGAGGGTAGTGTTAAGGTATTTGTTGAAGACAGACAAAGTCAATAAATGAGGAACACACTCATGAAGAAACTCAAGACCAATTTTGAAAAATAGCATGTATTTTAATATTTATTTTTACGCCAAGAACATCCTAAATGGATAAATACTTTTCATAATAGCAGTTTAAGCAGGTAAGTTAAAATGTCACTTAAATGCTTTTTTACGCAGTAATACTTTCTTGCAGAGAAAAGGGCATATCCTTCATACAGTTATTTACAAACAGTTCTCAGTGTCCCTTTTAGGACTTAAGGTGGTAGGAGGCCAAGGTCCAAAGTACCACCAGCAGTTCGAGGTTACCTGCCGGATTTGAACTATAAGAGCATGGTGACCTCTTCCTGGGTGGGTGCTGCATTGGTGGACCTGGTGAACGGCAGAACGGTGAACCAGATGTCGTGGTCAGTGCCTGCAGGCTGCAGGGAAGTGGCTCCTCCAACTTCAAGGGAGATGCTGACTACTTGGCAAAATGCTGGAGGCCATCTGAGGCTTTTAAGAATGCAGAGCAGCAGCACGAGTCAGGTTGTCGCAATTGTCGGAACAGGAGCAGGTAGGCAGGCAGGATTTGGAGCCAAGGTCCACCATCAGTGTACAGTTCTTGCTTCTTCAGCTCTTCTTTGTCCTCTTCTTTCTTCAGTCAGTCAAATCTGAGTTCTTAAGCCATAAGTGCTGGCTTACCAGGATGATGTAGCAGTGGTCATGGTTGATCCCTCAAAATCTATAGCTGAGATAGAGGACGAAGCTAATATATTTGGTGCATTTTTGGATTATAACCTCAATGATGGGAAGACCCAGTTTGTTTGCACCAAGGATGTTGGTTATAGAGGAGGCAGTATATTTGGGAATCAGTCTATCTGCAGATGGAGGTCACCTGTTTGAATTAAATATGCCCCCCGGCACACAGTATAGAACAGGATCTCAGGAGAGTCAATCATGTTTACTTCTCACTGGTGGGGAGGTGTAATGTATTAAAAATTACAATTTTTCCCAAACTGCTATATATATTGAGGGACATCTCACTGGGAATTAGTAGAATTTGGCTGACTACATTTCAAAGTTTTTGTTATGGCTTTCTCTGGGGATTTAAGAAGCCAACTAGAGCCTCCAAATATATGACACTCTAAAAATCGTGGAGGATGGACTGTACTCAATCTTACATTATATTACTGGTCATGCATGCTACAAAACGTGGTTGTTTTGATTTTGAGAGGAACATAGGGTTTAAGCTCAGCGGAAGCTATGTCTATCTATGAGCTAATTTTGGGGACTGAGGCTAAAGGGTGCCTGTTGAAAAATATTGAATCTAGGTAGCATAAAAAAACAAAGTTCAAGGTTCTGCAAGGTGCATTTCGGCTTTGGCGACAAGTCAAAAAGAGGGTTGGCATTACTAAACTAAAATTGTATACACCTATACGGGGGTCACCGGCTTTACCATCTACATTTCATTCCACAGTTGTTAGAAATTGGTTGGAGAATAGTATTTTTCAGTTGGGGGATTTTTATGAGGGTGTCCAGATTTTTTCATCTGGTGAGCTCCAAGAGGAAATATGGCTGTGCCAGGGTAAATTTTTTCAAATATCCTCAGATTCTGGACTTTGTTGATAAGATGCCCAAGAGTCAACTTTTGGCTAGTTGTGTCCCTATTGGTGATGCCATTGATAAGGGGGCTAGGATTGGGCCCTTATAGAAATGCACTGGTTCAAGGTTTGCTGAATGATTTGGAAGTCCAATATGCACTTGAAGACAATATTCAATATTTATTACAACCCAAGCAAAACTACGTAAGTGGATTAGGAGATCTAATGACTACTGCCACAGTTGTGGGGCAAGGCAGGCCGGAATAGTGCATATGTTCTTTTCATGCCCAGTATTAGAGCCCTTTTTCAGGAAAATTGGTACTTTCACTGGGATGATTATTGGGGAAAAGATTCAGTTTACCTCTACAATGGTGCAATGGGGGGTAGATGACACTGTGGCCACTGGGTCAGTTAAAAACAAGTCTTTTATGGTTTTTATTGCTATGGCAGTTGCACAGATGTGTATTGCAACAGGCTGACTGAATTCATAACCCCCATATTTGCTGAATGGCGGTCCAGGTTCTTGGCAATATATAAAATGAAAATTAAGTTGTATGAGTACAAAGGGCGAAAATAGAAAAGATGGGGGGGGCTTGGATTTGGCATTCTACTACTAAATGGAGAGCGTTTTATAAACTCTCCCTAACGTTCTCTACCCTAGCCTGACCTGGATCATTCCCTTCCATAAGTATACATATAATGGAATTGTTTTGATTTTTATGAACCATGACTGTTATTGGAACTCTCTGCTGGTATTGTACTCTAGAAGGGGTTCTGTGGCCTGTTACATATGGACTACGCACTTGCACTTTGTTGGTTTTTCACCATATGAGTACTGCAGGATATATCTTGTATAGAGTTTATCTGTACAGAAGTCTTGATTCTCTGGCTCATTTGCACTGTGTATGTCATATATGAATTATCACACTGTATAGTTTGTCTGTTGCTACTAGTGAGATACTGTAATTGTCTTATGGAATTCCATGTTATTGGTCCTTTGAATTCTCAGGTTTGGAATGTCTATGTTGTCATTATACTCTACAGGGGGATATTTCACTACAGGTGGCTGTGCCCTGTTATGCACTGAAAATGCCCTTGCAGTTTGTTGGTTTTTCACCATGTGCGTACTGTATGAAATATCTTGTATAAGAGCTCATTTACACGGCAGTCTTGATTCTCTTGCTCATCTGCACTGTGTATACTGTAAATACATTTTGTATTGTATTGCTTATCTACTGCTACTGATGATGTATTGTAACAATACTCCTTGCTTGTTTTTAAAATGCAAAATTTAAATATTACAAAAAAAGGAATCTGAGTCCTTGGTGTCAGGGGCCAACTAAATACTCAATTTAGGGGCATAAAGGGAAGTGAAGGGTAGTAGCCAATAGGCCACTTAATCTTGGGGTCACTACACCCCCATATGACGACTTGCTGTGGGGAGTGGGCATAACCCTGTCCCAGAATTCCTATTTCCTCCAAAATCAAAATGGCGGAACCTTTTTTCTTGAGGTACATCAGGCAGCCCACCTTAGGTGGGTGACTACCCTGGTAGTGCACCATGCCTCCTAGCAATTTCCCACCTGACCAGGTGCCAAATACACTTCAGGGAAGGGTGTGGCATCTCCAAGGTGTGGAGGAAAATGGGGTTGCATATCAAAAGCAGCAGGGACTTTGAAGTCCCTTGCCTTGGTATGCAGATTTACTAGCCATCCTGCTGGAGGAGGCACTGATTCTAACTTCCGATAGAGTGGGAATTCCCCAGCAGGGGGTCACAAATATGTATGTGGGGGCAGGCTGATCGGTACCAGTCATCCAGCAAACTGAGAGGCTGGCAGGTTTTACCAGGACACCTCTAAGGTGCCCTCTGAGTGAACGTTTTAATAAATCCATTATTGGCATCAGTATGGATTTATTAAGACCAGGTGCTTGAGACCAAACACCATAAGATTCAGTGAAGCCATCATGCAGCTGGGGAACTCATAATGACCTATGCCCAGTACATATACTTACAATGGTTTCCCTGCTCCCTTGTACTATCTAGTATTAGAACTAGACAACACAAGGGCATATCAGCTCATGCAGATATGACCTCACATGTGATATAATGCACTATGCCTTAGCGTTGTAGGCCTGCTGTAATGGTGTCTTACATATATTGTATGCAGTGTCAGCGGGCCTGGCTCACAGGTTCCGTGCCATGTCATGTTTTAAATTTTGTCTACACTATTTCAGGAAGCCTGCAATGACAGGCTGCATGGGTTTGGTGGTGGGTCCCTTAGGGTGGCACAATCCATGCTACAGCTATTAGGGACCCCCTTTAGCCCCCATGACCTAGGTACAAATGGTATCATTTTCTAGGGCTGCTAAAGGACTTGCCAATTGGAGAACAATTGCACTGTTGCCTTGTTTTATGGAAAGAACACTGGCCCTGGGGACCTAATCAGCAGGTACCCAGTGCATTTCAGTCAAAATTACATCAAATACCAGGCGAAAATGTGGGGGTAACCATGAAAGAGGAGAAAGTGGATGAGTGTAGAAGATTATATTAGGGACACGAATGCCCAGATAGTTATATTACCGGAGACACACTAAGAGCTATTGGAATGTAGTGCCTGTTTTAGTAAACTATCTTGAGTCCAAGAGGTCATTACAAGGGAACATCTCACAGCTACAAAGGGGGTGGCAATTGTTATAAAAAGAAAACTGACTTGAAATTGTTGGACTGTTAGACAGATTTTTCAGGTAGTTGGTTTGGGCAAAACTGGAGGTTGGCTGGACAGAGTTTGTGTGCTGTGGGTACTAAGGTCAAAACATAGATGAACCCTCTTATTTAAACATCATGGAACAAAGAATTCTAGAAATCAGCTTTCCAGTTCAATTTGGGGGTGACTTTATTGTAGTCCTCAATGAGGCAAAGGACAGGAGGTAAAAATATGCAGAGAGCTTTGTGAAGAAAATGAGATGAAAAATCATCAACATGAAACTGGAACTTGATCTCACGGACATTTGCCAAAAAGCCTTCACCTTTTATAGCAAAAAGTATGGCTCCCACTCTAGTATTGACTACTTTCTCCTGGACAACAGTATTTTAGCCATCGTACAAGCAGTGGTCCACTACCAGTCTTTGGTGTCAGATCACTGTGTAGTTACCCTATCTATCTTCTTCCCAATACATACATCAGTACCCAGGTGGACACTGATAGAACTGTTTTGAAAGACCAAGGGGTAGTCTAAACTCTATCTATCAAGACCCAATATTACTTTAAAGAAAACTTTGACTCCACTAATTTAGGGGAAGTTTGGGCTGCATAAACGGTGTGCATGCGGGGTATCCTAATTAAATCTGCAGCAATAAAACATTAGAAGGCGCAAATACAGGAAGAGGAGTTGATGTGGAAAGTGGCAGTAAAATCAAAAGAATTAAAAAAAAATGCTCTCTGCTCTACCGGTGATTCAGGTACATCAAACTGCTAGTTAGAACAGGCACAAAATGAATGTAATGAACATCTGAATATGAAATGGCAGGATAAGTGGAAAGTTAGCAAGCTGCAACACTTTGACTATAGAGAGATCAGTGGGAAACTCTTAGCATGGAAAATAGATCTAATAATGCTATGAACCACATAAACACAATTGAGCAAGCAGGCTCGCACCAAAGCTCCTTACAACTGGAGAGATAAAGGAGGAAATGGCTAACAGTCTGAGTCTGGTATACAAGGATGATCTAATACGTGCCCAAGAATATATAAAGCGGTGGCTCGCTGAAACTTACAGAATCCTAAAATCACGAAATGGTCAGCGAGATCATGGAAGAAGAGATCATTGCCCAAATTGAGATCTTAGAGAACAGGAAAGCTTCAGGCCAGATGGGATACCTACAGAGCATTAGAAACTATTAGCAGAAGAACTTTCTCCTTGGCTGGGAATATTATTCAATAAAGTATTTCTGCATAATCAATGGATGTCACTATCCTGGACAGAGGCAACAGTTATAATGTTCTTAAAACCAGATCAAGCAGCTATCCGAGCAGACTCATAAAGAGCTATATCATTATTGAACATTTATTGTAAGATCTTTGCAAGAATAATGGCTGGAAAGATAGCTAACCATATACAATCATTTACACACATGGACCAAAAATAGTTTATTCTGCACTTGGTCATCACATATGGCAATCTGTTAACCTTTTCCACGTTAGATGCGGTCAGTTGGTCCTATTTGTGGGCGGTGCTTAGAATCTTTAATTCACCTACAAGATGATCAAAGCAATTCAAAATCTATACCAAGCACCAACTGCTAGAGTTTTAGTAAATAGAGAACTAACCCGAGCAATCACCATAAATAGGGGAACAAGGCAGGGCTGACCTCTCTCACCCCTTTTGTTTGCCATACATATTGAGCTATTCGCACAGACCATTTGCTCAGATCCAATAATCTTCCCCTTTACATTACAGTCCCTCACTATAAAGCTTGCTCTCCATGCAGGAGATATCCTTGTATATATACTGCAAGCCCACTCCCCTCCATTCCCAGGCTGAAAGTCCTAGCTGTAGAGATTGGTGAGCACTCAGGCTATGTAAATGTAAATGTAAATGTAAATGTAGTATACTTGTAAAGCGCACAGCTGCCCCAGCAACGGGGCGTCCCGGCGCTGTATAACTCTGGGGAACCCGTCCTGGCTTTCCCTGTGGGATAGTCCCTCACTGGGAGTCCCCAAGGTGGAGCCAGGCATCCCCGGAATTGGTGGGGCCGTTGTGGAGATTAGGCAAGCTAATGCCCAGAGTTGCCGAGTGGAATCCCTGATTATAGTAAGCACCGAAGCGAGAATTATCGAGTCCGCTGACCAAGGTCCACGACCCTGCCGCGTCAAATTAGCATGGATGAAAACAAGGTCTAAATGTTGCTATACACATAATTTAAAGGGCCAAATTAGATATTTTGTGTCACAATAATAAGAATCAGGAAGATATGGCCACAACAGATACAAAAAGGGTAGTTAAGGACATTAAGCTATTGCTGCAGAAGTGGAAGAATCTTCCATTAAATATATATGGTAGAACAATCCTGATAAAAGTTATGATTCTCCCAAATCTGATCTCCTTGTTTAATTGTATACCATTATTTTCCGTAGGAAAGAGATTTAGGGCCCGATGTAGGTAAATATTTTTTACCGGTTCGTAAATACCGAATCATACCGAATCGGTATTTATGAACCAGAAAACCAGATGTAGGAAAATAATCAGTAAAAAATACTGATTCGTAAACATTCGGTATCCACACTCGGTAAATACCGATTCAGTAATCACCGATTCGGTAATCTCCGATTCGGTAACACCCATTCAACCCTATTGGTCTCCAGTCCTATAGGAATGAATGGGAGACACTGACTCGGAGATTACCGAATCGGTATTTACCGAATCGGTATTTATCGAATCGGTATTTACCGAATCGGTAAAATCCGATCTCGAAAATTCGAATACATGACATGTGAGCCAGTGAACCAATCAGGGACACCCACCACACCCCATAACGAAGCATCTGAGAAATCAACCAATCAGATGCAAGTACCACACCGCAGTACCTGGAGGTGGCCACACCCATGCAAGTGCAGAGCAACAGAACTGCAGAGAGAGCTGGAGGGGAGACAGAGGAGCAGGCTGCACTGAGCCCAGCATAGCAACACCATGGAGTCCCAGGAGGCACAAAAGGATGGAGGTGACAGAAAGAGGAAGGTGAAATTCAGCAGCACAACTGAGCTCCAGATGCTGGTGGAGGAGGTTGTGCAGCATTACAGTCAGCTTTTTGGGAGACAGTCTCTGCAAGTAGCAGAGTCTGTAAAGAGGAACACCTGGCTGGCAATCCAGAGCAAAGTCAATGCCCTAGGAGTGACACATCGCAAAATCGATGACATGAAGAAAAGGTGGTATGATCTGAGGATCACCACCAAAAAGAAGCTTGCCACCCAGAGGAAGGAATCAGCAGCCACAGGTGGGGGAAGAGCCATGCTCCAAGCCTCACTGAACTGGAGCAGCTTGTGGAATCCACCATGGAGCCTGAGAGCATACACGGGATTGGGGATGCTGATAGCTCAGCCAGAGCTGCAAGAAAGAAAGGTAAGATGCAGGGAAATGTACCCCACCCATTTTCTGGCCCCTTCCCCAATGTGGGTGACTCACTCACAATCCAGCACACATGACAGTAGTCACCAGCAATGCCTCATGGTAGTTGTAGTCATAGGTACTTACATCAAAGCAGCCAACACCGAACACTGCATGCCATGCCACACTCCCCATACACAACCAGTTGAGGCATATGAAAATGTGTGTTAGGAATTTGTGTGATGAAAACACACAGCTGATCATTGTCCATTTCTGCCCACAGGAGAGTCATCGCGCAGAGCAGCGCAGGGATGGGAGTCAAGTGCACCAACAACGGCTGCGAGGGAGAAGCCCAGAGACACAGCAGGACCTAGCACTGTCCCTGAGGACACAACCACAACGCATGCACCCACAGCAATGGAGCAAGACACCACTGCACAGCCACTGTCACCCCTGCTGTTCGAGACACAGACTCCGGCAGCACCTGCAGATGGCACAACACCAAGCTCAGGGTCCCCTGTGCATGTGAGGCCAAGAAGGCAGGACGTACCACCATTAAGGATCCTGGAAAGGTTTGATGAGGAAGTGGTGATGGCTCCCAGACCTAGCACACCACCACTGGCTGGCGACGCAGGGCAACAGGGGTCAATGGGATCTGGCCGTGCAAGTGACCGTGGCTGAATGGGCACGTGAGCAGGATGAGGGGCAGAATGTGCAGGGGGTCTTTGCTGGGCTGGAAGCCACTATGGTTAAGGTCCAGCGCATGCAGGCCAAAGGGATCATGGCAGTGCACAGACAGGTGCGCATCCTGAACAGCAGGATGTCAGACATCGATCGGGGGATAAGTGCCATGGCAAAGGGAATGGAGTCCATGGGCAAAGGAATGGAGTCCATGGGCAAAGGAATGGAGTCCATGGCAGAGGGGGTGAGGGACATGGGTGTGCGCATGGGTTCCCTCTGTGACAGGCTGGAGAGTGACCACCAAGAAAGGCGCAGGTATAGGCGCGAGGTCAGGCAGCTGAATCAGTCTATTAACCGTCTGGCAACTTCAACCACACTGCTGTGCCGCCGGTCTGTGAACATGCAGACTGACATTGTACACTGCTGCAGTGACTTGTCCAGGGGGATGGGGAGGGTGACCTCTGCTATGGAGGTACTGCTGACACAGCAGA